>NC_079315.1:15263913-15876725 GCF_029931775.1 Euleptes europaea
AAACTTTGTTTCGAAAATTATTCAAAAATTTCCAATGATTCCAATTATCCTTTTAGGGGATTTTAATGCACGAATAGGTTACAATACTCGGAATGGTCATACTCCAAAACCAGGAGGTAAAGCAGTTCCTATCCTTTTATATGCCGATGACACCGCTGTTTTATCCTTTTCTAAAATTGGACTCAAACGTTATCTAGGGGCCTTTGAGAAATATTGTCATCTAAACCTTCTTAAAATTAACTACTCTAAGACTAATGTCTTAGTTTTCTCAAAGAATTGGTCGCCCTCTAGTTGGCACATTGGAAAGGCCAAAATTCAACAGGTAAAGAGCTACAAATATCTGGGTATAACCTTCCATTATAACCTTAAATGGGCAGTACACAGAAATAGGACTGCCAAACTAGGGAGAATCTCTTCAAGTCAACTGAAGTCATTCTTCTTCTATAAGGGCAATCAGTTTGTTCCTGCAGCAGTCAAGGTATTCAACTCCAAAATTTTACCCCAGACTTTGTATGGTATTCCTATTTGGGTCAATGCTTTTAATCGTGATTTAGAATCTGTTCAAGCAAATTTTTTAAGACAAATTCTGGGTCTCCCTAAATGTGTTTCTTACCATGCAATTTGTTCTGAACTAGGCCAAAATTTGTATGAAACCAAGGCTTGGTTATTAACTATTCGATATTGGCTCAAACTATATTTTAGAATTGAGCATGGTTCCCTTTTATCACTGTTGTTAAAAGAACTTCACAATACCTCCTGGGATTGTATAATTTTGACCAAAATAAGATCTATTGGAGTTTCTTTGGAAGATTTGGCTCCAACTACTGAAGCCCATATTTTTAAAATTATTAAACAATGTCCCTTAGATATGGAGCTTCAAAAGATGCACCCAATCCAACCTTATGTTTGCTCTTCAGCAATGTTGGGTCTTATGAATAAAATTGACAGTATCCCCCACTACTTTTACAGTCTGGATATCCCTATCCTCCGTAGAGCATTTTCTCTTGCTAGGGTCAATGTCTTTCCATCAAGGATGCTGTATGGAAGGTACCACCAAATCCCAATACAGGAACGGATTTGTCCCTGTGGTTCCATCTCCCTGGATACAATTGAACACATACGGTTTGACTGTTCCCTGTACAAAACATCCCGTGGGAAATGGTTAAAAACTTGGTTATATTCAAAACATCACCTGTCTAATAAAGTAAAATGTCAATTTTTATTGAATGATTCAGTACCGGAGATTACTGAGGGTGTTGCCAATTTTCTAGTGGATGTGATGAAAGTGCAAAAACTTGCAAGCTCTGTTATTTGATTATATTGTTCTTTGTTTTATTTCACTTATTTTAAGTTTTATGATCCCTTTTTGTAACAATTGTAATAATTTTTATGCCATTAAAGGTTTATGATGATGATGATGCTCCTCTAAACTAAAATCTGTTGTACTAATAAGAGGGAAGATCCATTTCTGACACATTTCCTCATAAAAAATACATCTGAATAAAACATGACCTATAGTCTCTATTTCTCATGACTTACATGGGCATCCCAATATTGATGACTTCCTGTATCTTCCATCTAAAACCGTTGACAGCAACCTCTCGCCAGGGTTAGGGCTCTTCTTTGTTTATTCGGCTCTATAAAAGACAAATAAATCTGTTTGTAATTGGTGCCCAATTGGCCGGGGAACTCAAAAGCTCTAATTGATTAAGTACCTCAACTTGAATGCTTATCTTCCGCACTGTTTCTCGGTTCCCAAATACTGCTTGCTGCTGTAAAGCAAACCATTCAATTCATATATACCTTAGGCACTAGGTGATTGATTGTATCTTAAAATAGAAGGCATGGGAACTTACAGCGCAGTCGTAAACCGAGTTACACCCTCTTGAGCCTATTAACTTCAATGGACTTAGAAGGCTGTAACTGTGCTTGGGGTGGTACTATTAAGTGAACAGGGATGGGGACAGAATTCAGCAATGCCCAGCCTCCAGAAATATGAAATTATAAGTTTCTTAGCAAAGTTTACAGCCTGTTCTCAGATATATTCAAGATCATTTTTTTAAGAAGCAAAGAATATTTGCAGTATTTGTTTTATTTCTTGTAATAACTATAGTCTTTCTCCTTTTTTCTTGTTTTGAAGAAAAGGGGCTTGTGTCTTTTTTGGGGTGGCATCCATATGTACCCTGAACCGGATGGCCCAGGCTAGCCTGATCTCATTAGATCTCGGAAGCTAAGCAGGGTGAGCCCTGGTCAGTATTTGGATGGGAGACCACCAAGGAATACCACGGTCGCTACACAGAGGCAGGCAATGGCAAACCACCTCTGAACATCTTTTGCCTTGAAAACCCTACAGGGTCGCCATAAGTCAGCAGCAACTTGACAGCTAAAAGTAAAAGTCCATACCTAGTACACTGGGCATGATCAGAATAACTTCTCCTGCATCTGTCTCTGGGCTATGGGGGAGCAAGTTTGTCCCTTCTCACCGGGTACACCTGTCCCACTGGCTGTCCAGGTTTGGGCATAATTAAGTTGATTCTCATATTACATATGGGATATCGGTTGCTGTGTTCAGGTCTCCTGTTGGCTTTGTTGAAATGTATTGATTCTCAGTAGGATGGATGTGTCTGACAGATAGGAAGTCACTTCCCCAACTGAACCATTTATCAGTCAGTGGGTATAACCAATGATCTGGTCATAAATGCAAGTGTTCTTCAAGAAAGACCACATGAGATTGGAACTATCCCCCCCTTCCCTACATGGTGCTCTTGTAGGGTGCATGATAAGCTACCTGCATCTTAACAGCCAACTTTGCACTGCCTGGGCGCATATGTGATGTCTCTTGGCTTCTAGAGAGCCAGCGTGGTGTAGTGTTTAAGAGTGGTGGTTTGGTGGACTCTGATCTGGAGAACCGGGTTTCATTCCCCACTCCTCCACATGAGCGGCGGACGCTGATCTGGTGAACTGGATTTGTGTCTGTTGTGGGGAAGGGAAGGAGATTGTAAGTTGGTTTGATTTTCCCTTAAGTGGTAGAGAAAGTCAGCATATAAAAACCAACTCTTCTTCTTCTGCACTGAAAGATGAACTGTAGCCATCTCTGCAATGGTGCCATGTGCAATGGTTAACGTTCTGAGACCAATTAATTTCTTCTGCTGCTCCGGACCATCTCTTTTCTTGAACTGTTGTGGGTAACTTTTCAATGCTGTTGCTGCACCAGGACTAAACCTGAGATGTTTTCCACAGGGCCCAGGACGGTGGTTCACCCCAAAGCACGGATAGTTGCGGAAGCAGGACCCATCGTGATTGGGGAAGGTAACCTCATTGAAGAACAGGCGGTGATCATAAATGGGTTGGTACCTTTTGGCATGAAAACTTTCTTAGGCCAAAACAACGCAAGATGATGGTATTAACCGGAGTGTTGACAAGGGAAGGCGCTTTTTGATCAACAGATTGTTCCATGAACTATACAGCTAATATAACTATAATGGATGTTGATTGTACTTATAATAGAGTGGTCCGTTGAATAAATACAGCAGTCTGTTGGGTTTCTTAGTTGATTAATTGTCCACCTTTTATTATATTTCTATTAACATATTGCCAAAGCTATTATTTAAATGCCTTTTTGAGGTACCGAACTGTAAGCTGTCATGCTCTGTTCAGCGGGCCGTTTGTTATTTCCTTTCCCTGTTACAGCAGCATGCCAAAACCAGTGTGACAGAAATAAATGTGTCTTCTTTAAGATGCCAGATATAAAGTACATTATTGTAACTCTTTTAACGTTCCTCTGCCTTTGTAAAAGTTGTAATGTGGCCTTCGATCCTTCCACAGCTTTCCTGAGAACATCACACCCGACACGGAAGACTTGGTACCCAAACCAATGATCATTGGCACCAACAATGTGTTCGAAGTTGGCTGTTGTATCCTTCTAAAGAGGGGTATTAAAGTATGGGGGGGGTGCTATGATGGTTATGGATTACATAAGTACAATATCCCTTATCCAGACATCCCATATCCAGACTGATCCCCAAACCTGACCCTTCGAGCTGGCAGATCCATGCTGCCTCCTTTCAATGTTTCCTCCCACCTAAAAAAATAAAACACAGTGTACGCTGAATTGTAGGTAGAGACTGAAAGCCTGCCGTTGTTAGTTCGTTGTTGCTCTTGTTTAACTGTTGATACAGGTATTCTGGTGAGAATGCTAACGAGTTATAATAATGGACTTTGCTTTCTTATGCTACACAAAACTATTAAAAGTATTGTTTAAAATTACATTCAGGCTATGCGTATGAAGTGTATATAAAACATAAATGAATTTTGGTCCCATCCCCAAGGTATCTCATTATGTATATGCAAAAATTCCAAAATATTCCAATATATAGAAAGATCCAAAATATGGACCACCTCTGGTCCTAAGCAGTCCAGATAAGGGATACCCAACCTGTAGTGTATGCCAGTGGTGTAGCAGTTCCTGCAAGCTGTGTCTTGCCTCAGAAGGAACTGTCTGGAATGTGTGTCTTACCCAAGATTGCATAGATGTTTTTGTTGGTCCCTTGTTAAATAACTCCTGTATCATATCTTCTCCTAAGATGTTTAATTCACATTCAACTAAGATTTTCCTACCATCTTTCTAGGGAAGCAGGTCCCTTAATTTCCTGGATCATACATCAGAAATGTAGCGAGACCACCAAGAGTTCACAATTTGTGTGTGTTGTGCAGAGCCTCGGTGACGTTTGAGGCAGCTTCGTGTCTGTTGCCTAGCAAGATATGCTACATGAGCTAACTGGGGGCTCTCTCCAATGTGCTTTTCACAGGGAGCATGCCTTATTTTAAAAAAGAGTCCTTCCCATATTTATTTCTGAATTCAAAAGCTAAGTGATTTATTATCACTGAAGGGACCTGCTCTTACAGTCTGCGTTCAAAATCCAAATTTAGCAGTTCCAAATATTGTATACAATCTGCCCCAATCCAAAGCAAAAAAAGGTAGTCACCATCCCACTCCCCACAAAATCGGGGTGTGTGTGTGTTTACTATGTTAATTACTTTTGTAATTTTCCTGCAATTTTCTGATACAGCCCTAACTTCATGTGAAATCCCTTTGTTCTAGCTTAGGGTCTCCAGGTGCAGTTAGGTATGGATTTGATTGTTCAGGAGACTTAATAAATCTCCCTTACTGCCTCTCTTGTCTCTTTGCCCTTCATCATTTTAACAGGTCGTAGAATAGCCATGAAACTTAGACGAAAGGTCCGTTACATTTAGAGAGCCAGCATGGCATAGTGGTTAAGAGCGGCGGACTCTAATCTGGTGAACTGGATTGGTTTCCCCACTCCTCCACATGAAGCCTGCTGGGTAACCTTGGGCTAGTCACAGCTCTCTCAGAACTCTTTCAGCCCCACCTCTCCCTCACAAGGTGTCTCTTGAGGGGAAGGGAAGGCGATTGTAAGCCGCCTTGAGGCTCCTTAAAAGTAGAGAAAGGTGGGGTATAAAAACCAATTCTTTTTCTATGTGTGTATAAAATGGCATCAAGTTGAAGCTGACTTATGGCAACGCTGTAGGTATTTATATATAATAAATTTTATTTGCGGCTAGTATGCCAGATAAAACAGGTAAAACAAACTTTTTGTAAAACAAACTCAACGCCGTAGGGTTTTCAAGGCAAGAGACGTTCAGAGGTGGTTTGCCATTGTCTGCCTCCACGTCACGTCCCTGGTATTCCTTTGAGGTCTCCCATCTAAATACTACCCAGGGCCAACCCTGCTTAGCTTCCATGATCTAATGAGATGAAGCTAGCCCGGGCTGTCCAGGTCAGGCTACAAGGATGTATTTATTGCTGGAGCTTCCAGCTTGAGAGCAGATCAGGAGAGTTGCTACTGAACCTTTTGCTCGGTGGGGATCGAGTTAAAAGTAGGCTCTGCGGTTTAAAAAGCCACCTTGTGCATGTGACTCCATTGCTTATAAAGATAGCACTGGCAGCTCATTTCCTGAATGCGGGAAGCCTCAAAGGGGGTTTTCTTAGGAGGAAACAGTCTATATTTTAAAAAAATAATTTTCTTAACCGTGACTTGAAGATTCGCAGGCAATGAAAATAGGAGACAACAATGTCATTGAGTCCAAAGGTAAATCTGCTGGTTAAGTAACAGTAGTAAGAGAAATTGAGATATTGTAGTCTTGCCAAAGTTACGATCTCTGTGTTCCCCTGTTTTCAGAAGCCACTCCAGTATCTTAACTGTTTATGTAAGAAACTTTGTCTGATGGGTATACTGTGAGACTAAGATGCAAAGTACCTTTGTACCTGCGGGACCGCCTCTCCTGTTACGGCCCTCAGAGAGCTTTGTGTGTGTGTGTATGTTAAGTGCCGTCAAGCTGCTTCCGACTCATGGCAACCCCATGAATCAAAGTCCTCTAAAAAGTCCTATCTTTGACAGCCTTGCTCTGGTCTTGCAAATTGAAGGCTGTGGCTTCCTTTATTGAGTCCATCAATCTCTTGTTGGGTCTTCCTCTTTTCCTGCTGCCCTCAACTTTTCCTAGTGTGACTGTCTTTTCTAGTGACTCTTGCCTTCTCATAATGTGACCAAAGTACGATAGCCTCAGTTTAGTCATTTAGCTTCTAGGGTCAGTTCAGGCTTGATTTGATCTAGAACCCAAAGATTTGTTGTTTGTTTGTTTGTTTTGGCAGTCCAGGGTATCCGTAACACTCTCCTCCAACACCACATTTCAAAGGAGTCTACTTTCTTCCTGTCAGCTTTCTTCATTGTCCAGCTTTCACACCCATACATAGCCTAATGCTAACCTCCTGGTGCTCCCTGGCCCAAAGAGTGTCCAGCTGACCTCGACCAGGGCTTTTTCAACTTTGGCCCCGGCCTGGTGGAACTCCCTTTCAAATGAGACCAGGGCCCTGCGGGATCTTAAACAATTCCACCGGGCCCACAAAACAGAGTTGTTCCACCGGGCCTACGGTTGAGGACAGCTACAGTTTTATATCTTCGGTGGCCTCCCGCCCTTTCCTTCTCTATGCTGTGGTTATATCATTAATGGGTTTGGGGCCCTGGCTGCCTGTAGGCTGCAGCGCTTTTAAGGTTTAAGCGCCACACATTAGTTATTTATTGGTTTTAATGTTTCTGAGTCAGGTGTGGTTTTACTGAGAATGATTTTACTGTATTTAACAGAACTGTATGGTTTATATGTTCTTAGCATTCCACTCAAAAGGGAGGGCTAGTTGTGGCCTGGTGGTCTTTACCATTGTTGACTTAAAGATTGATATACAGAGTCTAGAAAACAATTGTCCAAATTATATTCAGACCTTATTCATTAAGGGTCTTCATATTGGAAGCCTTCTGTACTTATATGTTGCTAGCCGCCCTGAGCCCGGTTTTGGCTGAGAAATGAGGACGGGGTATAAATTGAATAAAATAAATAATAAAATGCATGTAGATCGTGCTTCCTTCCTGGGACTGAATGGCCCCTTCAGAGGGGTTGTGAAATTGAATTAGCTGGCCCAAGTCACTAGACCTCATAAAGGAGTTCACCTGTCCAGCTTTGTTTAAGCTCCACCCAGTGTCACATGAACACAAGAAGCTGTCATATATTGAATCAGACCTTTTGGCCCATCGAGATCAGTATTATCCACTCAGACTGGCAGCGGCTCTCCAAGGTCTCAGTTAGAGGCCTTTCATGCCACCTACCACCTGATGCCAGGGATTTCTGCATATCAAGCAGATGTTCTACCACTGAGCCACAGCCCAGCGTGTAGCTTGTTACAGTGTCAGGCTAGGACTAGGGGGACACTGGTTCAAATGCCCACCCTTCCACGAAGGTCAGTCATTCAGCCTAACCTGCCTCACAAAGGAGCTAGACCCCTAATAGGTAGTAAGTAGCATGCTAAAAAATGCAGCCTGAGAGGGTTTTTTGTTACAAGTATTTCATTTTGTTTTTCCAAAAACACAAACGCCTAAACAGATATACAAGCTAACAAAATCAACATAACAAAACAGACACCTCAACAGATATACATACGAGTTAACAAAATCAACATAACCAAACACAATACAAAAACATTAACCCAAACTATAAAAAAGCCATCTGTACCTGGGCAGGAACCCCGTGACTCAAAGTGGTAAGCTGCAGTACTGCAATCCAAGCTCTGCTTGTGACCTGAGTTCGATCCCGACAGAAGTCGGTTTCAGGTAGCCGGCTCAAGGTTGACTTAGCCTCCCATCCTTCTGAGGTCGGTCAAATGAGTACCCAACTTGCTGGGGGTAAAGGGAAGATGACTGGGGAAGGCACTGGCAAACCACCCCATACAACAAAGTCTGCCTAGTAAACGTCGGGATGTGACATCACCCCATGGGTCAGGAATGACCCAGTGCTTTCACAGGGGACCTTTACCTACCTGGGTAGGAGCCCTGTGGTGCAGAGTGGTAAGCTGCAGTACTGCAGTCCAAGCTCTGCTCATGACCTGAGTTCGATCCAGATGGAAGTTGGCTTCAGGTAGCCGGCTCAAGGTTGACTCAGCCTCCCATCAGGTAAAATCCAGCCTGAAACATAACAATACATCATAATGTGCTTGTAATGTTTTAAAGAGCCCCATGGCGCAGAGTGGTAAGCTGCAGTACTGTAATCCAAGCTCTGCTCACAACCTGAGTTCGATCCCGACTCAGGTAGCCGGCTCAAGGTTGACTCTGCCTTCCATCTTTCCGAGGTCGGTAAAATGAGTACCCTACCCAGCTCGCTGGGGGTACAGGGAAGATGACTGGGGAAGGCACTGGCAAACCACCCTGTATAAACAAAGTCTGCCTAGGAAACGTCATGATGTGACATCACCCCATGGGTCGGGAATGACCCGGTGCTTGCGCAGGGGACCTTTACCTAGGTAGAACAAATACTAGTAACTTGCCATCGTTATACTATTCTATCTTTTGTCATTGACTATTCAGCTTATTGTTTGCTTATTCATTCTCTGAAATGATAATATGTTACAAGCTCATCGTGAGCTTGTCTACTAAATTCTCCTCTAAATTAACCTTGATAATAACACGTTTATAATCAGTAATTTCTGTTAGTTACTTTTCTATCCAATTTCCGTGCTCAATATACATGTTTCGTTTTTGCCACTCTTTATAAATCTTTCACAAACTCTTATAAGGAACACCATTTCCAGTTCTTTTGAAAACTCTTCTCTGGGTCTCTTATGTACTTGATTTATCAGAGAGTTTTTTGTTTGAAGTGCTCCAGTGTGGTGGAACTTCAAGGGACCTCTGGGGGAGGGAGTTCCACCATTTAACTATGTGTTTTATGAAGAAATACTTCCTTTTGTCTGTTTTGAATCTCTCACCCTCCAGCTTCAGCAGATGACCCCGCTTCCTAATATGAGAGAGGGAGAAAAGTTTCTCCCTGTCCACTCTCCATACCATGAAACCAAAGGAGGAGCAACTGTGCTTGCTTATATCGCTTGTTCCCCTTGCAGCTCCTGTTTCCTCCTCTAGCCTGTCTCCTCCAGGGGTGAGGCTTGGAATGTGAATTCCTTTCTTCCAGGAATCCTGAGCATGCTCGCTTGGGAGTGAGCCCAGCTGAAGTAGCTTCAGCTTGCTCCTAAGGAAACATGTCCCCTATTCTAAAACCTGATTGCATCTTTTCTTCCCAGCGCAGAGGTGGTTTGAAGAGTTAAGCCCTGTCTGTAGAGCAAGGGAAGTAAGAGAAACGGTGGAAAGCTGACAGGGAATGGTGTACATGGTTGGTTGTCTTGGCTCTGGCCAGATACGAGACAGAGGACTGTTCAAACCATAGGCTGGGCTTAATAATTCTTCCTGTTTCTGGCAAGTGCCTCCTTGGGTAATGCAAGTGTCGAAGAGCCAGCGTGGTTTAGTGGTTAAGAGCAGTGGTTTGGAGCGGTGGACTCTGATCTGTAGAACCGGGTTTGATTCCCCACTCCTCCACATGAAGCCAGCTGGGTGACCTTGGGCTAGTCACAGCTCTTTCAGTCCCACCTACCTTGCAGGGGGTCTGTTGTGGGGAGGGGAAGGGAAGGTGATTGTAAGCCGGTTTGAGTCTTCTTTAAGTGGTAGAGAAAGTCGGCATATAAAAACCAACTCTTCTTGCCTCGGATTCTTCTTGTCTCTGCAGCATTCGTGGGTCGGAACGTGATCTTGACCAGCGGCTGCATCATCGGTGCTTGTTGCAACGTTAACACCTATGAGGTCATCCCTGAGAACACAGTCATCTACGGGGCCGACTGCCTTCGCCGAGTGCAGACCGAGAGGCCGCAGGTGGGTACGAGGCAGCAGGAACCCTTGCAAGCCTGGCGCCATCCTGTCCTCCCCTTGTATCTGCATGTTTCGCTGATCCTATCTAAGCGGTGAAGAGGGTTAAGCTGGTCTAACAGGGCAAGGACTTTTGCATGAGGGTTGCATCTCCCTGTTCTGTTAAGGCTGCCTGAGCTGCTGACCTAGACATGAAAACAGGCAGCTGAAGGAGAAAAGCAGGATCTTCCGACATGGTCTGTCCTTGATTGTGATTTAAGCACTTTTGGTCAAAGCTTAGTTGGATGTGGAAATAGTCCTGAAATTCTTTTTTTCCCCTTCGGATTGCCATGTTTATTTATTTTCATAGCCCTAAATAAATGTGTGTATTAAGTGCCGTCAAGTCGCTTCTGACTCATAGCGACCCTATTAATCAATCTCCTCCAGAAGGTCTTGTATGTGGGCTTCCTAGAAGCCCTGGTTGGCCACTGTGTGAACGAACTTGTGGACTTGATGGACCTTGGTCTGATCCAGCAGGGCTTTTCTTATATCCTATCCTTAACAGCCTTGCTCAGGTCTTGCAAATTGAGGGCTGTGGCTTCCTTTATACAGTCAGTCCATCTCTTGTTGGGTCTTCCTCTTTTCCTGCTGCCTTTAACTTTTCCTAGCATAATTGTCTTTTCCAGTGGGTTATAGATCAAATCAAGCCTGAACTGACCCTAGAAGCTAAAATGACTAAACTGAGGCTGTTGTACTTTGGTCATATTATGAGAAGACAAGAGTCACTGGAAAAGATTATAATGCTAGGAAAAGTGGAAGGCAGAAAGAAGAGAGGAAGACCCAACACGAGATGGATTGACCCAGTGAGGGAAGCCACAGCCCTCAGTTTGAAAGACCTGAGCGAGGCTGTTAATGATAGATTGTTTTGGAGGTAATTAATTCATAGGATCACCATAAGTCAGAAGTGATTTGACGGCACGTAGCACACACACTGCCTTTAGGGCTGCTATGATTCTAGATCCAGTTATCAGACTGAATGTTTTCTTCCTGGACACAGCAGAAAGTTGCTAACTACGCTCAAGCTGCCAGGATTGTGTCCTGTCTTGTCTTCTTTTTAACACCTTGCTGTTCCTGAGAGCCAGCTTGGTGTGGTGGTTTGGAGCGGTGGACTCTTGATCTAGAGAACCGGGTTTGATTCCCCACTCCTTCACATGAGCGGCGGAAGCTAATCTGGTGAACTGGATTTGTTTCCACACTCCTACACACGAAGCCAGCTGGGTGACCTTGGGCTAGTCACACTCAGCCCCACCTTCCTCACAGAGTGTCTGTTGTGGGGAGGGGAAGGGAAGGTGACTGTAAGCCGGTTTAGTTCGTCCTTAAGTAGGAGAGAAAGTCAGCATATAAAAACCAACTCCTCTTCTTCTTCAGCCACAAACATTGCAGTTGGACTTCCTAATGAAAATACTGCCCAACTATCACCACCTGAAGAAGACCATGAAAGCAACCTCTACTCCTGTGAAGAGCTGAAGACTTCCTTGCATGATTGCCAAAATCGCCACAGGGACGCCGCCTCCTGCTTTCGGCGGTCTGCGTCTGCGAGAACTAACTAACTTTTGGCTTACTAGCTCATTCCGTTGTGCAACCTAATATTTATTCCAGTGCTGAAAAATAAACTGTGTCTTTAAGTTTTCTTCTCCGCTGGATCCATTCCTTTCACTGCACTTTATATCATCCCTATTTCATACTAAATCTGAGGTGTCACACTCATTTGTTGCGAGGGCCGGGTATGACGTGAATGTCAGTTGGTCGGACCAGCCATGAGTACCGTAACATTTAATGCCAGGTACCGGAGATATGAGATGACAAGAGTCACTGGAAAAGACAGTCATGCTAGGAAAAGTTGAGGGCAGCAGGAAAAGAGGAAGACCCAGAAAGAGATGGATTGACTCAATAAAGGAAGTCACAGCCCTCAGTTTGCAAGACCTGAGTAAAGCTGTTAAAGTTAGGAAGTTTTGGAGGATGTTGATTCAGAGGGTTGCCATGAGTCGGAAGCGACTTGACGACGATTAACACACACACACACAGCACATCATTTCTTTCCAAACCTTGTCTTTCCATTTTTCCCACATGCCTTTTACAGAACACAGTAGCAATGGACGGCCCGATGTTTAAACGCATCGCTTGGGAAGCAAGGTCTACCCGTCTCCAAGAAACACACGTTTTTTTAAAAAATGAGCTATGGCTGCAAGCTGGAGCAGACCGCCAGAATCCTGTGCTTGCTAGCTCAGAAAGAGATCTGTGGAGATTGTGCTCCGCTAAATGTGCCAAAAAAACAAATTAGTGGGTTATACAACAAATCAAGCCTGAACTGACCCTAGAAGCTAAAATGACTAAACTGAGGCTGTCGTACTTTGATCACATCATGAGACAACAAGAGTCACTGGAAAAGGCAGTCATGCTAGGAAAAGTTGAAGGCAGCAGGAAAAGAGGAAGACCCAACAAGAGATGAATTGACTCTATAAAGGAAGCCACAACCCTCAATTTGCAAGACCTGAGCAAGGCTGTCAAGACAGGACATTTTGGAGGACTTTGATTCATAGGGTCGCCAAGAGTTGAGGTATTTGGCAATGGGTTCCAGTTGGGAACCGGTGGCAGATATGATGGGGTGGCCTGGGGGTGGGAAAATATTCTTATACACTTTAGGTGAAGTGTAAAACACTGGGACCCTAGGATGTTTAGCTATGAGAAAGTCCGCAGTGTATTTATCATAGAATCATAGAGTTGGAAGGTACCACCAGGGTCATCTAATCCAGCCCCCTGCACAATGCAGGAAATTCACAATTACTTCCCACACACACACACACACACACAGTGACCAGAAGATGGCCACAATGCCCTCCCTCTCATCGTCTGCCTAAGGTCACAGAATCAGCATTGTTGACAGATGGCCATCTAACCTCTTCTTAAAAACCTCCATGGAAGGAGAGCTTACTGTTAGAAAATTCTTCCTCTAACAGAGTGTAACTGTTAGAAAATTCTTCCTAATGTCTAGACAGAAACTGTTTTGATTTAATTTCAACCCGTTGGTTCTGGTCCGACCTTCTGGGGCAACAGAAAACAAATTGGCACTATCCTCTATATGACAGCCCCTCAAGTACTTGATGGTTATCATATCCCCTGTCAGTCTTCTCTTCAGGCTAAACACATCCAGCTCCTTCAACCTTCCCTCATAGGACTTGGTCTCCAGACCCTTCACCATCTTTGTTGCCCTCCTCTGGATGCGTTATAGCTTGTCTACATCTTTCTTAAATTGCAGTGCCCAAAACTGAACACAATACTCTAGGTGAGGTCTAACCAGAGCAGAGTAAAGCGATACCATCACTTTGCGTGATCCTGACCCAAGGCTGAGGCTTCATACACCACTGTCCGAATGATCAAATCAACCGATTTGGTGGGATTAGATAGTATGGGGCGATAGAAATTAACATCCCCCAGTTGCCTGAGGTTCTCTATCATCATCAACCGTATTCAGGATCACGATAGAGGCCCCTTTGTCTGCAGCTCTGATGGTAATAGAGTGATAATTCTGTAAATTACATAATGTTTCCAAGTGTGTATCTGAAAAATTAGTCTGGGTGAGAACCTTCCGTTTCTCCATTGCTTCCACATCCTTTAAGACTAGATTCTGGAAAGTATGAAGTGATTGGTACTATATGGATTGAAAGTAGATTTCAGTCTAAACAAATAAGGAGTGAATGCAGCACCCTGGTAATCCTCCCGTAATTTAATTTGACAAAACAATTTAAATAAATCCACTCTTGTTTGAAACAATGAATATTTTGGGGTGGGTACGAAGCCCAACGCTAGATTCAGTACATGCAATTCGTCAGATGTAAGTATTCTGTTGGATAAATTGAGAACTAAATCCTCTTACTGACTCTGCGGGTTTGGAGAGGGAAGGGACTTCAGTGCTATAGAGCCCAATGGCCAAAGTGGCCATTTTCTCCAGGGGAGCTGATCTCTATCACCTGGAGATCAGTTGTAATAGTGGCACGTCCCCAGCCACCACCTGGAGGCCTTAAGTGGGTTGTGATAAGTTTGGACAGACTATTTCACTGTATCTGCTGAGGGATGTTTTAATTTATTATGTGTTTTTATGTATGTCATAAAAGTACATAAAAGTACGTCATACTTATTTAAGTAGTAAGGCAAGGACACGTTTTCAAAATGTTCATGTGTGTGTATACAGTATACACACACATACAGTATTACAATAAGTTTATAGGGAGCTGTCAAAAGGCCATAGTGGAGACAGACTACAGGTGTAGGCAGGCTGGACCCCAACTATAACATTAGACTGGTAATACTGCTAACCAATCCATTCCCACCCCCCAGTGAATTCTTCTTTTAAGATAGTTTTTGATGTTCAGACATCAACAATACAAGCTGTTTGCTTCCTGGAGTTTATACTGCCTGTCAACCGCTTCAACAAACTGCAATAACCCAGAACAAATCAAGTTACTTAACATTTACCCCGCTTTGAACTGACAAAGAGCAGAAGCTGATAAAACTCTGAAATTCTCTGGCCTGATAATATAAACCTGGAGTTGGTAGGGAAGGTAGGCGATCTCATCTCATATAACAGTATTCAAGATGGACGGGCTCACCTCTCCCCCACCCTTCCAATGACAGCTTTCTGTGGCTTCACCACATAACCAGCATTATGAAATTGTTGTGTGGTTTGACATGGAATCACACACACACACACACACACACAGGCACCGAACCACAAATGCCTGTGGGCTGAAGGACTCCCTGGCGCTACTTTCGTTTTCGTGGGTCAAGGATGAGTTTTTGTAAGCCTTGTGAAATACAATTTTTGTGGAAGACTTCCTAGCCACAGAGGAACAGCCAGCGGTTAAGGGGCACGGTTTCTGTCTTGTGAAGGCTGCCTGCGCCATCTAGTGGGTTGCATTTTCCTTTTTAGCAGCATGCGCATATCGAAGGCCCATAGGTTTCAGACAATGTTCTGGGGAATCCTGGTCTTCCTGGGACATTGATAAGGGGTTCCTCAAGGAGAAGGTCAGGGATGGTGGACAGGTTTCTCTGAAAGCCAGCTTTGCCTAACACTGCTGTGCTTGCGCAGTGAAATGTGGAAGAGTGTTGAGTGTGTTCAGAGCACAATCGCACTCATTTGGGGCAGTGGTAAACATAAAAATGGGATAACCCCTCTGAGCGCCTTGGGGGAAGGGCTAGGATTGCCAAACTCCAGGTGAGTCCTGGTGGTCTCCTGGAATTACAACTAGGGTTGCCAGCCTCCAGGTACTTAGTCAACCGTATGCAGTCACTATGGCTAAATGGTAACATAAATCAATAACATCTTTGTTACTTCACAAAGATCATATAATTCATACTTTTTCTTAATTGCAGCTTCAAAGTACAAAAATCATAAAGGACTATAGAAAACAAGCAAGGCAGGGATCCGGTAAAGTGTCCTGTTTCAAAGTCAATTTTCTTCAGTTGATATATATATATAATAGTCCCAAATCATTTAAAAAAAAAATTTCTTCTGCTCATCTGAGTATTTTTGGGGTTTTTTTTGTTTTTTTGCAGGTTTCTGTTGTCCACGCTGCACTTGGTACTAGATACTAGCTGGAGATCTCCCGCTATAACAACTGATCCAGCAAAGCTGTCTGTATATGGCAACATGGGAAGCTGCTGCTCGAGAAATTCAAATCCCCCATTAGGTGAAAGAAGCTAGTTTCACAGTTCTTTAGATCCTGACCATCTTGAGAGCCAGTGTGGTGCAGTGGTTAAGAGCAGTGGTTTGGAGCGGTGGACTCTGATTTGGAGAACCGGATTTGATTCCCCACTCCTACACATGAGTGGCGGACGCTAATCTGGTGGACCGGGTTGGTTTCCCCACTCCTACACATGAAGCCAGCTGGGAGGTCAAAGTTCTCTCAGCCCCACCTACCTCCCAGGGTGTCTGTTGTGGGGAGGGGAAGGGAAGGTGATTGTAAACCAGTTGGATTCTTCCTTAAGTGGTAGAGAAAGTCGGCATATAAAAACCAACTCCTCCTCCTCTTCTTCTTCGACAACCAAATATGCCTTCTGAAGATTCTAGTAGCCAAGTGCTTCATCCCGCTTCAGTGCCGATGATTTATCTTTCTAATAATGCGCACCTGAGTTAATCTGAATGATTTCTCAAGGAACAAGCTTGCAATAACGCTTCCAAGATATCAAGTGAGGCCCTGGTAACATCTCCCTCCCCACATTCCAATGGTGAAAAGTCATTAAGAGGAAAGGCTAATGAGTCGAAATTGTTCTGATAAGAGACCTGGTTTAGCTGGACTTCAGGGAGGGCCAGGGGCTTAGCACAGGCGGGTGGAGCCTTTCAAACAATGCTGAGCCAAGCACAGGAAATTGGTGGGAAGGGAGTAGTTGGCCTTTCCAGAGGCCCAGAGGGATTTGCCGGCCTCTTCTAGATACTGCCGGGGACTAGAATGCTGGATCTGATTCAAATAGGGTTGCCAACCTCCAGGATATTACAACTGATCTCCAGCCGATAGAGATCGGTTCACCTGGATAAAATCGCCGCTTTGGCAATTGAACTGCATGGCATTGAAGTCCCTCCGTCCCCCAAACCCCGCACTCCTCAGGCTCTGCCCCCAAAAACCTCCCGCTGGTGGCGAAGAGGGACATGGCAACCCTAGACTCAGAACATTGTCACCGCTAGGGTCACTAGGGAAAGAGAAGTGGCACCCCTACATAGGCACAACCAAGACAGAGGTGTATAACGAGCATCTGGGGACATAGATTTTTCCCTTCACCAGGTTATCTTCGAGACTACTCTCTAAGGGATGTGAGGGTGAGATTAAATTTCTGGGCTCTGGGAGATCCAATTACGTTTATGGCAGAGGGAGGATTTGAACCTCAGTACTGACTGGGAACTAGGGTTGCCAACCTCCAGGTACTAGCTGGAGATCTCCTGCTATTACAACTGATCTCCAGCCGATAGAGATCAGTTCCCCTGGAGAAAATGGCTGCTTTGGCAATTGGACTCTATGGCATTGAAGTCTAGGGTCGCCAGGTCCCTCTTCGCCACAGCAGGAGGTTTTTGGGGCAGAGCCTGAGGAAGGTGGGGTTTGGGGGGGGACTTCAATGCCATAGAGTCCAATTGCCAAAGGGGCCATTTTCTCCAAGTGAACGGATCTCTATTGGCGGGAGATCAGTTGTAATAGCAGGAGATCTTCTGCTACTACCTGAAGGTTAATACAAAAATGAGAATTCAGCTGATACAATGTAAGTAGTAAAAAAATAATCAGCGTCTGGCAATCAATTAAATCTAATGTATAACAAATGTACAAGGTTATACTTTCAATCATTCAACTATATTTAAACAAGTAAATTTCAATAGTATTTTACATCAGTAATAATTTCAATGATAGTGTTACTTTCACACATAGAAAAAGCCGCGTAAGAAATCTTTTTTACAGCTCATAAATAATAAAGGTAAGTTCAGCTCATATATTGAACCAAAGTCTTATGATATGATCATCCGGTGAGCGGAACAGGTTCCCGGTGGATTGTAATAGCAGGAGATCTTCTGCTAGTACCTGAAGGTTGGAAGAAAATGGACACCACTGCACCAGTATCACTAGATTAGGAAATTAGCACAGGAGCAAGAAAGTATTTAACAAAGTGCAAAAATAGTTTTATAAGCTACTAATTGACACAAGAACATCAAAGTGAACAAACATGACCTACAACATAACAAAGTGACAAGTGATCAAGTGCAAATAGAGACAATAAGTTCTAAAAAGTCTCTTGAAAGAGTACAATGAGTGTCAGGAAATTTCAAGTAGTTTTGCAGAAGCCAAAATCTTGAGGATACGGCCGTTTCAAATTCTTAATTGGTAATTCTTCATCAGCCCTTCAATCAATGGTCTTCTTATATTCCTATATTTCCATCAATATATTGCAGGTTGCCTCAAACATCCCCATTGGGGTAAGTATGCAATCAACCCTATTGAAGTCCCTCCCCTCCCCAAACCTCACCCTCCTCCAACTCTGCCCCAAAAAACTCCCACCAGTGGCAAAGAGTGACCTGGCAACCACACCGCGTGTGTGGTGGTGGTTGTGGTGTTAGGGTTTCTGGCCATGCGTCCCGAAGCTGGAAAAGACACCGTGGCCCTTTCCACACAAAATATCGACTTCATGTATGAAAGGACCGTCATGCAAGTAAGGAGAACCAAAATCCTAATAACTGATGGTGGCTACAGGCAACGATAGCTCTGTCAAACGGCTTTCAAATCGTCGAGGGGGTATACAAGGACGGAGGGGGGGCTGCTTAAACATTTTTGTTTCCCTTCAAAGGAACATCTCTGGAGTATCCCCGCTAGGCCATAGTTCTGCCCGGCTGTCTGTTTGCTGATATTATTCTCCTGTTTGTAATCTTGACTTTTAACAGCTCCCTGCCAGAGCTCTGGGGTGTTCTCCATCACACTGACAGCTTGTCCGCCTGCCAAGGAGGCGTTTTCATCCCTGCTCCGTCTGATGTTCCTTTCCGTCTAAATTAGCTTGATTCAGAGCATCGAGACATGTTTATGTCGGCGACTTCCTTTATAAAGCTAAACTGTGGGCAGCTTTTTGAATTTTCCCTTTGGCAGGCACCACGGAGCGCCCAACGCAGAAGTGTGGGTCTCAGGCAGAGCCTGGCGATTTTCTTTCCGTTCTTCTTTCGTCAGCGGTTCCCTGATCTCTCCAACACTGGACTTCTGAAGAAGCTGTAGACAGTTCTAGCTAGAATAAGAACATAAGAAAAGCCCTGCTGGATCAGACCCAGGCCCATCAAGTCCAGCAGTCTGTTCACACAGTGGCCAACCGGGTGCCTCCAGGTAGCCCACAAACAAGACGACCGCAGCAGCACCATCCTGCCTGTGTCCACAGCACCTAATAGAATAGGCATGCTCCTCTGATCCTGGAGAGAATAGGTATGCATCATGACTAGTATTCATTTTGACTAGTAGCCATGGATAGCCCTATTCTCCATGAACATGTCCACTCCCCTCTTAAAGCCTTCCAAGTTGGCAGCCACCACCACATCCTGGGGCAGGGAGTCTCATAATACTAGCACCACAGACCAGCATCCTTGGGAAAGGACAAATGAGCACATATACATCTAGGGTTTCCATCTCTGGGTTGGGAAATTCCTGGAGATTTGGGAGGTGGAGCCCGGAGAGGGTGGGGTTTGGGAAGGGGAGGGAGAAGGACCAAGTACTAACCAGGGCCAACCCTGATTAGCAAATCTTACCCTAGGCATTGAGTTTGCTATTATTAGTTTTGCTTTCCCCCCCCCTCAACCCACCCACCAAAGCTAGATACTTCTTAGCCGGTTTTTAACCTAAAGCACAGGTGAAGTAGTAATTCCAACTTGCTAAGAAGAAATTGTAGGTCTCTGTATTCCAGTTGTACAGTGCCCCCCCCACACACACACACATTTATCCAAAACTAGGTTATTTAGTTGGGATGACCCCCCCCCCCAGGCAATGAATAAGGAGACCCGTGGTGCAGAGTGGTAAGCTGCAGTACTGCAGTCCAAGCTCTGCTCACGACCTGAGTTCGATCCCGACGGAAGTTGGTTTCAGGTAGCCGGCTCGAGGTTGACTCAGCCTTCCATCCTTCCGAGGTCGGTAAAATGAGGACCCAGTTTGCTGGGGGTAAGGATGACTGGGGAAAGCACTGGCAAACCACCCCGTAAAACAAAGTCTGCCTAGTAAACATTAGGATGTGACGTCACCCCACGGGTCAGGAATGACCTGGTGCTTGCACAGGGGACCTTTACCTTTAGGGCAATGAAAGTGTTACAGATTAATCCTAATCCAGAAAAGTTTCTTTGTGTGACAGGTTGTTACTACAAAATAAGAAACATCTTTCATTATATATAATCCTTTGTGTGTGCGTACTTGCAAACTTGTTATCTGTTCACAACTGTGGATGAGATTGGCCTAAAGTGAGGGAGGCCCTGATTCCCACCAGGTATATTACAAAACAATGTTAAGGTTTCTTAATGATCGTAGATGCTTCACTCAATGGGTGCTTATTGTTAGGAGGTGTTTCCCCAATGACTCTGCTGAAGTACTCAACAGAGCCTGAGGAGGAGGGAGAGGCAGGTGTTCATCAGTGGGTATGGAAAAAATGACCACTTTGGGATTGCAGAGATAGAAAGCAACCTGGGAAGGATGAGGGGAAGAGCCTCAGTGAAGTATGATGTCATAGAGCCCACCTGGGGTTGCCAACCTCCAGGTACTGGAGGAGGGGAAAAAGACACCTCTGTACAAATATCCAGGGGATAAGAAAATCAGTACAGGAGCAAATATTATTAGAAATCAACAAATTCTTATTGTGACTACACACATATATATTACTAAAATAGTCACGTTGACCATCAACATACAAAATGCAACATGCATCAGACACAAAAGGTGGGTAATAAATAGGGACCTATGCTCTAATATCTGTGTTTTAATAGGTCTAATGCTAGAGCCCACATAAATTAATTGGCAGGGGCATAAGAGACAATAAATGCAATATTTAATGTTACAGTTGGAGAAGGAACGAATTTGGAAAGAAACATTTGAATCCCTCCTTTTAAATTCCTTTACTTCCAGCGCTAGCATTAGACCTATTAAAACAAGGATATTAGAGCATAGGTCCCGCATCAGGGAGGGCATAACTTCTGCGCCGGTCGTAGAACACTTCCTCCGCTTCAGACATAGTGAGAATGACTTGAGGTTCTTTGTAATTTGGAAGCTAAATCCTAAGAAATTCAATAGAAATGACAATGAAAAGCTGTTAAGGTGTAAAGAATCATACTTCATACACACATTGAACACCATTACTCCTCATGGGTTGAATTTAGAAAATGATTTGTCATGTTTTTTGTAATGTGTGATATTTCTTTAAGGCTTCCAGGGTGCCGGCTCTGCGGCACAGATGCATCAGCTGAGCTCTGCATCTCACACACACCTGCTAGGTATTTAACTTATGTGCTTTGCAATAGAAATGAAGCCTTTTTCTGACCTTACCTTTAGAGGAAGGAACTTTGAATTTTACCCTGCTTGGGATATTTTGATATTGCAATACTTTGGCAACCTTACCCTAAGGGGATTGTGCAACATGGATGATAACATAGGAATTTATGAGACTTCTGTTATGTAAGTAAAAAATTGTTATATATTTATTGATTGATTTTTAATGGTGCTGCAGGAAAATAGCAATTGTTGGATGTATTTGTTGTGATATGCAGGAAGGACTGATGAAGATTTGAATTTTGAGACTTCGAAACGATCGTATCCTCTTGATGAACTTTTGTCCATTGGCATCCTTTCGTCCATACAAACCTGCTCCTGTGGAAAAAGAAACATAGAAAGATTATTGACTGAAGTGTAGTCACCCTATTTATTACCCACCTTTTGTGTCTGATGCATGTTGCGTTTTGTATGTTGATGGCCAACGTGACTATTTTTGTAATATATGTGTGTGTAGTCACAATAAGAATTTGCTGATTTCTAATAATATTCGCTCCTGTACTGATTTTCTTAACCTCCAGGTACTAGCTGGAGATCTCCTGCAGTTACAACTGATCTCCAGCCGATAGAGATCAGTTCACCTGGAGAAAATGGCTGCTTTGGCAATTGGACTCTATGGCGTTGAAGTCCCTCCTCTCCCCAAACCCTGCCCTCAAGCTCCACCCCAAAAACCTCCAGCCGGTGGCGAAGAGGGACCTTGCAATCCTAGTTCCAATGCATGTATTTCCTGTATGCGTCTTACATTCTGTGTGTATTTATACAAACCTACGCCTTGGTAGACCTTATGAACAAACGGATGTGCTGATTTCTCCCATGTCTCTCTCTTCATTAGAATGTCAGTAATTTGATATGCTTAGGAGCCCCGTGGCGCAGAGTGGTAAGCTGCAGTACTGCAGTCCAAGCTCTGCTCACGACCAGAGTTCGATCCCGACGGAAGTTGGTTTCAGGTAGCCGGCTCCAGGTTGACTCAGCCTTCCATCCTTCCGAGGTCGGTCAAACGAGGTCCCAGCTTGCTGGGGGTAAAGGGAAGATGACTGGGGAAGGCACTATCAAACCACCCTGCAAACAAACTCTGCCTAGAAAACGTCAGGATGTGATGTCACCCCATGGGTCTGGAATGACCCGGTGCTTGCACAGGGGACCTTTACCTTTAGTTTGATATGCCAATGGGATAAAAAGAACTAAAAATGATAAAGTGCACTGGGTGGGGCGGTATATCTCTGTGAGGTTTATGTACATCTGTGTGCTGCTGAGGCCATCTGTGAATGCCCGCTTAAGTACATCTGGCTAATTACAGATACACATCTATACAGCATCTGGACAGGGAACAGCCGTGCTGTCTCAGACTGTTTCTACAGGAATATATATTTAATGTTGTTAGTCCTTTCTTTTCACAGGGAACTTTGGGGACTGTTAGGTCTTGGAGGGATAATGAGAACGAGAGATCGCTAACTGATAATTTTCAGTCCCTCGCCAGAATAAAACCCCAAGGGTTTTTTTTAAGGGGGAAACCACGACAGCGAATAATCTGAAAACGTGTTGTTGATTTGCTGGGTTGATTCATGTGATAAAAGCCCACTTTAAATGGAATAAAAAACCCCAAAAGGTTTAACTGGAACAGGCCCCCAAAAGACCCATGGTGGGGAGAGGTGTGTCTACGGAAGCAGAAGATGCAAATGAAGCTGCAGTTGGTTCCCAGTTTCCAGCTGGTTCCCAGTTCCTTATTCACATCTTCTAGTTCCTGAATGATATTGAGAACAATTTAAAATCTCTGCACCCCAAAATAAAGTTTGGACCACAATATATCATACACCTCCACATTCAGGGGAGTGTGCCCTCCAAGGGGGCGCAGGCTGGGTCCTGGTCCAAAGTCCAGTTCTTGGGCCAGCTGCTCCCAAATGGGGCATGTGCCCCCTCGGAGGGCACAGTCCCCTGAATGTGGGGGTGTATGATACGTGGTGGTCCAATCTTTCTTTTTGGTGTGCAGAGCTTTTAAACTGTCCTCAATATCATTCAGGAACTCGGAAAAGTAAATAAGGAACTGGGAACAGGGAACGAACTGGGAACCAGCTGCCTCCTAAGACGCAAAGGTTTTAGTCAACTGAAGTCAGTTTGCCAATTGGCAAAGATGTGGCCAATGTGGATTAAAACAATCGGGCTTATAGCCAGACAGGACAGAGGCCAAATGTCCATTCAGAGGGAGTAGAGTTACTTCTGGACAGGATGTCTGCAGACAGATGTCCAAGGAGCCAGAAAAGAAAAGAAAAAGGTAGTTTACAGGTCCTTCTTGCCCCAATATATATTTATATGGCTATTCCTGGCTGGATCCCTTTGAGTTTTCTCCTTTTTGCTACAGTGAGGACATCCCTTGTTTAGGCCAAGGAATGAGCTCAGTAGAAACTCTGTAATTCTAAGGAATCCTAAAACAATGGAAGGCCTGTTCTCTAACCACAAAGGAAGAGAAACCTGTTTCGGTTAGCCAGAACCGGGCAGTTTCTGAGGCCCTTTTTCTCGTGAGTCACCAAGGGTACTGGGTAATAAGAAGGAAAGGAAAGAAGTCCTAGACCAGACCAAAGTTTCATCAAGTCTTGCTCTCTGTCTCTGTCAGAATGGCCAGGCAGATCCTGCCTCAGGGCAGGTCAGAAGCAGGGCATGAAGATTATGGGCCATCCCCTATTGTTTGGATGCCAGCATTTGTATTCAGAGGCATTCACTATCTATCTAAACTAGGAGGTTCCATTTATCTCATCTACCGATCCTCTGTGCATTTGTCCCCAACGTTGTTGAGCCGATGGGCTTTTTTTGAAATCTTGAGAACAGGTGGTTAGGGCATAACAACATCGCTGCTACGGGGATGCAGCCAACCGGGGGTGGCCAGGTCCCTCTTCACCTCCGGTGGGAGTTTTTTGGGGGTGGAGCTTGAGGAGGGTTTGGGGAGGGACTTCAATGCCATAGAGTCCAATGGCCAAAGCGGCCATTTCCTCCAGGGGAACTGATCTCTAGCGGCTGGAGATCAGTTGTAATAGCAGGAGGTCTCCAGATAGTACCTGGAGGTGGCAACCCTAGGCCATTGAGACGCTCTTGACCAAGCACCCTCATACAATGGAAGCTGCTTTTTCTATAGGGTAGGGTTGCCAGCTCCTGGTTTGGAAATCCCTGGAGATTTGGGGGGGTGGAGCTTGAGAAGGGTGGGGTTTGAGAAGGGGAAGGACTTCAATGGGGTACAGTGCCATAGAGTCCAATTGCAAAAGCGGCCATTTTCTCCAGGCGAACTGATCTCTATAACCTGGAGATCAGTTGTAATCCCAGGAAATATCCATCCACCACCTGGAAGTCCGCAACCCTATGAAGGAGTGGTCCCTTCACACACACCAAAGCAATGCCTCCTGGGCTCTTCTGAAGTCGTTCCTGCTGCAGTGGGGTGAAGGAAAACCAGGATTGGAGTTTGGGAACTAAAGTTGCCAGCCTCCAGGTGGTAGCTTGATAGGGTTGCCAGGTTCCTCTTTGCCACTGGTGGGAGGTTTTTGGGGTGGAGCCTGAGGAGGGGTTTGGGGAGCGGAAGGGCTTCGATGCCATAGAGTCCAATTGCCAAAGTGGCCATTTTCCCTAGCGGAACTGATCTCTATCGGCTGGAGATCAGTCATAATGGCAGGAGATCGCCAGCTAGTACCTGGAGGTTGGCAACCCTATGGCTGGAGATCTCCTGCTATTACAACCAATCTCCAGCCGATAGAGATCAGTTCACCTGGAGAAAATGGCCGCTTTGGCAATTGGACTCTATGGCATTGAAGTCCCTCCCCTCTCCAAACCCCGCCCTCCTCAGGCTCCGCCTCTAAAATCTCCAGCTATTTCCCAACCTGGAGCTGGCAGGGAACAGATGTTCCTTGGGGAAGGTGGAAGGGGGCACCGCATTCGAGATAACTGGTGTAGCAATTCCAAAGCCAGCTAAACTGATAGCTATATTGCGGCGATGTTATTTAAATAATGTTAATTATAACTTGTGCGAGAAATATTTTCTCTTGTGAGGAGCCCCGTGGCGCAGAGTGGTCAGCGGCAGTACTGCAGTCCAAGCTCTGCTCACGACCTGAGTTCGATCCAGATGGAAGTTGGCTTCGGGTAGCCGGCTCAAGGTTGACTCAGCCTCCCATCCGGTAAAATCCAGCCTGCAACATAACACGTCATAATGTGCTTGTAATGTTTTAAAGAGCCCCCGTGGCGCAGAGTGGTAAGCTGCAGTACTGTAGTCCAAGCTCTGCTCACGACCGGAGTTCGATCCCGACTCAGGTAGCCGGCTCAAGGTTGACTCAACCTTCCATCCTTAAGAGGTCGGTAAAATGAGTACCCTGCTCGCTGGGGGTAAAGGGAAGACGACTGGGGAAAGCCCCGGCAAACCACCCCGTAAACAAAGTCATGTCCCGTCCCCCCTTTTAGTCTTTCCCCTAATCTCCAGATCTCAAAGGCATCAGCTTTCCTTGGTAGGCAGAGGCACCAATCCTTTGATGGTTTTTAGTTGCCCTTTTCTTGACCTCTTCCCCCATCTCCATCATATCTGGGTTTTTTTTTAATGGGGTAAGACCAGAAATGACATTCCCGTTTGGTCTCATTGCTCCGTTTACACATAACCACGGAGAAAATATTTGGTTAGCTTTTTTAGTTAAACATTACAAGAGGCCCAGTCGTGAATTTCTGCTTGCCGATGCGAATCGGATGGCGACAAAAGAGGTGGCTCGGTTTATTACATTTTAGTGTGGACCGTGCTTAACATTTTATTCTGCCATGTTGGAAGTTGTCCTTAAGACACGGAAGGGTGGGATATTAATTTTAAAAACTAATCGATGAAATTTGTTCTTATGGTCTTCTGTGGAGACCTAGGCAGTAGATTGCTCCAAAAACTGAGAATTGTATGGTGTATTCTCTTTTATGGCTTTGTTTTATATATTTTATAAGAACTACTGTGTACATCATTTGATAGTCTTATTTTTTTAACTATTTTATTTATTTTCCCCACTTATAACAAGATATGAGTAAAATGGTATTTTAGAGGTTAAAAACATTTATACACACACACATTAGAGAGGAGTAAAGTAAAATGTAAACTTGAAATACAAGGTGTTCCAGTGAGGGATATAAACATTGTATTAATTTAGTTGCCAACCTCCAGGTGGCACCTGGAGATCTCCCACCATTACAACTGATCTCCAAGCGCCAGAGATCTGTTCCCTGGAGAAAAGGACTGCTTTTGAGGGTGGACTCTATGGCATTGTATCCTGGTGAAGTCCCTCCCTTCCCAAAAGCCCCCCCCCCCAGGCGCCACTTCCAAAATCTCCATGTATTTCCCCATCCAGAGTTGGGGGAAATCCGGGTTGGGAAATACCTGGAGATTTTGGGGGTGGAGCCTGAGGAGGGCGGGGTTTGGAGAGGGGAGGGACTTCAATACCATAGTGAGTCCAATTGCCCAAGCAGCTATTTTCTCCATGGGAACTGATTTCTATTGCCTGGAGATCAGTTGTAATAGCAGGAGATCTCCAGCCACCATCTGGAGGTTGGCAACCCTAGTCCTCATTGATGCCAGGTGGCAAAACCTAGAAGAAGGAAAACTGAAGACCGTGCAGAGGGGACATACAAAGAAAGGCTGTCCTTCAGATATTCTAGATTTGAGTTCAGTAGCACCTTAGGGACCAACAAGAATTTCTAGGAAAGGAGAGAGCTGGTAAACCTTTTGCCAAAATAAATTTGTCTTGATGTTCGTATAGTCAGAAGAATGTGCTAGTTATTTGCTGTTTGTCATGTGCATGACATGTGGAAGGAAGAATGGAAAGGAAATTACCAGGTTCTGCCTAAGATCAATCAGTAGCGATCTGGACTGAGCAATAAAACCATGATCTGTCAGGTAACCAGTGCTGGGATCTGAAAAAAACAACAAATTCTAGATTTTGCCAGGCTTCCATCCAGGGTTGCCAACCTCCAGGTACTAGCTGGAGATCTCCTTCTATTACAACTCATCTCCAGCCGATAGAGATCGGTTCCCCAGCCTGGAGAAAATGGCCACTTTGGCAATTGGACTCTACAGCATTGAAGTCCCTCCCCAAACCCCGCCCTCCTCTGGCTCCACCCCAAAACTATCCAGGCATTTCCCAACCCAGAGCTGGCAACTCTACTCCCACCATAATGTTGCCACTTGGTGAATTCTGACCCCGTGTCTTTGGCCCTGGCTCTCTCTACCCATGTTCTGTCTGGCTAGGGTTGCCAGCTCCAGGTTGGGAAATACCTGGAGATTTTTATAAAAAAAATATGTTTGTTATACTCACAAATTATTATATAAAGGTATAGCTTTATCATGCACTAGTTCAGCTTGAGACCTATGATTTGTTCTGGTCCTGTTAGAGACTTTAATGAAATTTTGCTGTGCATCATTTTGATACATGTTGCTGACGAAGCCATGTGCGAAACGTGATTTGAATCTAGACAACACGTCCGGTCACCTTCCCTTCGCGGCTCTCGCCTGGGACATCTGCTCCTTCAGCTGTCTATAAGTACAACAGAAGTCCATACTGGATTATAAACATTGACTTACCTGATCTTCCGGATATTTACTTACCTTGTGCCTTTGGACACTTATATTTGAACGTGACATCATATTGGACTTCTACTATTTATTTTGTATGTGCATCTTCGTTATCGTCGTATATATTTTGCACTTTTGCACCACTTCACCCTTTGATGAAGCTATACCTTTATATAATAATTTGTGAGTGCTGTCTGGATTTTTCCCATTATCCATACAGCACTGAGCCTCTATTTTCTCCAGCTCCACCACCTGGAGGTTGGCAATCCTATGTCTGACTGGGGCACGGCCCACAGTGTCTTGTAAATCAACAGCTAAGCAAACCTAAGGTTGCCGGTTTGTCGGGCTTTTATTTCCCGTCCTCTCCAGTTCTAGGACTCAGCCGGCCCTCAAGCCAAACGCTCTGTGTCTCCGAGCCGCTTTGATTAACTGCTCAATTTCTCAATTGTTTATCTTCTGTACATACCAGCGGGAGGCCCATTCCCCTCTGGAAAAGGAACAGGACTACAGTAGCTAGAATAACAAAGGGGGGAGAAATTGTCTGGCCGCGGTCGTTCGCTAGGAAATGGACGGTTCTGCCAAATTAAAGTTTTACATAGCATTTTCTTGGAATAGTTTAGATGTCTCTCTGTCGCACTCCTGCCCCTACGCACTCATTCACACATGCAGTGCGGAATTATGGTCTAACACTAGGGCCATTTATTCATGGAAGATTTTGCATTGGATTTGTCACTCTATGGATGCACATTTTCCCCATCCGAGTTCTCAAAACTCTGCATGGCGGCTTATTGTTGAGTGTTGAGAATACGGATGGGGAAAAAAGTGCATCTAAAGCAGTGGTTCCCAACCTTTTTTTGACCAGGGACCACTAGGACTTTTTTGTTCGGTGCAGGGACCCCAAGGTTCAAAATAAAAATTCAAAGAATTTGAAAATAAACTTTAATCATAACTGTTAGTTAAACATAAAACTTAGAATAATATTCGAATATATATATTTTTATAATAGAGAACTTTTAATTGAAAATATTAATTTATTATGGGTTTATAACTTTGTTTCATGGACCTTAATTTAGTTCTCGCGGACCCCTGGGGGTCCACGGACCCCTGGTTGGGAACCAGTGATCTAAAGAGTGGCAAATCCAATGCTTCCGCAGGGAGTTTTATCTCTGCTTTGGTATCCAAAACGGAGCATTTTTTTTGGGTGGGGGGGCACGCACATTAGGGTTGCCTGGTCCCTCTTCGCCACCGGCGGGAGGTTTTGGGGGCAGAGCCAGAGGAGGGCGGGGTTTGGGGAGGGGAGGGACTTCGATGCCATAGAGTCCGATGGCCCAAGGCGCCCTTTTCTCCAGGGGAACTGATCTCTGTCAGCGGGAGGTCAGTTGTAATAGCAGGGGATCTCCAGCTAGTACCTGGAGGTTTGGAAATTAGTACAGGAGCGAAACACTACTTAAACAAAGTGCAGAATAGATTTATAAATAGCTACGTGCAATTACATACAATATGAGACATTATGTACACAAAAAGACCTACAAAAAGTCATTCATAGACATTCATATTTTTAAATGTCCCAAAAGCACGGTACAAATTCTTCTTCCACAGACTAATCTCATGTAGTACAATGGATGCCAATAGTAACGGAGGATACGGCAGTTTCAAATTCTTGGCAATTTAACAATTCTTCTTCAGTCCTTCAAAAGGCATCTTGCAGCATTTTCTACCTAGTTTTCATTTCCAAATTGTAGGTTATAATGTATGTCCCGCCACGGGTAACATTCAGATGCCGGTCCCAAGAAGGGTAAGGAAGCTCATTGTGGAAATGCAATGGTACGATTTACTAGTTGCTAAATAGCTAACTGGTGTGTGAAAAAAAGGGGCAACCCTACCGTCCACACTAGCACCATTTCCGTTTCAGCAGCCCCTTGTGGCTCCCATTCCTCTCCACCATGCTACTGGAGGGCTTTTTGAGGGCTTTAAAACTGCTACAGCACTATGCTAAGATCTGGGAGACCTGGGTTCAAATTGCCACTCAGCCCTGGAAGCTCACTGGGTGTAAGCCACCATGGGTCCTAGGGTTGCCAACCTCCAGGTAGTAGCTGTAGATCTGCCGAAACAGTTAATACAGATTCAAATAAAGACGTTATCTAGAAACAGTGATGATGCATAAAACGGAAAAATACAAATCCTCAATAAAAGCAACCACCAGGACATCAGATAATAGTTACTACAACCAAAACAAAACAAAAAACCCAAAAAACCAAATGCAGCCGTTTAAACATACCCAGTTAGCTAGCAAGAAATGCTATTTGAAAAAGCTGGGACTTGTGATGCGAGAAACCATCCATGGGGTGGTGCTGGGATAGGTGTGCAATAGAGTGGCATTAAGGATAGGGTTACCAACTCTGGGTTGGGAAATTCCTGGATATTTGTGGGTGGAGCCTGGTAAGGGCAGGGTTTGGAGAGAAGAGGGGTACACTGCCACAGAGTCCACCCTTCAAAGCTGCCATTTTCTCCAGAGGAACTGTCACCTGGGGATCAGTTGTCATTCCAGGGGAGCTCTAGGCCCAACCTGAAGGCTGGCAACCCTAATAGGGAGGGTGTCCAGTAAGCAGGGTTGCCAACCTCCAGATGGTGGCTGGAGACCTCCTGCTATTACAACTGATCTCCAGCTGATAGAGATCAGTTCCCCTGGAGAAAATGGCCGCTTTGCCAATTGGACTCTATGGCGTTGAAGTCTTTCCCCTCTCCAAACCCTGCCCTCCTCAGGCTCTGCCCCCAAAATCTCCAGGTATTTCCCAACCTAAAGCTGGCAACCCTAATGGGTCTCCCTTTGAGGAGAAAAGCGCCATATAAATAAATAAATATTGACCCATTTCTACAAAAAAAAACCAAAAGCTGTGTGTGTGTGTGTGTGTGTGTGTGTGTGTGTGTGTGTGTGTAAAGTGCCGTCAAGTCGCAGCCGACTTATGGCGACCCCTTTTTGGGGTTTTCATGGCAAGAGACTATCAGAGGTGGTTTGCCAGTGCCTTCCTCTGCACAGCAACCCTGGACTTCCTTGGTGGTCTCCCATCCAAATACTAACCAGGGCTGATCCTGCTTAGCTTCTGAGATCTGACAAGATCAGGCTAGCCTGGGCCATCCAGGTCAGGGCATATCTGGTGATATAGCCGGGGAAAATGCAGGGGAAATGGAGGCTGGCGGTAGAAAGTACACAGAGAGCTCCCCATATGGGAGCTCTGTTGCCTTTGCATTCACCGCAGCAATGAGTACGAAATGGAGAACCCTCCACATGTGGAAACATGCACTGAAATTCCTCACGTCCTCCTACTCGGTCACTGCAGTTTTGGGCCCTAGGTTTAAGTCAACCAAAAAAAGAGGGGAGGGGAACTCAACCTGCAAGTTGAATCAAAACAAAAGGGTTGAGCTGAACGACGTTCAAATGACAACAAATATATAAGTTTTACCATGGTGCGCCGTATCATTCAAAGCACAGGGCCTACAGCGTAGGGTGACAATTCTCAATAGATAAACACCTATAACACATACACAGTTGATGTATATCCATACGTTGACCAAACTAGGACTACCGGAGGGGCTTTGGCCTCATATAGGCCTACCCCGGTGGTCATAGGTTTAAGATCATAAGAAAAGCCATGCTGGATCCGACTGAGGCCCATCAAGTCCAGCAGTCCGTTCACACAGTGGCCAACCAGGTGCCTCCAGGAAGCCCACAAACAAGACGACTGCAGCAGCATTGTCCTGCCTGTGTTCCACAGCACCTAATATAATTATATATATATTATAATTATGATAAGAACATAAGAAAAACCCTGCTGGATCAGACCCAGGCCCATCAAGTCCAGCAGTCCGTTCACACAGTGGCCAACCAGGGGCCTCTAGGAAGCCCCCAAACAAGATGACTGCAGCAGCATTGTCCTGCCTGCGTTCTAAAGGACCTAATAGAATAGGCATGCTCCTCTGATCCTGGAGAGAATAGGCATGCATCGTAACTACTATCCATGGTGGCCCTTATGAGGTAGAAAGGTGGGGCACCCCTTTTGTTTTAAAACAACAACCAACGGACGACTGGAAGCAAAGCTTTTTCGGCAATAGTGCCCCAATTCTTTGCCTGGCCTTCATTCGTTCATTTGCATTGTATTTTACTTGCCTGAATTGTTCATTGATTTTATTGGTGCCTTTTATTGCTGCTCTTTTTCACTTTGTTTGTTTTAATACTGCTTGTGCTTTTGTTGGGTTCCAGATTGCTCTTTTGATTGGTTTAGGACTCTAGGTGCCGACTGATGGGGATTGATTTTATGTGTTTAGTTTGACTATTGGAAGACTTGCTGTGACATTTTTATTTGGAAGTTGGGATAGAAATATTTTTAAAAATCAATCAGTGGCTACTACTTCTGTCTTCACCCCAAGTAGAAAGCTGAGCGCCTTGGCTTTCAATAACGGTCGCATCAGCCGTGATTCATCATCCAACTATCAGCAAGCGTTCTTTTTCACTTGCTATTTTTTCCGTTCATCCTAATGGAGTGTATTTCTTACATACTTCCAAACTTAGGTAGGAATCCTCCCCAGTGTCTCCCTTGAACCCTGTGAGCTATCTAGGCAAGATCCCCAAACCCAGAGTACTTGGTGAAAGAAAATTTGTCATCGCCTGCTCAAAGGCACACGAGAACACTCATGCTCTCCTTTTAAGTGATAATACTTTGCAGAAAAACCTTTGGCTGTGGTGCATTAGAGGGAGATTGCTCAGACAATCATGTAACTGGGGCTTATTCACACATGGTACATTTTCTCATGGTTCAGGACGCAAGGCAAGTTCTACCAGGACAGGGTCCCTAGTGTTAACATATTTTCAAAATATGGGGACTTCATCAATTTTCGAAATATGGGGACTTCATCAATGAGCTCTTACCATTCAGCCGAAGAAGAAGAAGAAGAGGAGGAGGAGGAGAAGGAGGAGGAGTTGGTTTTTATAAGCCATCTTTCTCTACCACCTAAGGAAGAATCGAACCGGCTTACAATCACCTTCCCTTCCCCTCCCCACAACAGACACCCTGTGAGGTAGGTGGGGCTGAGAGAGCTCTAAGAGAGCTGTGACTAGCCCAAGGTCACCCAGCTGGCTTCATTTGTAGGAGCGGGAAAACCAACCCGGTTCACCAGATTAGCGTCTGCCACTCATGTGGAGGAGTGGGGAATCAAACCCAGTTCTCCAGATTAGAGTCCACCACTCCAAACCACTGCTCTTAACCACTACACCATGCTGGCTCTTGTGTGATTGTGTCAATGCTTAATGTTTATTTTTACTTCTTCTTTTTTTTGCTTTAATTTCCTACCCTTTGGGATGGGGCAGGCCATAAATATGGAGGGAAGATGAGAAAAAGACAGAGGAAGAGAAATTTTAATCTTGGTATGCTGCCCCCTTTCTTGAAACCTGCTGGGGAGGCTATGTTCTGCTGCCTGAGGTGAGGATTCCTGAGCCCAAGATACAAGGCAGAGAATACATATTTAAATTAATAGATAAATAAATTCTAAGACCATGGAAGGTTGCTTTCTCTGTAGCAGTAGCTGCCTTACTGGTAAGGTTGCCAACTCCGGGTTGGGAAATACCTGGAGAGTTTGGGGGCAGAGCCTGAGGAGGGCAGGGTTTGGGGAGGGACTTCAGTGCCATAGAGTCCAATTGCCAAAGCGGCCATTTTCTCCAGGGGAACTGATCTCTATTGGCGGGAGGTCAGTTATAATAGTGGGGAGATCTCCAGCTAGTACCTGGAGGTTGGCAACCCTACTTACTGGGCACCCTCCCTAGGAGGGTTGCCAGCCTTCTAGTTGGGTCTAGAGCTCTCCTGAATTACAACTGATCTCCAGATGACAGAGTATCAGTTCCCCTGGAGAAAATGGCAGCTTTGATGGGTGGACTCTGTGGCAGTGTACCTCACTGAGGTCCCTCTTCTCTCCAAACCCTGCCCTTGCCAGGCTCCACCCCCAAATATCCAGGAATTTCCCAACCCAGAGTTGGTAACCCTATCCTTAATGCCACTGTATTTCACACCTATCCCAGCACCACCACATGGATGGTTTCTCGCATCACAAGTCCCAGCTTTTTCAAATAGCATTTCTTGCTAGCTAACTGGGTATGTTTAAACGGCTGCATTTGTTGGTTGTAGTAACTATTATCTGGCCCTGACCTGGATGGCCCAGGCTAGCCTGATCTCATCAGATCTCAGAAGCTGAGCAGGGTCAGCCCTGGTTATATTTGGATGGGAGGCCACCAAGGAAGTCCAGGGTTGCTGTGCAGAGGAAGGCACTGGCAAACCACCTCTGTGAGTCTCTTGCCATGAAAACCCCATAAGGGGGTCGCCATAAGTCGGCTGCAACTTGACGGCACGTTACACACACACACACACATACACTCACACACTCACACCCACACACACAACTATTATCTGATGTCCTGGTGGTTGCTTTTATTGAGGATTTGTGTTTTTCTGTTTTATGCATCATCACTGTTTCTAGATAACCTCTTTATTTGAATCTGTAGAAACTGTTTCGGCAGAGCATGCCACGAGCAAATGAACACATAAATAGAAGAAGAAGAGTTGGTTTTTATATGCCGGCTTTCTCTCCCACATAAGGAAGAATCAAGCTGGCTGACAATCCCCTTCCCCACAACAGACATCCTGTGAGGTAGGTGAGGCTGAGAGAGCGTGACTGGTTCCAGGTCACCCAGCTGGCTTCGTGCGTAGGAGTGGGGAAACAAACCCAGTTCACCAGATTAGCCTCCGCCGCTCCTGTGGAGGAGTGGGGAATCAAACCCGGTTCTCCAGATCGGACTCCACCGCTCCAAACCACTGCTCTTAACCACTACACCATGCTGGCTCTGGAAGCTGGATTCAACCTCACCCACCAGCAGGGTTGCCAACTTGGCGGTGGGAAATTCTTGGAGATTTGGGGGTGAAGCCTGGGAAGGGCAGATTTTTCCCCCCTCCGAGGCTTCCTTTTCCTCCAGGGGAATCTCTGAAATCTGGAGAACATCTGTAATTCCAAGAGATCTCCAAGCCCACCTAGAGGTCAGCAACCCTACGCACCCGGCAGGGTGCCAGGAGAATTGGAGGTCCTCCTTCATGTCTTGTTGCTGTTCGATCTGCCCCTCTGATGGGGGGGGGGCACCTTGGAAATGTGGTCTCGCTAGCAACCCGTCAAGCAGATGTGGGAGGGATGTCGACAAAGCCCATGTTTGTTCTGAGAGCGCCTGGGAAGACTCCCAGCTCTTTTAAGATAAATACCATAACTTACAAGACAAGTGTTTGGCAATTATATAAATATTAACAATAGCCCAGCGAAGTTGGAAAACACTGAATGAAGAGAAGCTGCCTTAAAGCCGCTAGGGGGAAAAAACCCAACCTCTTTCTTCTCCTTGACTACCTTATATGGGCTCCCCTGTGACCCAGCAAACATACCTATTCCTTTAAAAGAAAAATGATTTGAGTGGCGATAAGATCTTCTCTTTCTAAGGATGGGATTGGACCAAGGCCATTATTCTCCATAGGGTTGCCAAGTTCCTCTTCGCTGCCGCCAGGTTTTTTTGGGGGTGGAGCCTGAGGAGGGCGGGGTTTGGGGAGGGGAAGGACTTCGATGCCTAGAGCATCCCTGACAAGTGCTTGTCCAGCATCTGACTAAAGACTACCAGTGAGGGGGAGCGCACCACCTCCCTAGGTAGATGATTCCACTGTCGAACAACTCTTACTGCAAAAAAAAAAAAAATTCTTAATATCCAGCTGGTACCTTTCCGCCCGCAATTTAAACCCATTATTGCGAGTCTTATCCTCTGCTGCCAACAGGGACAGCTCTAGGGTTGCCAGGTCCCTCTTCACCACCGGTGGGAGATTCTGGGGGTGGAGCCTGAGGAGGGCGGGGTTTGGGGAGGGACTTCAATGCCATAGAGTCCAGTTGCCAAAGTGGCCATTTTCTCCAGGTGGAGATCAGTTGTAATAGCAGGAGATCTTGAGCTAGTACCTGGAGGTTGGCAACCCTAGTAGTATGCCTTTTTTTATCTCGAATCCAAAAAATTACATGCATGGTTATGAAGGAGGGGCTGGGCGGGAGACGCCGTTCTGCGCTTCTCCACCCCACCGTCCCCCAGGTGGAGGCAAGGGGAAGCCAGTGGCGGGTGGAGGTGGGGGAAGCGGGGGAAGAAGGGGAGAATGAGAGCGTGGGGTCCGTTTTTCTCCAGGTGATCTGATCTCTATCGGCTGGAGATCAGTTGAATTAGCAGGAGATCTCCTGCTACTACCTGGCAGTTGGCAACCCTAGACAGCTCCCTGCCCTCCTCTGAGTGACAGCTCTTCAAATACTTCAAGAGAGCAATCATGTCCCCCCTCAACCTCCTCTCCTCCAGACTATACATTCCCAACTCTCTCAGCCTTTCCTCGTAGGGCTTCGTCTCCAGGCCCCCGATCATCCTCGTAGCTCTCCTCTGCACCCACTCGATTCTGTCCACATCCTTTTTGAAGCGAGGCCTCCAGAACTGCACACAATATGGGGATAACATGATACAGAGCCGCAAGGCAACAGATTCCATGTTTTTAAAAAGCTCCAAAAATAAGAGGGAAGGAGCAGATGATGACTAGGAAGAGGGACATCAAGAGAGAGAATTGCAGCAAAGGGTATGAGCTGAGAACAAGCTTTTATTCCTGCAGAAGCCACTTATCACTAGGCAGACACTTATATACAGGGTTATAAAGGGGAGGGGGAGTATAAACACAGGGCCAAAAGGCCATGAAATGCAGGAAGTAGAGGGTGAGACAAATTTGTATAAAATTCAAATATAATTTTTAAAAAGTACAGTAGCTGAAGATAACAGTTTCCGTAGTTTTGCCAAACCAGCTAACACCCGTAATATGTAAGTAAATCCAGATCCTTCTTAAGACCTTTGGGATTCTTGATTGATTCCGATTCAGCTGTTTTAATGCTGGAGTCTCCCCCTGACGTTTTTATTTTAAAAGAATATTTATTTATTTTTTTAAAAACTTCCAGCTTACCTTTTTCCTTACCATGTTCCAAAAAGAGCATACAAAAAGATTAAAACTTTAAGCAACCAACATCGCAGTATATAAAAGGGACCTGCATTAATCACGGACAACTTTTCCGATTAGCCCATGAATACGAATTATACTCCTTCTAAGGAGTAATAATAATTGTTCCTTCAAAACAATTCAGTTTTTATGTCTTGTTTGGAAACTCATGAGAGCCAGTGCCTTCCTCAGAGACTCTGAAGTGGCATTCCGTAACATAGGGGTAGCTACTACATGTCGGTGGAGAGAATCCTTGTCTCCTTTGTAGTCAGGAACACTAATAAACTCTGCTGCAAAGATGATAATCGTTACACGGGCTCACATGGAGAGACCAGTCTTGCAACTACCGGGGTCCTAAGAAGAGCTTTTAAAGGTTAAAACCAGAATCTTGAATGGAACCCAGAAACAATCAACCAACCAGTGCAAACTTTTTAAAATAAAATCCTGAACCATTTGCAGTTTCTTGAGTTGTCTTCAAGGTCAGCCCCACGTTCACTGCATTAAAGTAGTCAAGCCTTGACGTTACTGTAGGACGAACCAGCATTACCACGGCAGCTGAATGCAGAAAGGAGAACCATTTCCAGGCCAGGTGCAACAGGAAAAAAAATATGCTCTCGGCCACCGTACTCGCTTGTTTCTCTAATAAAAGGTCATTCTTTTGCTGAAGAATGGTGATTTTTAGATGAGCAACAGAATGTCCTAGGAGACTGAAATTATCTCCCACTGGAATATGATCTCTGTAATGAGTTACTAGTTTTAGTGTAGGAACAATGTATGTGTATCTGTGGAATCCCGTGTCCGGAGGACATATTTCATTATGTCTTATTATGCCCGATGTATAGGAAGCCCAGAGCTAAATTTCTGGATGGGATATTGAAAGGAGTAAACTTCTGAATCTGAAAAATTGATCTTTTTACTATCAGACTCTGATGCACACGTGAGCCCCCAAGGCTGCAAAGAAGGAATTTGTCTAGGTGTCCCAAATGAGAGCACTTTTAGCTTTGCTGGATTTTTTCCCTTTTATTGTGTCATAATAGATTTGAGATTGCGTGATAACTATTGTCTTCCTTTTTATGCTGTAAGAATTTTTCAATCAGTCTTTTTAGAATTTCGTAAATCTTTTAGGATACTTTGTAATGGCCTGCGGCTATATAAATAAAACTAATTTGCTTGCTGTTAGTTGTAGTGGGGAAGGGGACCCCACACATGGATCCCTTCTGATTTCTTGGTTAACATAAGAACAGCCCCTGCTGGATCAGACCAAGGCCCATCAAGTCCAGCGGTCTGTTCACGCAGCGGCCCCATCACAGTGGTTGCAGTCTCCCTTTTCGGTCAACGACAACATATTGTGGTTCTTTAAAATTAACAAAGATAGCCAAATGAGTACATTGGAGAATGTGGCTCTTGAACATTTAAGTGTTACAGGGGTGGGGAGGGAAAGTCAAAAGATATTGAGACTTTGCCTTCCTTCACAGACACTGAATCAACAGACGGTAATGGCTTCAAAGGAACTGCTTGTTTTCAGAGCTGTCAGAAAGCCCTGCTTTAAGGCGCCTGTTAGAAGCGAGGAACCATTAGAAACCCTTTCTGATCATCAGACTTATTTTTAGTGACAGGGAGGCAGGTATCACGTTGGCAAACCTCGGCGTGGAGCCTGCCTAGATCTAAAGACTTTTGGACTCCGTTCAAAACGAGGCAGTTATTTGTGTACCTATGTTTTTAGATATGCCAAAAACAATTAACGGGGGGCATAAATCGGTGAGCACAATTAGATCGGTGTTGTGAAAGGAACCTATGAGAGTCGAAGTACTCCCCCTCTGAATTAAAATGGGAGACACATCTAATTCGTATGCACCCAAAACTTTGTGCTCAGGTTGTGTAAATTGTGATTTACCTCTGCTTAGAGCAGTGGTTCCCAACCTTTTTTTGACCAGGGACCACTAGGACTTTTTTGCTCGGTGCAGGGACCCCAAGGTTCAAAATAAAAATTCCAACAATTTGAAAATAAACGTTAATCATAACTGTTAGTTAAACATTAAACTTAGAATAATATTTGAATATATATATTTTTATAATAGAGAACTTTTAATTGAAAATATTAATTTATTATGGGTTTATAACTTTGTTTCGCGGACCTTAATTTAGTTCTCGCAGACCCCTGGGGGTCCACGGACCCCTGGTTGGGAACCAGTGGCTTAGAGGAAGCCATCCTTTTTTGCATCTTCGTTAGTTTCTGTGCCTTCTGATTCGAAGAGGGGCTCCGAGTAGCGACTCATTCAGAGATACAACAGGATGTCTCCTCTGGAGGACTGGGCTAAGTCTCTGCTCTGAGAGTGATTTGAATGATCCAATAATGCAGATTGTTGATTGGAAGAGGCCCTCTTCTGATTGGAAGAAGGGCTCCGAGTAGGGACTCATGCAGAGATACAACAGGCTGGATAACTGGGCTAATTCTCTGCACTGAGAGTGATTTGAATGATCCAACAACGCAGAGACTCCGGAGAATTACCCCACCAGCACTGGAGGCTGTTTGGAAGGAGGTGTGGTCAGAATAGTGAATTTTATAGAGACTCAGCAGGCAGCGGCATCTGTAAAAGGTACTGCAGGCTTACCCAAGCATTTAACTATTTAATTTAATTCTTGTTGCACACCGGCAATTATCTTGCAAGCACTCTTGTGTACTCTGGCATACAGTTTGAAAAAATTCTGAAAGAAGCCTTTTCAGTATTGTTCATTGAGGCCGTATTTACATGCAAGAAAAAGCAGCATATTGGCTGAGCATTAAAATCTGCAAAGTTTGTTTCTTCTTGGTGTAGTGGTTAAGAGCGGTGGTTTGGAGCAGTGGACTCTGATCTGGAAAACCAGGTTTGATTCCACACTCCTCCACATGAGCAGCGGAGGCTAATCTGGTGAACTGGATTTGTTTCCCCATTCCTACACATGAAGCCAGCTGGGTGACCTTGGGCTAGTCACTGCTCTCTCAGCCCCACCTACCTCACAGGGTGTCTGTTGTGGGGAGGGAAAGGGAAGGTGATTGTAAGCCGGTTTGATTCTTCCTTAAGTGGTAGAGAAGGTCAGCATATAAAAACCAACTCTTCTTCTTCCTCACCCGACTGTCTAACAATCACGTGAACACATGAACCTGCCTTAAGCTTATTTTCCAGATTCTGACTTAAACAGCATCGGGAAATCACGGGCAAAATGCGCGGGGAGAGAAGGCCGACCTCTGACTGTTGGAAAAGGCGTGCATAATCCAAAGGAAGCCCCGAAGCAGTCGGCGGGGGTGACCGCGGGGAAACGTCCCTGCATAAAAGGCTAGTACTGACTTCGATAGCCAAAGTTCAAAATCAGTATAAGGCAGCTTCATGTGTTTATGCATTTTATGCAGTCCTTTGGACTGCTACTAGTACTGCATTACCGCCCAATTGTAGGACTGCAACCATTTATGTATGATTAATTTGAATGAAAAAGGTATTGGGGCCACTTTTGCATCCTTAAAGTGAATGAGGATGCACTTGTAATTTGTCTTACATATGTATGATGACTCTTTTGTGAATATATTCTGTTAGGTTGAAGCTGTGTTTTGATTTATTATATTATAATATAAGGGTTAATTGATGCCATGGTGGCTGCGTATTTCTTACCAATGACTAAGGTTGCCAGCTCTGGGTTGGGAAATACCTGGAGATTTTGGGGGTGGAGCCTGAGGAAGGTGGGGCTTGGAGAGGGGAGGGACTTCAACGCCACAGAGTCCAGTTGCCAAAACGGCCCTTTTCTCCAGGGCAACTGATCTCTTGTCGCCCGGAGATCAGTTGAAATAGCGGGAGACCTCCAGCCACAACCTGGAGGATGGCAACCCTATCAACGACCCAACTTTAAGCAGCGGACTTTATATGTGACTGCTAATCAGTAGGGTTGCCAGGTCCCTATTCCCTACCGGTTTTTGGGGCGGAGCCTGAGGAGGGCGGGGTGGGGGGGGGAGGGGAGGGACTTCAATGCCATAGAGTCCAGTTGCCAAAGTGGCCATTTTTCTCCAGGCGATCTGACCTCTGGAGATCGGTTGAATGAGCAGGAGATCTCCTGCTAACTACCTGGCAGTGAGCAAACGCAAAATAGCAGAAAAACAAGCATTCAATAAATGCAAAGTATTTATGCAGGATAAATCATAAACAGGAGAAATCGTAAACTTGTAATTAGAAATGTCTGAATCCCATTCAAAGAGGCTTTGTGTTTATGATTTATCCTGCATAACATTGCACCGACGATGATCGTATAATTGTACGTTAACTATATGCCTAAATTGAACAAAGCCATACTTTGCATTTATCGAATGCTTGTTTTTCTGCTATTTTGTATTTGCCAACTAACTGCATAGCAGGCTAACCTTTATTGACCACTACCTGGCAGTTGGCAACCCTACTAATCAGATTAGCGGGGGGGGGGGGGGGGGGGATGCAGTCAAACTGCAGCCTAACAGGCGTCGACAGACTTTCAGTGCCTGGAAGGGGCGCACCCAGCAGCCTCCCTTAACGCCCACCCCCCTGGCAGGGAGCTGTGTGCCCCCCTCCTGGACACGCCTCCTCCCCGATTGCCCCGCCCCGTCCACGTGCCGGCCCCGGGGGGGGGGCTTCCGAGGGGGCGTCCCCCTCCCCTGCCTCCCGCCAGGCGAGGGAGTCGCCTTCCCCGCCAACCAGAGCAGAGCGCGCAGGCAGGGGGGCCGGCTCAGCCCCCCCCCCCAGGCTCCCCGTCGGAGGAGCCGCGGCTGGCTCGGGCTTTCTTCCCTCCTGCGCCGCTCCGAGGAGAGCTGTGCCCGCGCCCCCGCTGCATGCTGCCCGGTCCGGAGCGCCGCGCCGCGCCCTCCGCCGCCCAGCCCCGGCCCCAGAGCGGCCGGCCCCGAGGGGAGGACGATGAGCAGCGCCAAGGGCGACCCGGTGCCCAGCCCGGCCGAGCCCAGCCTGCAGGAGGAAGAGGTACCGGCGGCGCCTCGACGCGCGTCTCTCTCGCAGCGCGCTCGGGGAGCCCCGTCGGGTCGGGTCGGAGCGCGGGTGCGGGCGGCCGCTGGGGGCGCCAGAGAGCTGCGGGGCGGGAGGCCGGGAGGGCCGGGCGGCCGCTGGGGGCGCCAGAGAGCCGCTGGGCGGGAGGGGCGGGAGTGTCGGGCTGCCGCTGGGGGCGCCAGAGAGCCGCGGGCGGGAGTGCCGGGCTGCCGCTGGGGGCGCCAGAGAGCCGCGGGCGGGAGTGTCGAGCTGCCGCTGGGGGCGCCAGAGAGCCGCGGGCGGGAGTGTCGGGCTGCCGCTGGGGGCGCCAGAGAGCCGCGGGCGGGAGGGGCGGGCTGCTGCTGGGGGCGCCAGAGAGCCGCGGGCGGGAGTGCCGGGCTGCCGCTGGGGGCGCCAGAGAGCCGCTGGGCGGGAGGGCCGGGCTGCCGCTGGGGGCGCCAGAGAGCCGCGGGCGGGAGGGGCGGGCTGCCGCTGGGGGCGCCAGAGAGCCGCGGGGCGGAAGGGCCGGGCGGCCGCTGGGGGCGCCAAAGAGCCGAGGGGCGGCCGGCCGCTGGGGGCGCCAGAGAGCCGCGGGGCGGGAGGGCCGGGCGGCCGTTGGGGGCGAGGGCCGGGCGGCCGCTGGGGGCGCCAGAGAGCCGCGGGGAGGTTGCGCAAGGCCGGGGAAAGCGCAAGGAAGGGCCTGGACGGGCTCATTGCAAAAAGTGGGGGGGAGACAAGCGGGGAGAAGGCACCAGCGCGGTGTCGGGAGCCGGCCCGAGGGTCTCTCCCCCCCGCCCCCCCCGGTGGTTGCTTCCCCGGCTAGGTTTGGCCTCCCCGCGGCTGACCCGCCCGTGCCAGCGGCCGGCCCCTCCCCTTTGGAGAGCTGGAGTGGTTTGGAGCGGCAGGGTCTGATCCTGGAGAGCCGGGTTCGAGCCCCCGCTCCTCCCCATGAGCGGCGGACGCTAATCTGGTGGACTGGATTTGTTTCCCCGCTCCTACACACGAAGCCAGCTGGGTGACCTGGGGCTACTCACAGCTCTCTCCGCCCCACCTCCCTCGCAGGGTGTCTGCTGTGGGGAGGGGAAGGGGAGGCGGTGGTGAGCCGGTCTGGTTTTCCCTTAAGTGGTAGAGAAAGTTGGCATGTAAAAACCAGCTCTTCTTTTTTGGCCATTTGTGCAGGGGAGGTTTTGCCTTGGATTTGCCGCTTTCTAGATGCACGTTTTCCCCACCCGAATTCTCAAAACTCTGCAGGGGGGCTTATTGTTGAGTTTTGAGAATCCGGATGGGGGGAAATGTGCATCTAGAAAGCGGCAAATCCGTCTTTATAACGGTCTTGTTATAATTGAATTAGAAAAACAATACAAAGAGGGGAAAAAGTTAACTAAAAGATCAGAGGAGGGGGGAGGGGAAGTTAAAGAACTATACTTTTTAAAATGTGTAATGGAATGCATAATGATTATTTGGGGGAAAAATTAAAAAAAAATTATTAAATTTTTTTTTAGAAAGCGGCAAATCCAAAGCATAACCTCCCCTGCATAAATGGCCAAAAATGCATGGAAGGTTTTGCCTTGGGTTTGCCGCTCTATAGATGGACTTTCCCCTCCATCTGGCTTCTCAAAACTCTACTTTGGCCATTTATGCACGGGAGGTTTTGCTTTGGGTTTGCTGCTGTCTAGAGGCACGTTTTCCCCACCCAAACGCTCAAACCCCAACAATAAGCCCCCATGCAGAGTTTTGAGAATTTGGATGGGGAAAATGTGCCTCTAGACAGCAGCAGATCCAAAGCATAACCTCCCGTGCATAAATGGCCTTGTGTGCGTGTGTGTTAAGTGCCGTCAAGTCGCTTCCGACTCATGGCGACCCTATGAATGAAAGTCCTCCAAAATGAATGAATGGAAGTTCTCCATAATGTCCTAACTTTGACAGCCTTGCTCAGATCTTGCAAATTGAAGGCTGTGGCTTCCTTTATTGAGTCAATATAAATGGCCTTAGTGGCTTCATTTTTGAGTTTTACGGATGCGGAGGGGGGGAATGCGCATCTAGAAAGCGGCGAATCCAAGGCGCGCATTCTTCCCCGACGAGTTCAATTGCCAATAACTTGGGCCATTTACGCCCGGGAGGTTTTTGCCTTGGGTTTGCCGCTCTCTAGATGCGCATTTCCCCCATCCGAATTCTCGCAACTTCTGCACGGGGGGGCTTATTGTTGAGTTTGGAGGATTGGGATGGGGAAAATGTGCATCTAAAGAGAGGCCAATCCAAGCAAAACCTCCCAGGCATAAACAACCTTAGACGAGTCTTTGCCGTCGAGGAAAGGCTGCGCGTTTTATAAAAGGACGCTGGTCAACTATGGCTATTGATGCCGGGGAGTTTTTGCCTTGGATTGGCCGCTCTCTAGATGCAAGTTTTCCCCATCCAAATTCTCAAAACTCTGCACGGGGACTTATTGATGAGTTTTGAGAATTTGGATGGGGGAAATGTGCATCTGTGTGTGTGTGTGTGTAAAGTGTCGTCAAGTCGCAGCCGACCTATGGTGACCCCTCTTGGGGTTGTCATGGCAAGAGACTAACAGAGGTGGTTTGCCAGTGCCTTCCTCTGCACAGCAACCCTGGTATTCCTTGGTGGTCTCCCATCCAAATACCAACCAGGGTTGACCCAGCTTAGCTTCTGAGATCTGACGAGATCAGGCTCGCCTGGGCCATCCAGCTCAGGGCTAATGTGCATCTAGAGCGCAGCAAATCCAAGGCAAAACCTCCCCCGCATAAATGGCCCATGACTCTCTCTCCCCCCCCCTTTTGCCGATTGTGATGCGGATCGACAGGCACTACCCAGGCGAGTCGGGCCGGTGCTCCCCTTAAGGCGAACTAGGCGGTCGCCTAGGGCGCAGTCCTCCGAGGGGCGTGGAAACTGGCCCGGGGGTGGGGGGCTCCGTTTCCAACAGATTAGTTTCTTGGGGGAAACGCAACTGCCAGTTTTTATATTTTTATTTTTGAGAGAAGTACCAGAACAGTGCTATGGAAAATAATTGATTATAACGTCTTGTAAAAAGTTTTGTAGGAATGCATCAGGCTTTTATTTTTTCTACAAGACATCTGTTTTTGGAAATTGGTTGGCAGTGGGGGGGGCAGAAGTAGTTAGCGTTGCCTAGGGCGCAAAAAAAGACTGGCACCGGCCCTGGTTGGGAGGTCCTGGGGTGGGGCACCATGCTTTAGATGGGGCCTAAAACAATATATATCTATATCAGAATATAGATCATATATATACATACATATATACACATACATACATACGTGTGTGTGTGTGTGTACACACACTTTTATATGTGTATATATGTGTATACATATCAGAATATATCATATATATATCTCTCAGAATATATATCTATAGCTATATATCTATATCTGTCTATACACGCACACACATTTGTGTGTATATATGTCTATATATATACATATCAAAATATATCATATATATCTAGCTATACATTTATACACGCACACACATTTATACGTGTATATATGTATATACATATATTCATATCAGAATATATCATATATATATCTCAGAATATATTTCTATACATGCACACACATTTATGTGTATATATGAATATACATATCAGAATATATCAGATATATCTCAGAATATATATCTATAGCTCTATATCTATACACACACACATTTATCAGATATAATATATATCTCTCAGAATATATATCTATAGCTATGTATTTATATCTATATTCTGAAGCTCAGGGAATTTGAAAGCCTTTTATTTCTGAGGACAGGACCAGCCTAGTATAAACGGATGGGGTGGGTAGCTGTGAATTTATAATATCAATAGTATTCTTCTTTATGAACCCGATTGCGGAAACATGGGGCTGTTTAACTTTTTTTGGGGGGAGGTGACAAACGTTAATTGCAGAATAACACAAAGTTGGAGGCAATTTGGAGAAACTCTTTTCCTCTTGGCACTTGGCAGAAGGGAATGGAGAACTATATGGTTACTTTGAGGTGCAGGATGCATTTTTGAACGATTTCACACAGAAACCTAGGTTCACAGCCAAGGGGGTGATCCACCTGTCTCTCCTCCTCTTTGTACCTTACTGGGATGAATGATCAAAGCATGGAAGTAAAAATTCCTTGTGCCCATTGATTGGAATGAGAACCAAAAATCTCTTCGTCCACAGGAAAACATTTACCCCTATACTGAATTGTTCTACCTATCTGTTGGAACCGTATTATTATGTTAAAAACAAAGAAATAAAACCAATCTTCCTCTTAAGATAAATGAGTTTCTAAGCACCATCCTTTATATAAAGGGATAGCTTTTTTGTAATACTTGTATTGGTTCTCATCCTGCCGAAAGTACTAAACGGGTGGTAATTACAGTTCGGAAAATGAGTGGTGTCTGAAATGTTTCTCTTAATGTTTTAACTTAAAAGCAAAATAAATATTTATTTTAGAAACAACAACAGAGGGCAAGCCTTTTGTATTCAGCTTCTGTGGATATTGTAATGAGAACTTTTACTGCTGCTGTTATTGAATTGTTGTGAGCCATCTCTGTACTTTTCTGCATTATATTTGAATTCAGCGTGATAATGTCACACCCTGGGGTACCTGCATTTGTGGCCCTTTCACCCTTTAAAGCTTGTTTCTTCCTGTGCCTGTATTTGCTGGCCTCATGCATTTGTTGGAGTACGGTAAGCTTTGATTCCTGAAAGTTTAGGCTAGCCTGCAAAGAAAAACGTGCTCGTCTTATTTTTGCCCCAGCAAATTAACACGGCCACCCCACTGGGGTTAAAATCTTTACGAGATGCCACAGCTTTCTTAAGCCATACAATGCTAGCATAATCCAGCCATGCTGAGTACCCATACTTCTTGGAGCGGTCACTGATCGTTACTTTCTTAATTTGATTGAAAGAGGGTTTTTTAATGGTTTCCAAATTTGATTGTTGTGGGATCTCGCAGTAGCTGAGCGTGCGGAGCTCCGTCCTGTGAAAATGTGCAGGGAGGTATGGTGGCAGTATCCTCACGCTTGACTTTGGTAGTAAGGAAGCCACGGCCCTCAGTTTGGAAGATCTGAGCAAGGTTGTCAAAAATAGGACATTTTGGAGGACTTTGATTCATAGGGTCGCCGTGAGTCGGAAGCAACTTGACGTCACTTAACACACACGCGTGTGTGCCTTGCTTCCAGCGGTTTTAGCCCTGCTATACATTTGTCTCAGAGGTCACATTTATAGTGCCTAGAAGCCAGGGACGTTCCTAAGAACTGTCATACTGGAATGGCGATCCCTTTCAACTTCTCCAGCACCAGGGAGTGTGGGGGAAAAGCCATGGGTGGAACCAGAAGAGAAAAGGAATGTGCAGTTGATTCAGTTTTTTGCTTCCCCCTGTTTTCCACTTGCGCCATACGAGAATTATGGATCAGTGAGGAGCACCACGTATGAATATGGAGGATTATACTAGCTAGCTTCCATGCTCTTTCCATTCCTACAATTTATACTTTGCGTACATAAGTTTGATCTGAATTTTGGCCAGTTCAGTTTTTTTTCTTGGGGATTTGTTGCTGTGCTTCTCTTAGAGAGCCAGCGTGGTGTAGTGGCTAAGAGCGGTGGTTTGGAATGGTGGACTCTAATCTGGAGAACCAGGTTTGATTCCCCACTCCTCCACACGAAGCCAGCTGGGTGACCTTGGGCTAGTCACGCTCTGTCAGCCCCACCCGTGTCTTTGTTGGGAGGGGAAGGGAAGGTGATTGTAAGCTAGATTGATTCTTCCTTAAGTGGTAGAGAAAGTCGGCATAGAAAAACCAACTCTTCTTCTTTGGGTTGGCTCACACCTTACAAAAGGCCTGCTGGTCCCCAGGTTGCCACCATGAGGACTTTCCATTAGATGTGTGCTGGACGTTCTGAGCTTGGAACTTAATTTCCAGCTGTGCTGTTTTCCCAACCCAAAATGTCCCAGGGGAACAGCTGTTTGCCCCATTGGGGAAATATACATGTCCTGATGGTTATGCATAAGCTTTCCCAAGGGGACAAATAGCAGATGCCCCGGGCTATTTCAGGGTGGGAAAGTTACATGGGGGGCGGGAGCGTAAGCTTTGTCTTTTGATGCATACCTGGGGCTTAAGTTACAGAACTCCCAGTGTATGCCTGATTAGAAGTCTCATGGTGACCATGTAGCAAAAGTGTGTGTGTGTTAAGTGCTGTCAAGTCGCTTCCGACTCATGGCGACCCTATGAATCAATGTCCTCCAAAACGTCCTGTCTTTGACAGCCTTGCTCAGATCTTGCAAATTGAGGGCCATGGCTTCCTTGATAGAGTCAACCCGTCTCTTGTTGGGTCTTCCTCTTTTCCTGCTGCCTTCCACTTTTCCTAGCATGACTGTCTTTTTCCAGTGACTCTTGTCTTCTCATAACGTGACCAAAGTACGAAAGCCTCAGTTTAGTCACTTTAGCTTCTAGGGTGAGTTCAGGCTTGATTTGATCTAGAACCCACTGATTTGTGTGTGTTTTTTGGCGGTCCACGGTATTCTTAACACTCTCCTCCAGCACCACATTTCAGAGGAATCTACTTTCTTCCCATCAGCTTTCTTCATTGTCCAGCTTTCACTCCCATATATAGTAATAAGGAATACGACGGCATGAATTGATCTTGGTTGCCAGTGACACATCCTTACACTTAATCCTTTCTAGCTCCTTCATGGCTGCCCTTCCCAGTCTCAATCTCCATCTGATTTCTTGGCTGCAGTCTCCCTTTTGGTTGATGATGGAGCCAAGGAATAGAAAGTCTCGAACAATTTCAATTTCCTCATTGTCAACCTTAAAGTTGTGTAATTCTCCTGTAGTCATTGCTTCTGTCTTCTTAATGTTCAGCTGTAGTGAACGTGAGGGCTTTGTGAAGTTTGAATCAGCCCTCAGTCAGTAGAGATCAGTGTAAAGGACTCTTTGTCCCAGCGATCCCCAATATGGCACCCACTTCCTTCTTCCCCAAAGCAAAGAGATTAGTCTGGCTTTCCTCCAGTGGGGCAGAAAGGTTCCTCAGAAGAGCTGAGGCAGCATCACCTGAGTTCCTGCAGGGAGCACCCATTCGGAAATGTTGTCTCCATTGTAGGAAAACACTTGGCTTGGAACCGCCCAGCATTGCCATGGCTAGATGCGCCCCATCACAGCAGTCATTTTGCTGTGGTGTCCACTACCTGTTCTCCAAAGGTGCCCACAGCGGAACCCCTCCTATATAAGCCCCCCACAAAGGGACAGCCCCCCACCCCAGCTTCCAATATAAAGTTTGGCGACGACGGTGCAGAAATAGTGCTTCCAAAACAGGTAAATGTTTGGTGCTGTATCAGAAATATGTTCTCAATTCTGCATTGCAATGCTTAAGTAGACTTGAAATATTCAACCTAGAGTTTGGGCGATGTGAGGCCGTTCATTCGTGATGGACAGGCAGTATGGGAAGGTTTGCCAGTTGGAAGTGAAACGTAGGGGGTTACCGCACTTTGTATTCCCAGCGATGTATTAAGAGTTTGAAAATGTTGTAAAAAACATCGCTTTAAAAGGGTTTTTGGATACCACGGCTTATAAATGGTTGGAAGACGTCTTCACAGCTAAAGGGTCCAAACAAAGTGCGAACAGTATTTTTTATAACGTTTTCAAACTCTTAATACATCGCTGGGAATACATAGAAAGTGCGAACAGTATTTTTTATAACGTTTTCAAACTCTTAATACATCGCTGGGAATACAAGTGCGGTAACAGCCTATGATTGGTTAACTCCGTCACCAGTTGAGAGACTTCCTTCGACTGTGGTGTGTAGAACTTGAACTCGCTGCTCTAAACGTAGCCTCAGTTGGAACGGCTTTTAAATCTTTGATATGCAGCCGTCTTGCCAGTTCTTAGCGTTGCCAACTGCCTGGAGAAAAGGTTTGTGTCCCTTTAATAGAGGCTTCATGAGATGTTATTTACCAATTATGCTATTTACCTTTGTGCCACGTGGAGCTTCACCTGCCCATATCCACGCATTAAAGAGGCGGGACCCTTTTTTTCTCTGGGACATTGGTTGCCTTAGTTGTTCTCGTCTCTCCCTTGGTCTTATACCTGTGATTTGGGACATCTTTTCCCATGTATTGGGCATTGTTCTTGCTTGAAATTCCATTTGTTCCTTTTTTGGTAAAGGAAGACCCAACAAGAGATGGACTGACTCAATAAAGGAAGCCTCAGCCTTCAGTTTGCAAGATCTGAGCAAGGCTGTCAAAGATAGGACATTTTGGAGGACTTTCATTCATAGGGTCCTTTTTTGCTAGCCTTCCGTGAAGTGAGATGGTTGATTGAAATTAGACAGAAGCCCAGGAACACGTGAAGTGACTAACAATATGTATCCCTGCATGAGCTTTCATGAATCGGAGCTCACTTCATCAGACGCCAAGTATCAGTATATCTGTTTATGGTTCTTTTTTTCTTTACTGCTGTCAGGTCACAGCTGACTTATAGCAACCCTATAAGGTTTTCAAGGCAAAAGGCAGTCAGAGGCGGTTAGAGGCGGTTTGCCATTGCTGCATTTCCTCCCGACTTCCCAAAATTATCTCAATCAACCAAAATTCCAGAGGGGGAGCCATGTTAGTGTTGTAGCAAAATAAAACAGGAGACCAGGAGTTCCTTAAAGACTAACTACATTTAATTCAGCATAAGCTTTCATTAGTCAAAGCTCAGTTCATCAGATATAGGTTGTGTATAACTATAAACATGAGAGCCAGCGTTGTGTGGTGGTTAAGAGTGGTGGTTTGGAGCGGTGGACTCTAATCTGGAGAACCAGGTTTGATTCCCCACTCCTCCACATGAGCCGCGGACGCTAATCTGGTGAACTGGGTTTGTTTCCCCCATTCCTACACAGGAAGCCAGCTGGGTGACCTTGGGCTAGTCACAGCTCTCACAGGGTGTCTGTTGTGGGGAGGGGAAGGGAAGATGATTGTTAGCTGGTTTGATTCTCCCTTAAGTGGTATTTTGGTCCCGTTATGAGAAGACAAGAGTCACTAGAAAAGAAACCATGCTAGGAAAAATTGAAGGCAGCAGGAAAAGAGGAAGACCCAACAAGAGATGGATGGACTCAATCAAGGAAGCCACAGCCCTCAATTTGCAAGATCTGAGCAAGGCTGTCAAAGATATTGGAGACGTTGGTTCATAGGGTTGCCATGAGTCACTTAACACACACACATAAGTGGTAGAGAAAGTCGGCATATAAAAACCAACTCTTCTTCTCTGCACCAGAACCCTGGTATTCCTTGAAGGTCTCCCATCCAAATACTAGCCAGGGTCAGGGCTGAGTGTGACCGGCCCAAGGTCTCCCAGCAAGCTTCTGTGGCACAAGTCGGGATTTGAACCTAGGTTTCCCAGGTCCTTGTCCAACACCTTAACCACTACACCATGCTGGCGCACATGTTTATGGATATACATGACGTATATCTGATGAAGTGAGCTCTGACTAATGAAAGCTTAGGCTGAAATAAATGTAGTTAGTTTTTAAGGAGCTCCTGGACTCCTGTTTAATTTTGCTTCAACAGACTAACATGGCTCCCCCTCTGGAATTTTGGTTGACTTGAGATAACTTCGGGAAGTTGGGAGAGATTGCAAACACTCTAGGGAATCTGGTAAACGTCCAGAGTGTTTGCAGTCCCTCCCAACTTCCTGCGGTTTGCAAAACTGTACTCTCTCCTCCTTCGGGATAATTGGTAAAGATGGTGCTGGGCTCAGGGCTAACAGCTTGTGAAATAGCACACAAGATATCCCTTTACAGTCTGTCAACAGCCCCTTTATTACTGCCTTCGGGATGTAGATTTCATCCCCAGAGTGAATTGCTTTCCTACTGAGCAATGAGTTTTCTTTAACTTCTGTAGTATTTCTCTGTCTCTGTCTGTCTCTGTCTGTCTCTGTCTCTCTCATAGACTCATAGAGTTGGAAGGGACCACCAGGGTCATCTAGTCCAACCCCCTGCCCAATGCAGGAAATTCACAACTACCTCCCCCACACACCCTCAGTGCCCAGACGATGGTCAAGATGCCCTCCCTCTCATGAACTGCCTAAGTTCATAGAATCAGCATTGCTGACAGATGGCCATCTAGCCTCCCTCCCTCCCTCTCACATACATTTTTTATCTAGCCTTTTCTCCAAGGAGCCCAAGGACGTCTACACAGTTCTCCCATCCCTGTTTAATTCACACAACAGCCCTGTGAGGTAGGTTGTGAGTGACTGGCCCAGGGGCACCCACCAAGCTTCATGTCTGAGCAGGGAATGTAACTTGGATCTCCCAGACCCTGGTCTGATGTTGTAACCACTCTACTATGTAGTATCTGCTTTTATACGTTGGGGGTCCCCAAGGAATTGTAGCGATAAGGAGATGCATCACCTCCACCCTAGATCTCTTCCCCCTAAATAATCTTCTGTTCTTAGGCACCCGAACAAGGCAATTTACCCATCTCCCTCCCTACTCTTTAAACTGACTGCTCTCAACGGTCCATTTTGTTTGTGTTGGTGTGCCCCAGAAGTTTCCTGAATATGCCAAAACCCTTAATTTGTCTGCATGGGTCCCCTTTTCACTGCCCTGCTTTAAGATAATCAACCATAATGTTTGATATCAGAGTGAACAGAGTGTTTTGGTGCAGCTTCCTCTTTTTTTTCCTTGGTGGTCAGTATGTACAATATGGGGCTGGGGCTCAGTGGTAGAACATCTGGTAGAGCATCTGCTTGGCATGCAGAAGGCCCCAGGTTCAATCCCCGGCATCTCCAGTTAAAGGACCAGGGAGTAGGGGATGTTGAACGATCTCTCTGCCTGAGACCCCTGAGAGCCGCTGCCAGTTTGAGTAGACAATACTGGCTTTGATGGACCAAGGGACTGATTCAGTATAAGGCAGCTTCATGTTTTCGTGTGTACAAAGACAGAGCTATGTTGCCCTGCATTAGTTAATTTATCCTAGAAATTCAGCAATAATGGATGGGGTCCTTTTGTCCTAGCACGGACACCTCTCTCTCTCTTTTTTTATTTTTTGGTACACTGGCATGACTTGTTTTACTTGGATCACAGGCTTGTAAATAGCTGCTCACTTGTGATGAGTATCACCTCTAGGGCAACAGGCGTGGGAAACTATTAAAGGGGAAGAGTATCAACCCCCTATCGAGCCCCGTGGCGCAGAGTGGTCAGCTGCAGTACTGCAGTCAAAAGCTCTGCTCACGACCTGAGTTCGATCCCGACGAAAGTCTGTTTCAGGTAGCTCAAGGTTGACTCCGCCTTCCATCCTTCTGAGGTCGGTAAAATGAGGACCCAGCTTGCTGGGGGTAAAGTGTAGATGACTAGGGAAGGCAATGGCAAACCATCTCGTAAACATAGTCTGCCTAGTAAACGTCGGGATGTGACGTCACCCCATGGGTCAGGAATGACCCGGTGCTTGCACAGGGGGACTACCTTTACCATCAATCAATCAATCAATCGACCTTTATTGGCATATACTCAGAAACATAGCATAAGCAGTGCACAAAATTCTCTGTCCAATCATTTTCAATTTAAATATAGTTTAAACTTTGGTCCTAGTTTTGACAACTTCCATCAGAAATTCCGCCACCTTTGAAGTGACTTCAGGAATAGAATCGTTGAATAAAAACTGGCATATGGAGGATTCTTGGCTAGGTTTCATTTTATCAATCAAGGGCAGAATTGTTTTCTTATGAGGGCCAACTACCTTTACCTATCAACCCCCTCCCTTTCACCCCCTTGGTCATTAACGTGCCCCCAAATTACTAACATAGAGATATGGGTGGAATTGTGATTTCGTGGGGAGGGGTAAGGAATTAATAATATTTGTGCAACTGTTTGCAAGGTCGCTTTAATAGCTGCAACCTGATGCGAGGAGATTAAGCACGTGGGACTTTCCCTGACAGGGATACGAGTGGTGGGAAGTGTGTCTGTGTTGGATTGCGAAGGCAATCCTACTTTGTTCTTTGCGCCATCTCATTGTTCACTGGGGTGTGGCTGTTGCCTTTGAGGGGTTTAGTATTAGGAGAGAGCGAGAGCGCACAGTTTTTTTGTTTTGCTTTTTAGACCCCTGGCTGCAGTTGACATTGGCCAAGGCAGCCAACCCTCTGGTAAGGAATGTAGTGTGAAGATTTGTAGGAGTTAACACTTTGGAGCTGGAAACGATTAAGGGGAAATTCATAATGGCATTCTGATGACGGTGCGGTCGCCTTATTTAGTCATTTAATGAGCTTGGGATCCCATGCACGACCCTGTGCACAGTAGGAATCTGTTTCAAGCTATCTGTGTTATGCGTGTGCGTATTTAAGACTAGACAGAGAGGAACGTCCGTGAGAATCGGGGACATGGAAGGACACCAGGGGAAGGGAGGAAAGTAAGTGGTGGAGCACATGAGTTACATACATCCTTGGGTTGACAGAAGTCAAAAGGATTGTGTGCTGAAAGAAGAAGAGAAAAAGAAGAAGAGTTGGTTTTTATATGCTGACTTTCTCTACCACTTAAGGAAGAATCAAACACCTTCCCTTCCCCTCCCCACAACAGACGCCCTGTGAGGTAGGTGGGGCTGAGAGAGCTCTAAGAGCTGTGACAAGCCCAAGGTCACCCAGCTGGCTTCATGTGGAGGAGTTGGGGAACCAACCCGGTTCATCAGATTAGTGCCCGCCGCTCATGTGGAGGAATGGGGAATCGAACCCGGTTCTCCAGATCAGACCCTACTGCTTCAAGCCATTGCTCTTAACCACTACACCACGTTGGCTCACCGTGTTTTCCGTCTCTTTACAGTTGGTTCTTGCACAGACCCAATGTTGTTCTATTCTTCCCTGCTTACCAGTTGTGCTGAGGGAGGAGGAACAAGTCACACCTCAAATGCCAAACTCGCCTGAACATGGTGAGATCCTTGCTATTGGCATGGATAGGAGAGCCAGGTTCGAATCTCCCCTTTGCCATGGAAGCTTGCTGGGTTACCTTGGGCCAGTCACCCACGCTTAGCTGAACCTGCCTCACAGGACTGTTGAGATATTAAAATGGAGAATAGAACAATGTAAGCTGCTTTGGGTCCCCATGGGGGAGAAACAAATAAATGAAGTGAATGAATGAATGAATGAGACCTTCAAAAGTGCTATTCTTTTATTTCACCGGACCTTCTGGAGTTTATACTCTTTTCTGCTGGCTTCCTGTTTTGACATGTGTTTCTAAAAAGTAATTGTTTTATGTTTTACTGATGCTTTTAAATTTTTTGTTAGCCACCATAAAGACCACATGATCGGAAAGCAGCATATAAATAGCAAACAAAATAAATAGGGTCCCTCTAGCTTGCTGAGAAAGGTGGAGGCGCAGAGCCTGTGCAAGAACCAACTGTAAAGAGACGGAAAACCCAGAGAGACAGTGCGGTGCAGTGGTTAAGAGCAGTGCAGAATCACAGAAAACGTTCCTCTGTTTGGAGGGATTTAAACCTGCCTCTATTTCTTTTTAACAGTTTTTCAATTTTCCTGCAAGCCTGGGGAGGGCATTGTAGAAATGTTTGGTTTCACTCCACATGGCCCCAATTCACCGATTTAAGTATCCGTAGATGGAGCCATGTCAAGCATTAGATATACTGATGCTTGTGTAGTAGGAATTTTTTTTTTTAATGTGGTGGTTAAGGGAACTGTCTTTTTGGTATGTGTTTGAATGCTCATAGCTGGAAAGTCAGTAGAAAAATATTGGTGATTTAACAAAAATCTTTTTGAAAAACTTCATACTTGAGCAACAGCTTTCATCCCGTTGCATTCTTTCTGTTTACATATTGGTGACTCTCCCGAAGGGCATGGAATTGCCTGGTAATCGGGTGGATATATGCTTTCATTTATTTGGGCTCTGCTTGGCTGCTTGGGCTCTGCTTGGCTATGTATAGAGTTATGTCTCAAAATAACTTTGTGGAATCATAGAATCATATAGTTGGAAGGCACCACCAGGGTCATCTAGTCCAACTCCCTGCACAATGAAGGAAATTCCAAATTACCTCCCCCCCCAAACCCTCAGTGACCCCTACTCCATGCCCAGAAGATGGCCAAGATGCTCTCCCTCTCATGATCTGCCTAAGGTCATAGAATCAGCATTGCTGACAGATGGCCATCTAACCTCTTCTTAAAAACCTCCAGGGAAGGAGAGCTTACCACCTCCCAAGGAAGCCTGTTCCACTGAGGAACCACTCTAACGATTAGAAAATTCTTCCTAATGTCTAGACGGAAACTTTTTAAATTTAATTTCAACCCCTTTGGTTCTTGTCCGACCTTCTGGAGCAACAGAAAACAACTCGGCACCCTCCTCTATATGACAGCCCTTCAAGTACTTGAAGATGGTTATCATATCCCCTCTCAGTCTTCTCCTCTTCAGGCTAAACATACCCAACTCTTTCAACATATCCTCATAGGACTTGGTCTCCAGACCCCTCACCATCTTTGTTGCCCTCCTCTGGACGCCTTCCAGCTTCTCACTCTGGGCCATAGAGGGCATCTTGGGACAGACGGGTGATTTCTCTACATCTTTCTTAAATTGCGGTGCCCAAAACTGAACACAGTACTCTAATTTTAACAACTTTTAAGCTTTTGTTGAAAGACTCTCCCATATGATTGTTTATTTTGTGTATACCCCTGTTCCAACAAACGGGTAAATTCTGTTCTGTGAAGACCCCCAAACTGGATGACTTCTGCTGCTCTGCAAGAACAACAAGGCTTGGTTGGTAGGTGAGTTTTAGGTAGCATGCGATTACTTTAGCAGGCTTCTATCTGACTGGTATGTAATGTCAGTTAAACTTCTGTTAGAGCTGCTGGAGCAGGGTGACAAAATCCCAGAGATGAGACGTAAGGTTCCTCTCTCAACCTGAAGAAGCCTGAACGTTTGTTTTGCACTTGATTGTGTGTGCGTTGAAGATCTTAGTTTACTTTGGATGACCGTCAGGGAAATAATGGTTTGCTAAGAATCCTGTGCTTGACGCGGAAGACAGCACTTAATAGTTTACAGAGTAAGTTTTTCAAACACTGGGATCAAAGTTATCTCTCCCCCTTCTCCCTGAGGTGAAGGGCATCTTGCAGATAGACGTTCGCTTCCGTTCCTGGTTCATAGATAGGCAGGAAGTACACAAAAATCGACCTCACTTCCTGTCCCCTGGCCGGAAATGCCCCTTCGTCTCCACTTTTCTTCCTGCCTCGCTTAGATAGGCAGCTCCTTCTGGTTGCTCCGTATTGCAACCAGCGCCATTGATTTTTCTATTCAAGCTTCCAAGCCATTCTTTTCCTTTTGTGCGGCTTCGACATCTTCCTACACGCCTTGAGGATGACTTCACCACCCGGTCACAGCGCAGATGGGTTCCTCCGGCCGGAGGACCACGTGGCGGGTCTCCTGCCGAGCACCAGGCAGGGGACTTCGGGCGCCCGAGCTCCCGCGGCCGCGGTTGAGCAGGGCAGCAGCAAGACGACCAGCAGGGCTTCCGCGGAGGCGGCACAGCCCACGACCACGAACTCTGGCAGGCTCCCCGCGGCGGCGGCGGAGTCCAGCGATGGCATGGTGCCCGACCGGCTCCCCGCGGAAGCGGCGGATCCCGGCAACCGCAAGCCAGCCAGCAAACGAACGAGGCGGCGGCGCCCAGGCCCAGTTCATCAGCCGGCAGAGCTCCTGCAGAGGCAGTTGAGGCCGGGAACGACGAGGCGCGCACCCGGCCCGCCGCAGAGGCGAAAAAGACCAGCTCCGGTGGCAGGCGTAAAAGAAAGCGCGCGGACAAGGACGCGAAGGACAAGAACCCCGCCAATGCAGCCCACCGGCGCCCAAGGCCCGCTTGGCCCGAGCAGCCGATGAGGACCTGGGGAGGGAGCAGCGTTCCCCAGAGCGACGGCAACACGAACCGGCTCCTCGCGAGGAACCCCGTTCAGCCCGCGCTTCCAGCAGCAGCCCATGCCGGGACCTACAAGACGCGGCTCCCTCCACTCACCGCCAACAGACCTTTCGGCTACCAGGTGAGCTACAGGGGCCCTCCTTGCCGGAGGGGGGGGCAGAGGGCAGAAGGACTAATGGCTCTCATGCGGCAAGTTCTCCAGGAGAAGTTCCTGTTTTTGCAGACAGCCTCCCTCTCTTCCACACGCGGGGGAGGATCTGGGGACTCTTATCGTAAGTCCTCCCAGAGCCCGAGTCACCCGGGAACGATAGCCATGCCCGCCGCCCCAGGGAAGTCCCACCCCCCTGGCCCACCAAGGCCGCGAGGAAGGCCTGGCCCCCTCAGAGCCCTAGGCACAGGGAGGAATCCCCAGATACCTCAGCAGACTCAGACCCAGAGGGAAGGGAGGAGGGGGAGCTCTCCAACGAGGAAGAGACCCAAACCCCTACTGAGTATCACAACAGGCTCTTTGAGGGAGAGGATTTCCAGCACCTCCTCTCCAAGGCCATCATGGCTCTGGACCTCACCGATACCACTGAGCCAGCCGAGGGCGACAAGCCTCATGCTCAACCCAGGGCCCCCCAAGACCTCTTCCCCAGGTCCCAACCGTCCGCCAAGACTGTCCCATTCCCCGAATTCTTTGAGGACATAGTTAAACGAGAGTGGGAAAGACCAACCTCGCACAAGCAGTTGCCAAGGAACATGCGGGCCTTATACAACCTGGCCCCCACTCCATGGACATGCTCAAACCACTACTGGTAGATGCGCCAGTGGGAGCCCTCCACTCCTCAGGTCTCCTATCCGAGGACGGCATGGGCTCACTGAAGGACCCCCTAGACAGGCGAGTTGACCAAACCGCCAGGAAGGCACACGAGACCCTCACCATGGCCATACAAGCTTCCGCCACCGCCTCCCTCATCGCCAGAGCGGCCATAGTCTGGGCTAGGAAGTTGGCAACCTTCATCCCTCCTGACAGTAAACAAGCCATGGAGGGCATGAACAGGGTCCAAAAGGCTATCACCTTCCTGGCGGACGCTACCCTATACTCCCTGACCCTCAGCACCAGGGTAGCGGCGTCCAACACGATCACCAGGCGGGCACTGTGGATCCGACCATGGGCGGCAGACTTTTCCTCCAAAGCTATGCTTCTAGCGTACCCCTGCCAGGGAGGACTTCTTTTTTGGGAAAAGGTGGACCAGATCCTCGTGGAGACGAAGGACAAAAAGAAAGCACTGCCACACAGCCTCCGGAGGGACAACAGGGGACGCCCCTCATCCTACCCCTCCTTTTGTTCCTTTCATTCCCTGGCACGCCCAAGATCCGATGCCGTCCGTCCAACGTGGTCTAGCAACCAGGGCACGGCAAGGGGGGGCAGCCATCCCAACAGATGTTCCCAGTCCTACAGAGGCGACTGGACGGGCCGCTTCAACAAACCAAAAAGGCAGTGACTCCGGGTCTGCCCCAGTGGGGGGAAGGCTGAGCCACTCCAGCCACCAGTGGGCTCAGGCCTACCCTGACCGCTGGGTGGAGCAGATAATCCGCAAGGGTTATCTGATCGAATTCCGACTTCTCCCTCCCGACCGGTTCATCCAATCACCGAAGTCGTCCATCCACGACAAACAGATGAGGACCAGGGCGGCCATCAATCACCTGCTGCACATCCAGGCTATCAAAGCCGTTCCGACACTAGAGAGATCCTCTGGAGTCTATTCCATCTTCTTCACCGTTCCTAAAAGAAACGGAGACTGGTGAACCATTCTGGACTTAAAACACGTAAACAGATTCATCCGAGCCAAACGCTTCCAGATGGAAACGCTTCGCTCCATCGTAGAAGCACTCCGCCAGACGACCTCATGTCCTCCATAGACCTGACAGAAGCGTACCTACACATCCCTATCTGCAACGGCCATCGTCACTTCCTGCGCTTCAGCTACATGGATCGCCACTTCCAATTCAAAGCGCTCCCCTTCGGCCTTTCCTCCGCCCCCAGGGTGTTCACCAAGGTCGTGGTCACCCTAGTAGCCCTGCTCTGGAAGGAGGGAATACACGTCTACCCATATCTAGATGACCTGCTCATCGCCGCTCCATCCAAGCATCGAGCCATCCAACACACTCAGAGTCGTGCAGACTCTAGAACATCACGGCTTCCTCATCAGCTTCAGTAAGAGTCACATTTCCCCAACCCGGCGCCTACAGCACCTAGGTGCGATTATAGATAGCACGTGCAGCACCCTCTTTCTACTGAAAGACAAGGCCACCAAAATATCTACCTTGGCCCGGGGGGCGTTCAATTCGAAAACAACAATCTCACTCGCACCCCCTTCGAGCCCATGGCCGAGGCACCCTTGAAGGCCCTCCTCATGAAAACTCTTTCTCACGGCTGTAACGTCAGCCCGCCGGGTATCTGAACTTGCGGCCCTATCCTCCTGGCCAGGTCTCTGCGTGTTCCACAAGGACAAGGTGGTCCTAAGGCCGGATCCCACCTTTATTCCAAAGGTCAACACGGCTTTCCACAGACAGCAGGAGGTTCACCTCCCCTCCTTCGCGCCACACCTGCAGCACCCACGGGAGAAGGAGTGGCACACCCTCGACCTACGGTGAGCCCTACGTATATACATCACTTGCACTGCACCGTTCCGGCAGACCAACGCTCTATTCATCTCGGTGGCCGCCCCCAACAAGGGAAGACCACTCTCCAAGCCTGCCCTCAGCAGGGCATTACGTAAGTGCATTGAAGAAGCATACAGTCTCAGCGACAGACCTCTTCCACCTGGCATCACTGCGCACTCAATCCGCAGCACGGCCACCTCGGCGGCTTTCGACAACAGGGCATCAGTTATCTGCAAGGCAGCCACCTGGGCATCTTTGTCGACCTTCGTACGTCACTACTGTCTGGACCAGTTCTCCTAGGTGGACGCTGCTTTTGGACTCCGGGTGCTCCAGCACATCCTTTTGAAGTTGACTCCCACCCTTCGACGGACTATCTCTTGGACATCCCGTCTATCTTCACCTCAGGGAGAACGGGACCTTGGTTACTTACTGAGAAGGTTCCTTCTCCTCTGAGGTACGAAGGGCATCTTGGCCCCGCCCTGGGGCTGAGACTGGAGCACCTTATTCCTTGAGCACCCTACTCCTTGTCCCCGATTGCTCCTATTTGGGGGAGAGAGCTGGCCTCCTCCCACACACAGTCTACTTTGGTTCTACCTGTTAGACAAGTTGCACGTGAAATACGTAAATAAAAAAAGGGTTTTTTTTTTGTGTTAGCGGATCTAGTTCAGTATACCCAGGTTACCCAAGTTTTTATCCGCATTAAAGTTACAGCATCCTAAACCCTGCAGTTTTGGCCCTGTGTTGTCCTTTTCGATTCCCTTACAGATTCCTGTCCACTGGCCCTCCTGGCATACGACATAGCTCTGGAAGTCTCAAGTGGAGACGAAGGGGCGTTTCTGGCCAGGGGAGAGAAAGTGAGGTCGATTTTTGTGTACTTCCTGCCTATCTATGAACCAGGAACGGAAACACCCATCTATCTGCAAGATGCCCTTCATACCTCAGAGGAGAAGGAACCTTCTCAGTAAGTAACCAAGGTCCCGTTCCCCCCCGCCATTAACGTGCCATATCAGAGTATTCAAAGCAATAAAACCAAGCACAAGAGAACCTGATTTGACAATGATTAATGTAAGTCCATTTCATTCGGTCAGTTTCTTATCAAATGGCCAATCGTACTTCCCAGCGTGTTGTAGTGGTTGAGAGCGGTGGTTTGGAGCAGCGGACTCTGATCTGGAGAACTGGGGTTGCTTCTCCACTCCTCCACATGAACGGCGGACTCTAATTTGGAGAACCGGGTTGGTTTCCCCACTCCACATGAAGCCAGCTGGGTGACCTTGAGCTAGTCACACTCTCTCAACCCCACCTACCTAACAGGGTTTTTTCTTCTTCCTATTCATCATCATAATTTCAGGAGAAAGGCTGCTATTTGAGTCCCCCAAGTCCAAGCTTTATCGGTGCAATAGGTTAGGTACATTCCATATAAAAGTATTCCTCATAACTGTGCAATTCCCTGTTCTTCATGTCTAAGCTCTGCTTTCAGAAAAGTATAGGTGACTTTCCTGTTTGGACTGGCTTTTAATGGCCCAAGGTAAGCAAGTTAAGGGGATTGTTCTTCTAACACATTCTAACACTTTTGATAAATCTCATCAATAATATATTGCGGTAAAATCCAGCCTGAAACATAACAATACATCATAATGTGCTTGTAATGTTTTAAAGAGCCCCATGGCGCAGAGTGGTAAGCTGCAGTACTATAGTCCAAGCTCTGCTCACGACCTGAGTTCGATCCCGACTCAGGTAGCCGGCTCAAGGTTGACTTCGTCTTCCATCCTTCCGAGGTTGGTCAAATGAGGACCCAGCTTGCTGAGGGTAAAGGGAAGATGTCTGGGGAAGGCACTGGCAAACCACCCCGTAAACAAAATCTGCCTAGTAAACGTCGGGAGTGACGTCACCCCATGGGTCAGGAATGACCTGGTGCTTGCACAGGGGACCTTTACCTTTTAATGTTTTAAAACCGTTACCTGACCTGAGTCTTTGAAAAGGGTCAGTCTAGAAATGAAAATTAATATGATGCATTTGAAAATGGTGTTGGACCAACTCTCCTTCCTCGAGCCAGGAATAAAGGTGTCTCTTACCCTTCCTTCTTTTTATTATTTCCAAACTCCTTTTAAAAAGGAATTGAGAAGAATCACTGTTTAAACCCGAACGAGTGTTTGGGTACCACAACCAACCTTTGGTAACTGAGGGAGCAATCTTGGAGGTCCCATTGGGGGCCCCTTGACCAAGGATTTTTGTTTGCGTCAAGTGGGTTTGTGGGTTTCCAACCAGCATAAACAGATTCTGATAATCTAAACCAAGAGGAGGGGGAAGGGGGGGGGAAAACCTCCATTAAAGAAGTTAGTACTTTTGTGGATGTGATCCAAGAGAGGCGGAATGTACCCTGCTGGAGGAAAGCAGTGACACACTGAGAGCGATTTTATTTGCCTTCTGAGCCTCTAGTATTATGGTATGTTTTGAGTTGTTTAGCTTTTGTGGTAAAATTCCTTTTTCCTCAAGGAGAAGCAATTTGACCGTTCCAATTTAGGGATCAGTTTGGCGTTATTTAAAGTGCCTGTAACCTGCCAACGGGTCGTCGTCTTCTTCTTTTTGCATACTTGTTTAACATTCATCCTTCAGTGACCTTCCCTCATCCCCATCTGACATTTTTTGAACTTTTAAACTACGCCGTCTTCTTGCGTGCCTATAGTTCTCCCTGCTAGCTCTGACGAAGGGAGCGTTGACTCTCGAAAGCTTATACCCTGGAAGTAGGGTTGCCAGGTCCCTCTTCGCCACCGGCAAGAGGGTTTTGGGGCGGAGCCTGAGGAGGGTTTGGGGAGGGACTGAGCAGATGTACTGTAGATGCAGTGAGTGGTAATGCTACTTGGGACCTGTTCACCCTGTGCTGACCATGACTACAAGAGGGGCCGTGGCTCAGTGGTAAGAGCATCTGCTTGGCATGCAGAAGGTCCCAGGTTCAATCCCCGGCATCTCCAGTTAAAGGGACTAGGCAAGGAGGTGATGTGAAAAACCTTTGCCTGAGACCCTGGAGAGCCGCCGCAGGTCTGAGTAGACAATACTGACTTTGATGGGCTAAGGGTCTGATTCAGTATAAGGCAGCTTCATATGTTTGTGTGTCCGATTGCCAAAGTGGCCATTTTCCCCAGGGGAACTGAATTCTATCGGCGGGAGATCAGTTGTAATAGCGGGAGATCTCCAGCTAGTACCTGGAGGTTAAGAGAACCCACAGCACCAGCTCAATACTTATCCAAAAATTAAATAACTCAATACAAGTTTCATATCATGAATGTATATCAAATATGCATGTAAATAACAACACCACAATAATATGAAAAATGGGCAAACAGAAAATGGTTATTTCACCACAAATAATCAAGGGTCATGAAATGCACTGGATGGTAGAGGATTCACCAGGGTAAGAAATGAAAGTCCAACCAACTGTTGAAAGTCACAGATTTCTATATACGGTATAAAAGTTCATTCTTGTATTCCAAGGAAAATCATATTCAAGGAAAAGTCCAAGGCAAAAAATAACAACAAAACGTTACTTCCGGATCAGTAAGCGTTTCGCAATAATGATTGCTTCATCAGTTGTGATTGTCGTTTCTTTTCCCAAATGTGGGCTGAGACGCGTTGTCCGGGTACAAAGACCTCTACGTGGGTACAACGACCTCTGTAACAAGATGAACCAAGGTAATGCACTAAAAACTGTGCCATTATCGTATTAGGAATAACAAAATACATACAATTTTACAATTTTCAAAATTCCCATGTATCTTACCAAAACGGACCAGTAGACCCTCACGGTTCCTCAAGCCTTTGCTATTACTGGTACCGAATGCTAACCCTAATCGTCCTATATTCCTGTAAGTGATATCAGCTGTGTTCACAAGTTAATTGAATCAAGGTGAAACAGCTATTATAGAAAACAACTTAGGTCGAATTTTTTTCGATACAGAGACCAATTTTATTTGCAGATCCAAGGAGTGGCGATGGGGGCTGCGTGCGCCCCATCAGTGGCTAATATGTACATGATCACATTTGAAATGGAAATTTTTTGTAATAATTCTTTTTTTCAGGAACATATTTTGTTCTATGTTAGATACATTGATGATCTCTTTTGTATATTGGACTCGGCAGATACTTATCATAAATTTTCACAATGGATTAATACGTTGAATCCGCATCTACAATTTACTGGCTCCATGGATGCTTCCTCGATCTCTTTTCTTGATATTCTGGTCTTTAGGACCCTGGAGAATAAGGCAGCTGTTAAGCCGTATAGTAAACCCACCGATGTGGGGGCGGGGTTGCATTTTGCTTCCCACCATCCCTTACACTTGCGGCGCAATTTGCCGTTTAGCCAATTATTAAGGCTGAAACGCAACTCTACCTTTGAATCTGATTTTTTGACAGCAGCAGCAACTTTACGGGAGAGATTATCGCATAGGGGGTTTGATTCAGAGGTTATAGAAACAGCCTTTGACAAAGTTAGAAACCGGGACAGGATGACCCTGTTGGAACCTTCCAACAGGAGCAAGCCTGGTAAACCAAGAATATTTGCATCCCTTGAATACAATCATCTGACACATGACATTCAAAAAATTGTCCGTAAACACTGGCACGTGCTCTATAACGTTCCAGGCTGTCAAGAACCTCCTCTCTTTGGTTTGCGAAAAACCAAATCTTTGCGCAATTTATTAGTAAGAACGGATCTCCTGCAGGGGAGACCTGGGGTAAAACCACACGGCCACTTTAAATGCGGCACATGTGCAATGTGCGCATTTAGCCTTCCGATCAAGGAAGTAGGTTCCTCTGGATCAAATTTCAAATTTAAGCTTAATCAATTTACTAACTGTGCCTCCTCCAACGTGGTCTACGCAATTTTATGTCCATGTTTCCAGATGTACATCGGTTCAACATTGAGACCCCTAAAAATCCGTATTGGGGAGCACAGAACGAGGATCCGGATGAGGACCATGGAGGCTCCGCTTACAGGGCATTATCTGGAAAAGGGGCATTCCGACAAAGATTTATTATTTTTCGCACTGTGGCAATACAAACCACGCCCTTACCATTCTGAGGACGTTTCAAAAATTCTTCACAGGAATGAAATGAAGTTCATCCATCTCTTTAAAACTATGACCCCATTGGGATTGAACAATGAATTCGACCTAAGTTGTTTTCTATAATAGCTGTTTCACCTTGATTCAATTAACTTGTGAACACAGCTGATATCACTTACAGGAATATAGGACGATTAGGGTTAGCATTCGGTACCAGTAATAGCAAAGGCTTGAGGAACCGTGAGGGTCTACTGGTCCGTTTTGGTAAGATACATGGGAATTTTGAAAATTGTAAAATTGTATGTATTTTGTTATTCCTAATACGATAATGGCACAGTTTTTAGTGCATTACCTTGGTTCATCTTGTTACAGAGGTCGTTGTACCCACGTAGAGGTCTTTGTACCCGGACAACGCGTCTCAGCCCACATTTGGGAAAAGAAACGACAATCACAACTGATGAAGCAATCATTATTGCGAAACGCTTACTGATCCGGAAGTAACGTTTTGTTGTTATTTTTTGCCTTGGACTTTTCCTTGAATATGATTTTCCTTGGAATACAAGAATGAACTTTTATACCGTATATAGAAATCTGTGACTTTCAACAGTTGGTTGGACTTTCATTTCTTACCCTGGTGAATCCTCTACCATCCAGTGCATTTCATGACCCTTGATTATTTGTGGTGAAATAACCATTTTCTGTTTGCCCATTTTTCATATTATTGTGGTGTTGTTATTTACATGCATATTTGATATACATTCATGATATGAAACTTGTATTGAGTTATTTAATTTTTGGATAAGTATTGAGCTGGTGCTGTGGGTTCTCTTAACTACGTTATCTCAGCATACGATTTATTTAATTAGTACCTGGAGGTTGGCAACCCTACCTGGAAGTCTTGGTGGTCTTTAAGGTACTTCTGGACTTGAATCTTGTTCTTCTACTGCAGACCAACATGTCTACCTACCTGAAACCCTACATGCTAAATAAACAAGCTTACAAAGGCCTACTTGAAGCACATTTTTCCACATGCTTCACTGTCATTTGCCACTCTAGCTTGGAAAGGGATGAGTTTAGGTGGTCAATGAGAGAACTAGAATGGAAGGATGGCACAATATGCATATGATCGAATTGAGTTGGGGAGGGGCCGTGGCTCAGTGGTAGAGCATCTGCTTGGCATGCAGAAGGTCCCAGGTTCAGGCCTCCAGCTAAAGGGACTAGGCAAGTAGGTGATGTGAAGGACCTCAGCCTGAGACCCTGGAGAGCCGTTGCCGGTCTGAGCAGACAATACTGACTTTGATGGACCGAGGGTCTGATTCAGTATAAGGCAGCTTCATGTGTTCATGTGTTCAAGTTATACTTATTTGTGCTTTGTTTCAGTTGGAGTTGAGGGTCATGGTGGATACATAGATATGAAGTAGCAGCTTATGTCAATTCCGTTTCCAAAGTTCCTTGATGTCCTGTAAACAGTACTGTCTTCTGAAGACCCAGTGACTCTTGAGTCTGCCTGATGGCAGGCACTAAGTGGTTCATAAATGCGGTTACCATTGGTGAAAATTAATCCTGACAACAAGCAGGGGACTGGTTTTTTGCAGAAGTCACACAATTGGTCACCTGGGGCAGCATAACAAGCAAGCAAACAAGCTGAGCTGTACTTTTCAACACTTCTTCCGCCTTCTTCCCCCCATCCCATTAGAAAATACCTGTCTGGCCAGCTCTGGAGGACTACTCGGTGCCTGTTCTCCAACTTTCCTGGGGAAAACACCCTTCATATGAACACATGAAGCTGACTTATACTGAATCAGATCCTTGGTCCATCAAAGTCAGTATTGTCTACAGCGGCTCTCCAGAGGTCTTTCACATAACCTACCTGCCTAGTCCCTTTAACTGGAGATGCCGGGGATTGAACCTAGGACCTTCTGCATGCCAAGCAGATGCTCTACTACTGAACCACAGCCCCTCCCCATGGCTCTCCAGGGTCTCAGGCGGAGGTCTTTCACATAACCTACCTGCCTAGTCCCTTTAACTGGAGATGCCAGGATTGAACCTAGGACCTTCTGCAAGCCAAGCAGATGCTCTACCACTGAGCCACGGCCCCTCTTGTAGTCATGGTCAGGACAGGGTGAACAGGTCCCAAGTAGCATTACCACTCACTGCATCTACAGTACATCTGCTTGGACATTAGTTTCAACCTTCCCAGGGCATTACAAAAGGGTGTCCTTCACCTTGGCTGTGGACTTTGGCCATAGAGTTCTGAACATTTTACCTGCTTTGTTACCAAATGGGAGGTCCATCCATCAGGATTCCCTCCACCCCTCTGTGATTGCCATTTTCTCAGCTCCCCGCGATAACACCTTCCAGTAGTAGTGACAGAGTTGATCTTAGTTATGGCGTAGGTTGCAAGTGGTCCGTAAGGCAATGCTAGCAAATAACTGTGATGGATTACGTGCTGCTACTACCCGGGAAGCCTGGGGAGGTAGAATAGGAATCCGAGGAAATTTCTATTACTTGAACAAATGAACACATGAAACTGCCTTAGACTGAATCAGACCCTCGGTCCATCAAAGTCAGTATTGTCTGCTCAGACCGGCAACGGCTCTCCAGGGTCTCAGGCAGAGGTCTCTCACATCACCTACTTGCCTAGTCCCTTTAGCAGGAGAGGCCAGGGATTGAACCTGGGACCTTCTGCATGCCAAGCAGATGCTCTACCACTGAGCCATGGCCTACTTCCCCTGCACCTTCTTCATTGATTCATACCAACACCCTTCCTTTCACAACACACACAACAAGTGTATTGTCTCTTCATTGGAACGGCTCAATGCTTAGTGGTTTGGTGGACAAGGCAAGGAATGTAACAAGTTATTGGTTATTTATAGCTAATGCAGAACTCATTAGCTAATTTATAGCTAATGCAGAACTCTGCATTAAAAGAGTTACAGTTTCATACGCCCATATCTTTACTGAACTGACAAGGTGTTTCTGTCAGAGAGAGAAAGAGAGAAAAATGGTTTTATTTGGAACTCCTCCTTGAACCCAAGGATCACAGCATAGCGAAGCAGAGTTACCTTGTCTTGTGGGATATTTTCCTCTATCCCCATACCTACTATTTCCCTAAGGTAACACAGCAGGTGATGTCTGTCTTAGGCGGATAGACTTTCCCTCCACTTAACTCTCCCCGACCAGAGGTTCCACAGCCTCCCATCGGCTGATGCCGCTTAGTATCTGCCTACTCCACATGTAGGCAGGGCTTTGCTGGGATGCCTGGAAGATGAAGGCCCTGTCACAAACCCTGAGTAGAAGGGACTTCTATGGTAAATCCCATGTTCTGTCCTGCTCTCTCATGGGGAAGTGGGAATGCGCCCTTATCTCTCTGCCTCAAGGAGCAAAAAATCCCCTCTCTGCTGGCTACCGGACGCAGTGGTTGCTTCCAAGCCAATATTGGCGGACCTTAGCAATCACCCTTTTAATCTACTGGTAGAAAATTAACTGGTAGAAAATTAATTTCAGGTAGCCGGCTCAAGGTTGACTCAGCCTTCCATCCTTCCGAGGTGGGTCAAATGAGTACCCAGCTTGCTAGGGGTAAAGGGAAGACGACTGGGGAAGGCACTGGCAAACCACCCCATAAACAAAGTCTGCCTAGTAAACGTCGGGATGTGACGTCACCCCATGGGTCAGGAATGACACCTTTACTTTAGAAAATTAACTAAGCTGTATCATGTGGAGTAGTGATTTTTTTTAAAAAAAATCTGAGCCTAGAGTTCCTGCTGAAAGAATTGCATTAATCTTTACAGTGTGTTCAAAGCTTAATAGTTCTTGTGGGGAACACAAGGACTTGTATCATTGTGCTGAGATGGGAGGGCCAGCGTGGTGTAGTGGTTAAGAGCGGTGGTTTGGAGCGGTGGACTCGGATCTGGAATACTAGGATTGATTCCCCACTCCTTCACATGAGCAGCCGAGGCTAATCTGGTGAACAGGATTTGTTTCCCCACTCCTACACTTGAAGCCAGCTGGGTGATCTTGGGCTAGTCACAGCTCTCTCAGCCCCACGTGTCTCACGGGGTGTCTGTTGTGGGAAGGGGAAGGGAAGGAGATTGTAAATCGGTTTGATTCTTCCTTAAGTGGTAGAGAAAGTTGGCATATAAAAGCCAACTACTATTACTACTCTTCTTCTTCATCTCCTCCTCTTCCCACATGAAGGTGCCTTACACTGAATCAGACCCTTGGTCCATCACAGTCAATTTTGTCTACTCAGACTGGCAGAGGCTTTCCAGGATCTCGAGCAGAGGTCTTTCACATCACCCACCGCCGGATTCTTTAACCCGTGTCCTGCACACCACTCGGAGGTTCTGCCACTGAACCACAGCCTTTCCTTAGTGACGAAGTTGCAAAAGATGGACGAGAATGTAGGAAGCCAAAGCTTGCATGTCTAAATGTCTCTGGGAAATGGAAGTATTTTCATTGGTTTCAGAAAATGTAGAATAGGAAATGGGGAGAGTTTCTGTGGAATCGGTCAGATGTCACATCTTGTTGCATTTGCTAAGAACACCAGAATGGTTGACGCTGCTTACTATTAACTAACAATCTGCTGAGGGAAACTCTGATACGAAGGGCTGCTTGCAACAGCAGAACTTGCTTGAGTGGTTAAACTGTGTGTAAAGTGCCGTCAAGTCACAGCCGACTTATGGCGACCCCTTTTTGGGGGGTTTTCATGGCAAGAGGTGGTTTGCCAGTGCCTTCCTCTGCACAGCAACCCTGGTCTTCCTTGGTGGTCTCCCATCCAAATACTAACCAGGGCTGACCCGGCTTAGCTTCTGAGATCTGACGAGATCAGGCTAGCCCGGGCCATCCAGGTCAGGGCAGTGGTTAAACTACAGCTTCATTAACCCATACATTGGTGGGGGGGTCGGGGAAATTTATATAAACCTGGATCCGAAGGGGATATGATAACCATGTTCAAGTACTTGAAGGGCTGTCATATAGAGGAGGGTGCCGAGTTGTTTTCTGTTGCTCAAGAAGGTCGGACCAGAACCAACGGGTTGAAATTAAATCAAAAGAGTTTCCGCCTAGACATTAGGAAGAATTTTCTAGCAGTTACAGCGATTCCTCAGTGACACCTTTACTCAGTGGAACAGGCTTCCTTGGGAGGTGGTAAGCTCTCCTTTCCTGGAGGTTTTTAAGAAGAGGTTAGATGGCCATCTGTCAACAATGCTGATTCTGTGACCTTAGGCAGATGATGAGAGGGAGGGCATCTTGGCCATCTTCTGGTCACTAGGGGTGTGGAGGGGGGAGGTAGTTGTGAATTTCCTGCATTGTGCAGGGGGTTGGACTTGATGGCCCTGGTGGTCCCTTCCAACTCTATGATTCTATGTATATGCTAACTAGCTTGTATTATTCTTAACAGTCTAATCTGCATAGAAACTGTAACTGCTCAATTTGAAACTGTCTACTTGTAATGTACGATTTATGATAGATGATGCAAGTATGATATACTTTAATGTAAGAAGCTTGTTGGAATTTCTTATGCCTAATCACTTGACTTCCATGTTAGGTTATATACTGGTTTCTGGGGCTTGAGCACAGTCATGGGCCTCTGTCGAATGATTCCAGAGAAGCTAAATCCCTAATTGATTCCCCTACTTTGAAGTAGGGGAATCCAGGTGTTGAGTGGAGTAAACAGGGATTGACCTGTTCGAATGCCCAGGCGATTACCTGAGACAGGAGTAAAATCCTTTGCGTAAAACTCTTCTAGGCCTGAACTGTAGGCACATTTCTTTAAACTGTTTTTGGGGGAGCGGGGACCCTGGATACAAAGGGACGATTATGATAAGGAGTCGCTTTGGAAGGAAGTGTGTTGAGTCTGATTAGCCACGCAACTTGATTTTTATCTGCAGACTTATTTCTGGTTGCGAGACTGAAGAAAATGCATGGAATGTGGGTCGACAGCCTCCAGGGCAGAGAGCCGCTGGGTTATAATTATATAAAGAGCTGATTTTTTAAAAAAAAATGGTTAGCAGTTGTATATTTTATGGCCAGGGTTTATATATTTCACAACATATTGACTAAAAACTAGTCATTTGTGTGGTTAAGCCCTGAAGATGTTTGTTAGTGTAGGAAAATAGCCTCATGGTATTGGCTGCGTTTCATAGAAACACTTAACGGTCATGGATAATACTGTAGATGTAAATGCTTGGACTATAGGGAAGCGTGTGGAAGAGGAAAAGGGTGGGTATGTGTATAGCAAGTGTCCAGATGTTTGGAACACAGTAACAGCGATAAAGCACTTAGTGAACGAATTCTATCCCATCTGATCCTTCGGTTTTTTGTTGGTACAGGATACGCATACCGTGAGCATCTGGGATCTGTGACCTTAATCCAGGTGGGATGTTTAGGACTTAAGATATGAAACCGTGTTGCGGGCCCTGCAGGGAAGGCGTACAGATGTTGTTTTGTCAATGTTGCACTGATGATAACATCACAGGAGCGCAGCTGGAATAGACACAAGGTCCACGTAGTCGAGCACACTGTTTCCAGCGTTGGCCAACTGGAAAGGTTCAAAGGCAGGAAGTGCACCCTCCCTATTCTCAGTGTACTGAGGCACACTGCCTTTGGATATGGAAGTTCCATTTAGCTCTCTTCGCTAGTAGCCGTTGATCAGTTTATCCTCTTATGAATTTGCCCAGTTTTTTCTTATCAAAACCATCCAAGTCCCATCTTCTGGCTGTAAAGGTTCCATGCTCCTTGTGCGTTGATACATGATGAGGCAGAATGTTCCAGAACCAAAATCAGACGAGCTGATTTATTGCAGATATTTGATTGTATCACAGATACAACCTGACATCCAGACAAGTGGCTGTGTTTGTGTGTGTGTGAAGCAACCACAGGGGTACCCTGAAAATGTCATGCCCTTGGACACCTTCTTACTGAATACAAACTAGAACTTTTGTATATATTGGAGCAGGGGATAGGAGAACTGGTGCATAAAGTGAAAATGCGAGATTTTGGAACCTTGTATTGTAAAAATGTCACTTTACTGAATATCATGGTTATTAGAAAGGATGGGGAATGTTGCCATCTTTTCTGTAAGGGGTGTACGAAGAGCGTGTTCTCCCCCCCCCCTTGTAAGTAATCTACTGCTTAGCCCAGGCTAGCCGAATCTTGTCAGATCTCAGAAGCGAAACAGGGGCGGCCCTGGTTAGTATTTGGATGGGAGACCACCAAGCTATACCAGGGTTGCTACCCAGAGGCAGACTATGGCAAACCACCTCCAAACGTCTCTTGGCTTGAAAACCCTAAAGGGTTTCCATAAGTTGGCTATGGCTTGGCGGCAACCCCCCTTAGTTTTTATAGTGGTTTTTATAGTAGTATAAAACTACTTAGTAGTAGTTTTTATAGTGGTCCTGCAAGGGGTCCCAATTTCTATCTGCCATAAGCATGGGGGGGGGGGAATATGGTAACTGCACAAACTACTATTTTGTAGATTTCAGGTGTCCCTTCCAGATAGCTTCATTTCCTTCTCCCTTGTGTCAAACACAGTGGACACAGTAGTCTGTTTGGGAAATTGCAGTCTGTGTAGGGTTGCTCTGTTTGCTAGGATCTAGGGCCAGCTGCCTCTGAGCATGTGCAGAGCTCCTTTCCATGGGAAAGAGGTAGCCCTGTTTGTCTGTCAATAGCAGTAGAAAAGAGCAAGAGTCCAGTAGCACCCTAAAGACTTAACAAAATTTCTGGCAGGGTATGAGCTTTCGTGCGCCACAGCTCACTTCTTCAGATACAGCTAGCTAGATACATTCTAGCTGTATCTGGCGCACAAAAGCTCATACCCTGCCAGAAATGTTGTTAGTCTTTAAGGTGCCACTGGACTCTTGCTCTTTCCAAGAGGCAAGGAGTCTTTAAAAATTCCAAAATGCCTCTGGACATTAATTTAACATATATTTTGCTTTTCTTCCATTAAAACACAAAAACCAAAGGTTTGGCGACTTGAAATACGTTAGGATCTTGATTTAAATTTTTGTTAACACCTATAAAAGTATTTCCTATTTTGAGGACACTGTTTTGGACTGTTTTGTAGGACCAGTAAAACATCTGACGGTATTCAGCCCTTCAGCCACTAGGTAACACTACTGAATTTGGCTTCTCTCGATTCTGTTCCTAGGTGCATTTTTAAAAATTAAACTCCATCTTTGCCAGTGTTTTCTGACGTGTTCTCTGCCTTACACTGAATTTGGCAGTTCCAGTTAGTGTGGGAGAACGCAGTCTAAAATACTTTTAAAGTCCTGCATGGAGGATTTCATTGGCTTCTTTGTCCAGACATGTGTCTGTATAACCTGAGATCTTTTGCAGTTCTAAATAGTTTGCAAGAATGCCCCCATCCCAATTTCAACATTGAAATGAGTCACTCATTTGTATCTTTCCCCAACATTTTAATATTCTGCCTGAACAAGAATTCTGTGTAACTCAAAAGTTCACAAAACATTGTGAACCCTGGTTGATCCTAATAAAAGCATTTTATGGTCCCTGTGAATACCTTTATTGTTTGTATGGAGAAGTTTGCTTCTTGTCTGTTAGAACAAGTCTATACAAATTGGTAACCTGCCAGGCAGACAAAGCTTATCAGCCAGGTATTTTGCATGCCAGGTTCTTGACAATATGCCTTTTTCCTATTCCCCCCCCCAGTCCTAGGCAAGCATTAAAATAGGGACATAAGAACATAAGAGTCCTGCTGGATCAGACCAGCGGTCCATCTAGTCCACCATCCTGTAGTCCATCTAGTCCAGCATGGTGTAATCATGGTTAAGAGCGGTGGTTTGGAATGGTGGACTCTGATCTGGAGAACTGGGTTTGATTCCCCACTCCTCCACATGAGCGGTGGAGGCTAATCTGGTGAACTGGATTTGTTCCCCCACTCCTCCGCATGAAGCCAGCTGGGTGACCTTGGGCTAGTCACAGCTCTCTCAGCCTCACCTACCTCACAGGGGAGGGAGGTTTTGGGGAGGGGGAGGGAAGGTGATTGTAAGCCAGTTTGATTCTTACTTAAGTGGCAGAGAAAGTCGGCATATAAAAACCAACTCTTCTTCTTCTGTTTTACACAGTGGTCAACCACTTTACCCTGGAAGGCCAACAAAGAGACACTGATACCAAGGCTGTCCCCAATGTTGCCTCCTTAGCACTGGGTTTCAGAGATTTAAAGGTAAGGTAAAGGTCCCCTGTGCAAGCACCGGGTCATTCCGGAACCCATGGGGTGATGTCACATCCCGACGTTTACTAGACAGACTTTGTTTGCGGGGTGGTTTGCCAGTGCCTTCCCCAGTCATCTTCCCTTTACCCCCAGCAAGCTGGGTACTCGTTTTACTGACCTCGGAAGGATGGAAGGCTGAGTCAACATTCAGAGATTTACTGCCTCAGACTATGGAGTTTCCCTTTGCTCATGATGGCTGCTAGCCATTGGTGGATCCTATCCTCAACACATCTGTCTAACCCCATTTTAAAGCTATCCAGGCTTGTGGCCATGGCTAGCTCCACAGGCAGTGAATTCCACAATTAAATTGCTCGAGTTAAGATGTTTCCTTTTGTCTGTCCTGTACCTGTTGCCCATAAACTTCATTGGGTGCCCCCTAAGTTATAATATTATGGGAGATTCCCTGAGACCCTGGGCTGGGGGGAGAGAGACAGAGAGAGAGACAGAGAGAGACAGAGAGAGAGATAAGGCTAATGAGCCCCGTGGCGCAGTGTGGTAAGCTGCAGTACTGCAGTAAAAAGCTATGCTAACAACATGAGTTCGATCCCGACAGAAGTTGGTTTCAGGTAGCCGGCTCAAGATTGACTCAGCCTTCCATCCTTCTGAGGTCGGTAAAATGAGTACCCAGCTTGCTGGGGGTAAAGTGTAGACAACAGGGGAAGGCAATGGCAAACCACCCAATAAATATAGTCTGCCTAGTAAACGTCAGGATGTGACGTCACCCCATGGGTCAGGAATGACCCGGTGCTTGCACAGGGGACTACCTTTAATGGGCTGCATTTGGCTTGGCAGTCACGGATTTTGTGCCTGTGCATGCATGCGCAGTCCTGGTTATTAGACTTTTGCGAGCCTTATCTCTGTATTCCCATTGCTGCCTTCCCCCCCCCCCCATGGCACTGCCTGAGAAAGTCACCGAGAATGTGGGAAAGTGGAAACTGCCCTCGAGGTTGGGGGCTGTGACTCTAGTGTTTACTTCCGGATTGCTTGTATCTGCAAGCTGGAAAAAAGGGGTCTTTTAAAAGTTTCCAGTTCCATCCCCGTCGCTGTGTTGAGTACCCGTTCTTAATCTCACCTTGTTAAAATTATTGACTATTGCTATCTGCTGAGAGCTAGCGTTTCCAATTCCCTTGTTCCAGTTCTCGTTTCCAATTCCCCCGTTCCGTTTCCTTATCTTGAGGCTTCATAAAAAACAACACAGGCCCCTTTTAGCTCGGCCAGAGGTCTTAATGAGTCTCTGCGGAGTGGAAACTTGGGGGGAGCTTTATTAAATGAACTGTTATAGTTTGTACTTGTCCTCTCCTGTTCAATAATCTTCATCTTGCGAGCTAAGAATAGAGCTTGTCTTTCAATACAGATGCCAAATGAAAGGATCCTTGGGAGAGGGGGGAAGCCTGTTCACCAACTCCCTCCCCGCCCCATGCCCAAACTCATCCTTGACTTGACTAAAACAGTAATAAGGTTTTACAGTTGGCTGAACCAAGAATGAACTTTGGAAGAAAACAAGGGCCGCTCAAAGCGGTTGTGTTTCCCTTTGAGTCCTGCATTCTCCTCCTCCTCAGAGCACCTACGTTCGGTACCTATGGCACAAGGTTGCCAACCTGCAGGTGGGGTCTGGAAATCTCCCGGAATCACAATTTATCTCCAGATGGCAGAGATCCGTTCCCCCGGAGAAAGTGGCAGCTTCAGAGGGTGGGCGCTGTGGCATTATTTCCAGTGAGGTACCTCTCCTCTCCAAACCCTGCCCTCCCCGGGCTCCACTCCCAAATCTCCCAAGAATTTTCCAAGTTGGATTGGGCAACCCTACTGTGGCATAACTGGTAAACATACATTATTCTCTTTTCCTCCTTCCACAAACTCCCCCCCCCCAGTTTGTTGTATCAGTAACACATTTCTAGAGATTTTTATCTTGAGACTTGAACATAGTAGCCAAGGATTTCACGTTCTTCGGGACGAGAAGGGGAAGATGCAGCCACCTAAAACATGCCATAGTGGGTAAACACGTTTGGCAGTGGCTCAGTGGTAGAGCATCTGCTTGGCATGCAGAAGATCCCAGGTTCAATCCCCGGCATCTCCAGTTTAAGAGACAAGGCAAGTAGGTGATGTAAAGGACCTCTGCCTGAGACCCTGGAGAGCTGCTGCCGGTCTAAGTAGACAATACTGACTTTGATTGGGGAGGGGTGGTAGCTCAGTGGTAGAGCATCTGCTTGGCATGCAGAAGGTCCCAGGTTCAATCCCCAGCATCTCCAGCTAAAGGGACTAGGCAGGTAGGTGATGTGAAAGACCCCTGCCTGAGACCCTGGGGAGCCGCTGCCGGTCTGAGTAGACAATACTGACTTTGTTGGACTACGGGTCTGATTCAGTATAAGGCAGCTTCATGTGTTCATGAAACGTCTGGAGCACAGTTTCATGTTGCTTATGAAGGGATGGCATGTTTGAACCCCTTGTGTGCTGTAGAGTCGGTTCTGCGGGATTCACTGGACAGGTCTTGTTAGCCATGCTACTGTGATGGGCCCTGTACCTAGTGTGGTGTTATGGTTCTAGTGTTGGAGTAAGATCTGGGATGTTTAACTCATTTGTTACGAGGGCTGGATATGACATAAATGTCTCTTGGTTGGGCTGGGCCATGCCTCTCCAGCCCAGATCAGGATTTGGGGGAGTGGATGGCTGGCTTGGATGGCTCATGGGCCGGATAAGAGCGCTCACTGGGCCATATCCAGCCCCCAGGCCGTATGTTTTACACCCCTGATTTAGGAGAGCCAAGCTTAGATTCTTATTCTGTGATGAAGCTTGCTGGCTGACTTTAGGCCCATCAGTCTTTCCCAGCCTAACCTACCTTATAAGGTTGTTGTGAAGATAAAAGGAAGGGAGAAATCTTGTTTATCGCTGCTTGGATGAAGGGTGGAATAAAAATGTACTAAACTGAAAAGAAGGGCGGGGAGGTGTGAACTGGATCTGCTTAGAATGCACCAGCTCCTTTGTGGCTTTATATTGTACACAGAGAATGGAAGCAAAAGGCAAGTTGTTTTTCCTAGGAGATTGTCCCTTATTCTTGAGCTCCTCATAGGCTGTTACCACACTAGGTATTCCCAGCGATGTATCAAGAGTTTAGAAATGTTATAAAAAACATGGCTTTAAAAGGGTTTTTGGATGCCATGGCTAAAAAAAGGTTGGAAGACGTCTTCACAGCTAAAGGAGCCAAACAAAGTGCGAACAGTATTTTTTATAACATTTTCAAACTCTTAATACATCGCTGGGAATACCTAGTGTAGTAACAGCCATAGAGGAATCCCTACCTGACTTCTGCAGAACTCTTAGACCGTTTATGCTTGGTATTTAGCAGCACGTTCCAGGCTGAAGTGCCCCGCATATTTTGTTGATTTCTTCACTGCGAAGGCAGCGCATACCTGCTTCACGTTTCTTAAGAGCCCCTTTTGTATTTGCTCCACCCCCGTATCTAAACATTCACTGAAGGAAGCATGCAGAATCCCAGCAGAGGCTTAGCTATGCAAACAACTATTGCTAATGGCTATGCAAACGAAGGAATGAAGGAGCAGTCAGTGGGGAGGTGGAATTTGTTTGACTTTCTCCTTCTGCGTCTTGAATAGTCATTTTAAAGGTATTTTAAAGGTCCATGAATAGTCATTTTAAAGTTTGGATCTAAAAAGTCAGCTTTGAGAGAGGAGCAGAATCAACCCTGCATAAATGGCCCTAAGGATTTTAGGAAGGTGATAAAACAGTTGTTGAGCCAGGTGTAAGGGAAGCTGCCTTATGCAGCAATGCAGGTTACTAAAAGCTCTCCTTTTTTTTCTTTTTGAAAGCAGAATAAAGAGCTTGATTTTAAAAAGAGCTGGACTGCATGAAGTACAAAGCCCAGAATTGTCTCTAGGAAAGAGGCCTGCAAAGTTCCCCTGTTGTGGTTGAGAAAGTGCATCGTAATCCTGGGGCCTAGGTAGTCGAACCACCAGTGTGGTGACATCAAAGAAACTAAGATCAGAATTGGGTAGGGGTTTGTTAGATCACTGTAACAGAATTCACGGGGTCAGCCAAATGCGCTTATTAGGACGTGCCAGTGTGCGAGATACAGTATGTACAGTATGTAAGAGACAGATGTTGTTGTGGGCAGACCTGTGTCTTAGAAGGCAACCAGCTGTAAAACAGCAGGCAAGAGGGAGTGCTGAATTCTTCCTCTGCCTACCTCTTTTTCTCTGCAACCCCCCTTGCCTTTTCTCCTCACATGAACACATGAACCTGCCTTATACTGAATCAGACCCGTGGTCCATCAAAGTCAGTATTGTCTACTCAGACCGGCGGCGGCTCTCCAGGGTCTAAGGCAGGGGTCTTTCACATCACCTACTTGCCTAGTCCCTTTAACTGGAGATGCTGGGGATTGAACCTGGGACCTTCTGCATGCCAAGCAGATGTTCTACCACTGAGCCACTGCCCCTCCCCTCTCCTCCTCCCACCCTGCCCCCTTCTGTGATCTCGGAGCCTGGCTAGAACAACACAAGGCAAGAGCTTTTACACGGAAAATAGTTTTGGGAGGAAGCGTTCAATGCACGGCGTGGCGGTTAAGTGGTGGTTTGGAGGGGCGGACTCTAATCTGGAGAGGTGGGTTTGATTCCCCGCTCCTCCACGTCCACTTTCACCCACACAGAGCAACAGTGGAAACAGGAACCATAAATATATTGCAAATAAACGCTGGCCTCAGGCATTGTGCGTCGTAGTCTTGCGGGGGTGGAATTCAGGTTAAAAAGACTTGGCCTCGTATGCAGAACCCTTGGAAGCTCAACATCCCAGATCAACTCGGATACAGATGCACTGGCACCAGCTCCTTTCTCCATTTATGGGGATTTTGACATTTTGTCCTAAAGTTCTGGTCTGGGGCCAAAGAAATCATAAGAGATTACATGGCTCCGGCTTCTCTCGGTCCCAGGCATCTCTCTGCTAGGGGGTTGTTTCCACTGTCCCCTGGTGAACTTTAATAGAGATCTTTGCAACCAACTCGTTCTGGCAGCTGTGAGGGACAGATTCTGCCCTGTGCCTGGGAGGGAGTACGACATTTCTCACTTAGGGTTAGCTTTGTGTATTCAGACTTCACAAAGAGGGAAAGTACTCAGTACTTCTGGAAAGCTGGTGTATGGCCAGAATGCTAGGCTGCAAGCTGGCAATAATTTTATACTGGTTTAAACAGCAAGCTTATTTAGCATGTACTTAGCCCTTCAACAAGCATTCAGAGCACTTTTAGATGACTGCATGATCGGTCCTCTGGTCACTCATCCCTCTTTTGTCTCCGATAAACAGGTTTGTTGGGTTTTTATTTCAAAAACCTGCAGAATCTGTTTGAGCAGTGCGGGGACACATAGTATGTATTGACTCCAAGGGAAATAAAGCCTTTCAAACTCCTTTCAACCCTTATTGTCTTTTTCCAGCCATGCATAATCTAAGTGATGCTTGCAATCATCCCAGTAGGTGGGCCATTTCCATGTTGCAGATGTGAGATTGGGAGGGGCTGTGGCTCAGTGACCGAGCATCCGCTTTGCATGCAGGAAGTCCCAGGTTCAGTCTCTGGCATCTCTCGTTAAAAGGATCAAGTAGTAGATATTATGAAAGACTCATCTAAGACCCTCTGACTGCCAGTCAGAGTATACAGTCTGACCTTGATAGAACCCTCTATCCCGATTGTATTTACTAGGTGTCATATAGTAAATACAAAATGGTTCTGGTGTCCATTATTGCATTCAGATGATACACTAAACTGTGGTTTGTTTAAAGCGCTGCTGCACAAACCCTGGTTAGTCTACCAGAGCACCATCTTATCGTAAATCACATTTAGTCTGCCGCTAGCCTTTTTTCTAGCTTCCAAGCAGAAACTCCCGGGGGGTTATCCTGAGGTCCTTTGTATTACCAGTCCACTGGCAAAGCCTCACTACATATACAGCCCACTCGCTATTGGTCAGTTCCAATAAATGGGAAAGCAACTGGGGTGTGTGTGTAGAAGTTTCTTGTAAGCCAAACCAACTCTTCCTCTTGGCTAAGGACCATCAGTCTCCATCCCCCTTTCTGTCTAGCTGCTTCACTGAACCTTTAAACTCTGAAATAACCCTTTTATAGCCCTTACCCACTTACTGTCTTATTGATAGCCAGCTTCCCTCCTGCTTTCTGTACAACTGCTTCAGCGCATCCTTTGAACTATACTCTGAAACCTAGGTTGTTTATGCATGGGTACTTTCACTCATGTTCACACACCCCCCCTCTTGGTTGTTCCTTGGAGTTATGCATGAGTTTCCCGTCGATTAGAGATGACCTTGCTGCCGGACCTCACAAATCCCGGGACTTCCCGTCACTCTGTTAACCTAATTCTTCCCTTTCCCCTGAGCTCAGCCCGCTTGAAATCCCCATGCATAAGGCAAAGCGCAGGACACAGAAGCTTGGTTTCTCTCACAGCATGCAGACAGCCAATTACAAAGCAGCATGTCAAGGGGCGGGGATTCAAATGCTTCCAAAGTCCTCCCTCCATCTTAAGGTTGAATAAAGTCTGTAGGTGATGGGAGAGCTGGTTCATCAGTACTGAGACATTCCATCATGCCAAGTTCCACCCCTCGGGAGGACCCTCTCCCCCAAGGCAATTTGCTTTGGGCTTTACAGTTTGTGCATCTGTTTCTTTAAATTCTGTAATCCCATTTATGCTAAAAAGTGTTGTTATGCCCCTCTTCTTAAGTTTGTTGCCTAATCGAAACTGGACATTTGCCGTGCGTTTTCTTGCTCTGTGAATGAACTTCAGCAGAACACAACCTTCAGAGTAATATGACCTCAGTTCTGATGAGGACATATATCAAATTGCCCCAAAGAAGACGGGGCTGAGAAATCTTGTTTTTTTTTTTAGTCTTTGCTGTCCCTTAAGCTTATTTAGACTTGCTGACAGCTGTTAATTATTGAAAAGGTTTTTTTAAAATATTAGCTGCCTCGTTCTGAATTAAGGTAAATCATTGAACTGAAGAGAGGCTGTTAATAAGACTCAAGGGCTTTGTTAGTCACTTTGGCTTGCGTCATCGAATTGGTCTGATTTTTCTTTCTTTCTTTTTTTTGATATTTTTTGTTATAGTTAATTGTGTGTGGCACAGGCAGAAAGTTGAAGAAGTGTTTCACACTTGATCTACTGGTCAAAGTCCGGCGCAGTACCTGAACTCATCATTTGTATGAAGCAGGCAGGCAGAGACTTGGCCGCTCCGTGAATTAACATGAGACGTTTAATCTTTAAACGGGGAAAGCATGCAGAATTTAATTTGTTTAAGGTACATCGTTGTGAATGTCCAGGGACGTTCGGAGATGATGTTTCTCTAGCTGTTGTGTTTTTGGCAGCAGCATGGGGACAAGGGAGACTTAAGCCTTGCTTTCTAGAAAAAAACACATTGCCAAAAGAAGTCTTCTGGAATTTCAAAGTGCAAGTTTTGGGGTTTCTTGTTTTTTGCCCTTGGCTGGAACTGAACATTAATACCAGAAAGAAAAATATGAGAGGGAGAAGGGAGGGTAAAAGAGAAGAAAAATAATGCTTATTAACTTGCCGGTGTGGTGTAGTTATTAGGAATGGTGTATTCTAATCTGGAGAACCGGGTTTGATTCCCCACTCCTCCACATGAGCGGCGGACGCTAATCTGGTGAACTGGGTTTGTTCCCAACTACTACACATGAAGCCAGCTGGGTAACCTTGGGCTAGTCACAGTTCTCTCTGAATTCTCTCAGCCCCATCTGCCTCCCAAGGTGTCTGTTGTAGGGAGAGGAAGGGAAGGAGATTGTAAGCTGGTTTGATTTCCCTTAAAAGGTAGAGGAAGTCGGCATATGAAAACCAACTCTACTTCTTCTTGCCAAAAAGGGTATTTATTTTTGGAACGGTTTGATATACTTTTGTTATGGGTTCCCTACACCAATTGAAGTACTCTGACAGGCTCAGTCTTCACAGTGTGATTACATAAAACTGTATGAAGTTTTTGAAAATCAAGTCATGGAGTGGGTTTTAGTTGCCAGTGATTCTCTGGTTGCACTTTGAAATCAGGGTTATGAGCCCTGGCCAGCAACCTCTAGAAGCAATGTGGGGGTGGAGGCTTTGGTCATGTACGCATGGGAGTTTTACCTGAGGTTCGTTGCTCGCTGGACCCACACTTTCCTGTTGGAAATCTGCACCAGCAGTCTCCAAGCTCAAATCAAGTCCCCACCCCTTAATACTACTTTGTAATTGGCTTACTTTGTAGTGCTCACTCAGAGAGAAAATCCTCCCTAAAGCCCAATTGCTGCATAAAAAAGCATTTTAAGAACAAAAAACTGCTAGACTACACCAGTATGGCCAAAATGACTTTTATGTTGAACCCCAATCATAACGAACCTACAGAACAATTTGACGAAAAGTGGGAATCATTTTACGTTTACATGACTTCCAGTTAATCAAATGATTGATATATACCGAATAGTACTAGAATGAGTAATAGGCAATGTTTTATCCATTATGTTCCAACCATTCGTCATGTAACTCCTGGGTTTTCAAACGGTATAATACACTTTTATTATGTAATAGGTAGATAATCTGATTGATTTTTATATTTTTACAAAACATATTTAGATATATTTTATTTTACTTGATTAATATTCATGCTTGTTATATGGTATTGTATTCGACTAAGTTTATTTTTCTATTGAATCTGCTATATTGTTTTTGTATATCAAACGGTTTTTACCCTTCCCTTCTTTTCCCTTCCGTATCCCCTAAATCATAAAAATAAACCTTAAAAAAAAGAAAAAAAAGAACGAAGAACAAAACCTGGAGCAGTCTGAAAGGGGTGGGGAGAAATCTGAGCCTCAGTTTTAAAAAGCCTTTCTTCTGCTCAGAAAGCGCTCCAAGGAAGCAGGAAGCATCTAAATCCCCATCTTTTTACACGCTGCTTTGTAATTGGCTGTGAGAGAAACCAAGCTTGCATGTCCCACGCTTTGCCTAATGCATGGGGATTTCACCCGGGCTGAGCTCAGGGAGAGGGAAGAATCAGGTTAACAGAAGAACGGGAAGTCCCAAGATTTGTGAAGGCTGGCAATGAGGTCTGTTGTGGGGAGAGGAAGGGAAGGTGATTGTAAGCCGGTTTGATTCTTCTTTAAGTGGTAGAGAAAGTCGGCATATAAAAACAAACTCTTCTGAATAGGATTTCCTTCCAGATGCAAAGGTGATGCCTCCTAGGCTGAAGCGCCTTCTGCTCTAAGGAAGTGGAGGAAACTCAGGGTTGGTTCATTGTTTTGTGTAAGAGATGCTGTTTGGGTTTCAGTTTCCAAAGAAAGGGGAGGGTTTACTCTCTGCATGGCCAGAGACATAATAAAGTCTGTGTCTATGGCCAAGAAAAGGATAACTGGGATGAGCTCAGTGCTTACTAGTTAGTCAGATGGCTAGGGAGTGACTAGAAGCTCTCTGTTTTTTCCTGTTCAGTTCCAGACCCCTTGAATGTTATCCCCAAGACTCAAGAAGCATGAGGACTTCAGGAAATAGATTGATGGGTGCCCTGTTGGGTTTCACCGTTTAAATAATCAAAAGTGAATTGTAACCTTAGGGAATGCAAGAGGTGATTTGTATAGTGCATAGGTATGGAGTTCACTACTACAATATGTGAAGGCTACTAACCCAGGGGAAGTGGTATAGCCCAATCCTGTTAGATCTCGGAAGCTAAGCAGGGTCGGATGGGAGCCCACCAAGGCAGACTCTGCAGAGGAACGCAATGGTTTCCTCTGCTTCTCACTTGCCTTGAAAATCCTTTGCTGGGGGCACCATAGGTTGGTTGCTGCCTGCCAGTACTTACCTACATACTAACCCAGGTGACTAAAAACGTAGTCAAATTCATGGTGGAAAAGTCTTCGCTAAATACAGTGAAAGATTCTTAGGGATGAAGGTGGGGCCAGATGTCTCTGTTGTCTCCGTGCTCAACCCACGAATATGCACTCCCTTGAGGAACCCCTTGTATGGAGTGGATCCTTATCACCCTGCCACCTGAGTTTTTCTTGGGACAGGATGCAACAAAAATCAAGCAACAAAATTATCTCTGACAGGTGACGATAAAACCACATGGAATGGAAATTTAGACGTCGTCACTGTACCCAGTTTTCTGTATGCAGGATTCTTAAACAGTTCTTATACAACAACCCCTCCTTGTCTTTCTCTGCATCGATTTTTACTGGGAATTACCGGTTTTCATTAATTTTTGTGAAACTGGATGCTGTTTTGATGGTGTATATGTCGTGACCCGCCCTGAGCCCAGCTTCGGCTGGGATAGAGGGCGGGATAGAAATCTAACAAAAAAATAAAAAATAAAAATAAATTACCAGCACCCAGTTAATCGAACAGCTCAGTTAACCAGCATGCTGACGTGGGCAGGAAGAAGGTCATTGTTTTAGTCCTTCAGTGTGTGTAGAAGCAAGGTTCAAAACTGCTGTTCAGTTTTTAACTGTAAAGAAAGAATTGCTTATTTCATCTGTTGTTGTTTTGCTGTTCCTTCACTGAACTCTATTAATAGAGTTTTGCTTTAAAACGCAACAGCGCTTGAATTTCACCTTTGCACTGTATAGTTTATTCACGGGGAAGAGGATTTCTTCACCCACTTAGGTCACGTTTGTTTGTTTTTTCATTATTTTGGGGCCATGGTTACATCAGATCAGGAGGGGCTATTTGTCACTCACTTTTTAGTACTCTCTCTACATACTTGTTGGGTTAAACATAAATATTCTGTTTAACTAGCCCGGAAAAAAAAAGAACGAAGGTGAAAGGGAAAAAAAGAAAGCAGCTTGCAGCTCAGCTCTGAAGTCTTTTTTAAATCTTCCATTAGATCTTTCCTGCATACACTAACCCATCTTGTTCTGATCTAATGTTTGCTTATTTGGGTTATCCCCAGCTTGAAGGAACTACGTGGATTGTACAGTTGATGACAGACAACACTTGTGTAAAAACAAACGAAGAGTCTTGTGCTACCCATAAAGATGAATGCCAAAAAGCTGTTTCCCTGTTGTTGGGGTTTTATTAACAGCCATTTATGCAGGGTCAATTTTGCTGCTTGCTCAAAGCTCTTTTTTTAAATGTGACCTTTAAAAGGCCTGTTCACGGTCCTGATGCAAATGGAGAAATTCCACCCTCCCCACTCGCCTGCTCCTTCATTCCTTCCATTAGCCAACTGCCATTTGCATAGCTAACGCGTGTCTGTGATTCTTCATGCTTCCTTGAGGGGATTCTTTGAGGCGGGGGTGGAGCAAACACAAAAGGGCACGTTAAAGGGGCTCTTAAGAAATGCGAAGCAGGTATGCGCCGGCTTTGCAGTCACTTCCTGAATGATGGTTCAGCATAAAAAACAAAAACAAAAAAAAATTCAGCCTGGAACGCCCTGCTAAATACCAAGCATAAATGGCCAACATTTCAAAGCAGCCATTTCCCCCGCCCCCACCATCTAATTTGGGGCTGTGGCACCACAGGAAAAGGATTTAACCCTTTCCCCCTACCACTTTCCCCCCAGCTCAGGCTTGGATCTTAATCTCCTTTTCCTCTTGTGCTAGGTACTTCTGCCCAGAGAAGAAAGGGGGTGGGCAATTGTGACCGATTGCTCCTTCTCACAGCAGCCCCCCACTCTGACCCCGTGGTGTTCTGGGGGAGGGTGGTCCTCTGACCCACTGGGACACAAATTCAGGTATCATAGAAAACTGGCAGGAAAGTTCTCATTAATGAATCTCCGCTTCACGCATACTGCTTAGGATCCCAGCCTCAGTTCCTTCCCTGAAGTTCTGTCTGCCCTACCAAGGCATTGTTTGATACTCGCAGGTATTGTTTGATACCTTTGTGTTTTATCTCATAGGACAAATAGTGGAAATGGCGGGGGGGGGGAATGAAAGAGGTTCAAATGCTCCTTCCTAGTTCCATGGCTCTGATCCAGTTTGGGAACTCTGTGCCTGTTTTTAATGACCCTTTCACACATGCTGAATAATGCGCTTTTAGTCCCCTTTCAATGCACTTTAACGAATGTTTGCAAGTGGATTTTGCCATGTCACACAGTAAAATCCAGCATCAGCGTGCATTGAAAGTGGATCGAAAGTGCATTATTTGGCATGTGTGAAAGCACCCTAACATAAAAAGCAGGGAAATCTTATCGTATACTCCCTTCCAATTCTTGCATAGTTTGATCTGAACAGATTTATTGTGGCACCAGCTTTTGTGGAGTAGAGCACATTCCATCATGCACACACCGAGCATATCCTCAGACTGAACTTCTTGCATTTCATGGCAATTTCATTACTTGCGTGTGTGCCGTAAGGTACCACGAGGCTCGTTTTAGTTTTTGCCACAACAGGTTACTCTGGATGGTTTCAAGCGGTCCGACAGTGATTTGTCAAATGTTTGTATCCTGTAGCCCACAGCCCCCATTCCTGTGTCCCGCTATTGCTTCTGGCAAACAAATCTTTTCGAAACCATACTGGTACTTGAAAAACCAGTTTGCCAGATATGAAGGAGGCTTGAAAGAGCAAAGCTGTGTTTGCTCTTTCAAATTCCCACCAACTCTGGTTCTCCGGAAAGCATTCTCTCCAAAAAATAAGGGGGTGGTGGAAGGGAAACGCAACCTGAAAGTTGAATCAAAACAAAAGGGTTGAGCTGAACAACGCTAAAATGACAAATATATAAGTTTTAATATGGTGCACAGAATACTTAAAAACACAGGGCCTACAGGTTAGGGTAACTATTCCTAATAGATAAATACATATAACACATAACACATTTGATGTATATCCATACAGTGACCAAACTAGGACCAGACAAGTTTCGGCCTCAAATAGGCCTTCTTCAGTGGTCATACATAAAATTATAATATAGTACACATCCTAACATATTCAATCTCATAATATAAAGTGAAAGAATATATAAAAGCCCTTTGGAAAGAGGGGGGGAAAGGCAAGGATGAAAAAGACAGTTACAGCCCATTCCTGAAAGCCCCCCCCCCGAAAGTCTTCAGGAGGCGGCATGACCCTGCTGCCAGCGTAACTGCGTGCAATTGCGCGATTACACGCACTTACGCTGGCGGCGAAGCCAGTTCCGCCGGCGGCCGAGTGCTGCGGGACCGCGCCTTGCCCCTCCGTCGGCGCGGCCTCTCCGTGGCGCAGGCCACGGCGTAGAGAGGCTGCGCTGGTGCAGGGGGATTTTTCGGGGAGGAGCCGTCGGTTAGGCAGCTCCCTATCTCGGTTCGGCCAGTTGTGCTGGCGCCGGGAACGACGGTTCTGCGCCAGCTTTTGAGCAAGCGCAGCCCCACTATTTTCAATGGGGTTTTTCGCCCCGGTAAAACAAAACAAAAAAGCTGCATAACGGCTTTTAGTTTTGTTTTACGGCGTGCGCGAATCGGCTTCGGAAGAGGCGCCGCTGTGCCTCTTCCCCGCCGACTCTGCACGCCGTTATGTCAGGAATGGGCTGTTTGTATATCTTTCATGAACACAAGACTAAAATAGATCTTTTCATTTTTATCCAAAATATATACTCGTTATTTAAAAATCTATCTTTAATTTTTTTTTAATTCCTGCAAGAAAAAAGGTTTCATACAGATGCTTCACAATATGTTCCCAAGGATGACAAAAGTTAAGGATTTATGACCTTAGTAACATGGGGCTTAAGGGTTCTGGTATAAAAAGAATGGCTGCAGTCTCCGCAAAAGTTGTACAGCCATGTCCGTCCATGTAAAATCTAAAAACAAGATCAGTGTAATATCTTTTATCGGAACAGCTGATATACATGCAGAAAGTTCCCCAATACTGGATAGCCTTTCCCACAAACTGCTCAAACCTCTTTTTATAGATCTAAAAGCTATGTACAGTGTTTACGGTTAGAGCAATAAAATAAGCCACAATGTTTAAAGATGCGTTTCAGAAGTTCTGATGTAGTTTATAACAACTAGAGACGGGCTTGTTTTTTTTTAAGAGAGTTGTTGAAAGTGATTTGTGAGGCATTACTTCACTAACAGATTTTAGAAGAAGAGTTTGTTTTTATATGCTGACTTTCTCTACCACTTAAGGAAGAATCAAACCGGCTTACGATCACCTTCCCTTTCCCTCCCCACAGCTTACACCCTGGGAGGTAGGTGGGGCTGAGAGAGCGGTGGCTAGCATAACGTCACCCAGCTGGCTTCATATGTAGGATTGGGGAAACCAACCCGGTTCACCGGATTAGTGTCCGCCGCTCATGTGGAGGAGTGGGGAATCAAACCTGGTTCTCCAGGTCAGAGTCCACTGCTTCTAGTTAGACGCAGCATGAACTGGTGGACATCCAGTGTCTCAATGTCCAAGGGGAAAGTTTTCCAGATTCAGTCTGTCTTTCAAGGAAGCGTCTAGGGCTTCCAGTAGACTGCTACCAGTAGACTGCTTTGGATCAATAGTATGGAGTTGGTGAGCCAACTGGGCAGTCCCTACATCCTTCTTAACCCATTGAAGTCAGAGGGCTTCAACAAACTGCTTAAGGTAGCAGTGTAGCAGTTCAGTCCTAAACAAGTCTACGCAATGGGCCTTATTGAGAACATAAGAACCTAAGAAAAGCCCTGCTGGATCAGACCCAGGCCCATCAAGTCCAGCAGTCTGTTCACACAGTGGCCAACCAGATACCTCTAGGAAGCCCCCAAACAAGACAACTGCAGCAGCATTATCCTGCCTCGGTTCCACATAGGGTTGCCAGGTCCCTCTTCACCACTGGCAGGAGGTTTTTGGGTCGGAGCCTGAGGAGGGTGGGGTTTGGGGAGGGGAAGGACTTCAATGCCATAGAGTCCAATTGCCAAAGCCGCCATTTTCTCCAGGTGAACTGATCTCTATCGGCTGGAGATCAGTTGTAATAGCAGGAGATCTCCAGCTAAGGTTGGCAACCCTAGTTCCACATCACCTAGTAGAATAGGCATACTCCTCTGATCCTGCAGAGAATAGGTATGCTGGGTACCCAAGGTTGGGTGAAAAGAAAATATTGCTCTAGCCCCCTGATCATTTGGGTTGCTCTTTTCTGCACCTTCTCAAGCTCTGCAATATACTTTTTGAGGCATGCTGACCAGAACTGTACACGGTATTCCAAGTGTGGTCTCACCAGAGATTGGTATAAGGGTCGTATGATAGCAGCAGTTTTATTCTCAGGAAAGTATTGTTCTTAGGGTGTCATTCTCTCTTCCTCCCCCGGACCCTGTTGGCGAAGGGTAGTTTTGCTGTTCACTCCCCTTTAAAGATGTATGGTGGTTCAATTGAAGGAAGAGATAAGAGACAAAGGGGGCACTCATTTTACATGGGAGTAATTGGCATTGCTTTTATCCTGGTCCACAATGGTTCTCACATAGACTTGCCAACCTCCAGTTGAGGCCTGGAGATCTCCTGGAGTTACAGCTAATCTCCAGAGATCAGTTCCCCTGGAGAAAATGGGTGCTTTGGAGGGTGGACTCTGTGGCAACACAGCCCCGCTGAGATCCTTCCCCTAGGCCCCACCTTTCAATTTCCAGGAATTTTCCAACCTGGAGTCGGAAACCCTAGATCAGTGATGGCGAACCTTTTAGAGACCGAGTGCCCAAACTGCAACCCAAAACCTGCTTATTTATCGCCAAGTGTCAATGCGGCAATTTAACCTGAATACTGAGGTTTTAGTTTAGAAAAAATAACTCGTACATTCACATCTTTTGCCTTAAAAGAAAAACACAATAACAGAGCTTTCAATGATACAAACAACTTTTTATTGAAAGGTAAAAGTTTGCATTTGGCATGCATCTCTCCAGGACTCGTCCTCTGCTCAGCCTGAACCTCCTCAAGAAGTGCTTGAAACTGTCGACAATTCAGAGCACGAGCCATAATGTAATTCACCATTTTTGTGACATCTTTGAGGACATCGTCAATTTTTTTGAACAATTAATGTGATTTTTGCTGTTGTGTGCATGCTGATAATTTGTCTAACCTTGGCTCATACTTTTTAAGTTTGAGAGCAACACATGCAGCACTCAGGTCATCTGTTAGCCTGTTTCTGGTGTCAGATTTGATATAATTCAAAGCTGAAAACAGCACAAGCATAAGATGATCCAAACAAAGTAAGGAAAGCAATCCCAAGTGCTTTCATTGACTTAAAATTATTTGGCAGAGAATTCCACACTTTAAGGATTTCATTTTCAGAACTAACTGTGCTGTCCTTTGGCATCCCTTCTATCTTCTCAAGTGTTTCATGCAGGTCATAGAATTTATTTTTCCAGATAGAGCTTTCTTGAAATTCTATTAGCTCCATTTCCAGCTTTTCTAAATCTAACCAGTGTAGGCAGGAAAGATCAAGTTCTTCAAATTTGGCTTTATCTGGAGAAGTAAGAAAACACAGGGTTGTCTCCATCTTATGGAACTGTAAAAATCTGTTACTAAAATTCACCTTTGCAGCTGCTGCAATGCTAGAAAATTCCTTTTAGATTTCCTGATGGCTTGTAGGATTGTCTGCAAATGTTGTAGAATTTTCTAAATGCATTTTTAGATTTGGAAAATATTTCAGCTGCAGTTTTCTCTCAAATGTTTTGATATCACAAAACATTCTGCTGTTTTCCCTACACCTTGTAGTTGTTTGTTCAGTGCATTGAAGTGTTGTGTAAAATCTGTAAAAAAACATGAGGTTGGTAAGCCAGGCCATATCAGTGAGCTGTGGATATTCTTGCCCTTTTTCATTCATAAACAGCCTAATTTCATCCAAGCAGGCTACAAATCTCTCCAGGACTCGTCCTCTGCTCAGCCTGGCCCTCTCACGCAACCGCAGCGAGCCACTTACCCGCGCGTGCCCACAGAGAGGGCTAAGCGTGCCGGAGTCGGCACGCGTGCCATAGGTTCGCCAACACGGCCCTAGATCCCTCATGAAGTTCAACTAAGTATATATATTGCATGGAAAGAAGCACATGCCAGGCCAAAAGCGTTTTGCGTCATGTGTAGATTTGCGTCATGTGTAGATCCAAAAACAAGCGTCCTTCCTAATGCTTGAGGGCTTCTGGCACACCGTAAAGAAAATGTTTGGTTGGTGAAGCGGCAGGTAGGCAAACAAAAGTTAAACATTTTACGTTCCAAAATTGGATACGAGCAGCTCTTTATGAGTCTGGAATAAACTTGCATTCCTAATTTGAGGGAGATTGTACAGTAGATTTCAAAGATCGGCTGTGAACTATGGAAACCATAATGCCAAGAAACAAGCTGGGGATATTGTGAAATGAGAGAGAGAGCCCTGAAAGGGGGACTCCTTTGAATATCAGCATCTTTCTTAAACAAAAGCAGGCCTTTTGGGTAACTGTTGGGGGGGACAAACCTTGCAAAATGTCATAGTATGGTGGTAAGGGAAGTGCTAAATTTTTATTTATAAAATGCAGTAGTCTAGCAGTGTGAATAGCCCAGATTAGTCTGAGCTCTTGGTAGCTAAGTAGGGTCAGCTATGGTTAGTACTAGGAAGAAGAAGAAGAGTTGGTTTTTATATGCCGACTTTCTCTACCACTTAAGGGAGACTCAAACTGGCTTACAATCACCTTCCGTTCCCCTCCCCACAACAGACACCCTGTGGGGTAGGTAGGTCCTCACAACAGGTAGGTGGGGCTGAGAGAGTGTGACTAGCCCAAGGTCACCCAGCTGGCTTCATGTGTAGGGGTGGGGAAACCAACCTGGTTCACCAGATTAGCCTCCGCCACTCATGTGGAGGAGTGGGGAATCAAGCCCGGTTCTCCAGATTAGGGTCCACCACCCCAAACCACCGCTCTTAACCACTACACCACGGTGGCTCTCAGTTGCCCCGAGAGAAGTCCCCCCGAGGAGTGTTCAGTTTGAAGCTGAAAACTCCACAACTCTGGTTGTGTTAATATTTACTGAATATATGTGATTTTTTTTTTAAAAAAAATAAAGTTTGTTCTTGTTCACTTTGAAAAAAAAAGAAAGAAAACCGTCTTGTGCCTGTCAGATATCAACCCAGGCTTGCGTGGGTTTATATTCAGGCCCAGGTACTATCCCCTTAAACTGGTCTTTCCAATTTCCCTCTGGGAGCCTTGGTGCAGTGGGTCAGGCAGGAAATGGCGTTACGCGGGGAAGAAATCCTGTGGGGTGATCTCTAGCCCCCAGGATGTCCATCACAGGCTTCTCAGAAATGTCAGGTCACCAGTTGCAAATAACAACTATGTGCAAGCATCCGGGCTGGTAGATGGCCCTTTCATAAATTAGTAGCCCTGGGTAAGCAATTAATTACTAGTAGCCCTGGGAGCACAATGAATTATTGTAGCCAGAATGGTGCTAGCTCAAGTCTGGAAAAGAAAAGATACCAACAAAGTAGTGGTTAGTTAAGGCTTAGGCTATGATGATTATGAATGTATGATGATTACATTTAAACATATGTGGTTTCGTAAATTTTGGTCAAGTAAAATTTTTGCTGAGGTCTGGTTACCTTTTTATTAAAGATAGGAATTGTCAGTATCCTAACTCTATTGTGAACTAGGAGACGTTAGGGTCTATCTAGCATAGGTCGGCTAATGATATCATCACAGCTAGATAAGGTAGGATTAGATAGATAAGACAGGATTATATATAGGCTGATATAAATTGGTGTTTATCATTTTTATATTCTGGCTATCGCACTGAACTTTGAAATTTTGATAATTATGGTTATCAAAGAGCCAGTGTGGTGTGGTGGTTAAGAGTGATTGTAAGCTGGTTTGATTCTTCCTTAAGTGGTAGAGAAAGTCAGCATATCAAAACCAACTCCTCCTCCTCTTCTTCGTCGTCTCCTCCTCCTCCTCCTTCCTCGTCTTCTTCCTCTTCCTCCTCTTCTTCTTCCTCCCCCCCCCCGAGCTAACTAAGAAAACGTTTTCCAAGACTGATTATCAGAAAATGGAAGTTAAGTTTACATATACAGGATAATAGGCCTTATTTCGATTATATTGACATAGATCTGGAAATCGAAAAGCTATCAAAAAGGCCCAGTTTGTTGTTGTTCTGCTTTATTCTGTTTCCTTATCTGTATATATAAGTATACATGTATATTATTTTTAAATTAAAAATTAAAAAGAGGGTCACATAAAAAATTAGAGGAGAGTTCATTCTCTCTTAGTTCCAGGCTGATAATGCGCCACAAGAGGCTAGCGCGGTGCCAAATGAGATATAACTCAAGAAGGGAAAAAATCCCACCCACATAGTGATTGTGGATCTCTCATATCATGACTAGTTGCACCCATCACAGTGCTGATGGGACTGTAGTTTATTTTGGGAAGTGCTCAAAATTGCCTGATTGTTCTTAACAGGTGGCTTTCCTGTTTTTTCTTTTAAAGGTTCGGACGCTCTTTGTCAGTGGTCTGCCTTTGGACATCAAACCCCGGGAGCTCTATTTGTTGTTCAGACCGTTCAAGGTACACTTGCTTTCTCTTTGTCTACTTTTGTGGAAATGCAGGTCATGAAGGGCCAGCGTGGTTATTTATATTGTGGTTTCTCTTGGTGTTACGACGGGCCCTTCGCCACAGCAGTGTGCGACTTTTTCTTCTGGGGAGACAGACAGAAATTCAGAAGATGTTTTAGTGTCTGTCGCTGTTGGGTTTTTTTTTTTAAATTGTGTCTTGCAGTCTTTCATGGTATCTTATTTCAGATCAAAACTTGCCAAAGAGGACTTTCCCATGAACGGAAAGTTGGCTAGCAGCCTAAGTGGGGAGCAATTGCAAAAAGCCTAGTGGTGTGATCGGGAATGCAAGTTGATAAATACTAACCTCAATGATGATGTCGACCTAGCGAGGGATTTGTAAGAACTGTGGGGTGACATTTTCCCATGAAGTGCTTTAGAAGAAACCCCACTGCCCAGAATTCGGTCCCGCGGGCAGCTTGGTTGCTCTGTGTTGCAATACACAAGTAGCAAATCTTGGTTTGTGCATAAAGTCCTGCCCCTAATTCTTGCCAGAAGGTAATAATATGAATGAGGAGGGACAGCCACTGTCCCCCCCTGTTGAAATTGGACACAGGGGGAGATGGCGGACAATAGCCATCCTCCAATGGAGTGGCGTTCAACAGAGCTCAAAAGAGTTCAAGAGCAGTCTGAATGCCTCAATAACGAGGGCCATTTATCTGTTTTTTGTTTAATTCGTTGTTTTATGGGGCTGTTTAGATGCCTTTTATTCATCTGTATTGCAATTTGATTGTATTGATTGTCGTGTTGTAAGCCGCCCTGAACCCAGCCTCGGCTGGGGAGTGAGGGCGGGATAAAAATATAAATAAATAAATGCTGGTCTCTGCTGGAAGATGTCCCAAATATCTCTATTAGATGTAAAAATGTCCCATCTTAAGGTTTTTTGTAGTCATCAGGATAACTTTGGCTACCAGCGTACCGCATTTCAGCTTTCTCTGGCTCTGAGAGCAAGCGTGGTGTAGTGGTTAAGAGCGGTGGTTTGGAGCAGTGGACTCTGATCTGGAGAACCGGGTTCGATTCCCCACTCCTCCACATGAAGCCAGCTGGGTGACCTTGGGCAAGTCACACTCTCTCAGCCTCGCCTGTCTCACAGGGTGTCTGTTGTGGGGAGGGGATTGTAAGCCGGTTTGATTCTCCCTTAAGTGGTAGAGAAAGTCGGCATATAAAAACCAACTCTTCTTCACTGGAAGTATTTATACCCACAAATAGTTAACAATGTGGGCTTTAGTCCATGAATGCTTATGCTAGAATTTAAAAACTTGTTAGGCCCATTTCAGATTACTGTTCTATACCGGATGCCATCCATTGTTGACCCGTTTCTGAGTAAAGTGATAGAGTTTCATACAGCTCATTGCAATCTATCTATGAGCCATCTCTTAAGCATTCTGGCTATTTCAAACAGTTCTACTTCCTTCCCCACCCCCTGCCTTTTTCCACTGTCTGTTCTTTTTCACCCCCCTTTTTTTTGGACGTTCTGAGCTTTTCTCTATAGCACCAGCAATCCAATGCATACCAATGCTGGTGATATAGCACTGAATTGCTGTATCACCACCATTGGGATGCAATGGATTGCTGGTGCTATAGCGCTATAGCACAGAACGTTTTTTTAAAAAGGCGAAAAAGAACGTGTGCAGGAAAAGGCGGGAGGGGGAAGCGGTCGTTTTGGAAGCGCCCCAACATTTTAAACAGCACGCTGCAACAATTCAGAAGTGCATGGAAAAACTGAAAACGGGAGAAAGCAACTTTCTTAAAAAATGCCTGAGCCCCAGGTTGCCAACAGGACACAGGCGGCTTTGTCTGAAAAGGTTTTCAAAAAATCCGTTCGCAGCCAGGAGCCAAAACTGTTGTGTCCGAATGACACAAAAAATCCGTTAGCAACTGGCTGCTAAAACAGATTATAAGGGCAGTTTGAAAGGGGCCTTAGTCTTTAAGGTGCCATAGGACTTCTGATTGTTTTGGTAATTAGGATGTCGATCAATTACATGTGTGCCGAGTTTGAGATGTCTCCGTGGCCTGGAAATGCCCTAACTATTCTGATGTCCTATGAATCCCAAAACGGGACTTTTACTTCCTGGGAGTCTCCAAATGCCCTCCCTTAAAATGGTATAAGGTAAATAGTACTACTTTCCCCTTGCCTTATGGACACATCAGTGCTGATGGTATAAAAAGCTATTACTCTGGTCCTCATCCTCATCTCATGCCTATTTGCATATCTAGCAAACAATGCAGTTCTCGTTAAGGAAGAGAACAAAACATTATGCTAATTTTTTAAAATGTACATCAGTAACTCTTTCATTAATACCAGAAGAATTGCTTTGCATATTAGCTCTGGCCTGCTTTGCAAAATCTCTGCCATGTTTCAAAGTCTTGAACACATGAAGCTGCTTTATACTGAATCAGACCCTTGGTCCATCGAAGTCAGTATTATCTACTCAGACCGGCAGCGGCTCTCCAGGGTCTCAGGCAGGGGTCGTTCACATCACCTACTTGCCTAGTCCCTTTAACTGGAGATGCCGGGGACTGAACCTGGGACCTTCTGCATGCCAAGCAGATGCTCTCTCACTGAGCCACAGCCCCTGCCCTTGCTAGATGCTTCATTGCCGGTATAGATGGGTATAAAATATTTCCCTCCCGTAGTGGTTATAAAAAGTCTCTTGTCACCCATATTTAATGGAGAGAGTAGAAGTTTCATGCTATCACCCCATATTTGATATTATCATGTCCTTTAGACCGGACCAGATTTTTTGTCTTTTTAAATTGGCAATAGCTGTTCAATACTGGTTTTTTAATTTTAAAAAAATCAGCAGAAATATGTATTACTTAAAGAACCTATATACGCACATGGCACAGTTAGAAGAAGAGTTGGTTTTATGCCCCGCTTTTCTCTGCCTTTAAAGAGACTCAAAGCGGCTTACAAATCACCGTCCCTTCCCCACAACAGACACCTCGTGAGGTAGGTGGCACTGAGAGAGTTCTGAGAGAACTGTGACTGGCCCAAGGTCACCCACCAGGCTTCATGTGGAGGAGCGGGGAATCAAACCCCGTTCTTCAGATTAGAGTCCACCTTTCTTTACCCCTACACCACGTTGGTTTGCCGTTGTTCCTGGACCATATAGCTTATGACTGCATATTGGGTATCTAAGATGCTCTGAGGTGATGTGTTTTTTCGGAATGGTAGGAGGGTTTGGGCAGGGTAGAGTAGTCAAATAGAAGTAACAGTTGGAAATAACAGATGAAGTGGACTGTCAGAACAACCCCGACACATACAACACAAGACTTTTCTTGATAATCTCTGAAGATGGAGAGATATTCTCAGCATGCCTAGCGTGGAAGGGATTGTACAGTCGGTTTCTGAAGGAGTTGGTGAACTCTGGTTCATCCAGATAAGTTTCAGATGGGTAGCTGTATTGGTCTGCAGTAGAAGAGCAAGATTCGAGTCCTGGAGCACCTTAAAGATCAAAAAGATTTTCCAGGTAAAAGCTTTTGAGAGTCAAAGATCTGTTATCTGATGAAGGGAGCTTCAACTCTGGAAATCTTGTTGGTCTTTGGGTGCTGCTGAACTCAAATCTTGCTCTTCTAATTCGTCCAGAAATTCTGAGGGAAACGCTGAAAACAGTAGTAAAGAGCCACTTGGATATTGAAATTCTTCAAGACTTTCTATTCCTTGGCTCCACCATCAACCAAAAGGGAGACTGCAGCCAAGAAATCAGAAGGAGATTGAGACTGGGAAGGGCAGCCATGAAGGAGCTAGAAAAGATTTTGAAGTGTAAGGATGTGTCACTGGCCACCAAGACTAGATTAATTCATGCCATCATATTCTCTATTACTATGTATGGGTGTGAAAGCTGGACAGTGAAGAAAGCTGATAGGAAGAAAATAGATTCCTTTGAAATGTGGTGTTGGAGGAGAGCGTTACAGATTCCGTGGACTGCCAAAAAAACAAATCAGTGGGTTATAGGTCAAATAAAGCCTGAACTGACCCTAGAAGCTAAAATGTCTAAACTGAGGCTATCGTATTTTGGTCACATCCTGAGACGACAAGAGTCACTGGAAAAGACAGTAATGCTAGGAAAAGTTGAGGGCAGCAGGAAAAGAGGACGACCCGACAAGAGATGGATTGACTCAATAAAGGAAGCCACGGCCCTCAATTTGCAAGATCTGAGCAAGGCTGTCAAAGATAGGACATTTTGGAGGACTTTAGTTCATAGGGTTGCCATGAGTCGGAAGCGACTTGACGGCACTTAACACACACACACACATGGCTTTGCCTATTTAAGGATCCACTTAAAAACAAAACTCATGAGGGAGTGAGAAGATATTTATCCTCTTTTCAAGCCCCAAATGGGCCCTCCAAAATGGCTCCTGAAGAATATAAATGACAATTCATTACAAGTGTTCTTCGGGGAATGGATTCTCAGCGGTCTGATTCCCGCCTCACATCCTTTGGCCCTATTGATGGCAGTTGGAAATGTGTGGGAAGGGGGACTCTCAGCTGGAACTACATCCATGCTCAATGGAGGGGCTGAGCCTGGAGGCGCTTTTTGAATTTTAAGGAAGTGTAGAGGGTGCCATCCCATAATGGTTGCTATTGGGGGTATGGGCCCAGTCACAAAATGGCTGCCGTTGGGGGTGCTGAATCAGTTCTTTGCTAGTAGGTCAGCTTGTAGGTCTTCCTCTTTAAGGAAAAGAGGAAGACCCAACAAGAGCTGGATTGACTCTATAAAGGAAGCCACGACCCTCAATTTGCAGGATCTGAGCAAGGCTGTTAAGGATAGGACACTTTGGAGGACATTGATTCATAGGGTCGCCATGAGTCGGAAACGATGGCACTTAACACACACACAGCTCGTAGGGGACAAGTGTTGCTGTTGTTTTTGTTCCATTCAAGACCTTTTGGATTTTATTATCAAAACTCAAGAGGCAAGTAAGTAAAACCCCAGGAAATTTATCAGTGGGCACCATGTGGAGGCATTTTGGTCTAAAGTGTGTGAATAAAACAGTTGACACTGAAGACGCAAGCCATGGTTTCACGGGAGATTGAAGACAAACGTGTCCATATATTGAACTTTAATGGTCATTTGCATTTGATTTTTGCGGGAGCCACATTTATGCTGAACAGCGGGATTAAAAAAATAAATAAACTAATGAGCATGGAATTCCTCCATCTGCAGTGGGTGGGGGGTGGAATGACCATGTGGTTCTTCCGCTGGGGTAGATTGGTATGAACGATTGATTGTGATTTGGAACCAGAGTGCTACAAGTGTGGAATTCCATATAGTTTTAATCCTTCCCAGATTGAAAGAGCTTTATTATTTTTTGTTCAACGCGCCTCTTAAACCATAACAATCTATAACATGCATTTCTAGCAATGATGAATTTAAACCATGCGGGTTTAACTTTCAACAGGGTTAACCCTTTCTGTATTTTAAGGCTCAGGGTAAGAAGGGAGAATAGTGCCTTAATAAGCCACATTTTGTTTCCTTTTTGTAAGGTTTTTAGTGAGGCGATAAGTCCCTCACAGCGCAATCCTAAACTTTGGTGGTCTTAGAAGGGTGAAACTCTGCTTAAGAGAGCACAGTCATGAGAAAATGTATTTATATATTCACATTTATTTATCTAGAAACTTCTTTAACCTTTCTCTTGGCCAGAATATGATTTTTATTTCTTCTTGCAGGGATATGAAGGCTCTCTTATTAAACTCACATCTAAGCAGGTAAGTGTAATCCAAATTTGGAAGATTAACAATACACACCACCGATGTATATTTAATATGCGGGAAATTCTTAAGCATGCAGCCAATATGAAAATTCTGTGTAGTCTCAATACTAGAAGTCTCTTCATAGCATTCAGCCTATCCAAGTATTGTTGGCCGATATATGTTACTTTGATTTATCTGAAGGTCAGCTTTACTTATCATTTGTACCAGAATCTTCTAAAATTAAAATTGGCATCTAACCATGAAAAAAACAAAAATAAAATTTTGATATTACAGATATCAAGCTTGTTTACTTTTCTGTGCAGAGGGTATTATGCCTCGTATCACAATTTTTAGTCCAATTCTTTTGCCTATATTATGTGATCCAGTAATAGCACCGTTAATACCACTGGAATTAATATTAGCCTTCTTGATTATTAGAAGTCCTGTGTTGAATTGTTTCTGCTAAACAAAAGAGCAGAGCAGTGAAGACAAATTTACTTTCAGCATATGAGGAAAAAGGCTGCATCCGGTTCCTTCTCTCTGATGTTGGGACAAGAAGAAGAAGAGTTGGGTTTTATATCTTTAAGGAGTCTCAAAGCAGCTTACAATCACCTTCACTTCCCGTCCCCACAACAGGCACCCTGTGAGGTAGGTGAGGCTGAGAGAGCTCTAAGAAGCTGTGACTATCCCAAGGTCACCCAGCTGGCTTCTTGTGTAGGAGTGGGGAATCAAACCCGGTTCACCAGATTAGAGTCTGCCGCTCATGTGGAGGAATGGGGAATCAAACCCGGTTCTACAGATTAAGATCCACCGCTCTTAACCACTACACCACACTGGCTCTCCAGATTTGACCAGAAGACCACATTTGGCCATTATGTCCTTTATATCTGACCCCACCTTTCAGCTTCTCCATCCTTTCCTCTTTTCTAGCTTGGGAAAGTGGGAGAAGCTCAGTTGAGGAGAAGGTGGGGGCCATGTAGGCCATGGGGCTCTCTAAGATGAAGAGAGGAAAGATTACCTAGTAGTGTTAGTAGGAGGAGTAGGTGTTTATGTGCTTGCAATAGGATTGTTGGTTGGAGATAGTGCAAGAGCTATGGGAAGAGTCTTTATGTACCACTAGACAAATGCAGCAACCAGCTCATAAGGGTAAGAAGATAAAACCATTGTGGTATAGGAGGACTTCAAACAGTTCTTTGTAACATACCTATGAAACAAGTAGGCGTTCTCACTTGAAGGAGGAGTGTGTCATGAGTATTTCCTCTCTTCAGGCCTAGAGGCAAGGTATAGTGGATATTATTCCCCTTTCAGAAGGGTGTTGCACTCAAATGCATGACCCACATCTCCGTTCCTCTTCTAGAAGAAGAAGAGGAGGAGGAGGAGGAGGAGGAGAAGGAGTTAGTCTTTATATGCTGACTTTCTCTACCACTTAAGGGAAACTCAAACCGGCTTACAATCACCTTCCCTTCCCCTCCCCACAACAGACACCCTGTGAGATAGGTGAGGCTGAGAGAGTATGACTTGCCCAACGTCACTCAGTTGGCTTCGCGTGTAGGAGTGGGGAAACAAATCCAGTTCACCAGATTAGCCTCCACCACTCATGTGGAGGAGTGGGGAATCAAACCTGGTTCTCCAGATCAGAGTCCACTGCTTCTAGTTAGACGCAGCATGAACTGGTGGACATCCAGTGTCTCAATGTCCAAGGGGAAAGTTTTCCAGATTCAGTCTGTCTTTCAAAGGAAGCTTCTAGGGCTGAGGAATACACCATCAAGAATCTGTGCAGGAACAGCAGTGCAGGAAGGAGAAAAAACACAGCATAATTTAGCTGGAATTGAAGGCAGTCTGCTTGATTTTGTCTGGATGACCTTCAACACTTTTCCAGGTTAGGGTAGCAAAAAGATGTCACAAAACTCCCTGTTCACTTCCTACAAACCTTCCACCACTTGCATCTGTGATGGTAACTGAACAGTATTAATCTGGTGGAGCGAGAGAAAGTTCTCACATGCATTGAATGGTTCTCTCCTTCAAGTTAAGTCCCTTCTGCAATTGGTGTCATTCAGGATCTTCATCCAAATGCTCTAAAGAGGCAAGTGGCCTGTCAGTGAGCCATCTTAAAATGCGTCTAGGAAGTACATAGGAGCCCCGTGGCACAGAGTGGTAAGCTGCAGTACTGCAGTCCAAGCTCTGCTTACGACCTGAGTTCGATCCCGACGGAAGTCAGTTTCAGGTAGCCAACTCAAGGTCGACTCAGCCTTCCATCCTTCCGAGGTCGGTAAAATGAGGACCCAGCTTGCTGGGGATAAAGGGAAGATGACTGGGGAAGGCACTGGCAAACCACCCCCAAACAAAGTCTGCCTAGTAAATGTCGGGATGTGATGTCACCCCATGGGTCAGGAATGACCCGGTGCTTGCACAGGGGACCTTTACCTTTTTTAGGAAGTACTAATTTCCAGACAGCCACATGATGATAGCTTCTGAGGGAGGTATAGCACCCTTGAGTCACAGTTTTCCAAATTGGCATCTTCACTTGGTCTTGCAAACTCTTACATCACCACCCTTTAAACCAGTTAAGAAGTTTCTTTGAAATTCTTATTTTCAGGGTGAAATTTTTAGTGGTAGTTAACCTAGACTCATCAAGTTTCCAAAAAAACAAATCAGTGGGTTGTAGATCAAATCAAGCCTGAACTGACCCCAGAAGCTAAAATGACTAAACTGAGGCTATCGTATTTTGGTCACATCATGAGACGACAAGAGACACTGGAAAAGACAGTAATGCTAGGAAAAGGTGAGGGCAGCAGGAAAAGAGGAAGACCCAACAAGAGATGGACTGACTCAATAAAGGAAGCCACAGCTCTCAATTTGCAAGATCTGAGCAGGGCTGTCAAAGATCGGGCATTTTGGAGGACATTGATCCATAGGGTCGCCATGAGTCAGAAGCGACTTGACGGCACTTAACACACACACACACACATCAGGTTTCTGAGCGAGGGCCTTTGCTATTCAGGGTTCTGACTATTTTATAAGTACAAAGTGGTCTTGAGAGCAAATCCATCCTTCATGTGCAAAGTGAATATGACCTATCAGCTCACCTTTCTGCCCAAGGCCAGAAATGGAAATCGATAGACATTTTCAGAACCCTGAGAATGTACAGTAGACGGACCTCCTTCAAAAAAATCAGACTCTCTGCTTGTTTTCTTCCATCATTCTATCCGATGGAAGCGCACTTCTAAGCAGAATGTAAAAGAAGTCCAATGACATCTAAATTTAGTCCAGCACAAGCTTTCGTGAGGCAGAGCCCATTTTACCAGACGCACGAAGTGGACATCCTTAGTAACGCTCTGAAATGCTAAGCAGAGCTTCAGCATGGTGTAGTGGTTAAGAGCTGTGGTTTGGAGCGGTGGACTCTGATCTGGAGAACCGGATTTGATTCCCCACTCCTCCACACGAGCGGCGGAGGCTAATCTGGTGAACTGGGTTGGTTTCCCCACTCCTACACATGAAGCCAGCTGGGTGACTTTTGGCTAGTCACACTCTCTCAGCCCCACCTATCTCACAGGGTCTCTGTTGTGAGGAGGGGAAGGCGATTGTAAGCTGGTTTGATTCTTCCTTCAGTGGTAGAGAAAGTCGGCGTATAAAAACCAACTCTTCTTCTTTTTCACCCTTATGAGGTGAGCGTGTAACTCTGCGTAGGCTTACACTGTAAATCTATCTGGAGTGGACAGACCCAATTGAAGTTTAATGCTAATTTACAACAGCCAAGGAAAACCAAGGATAACGAACTATTCAAATAGCTCGAGAAAAGTACTCAGCACCATTAGACGTGAATACATTCTTGGAAGACAAATGGAAAACCACCTGGGCTTCAGCCTCAACGTGTATCTAGCATTACAGAATAGATTCCTATAAGTGATCCAGCTCCTGCACAAGGTTTTATGATCCTATCCTCATCAGACAACCCCACCCTGGATGGGGCTGCTTTTAAACATCCTGTCATTTAAGATGCCCTCCTCCTAGTGAGAATAAAACATAGATCATCCCATTAATGTTCCTGTTCCTCAGCAGTAAGAAGGGCATCCTTCACCCAGAATTCTGGGAAGAGTGCATTGATAAGGTCAGGATTACATAGATAATTTTGGTTTTTTTAGAACATTTCACTGGGAATTTCTTAGGTTGTACTCTGTTAGATACCTCTTTACTGTTTATATGAACCATTTTTCTTCATGTTGTTTCTTCTTGTGAGGGATATGGTTTATCTATCTGGCAAACTTTCATTCTTTATTATTACAGTCCTTGACCAGTAGGTACATTAAGGAAACATTAAATACAGAAAGAATAAAATTTATATATAAATGATCTTGATAGACACAGGAGGGGCCGTGGCTCAGTGGTAGAGCCTCTGCTTTGCAAGCAGAAGGTCCTAGGTTCAATCCCCAGCATCTCCAGTTAAAAAGGGACTAGGCAAGTAGATGATGTGAAAGACCTCTGCCTGAGACCCCGGAGAGCCGCTGCCGGTCTGAGTAGACAATACTGACTTTGATGGACCAAGGGACTTTGATTCAGTATGGACTTTGATTCAGTATAAGGCAGCTTCATGTGTTCATAAGTCCTAATAGACACCAGCTAAAACTGCACATAGCTGTCAACAATTTAACACTTCGACATTCTCCTGGGAAAATACTAAAGTCAATATCTGGCAAACCTTTTACTTTAAGTTTCTATCTGCTTTGGAACTCTCAAACTCAGTGGGGATTCCCTTCCACTGAAGGAAACAAGAAATTGGAACGAAGTCATTTTTTCAGATTCAGTGGAAGTCCGTCAGAGTGCTCTCTTTATCTCCCAAGTACAAGAAATGCTTTCAAAGTCCATTGTTCAATTTGTTCTGTTCTGTGGCTGACATACAGGCTCATACACTCTGCCACTGTACAATTCAGTTAGGGCTGTAAGAGGTCACTAACAGTGCAGTCCTAATTATTAGTACCCTTGGGATTGCAGTGCAGATACCTTACTGTTCTTACTGAAAGTGGTATTACCTACGGTGGCAGGTCATTAACTTTTAGGGTTTGGAGTTTAGGAAATCAGCAAAGCATGAGAAGCTGCTACATCCTGAATTCATGCAGACGTCCTGATATACTATGATTTATAAGTTGTGGGTTGATCAAACCCCGGTTAGTTGTAGCATCTGAATGTTCGACAGTTCAATAAACCAGGGTTTGTTTGTTAGCACCCAACCAGTATTTCAAACCAGAGCTTGTCAGCTCTGACAAAAGGAGGGGGAGAGTCACATTTTGGGGAGTCCTGGTCTTCTTGGGGGGGCCATGGAACCAGCCAAGTCATATGATTAGCTTTTTAAATAATGTTTGGGCTAGATTTTGTGTGTGTGAACCAGAGATCTTTCTTTGGTGGCCTTTGTTGATTCTTGCCAGACCTAGGGTTAGTTATCTAAGCTACCAGAACATATTTTTGTTAGTCTTTAAGGTGCTACTGGATTCTTGCCCTTATCTAGTATGTTCACCAGAGTTCATACTAATCATGGTTCGTTGTGGTGTCTGAACTGAGCAAGCATCACCCCTTGTGGCTTTGTGGTCCCAGGGACTGGGAGATATGTCTTCCCTCCTTGCAAGTGGGAAAGAGGCAAGAAGAAAGGGCTGTGGGGTTTATACATAAACCAAATGAGGATTTGTTACTTACGGTACCTTGGTTTCCAAAGTTCTTTGCCCAAACCATGATTTCTGAATGCATCCAAGAGCTGCCTTCAGATGCATTTAATTCACACTAAACAATGCCTTTGCTGATCCTATCATAACGTTGCAGCACACTCGTCCAACCAGATAACTTGTGGTTTGCCTCTTAAACAATTAACTGACCGAATAAATCTGCATATTATGAAATTGGCGCCTGCAATAGTGAATGAAAGGTAAGTTAACATACCACCGAATAAACAAAAAACCTGCTTATTGTTAAAATGAAAAAGCCGGCTTCAGTGTTTTTGTTTAATTACCTTTCACCACAAACAAAATTGCCTCGGACAACGGGTGCCTTGACCGTGAAGACCCCCTTGATGTAAATAGCCCTCCGCAGTTTAGTTGACTCAGCTGTTTGATCGGGGGATCAAAGTTGCAGCTGTAACAATAGAGCGCTCAGATCCTCTTTAAGTGCATGTCTCTCAATTATATCAGAGTTCTTGAGAAACCTCCATACTTCCTTTTCTCTCTCTTCTGTTCCAGCCGGTGGGCTTTGTTAGTTTTGACAGTCGCTCAGAAGCGGAAGCTGCGAAGAACGCTTTGAATGTAAGTACACCCTACACCACACTTGGAATACTGTATACAATTCTGGTCAACACACCTTGAAAAGTGTATTGCAGAGCTTGAGAAAGTACAGAAAAGAGCAACCAAAATGATAATGGGGCTAGAGCAACGTCCCTATGAGGAGCGGTTAAAACTCTTGGGGTTATTTGGCTTGGAAAGAAGGTGGTTAAGGGGAGATATGATGGAGGTCTATAAAATTATGCGTGGTATGGAGAGAGTGGACAGGGAGAAGCTTTTCTCCGTCATAATACTAGAACGCGGGGTCATCTGCTGAAGCTGGAGGGTGAGAGATTCAAAACAGATAAAAGGAAGTATTTCTTTACGCAACGCATAGTTAAATTGTGGAACTCCCTGCCCCAGGATGTGGTGATGGCTGCCAACTTGGAAGGCTTTAAGAGGGGAGTGGACATGTTCATGGAGGAGAGGGCTATTCATGGCTACTAGTCAAAATGGATGCTAGTTATGATGCATACCTATTTTCTCCAGGATCAGAGGAGTATGCCTAATATATTAGGTGCTGTGGAACACAGGCAGGCTAATGCTGCTACAGTCGTCTTGTTTGTGGGCTTCCTAGAGGTACCTGGTTGGCCACTGGTGTAGTGGTTAAGAACGGTAGTTTGGAGCGGTGGAGTCTGATCTGGAGAACCGGGTTTAATTCCCCACTCTTCCACATGAGTGGTGGAAGCTAATCTGGTGAACTGGATTTGTTTCCCCCCTCCTACACACAAAGCCAGCTGGGTGACCTTGGGCAAGTCATTCTCTCTCAGCCCCACCTACCTCGCAGGGTGTCTGTTGTGGGGAGGGGAAGGTGATTGTAAGCCGGTTTGATTCTCCCTTAAGTGGCAGAGAAAGTCGGCATATAAAAACCAACTCTTCTTCTTCCTCTTCCTCTTCTTCCTCCTCCCCCCTCTTCCCCCCTCCTCCTCCCTCCTCCTCCTCCTCTTGATAGGCCTTGGTCTGATCCAGCATGGCCTTTCTTATGTTCACCTGAGAAGGTATTGAATGGGTACGGCATGGAGCTACTTGAACAGTTGAATGATGTAACACAATTCTTGCCTTACTTGGGCAGCTGGAGACTGCTGGTTTGAAACTGCATCTTTGAAAACTCCCCCATGTAAAAAAGAAAATCTCCCTGCACGTAGAGAGCAGGAGCAGAAACTGAGCGAAGGGGAGGGGGTGCAAGGTGGACCTTTGTTTCCAGAGTCTTCCATTGTGTTTATGGAATAAGGCAGGTGGGCTGCAGTATAATGCTGGTTATGACCTTTAAAGCCCTTCATGAACTGGGACCCAGATATATGAAGATCTGTCTCCTTGCATATGTCTCTGTGCATCTGTGGGCCATCTCACCGCTTGGGGTGTCCCGTAGGGTTGCCAGGTCCCTCTTTGCCACCGGCAGGAGGTTTTTAGGACAGAGCCTGAGGAGGGCAGGGTTTGGGGAGGGGAGGGATTTCAATGCCGTAGAGTCCAATTGCCAAAGCGGCCATTTTCTCCAGGTGAACTGATCTCTATCGGCTGGAGATCAGTTGTAATAGCAGGAGATCTCCTGCTACTACCTGGCAGTTGGCAACCCCTTGTGTCTCGTCTGGCACCAACCAGAGCTCAGGCCCTTTCCATCATGGCTTCTGCTTTGCGGAAAGGGCTCCCTGAAGAGGGAAAGGGAGCCCCCTTCTTGGAAAAGCAGGGTCTAAATATTTCAATTGATCAATAAATAACATCCAGTTGTGATGGGACAACATTTCTCCTCGGCGCTGGCTAGGTCAGCGGTGGGAGCGAGAAATTTAGCCTCCCATCCGAGCGATACTTTTGAGTTTTGCACCTTCCCTTTCGCCGAAGGAATGGCTGACGTTCAGTCCAACGGGGCAAAAGAAAGCACGGCGGTAGAGGCAAAATCTGCCCATTTCCCCTTGCAGAGAATGACCTGACCCCCAACGAGAGGGGTTCTTGCAAGTGAATACTGGCGATCTGTGTCTGAGCCATCTGACAAGTGGCTAATTCACCTTTGGGTACGAACTCCCCTTCTGTGATTCAGGAGCAGGAATGTTTCCCTACATGCCCTTTCTAATTTTGATCTCGCTCTTTGTTTAGTGTCCCCCCCCCCACAACTGCCTGTGTTCCTTCAAGGTGGCATTAGCGAAGCAGATGTTGCCGTTTTGTGTTCTGCCAGTAAGATTCTCAGATATTGCAGGGTGCACGTAAAGTTCAGCCAAGTTTAGTGTACGTTTTCTCAACACCGACAACAAGACGGTTCTTTTTAAGCGTTCTGTGCAAGAACACGATGGCAATCGGTCGTTGTGAAATTTACTTCTCTAATTAAGAAAACAACAGCGCTCTACCCAAAGGGCGGAACAGTCTTTTTCTCTGGTAGGGCTGAGTAGAAGTTTTGGCCCCAGATTTTAGGGAGGGGGGAAAAATCAAGTGAAACTGACCGGCAGTTTTTTTGGCCTCTGCCCCGTGTGCTATCCAGAGACATTACCTGTAGACATTAGCAGGCTAAGCATGAGAAAGAAGAATGCGTTGGCAGACATAACTTAAAAAAGAACTTTACAAGCTTTTGCACGTCCAATATTGTACTTACTAAGGGAATTGCAAACCATTAAAGGGCATTGTTCAGAATTTAAAGGATAAGATTGAAGTTGATGTCTGTATCAGGCAAGGATAGTCTCTGTTTATTGATAGATTTAAGGCTAGTAATTTGCATTGCGGTATTAGAATGTAATGGATTAGTTATCACTCATTAAGTGCCTTTAACTATTTTCTAAAATATTGCACTCAGTAAGGCAATAGTAAACCATTATAGGGGACTACTAAGAGGTAGTTTCAGAATATAAAGGGTGAGATTGAAGTTGATGCTTGTATATATTGTAAAAGCTTGGACACAGACATGTATCTGTTCTTTTCCTCTTTATCCCTTTCTGTTTCTGTATCCCATTTTATAAAACAAAAATTATTAATAATAAAAACAGATTTTGCACGTCCACAAACTTGAGACGTTCACTGCTGCTGTTGGAAAGCCTTTCAGAAGAGCCGTGAGGAAACGTGGCTGCTTTACTTTGAGTTTCTAGGCCAGAGGTGTCGAACTCAATTGTTACGAGGGCCAGATACGACATAAATGTCACTTGGTCGTGCTGGGCCATGCCTCGCCAGCCCAGATCGAGAGTAGGGGGTGGCTGCCTTGGCAGGCTCGCGGGCCAGATTTGGCCCACGGGCCTTGTGTTTGACACCCGTGTTTTAGGCGGCAGCTTTCACTGTGCCCCCACAACACTATAGGGCTGCCAAATCCAGCCTGTCTTCTTTGTCCCATAAAACGTCATGAGAAAATCTCAGAATCACTCTTAACTGTATAACCCTGCCTTGGTTTCAGTGTCTTGGCCATAGGAACATAAGGAGCCCTGCTTGGTCTATACCACTGGTTCCCCACCAGGGATCCAAGGACCCCCAGGGGTCCGCGAGAACTAAATTAAGGTCCGCGAAACAAAGTTATAAACCCATAATAAATTAATATTTTCGATTAAAAGTTTTCTATTATAAAAATATATATTCAAATATTATTCTAAGTTTAATGTTTAATTAACAGTTATGATTCAAGTTTATTTTCAAATTCTCGGAATTTTTATTTTGGACCTTGGGGTCCCTGCACCGAACAAAAAAGTCCTAGTGGTCCCTGGTCAAAAAAAGGTTGGGAACCACTGGTCTATACCCTTCGCCCTTCTGTTTCCCATAGCAGCCAGGCAGATGCTTATGAGGAGCCAGTGCTCCAGCTGTTGTTTTCGTACTGCATTCTGGGTAACTGCGATCCCTCTGGAGCTTATCAAAGGTTCTTCTGTGAGAGAAGATCAGTGACAGCGGACAGATTTTCCTGAAAGAACGACTTCACCTATGTCCAATATTATTATTCTGCAGTGCAATTTTGCAGGAAACAGTTATGCATGTTCTAGGTTGCATTGTCAAGTTTGTGTGGGACCAAGGCAAAGCCCGAGGGGTTCTGGCAATGAACTGAGAATGCACTCTGGAACGTATCCTCGAATCCGCTGCAAGACACAGGGCTGCTCAGGAGAGGCAGATTGTGGGAATTGGGAGAGTGAAGACACTCAGTGTCAAAGAAGCAGACCTCTGGTAACAGAGCTGTGTTTTATTTATAGGAAGCTGCAAATAAGTAACTCATTGAGGAACCAAGGCAACCAGCTAACAGAGACAGAGATAGAGATAATTAACTAGGGCATAGCTAAGAGAACAACAACGCCAAATATGGTACGCAGGAACTAGAAGCCTTTGTCTATTGTTCTAAACCCCTCTGCAGAGAGGCAGTCTAGATGACGTGGTGTGCCAACCATCACCTGACTGCCCTAAGGCCTTGTGGGTAGGTGGTGGTATGCCAGCTCATCTATAGCAAGGCCTTGTGGCTATGGCGGTGGTGTGCCAGCTCGCCAATAAGCCAAAACCCTACATCTCCCCCTTTTTAGTTTTAAGCTGGTGATAAGCGTAATACATAGCACGGCGTTGAACATGCTCCCTGGAGAAAGCACACATATTGTAAAGACTAGGAAGACATTGGACAAAGCACCCCAATGCAATAAAACCAGTAATGATTCCAAGTAGTGCTAAAAAAGATGCTCGCAGCCACCCGAAGTCGGGTAGCCAGCTGGTCAACCAATCAAAAAGACCAGGAGCTCCGGAAGTAACAACATTGTCAGTGAGCATATGACGCAATTTTTCCAGCTCCTCTTCAATGGTTTTGTTGAGGTCATGGAATTTGACTTTGCAACCTGCCTGACCAACAATCTTACAAAACCCACCTTGTCGAGCCAGGAGAAAATCTAAGGCAAAACGTTGCTGTAAGGTGATTTGGTGCAATTCAGAAATTTCATGCTGCAGGTCTTGAATCAGGCGGCTTGTAGCATTGACAGTCATTTCTAACCTACAAGTGAGGCCTAAGATGGAATGGCGGTTTTCCTGGGCAATTATCCCTGGGTAGCTCCCCAGAAAAACACAAGATGATCATGACTGAGTTGACAGTCAGCTGAACAAAAACAGCAGCTAGGAAGTTCTCTGGGGTCACAGGCAGATTTTGCTTAGCCAACTCCTGCTGAGCTTGTTCAGACAAGTTTTTTAGGGCCCCCCAAGTGACAGGAGGGGTCGATCTGCAACGACCACGACGCCTCTCGGCCATAGGCTCAGAGTCCACCAACTGAAGGTTGAATTGAGGAATCGGGTTGGATTGAGGAATCAGGTTGGAGAGACCCTGATGCCACGCCATGGAGGTCAGGTCGAACGCAATGCGCAGGCACCCACAGAGGTCCGGTCGGCATTTGGACAGCAGCGTAGCCCCGGCCCCACGTGATGAGAGGCACCGGCCCGTGCCAATGGGGGTCGGGGAGACGGCGGTAGCGCACCAGGGGCTGTGGCAGCGGCTCGTCGGCCTGGAAGTGCCGCTGAGTCCTAGTAACAAATTTAGAATTAAAAGAGAGAAGGTTAAGATGGTTGAGCGTAAAGAGAGCCTGAGCTAAGAGGCTCTCTTTGTCCAAGAGGGAGAGGCCAACTCCCCCTTGTTTTTTCAATTTTTCAAGCATTCGCTTGAGAGTGCCATTGGCACGTTCCACGATGGCTTGGCCTGTGGAATTATATGGGATGCCAAAGGTATGGCGCACTTGCCACCGGTCACAAAAGGCAGCAAATGTGGAGGAACAATAGGCAGGGCCATTGTCCGTTTTAAGAGCAGATGGAACACCCATAACCGAAAAGGCACGAATTAAATGGGTGCAGACGTGCTTTACTTTTTCTCCTTTTTGGGGAGTAGCAAACAGGTAACCAGAATAGGTATCCACAACCACATGGAGATATTTCCAGGGAGCAAATGGAGGAAACTGAGTAACATCCATTTGCCACAATTGATTGGCTCCGAAACCACGAGGGTTTACACCAGTGGAAGGAAAAGAAGCCTGCCCAGAGCACTGAGGACATTGCTGAATGATGGCAGAGGCTTCTGCAAGGGGTAAATGAAATTGCTTCGCCAAAGCTTTGGCGTTTTGATGATGCATGGCATGACTCTCAATGGGAGAGAGAGCAGCATAGGAAACAAGGGAGTCAGCCCGTGCATGTCCTTCAGAGATAATGCCAGGAAAGGGCTGATGACTGCGGATATGAGCAACAAACAGTAAACCTGTACGCTTTGCTAATTGAGAGCGCAAAGCAATGAACAGACTTAGTAGATTGTCATCACAGGAAGGAGACACATAGCTTCCTTCAACCTGAGAAATAACATTACAAACATACAAACTGTCGGAAATGAGATTGACTGCATCATGGGAGAAAAGACCAATGGCAAGAACAGCAGCCGCCAGCTCAGAACATTGTGGCGACTGCTGGGGGGGTGTAAAACGACTGTTCCATTGGCCTGTGGAATCTTGCCATGTGACAACTCCCCGGGAGGGGGAGCCATCAGTAAAAAGGGTGATCCCAGTGACAGGGGTAACGGAAAGGATGCTTTGCAGCGGTAAAGGAAGCTGGGCTTGTATTTGGATTCTGGGATCTCGGGGCAAGTGGAAAAGCACCTGGCCATAAAATCCTGCCATGGCCATTTGAAGCTGATCATCTTGGGCTAGTGTCTGCTCCCAGGTAAGAGCAGTAAAGGGAACAACAATGCTATGTGGCTCAGAGCCAAACAGAGCCTTACAACGCAAGCGACCCTTGGCTAGTAAGCGGGCAATCATCATAGGAACCGTAGAGATGGTTGCACCTGCCGCATGAGCAAGGTACAGCCACTCCACGATGGCCACTTCACTCTCCTTTTGCTGATAGAGAATGGCACAGCACTGTCTTTGAGGCCTCCAGAGAGCCAAAAGTGGAGGACAATCAGGCAGTTGTCTATCTACCCACCGCTGTGCCATGCGCTCCCTCAACAACTGGAGCACCTGAAGCTCGGCAGCAGAGAGGGTGATGAGATCAGCAGGATCCCGGCCCCGTTTTAAGGCCGAAAAAAGTGGTGCCATATCATCTGTTGTAATTTTGTAATAGGGACGTATCCAATTAATGCTACCCAAATATTGTTGCAGCTGAACATAGGTAAGGACAGGGGGCAATGTCAATGTCGGAAAACAAGGGGCAGCATATGCAGAAAGGACCTTGTGACCCAAATACTTGAAAGGGGCTGAGAGCTGAATTTTTTCTGGGGCAATCACAAGGCCAAAAATAGCAAGATCAGCTGCAAGCTCCTGTTGCCAGTTTTCAGGTAACTGTGGAGCTGCTATCGCAGTGTCATCCATATAATGCAAAACTCGACAATGGGGAAACCGTTTTCGAAAAGGGTCAAGGGCCTGGGCCACAAAAAGCTGGCACAGGGTAGGGGAATTTAACATCCCCTGGGGGAGGACAGACCACTGAAATCGTTTAGTGGGTTGTTCACAATTCAAAGTTGGGACCGTGAAGGCAAAATATTTTTGATCCTGAGGCTGTAATGGAAGTGTGAAGAAGCAATCTGCAAGGTTAATGATAGCCATTTCCCAATTACGAGGGATCATGTTTGGATTGGGCAGGCCACACTGTAAGGCACCCATAGGTTCAATTATTTTATTGATGGCGCGCAAATCATGTAATAAACGCCATTTCCCAGTTTTCTTTTTGATGACGAACACTGGAGTGTTGTAAGGACTGGTGGAAGGAACCAAATGACCCTGTTGTAGCTGCTCTGCAACTAGGCGTTGCAAAGCTTCCAATTTTTCACCAGGCAGTGGCCATTGGTCGATCCACACATAGTCTTTTGAAAGCCATGATAAAGCAAGGGCACGAGGCTTAGTCATTAGTGACTAAAGTAGCCCCCAATTGAGACAAAAGGTCTCAGTCATTAGTGACTAAAGTAGCCCCCAATTGAGACAAAAGGTCTCATCCCCAAAGGTTGACTTTGAGTGGGACGACAATTGGAGTTACATACCCCACCTGCTGGTCAGTTGTGGTAGTGACAAGGAGAGGCCGAGCACTCTGCTGTGCCGGTGTGGAACCCCCCACCCCCCAGACAGCGGACGACCGTTCTAGAGGCCAGGAGGGGTCCCAATCCTGAGGGGTGATCACAGAAACATCAGCTCCAGTATCAAGGAGACCTTTTAATTTTTTACCTTGGACCTTATACTCACGAATTGGTTTCTGATGCCAGATGTTCTCAGTGACCAAGGCAATCTGTAAGAAATCAGAAGAAAAATCCCCCTTGTCCACCTCCGAGTGAGGGAGTGGGACAAGGTGCGCACAGGAAGCACCTTCCTTTAAATCCAAAGGAAGAGCGCTCCAACACTGCAAAACAACAGGTAAATTGTCCTGGACCACAACCTTGTCTGGGTGCACGTTGATCCCCTGTTGCTGGGCTGCACAGGTAGGTAGGGCCAGGTATGTGCCAGGAGGGGCCTCAGCACGCATTGAAACGAGGGCAACCTCTCCAGGGAGGGTTTGCTGAACTGTTTGTGCAACATATAGGCAAAAACCAGATGACTCCTTTGGACCAGGGCTGGAGCGACGCCCGGGATTCAGTTTCCCTGAACCACAGAAGGGCCAGAAGTGGAGCGACATTGATTGGCCCAATGGTAACCTTTGTTGCATTTTGGGCATTTTTGTGAGGGTCTGTTCCCCTTAGCAGTAGAAGTGGCAGCACCGCCCCCTCGGTAGGCTCCCCCACCGGGGGCGCGGCACTCACTCCGAAAGTGACCAGGCTTTTGGCAGTTAAAACAGTTCCCGGTTGAGCGGGGGCGCGCTCCGCCCTTCCCTCTAAGGGCGGCGGCCAGAAGATTCATTTCATAGGTTTTGGACCCAACATCTGCACAAGCCTGAAGCATTTCAGCGAGTGTATAACCTGGGCGGTGAACAATTTGTTGCGGAACTCGCTTGCAATCACCATTGGCATTTTCATAGGCTGATTTTAGCAACAGCTCAGTTTGGGCAATGGTGTTGTCAAGCTGCCTGGAGATAGCAGTTTTTAGTCGATCCACGAACCTTGCATAGGATTCATTAGGACTTTGTTTGATGGCAGCAAAAGATTTAGTGGGTGTCCCAGTGGTAGGGACTCTACGGAGCGCTCGCAGAATGCAGGCATTGGTGGCTGCCAAAGCTGCATCAGTGAGTTGCATTTGTGCCTGCAAATCAGCGAAAGCCCCAGCCCCGTAAATTTGTTCAGCAGTGACGTTGGCTGTGGCGATGAGCTGTGCCGCAGCACGAAACTCACTGTCCCAGACGACATACTGAGAAGGGCTGAGAATCATACGCATCAGATCTTTCCAATCTTGTGGCAGCATAGAGTATCCAGTACTTACCCCCTCAATCATACCCTGAAAATAGGTAGACTGAAGGCCATTCTCCTTTATGGCTTTGTTTAGTTCTCTTAAAACAGAATAGGGCAGCGGAGCCCACTGTAGGACTTCGCGGCCATCGTCCTGCTCCCCCCGAGTTAGGGGGTAGAAAGCAGGGGGTTCCCCCTCCCACTCTTCGGAAAGATCCAGGCTACCATGTCGAGCAGCCTGGACTGCCAACGCCACTTTTGATCAAGGCAGTGGACAAGCGGGAGAAGGGGGCATGGGAGCCGTAGATGAGGCTGCGGGAGCCGTAGATGAGGCTGCGGGAGCCAAAGACGAGGCTGCAGGGAGGAGAGCTGGATAGGGGGGCGGTATCACCTCCGTAGCAGGTTTTAAGAGCGGGTTGTCCGCAGCGGTCAACACGCAGACAGCCCGATAAACCTTTTGCCAGGCAAGAATAAAGTGCACTGGTGCACGGGGCTCACCCTTCAATTCCCTTCCTATTTTTTCCCAGTCTCCTGGTTTGAGAGTGCCTTCCTGGGGATACCAGGAACACTGACAATCAATCTCCCGAAGGAGATCCTTAAGGTCTGTTGTCGACACTGAATCCCCGCCACACTGTCTCACCAATTGGCGAAGTTCTTCAGCATGCTTTACCTGTTCTGTAGATAATGTTTCACCCATACTTACCAGGGAGCCGTAGCTGCGTGAGTACTCAAAGACTTTTCCAGTCGTGGTAAGCGGGCTCCGGTGAAGCGCGGATTACGTCGGGGTCACCAGATGTGGGAATTGGGAGAGTGAAGACAAAGGACTCAGTGTCATAGAAGCAGACCTCTGGTAACAGAGCTTTTATTTATAGGAGTGTTTTATTTATAGGAAGCTGCAAATAAGTAACTCATTGAGGAACCAAGGCAACCAGCTAACAGAGACAGAGACAGAGATAATTAACTAGGGCATAGCTAAGAGAACAACAACGCCAAATATGGTGCGCAGGAACTAGAAGCCTTTGTCTATTGTTCTAAACCCCTCTGCAGAGAGGCAGTCTAGATGACGTGGTGTGCCAACCATCACCTGACTGCCCTAAGGCCTTGTGGGTAGGTGGTGGTATGCCAGCTCACCTATAGCAAGGCCTTGTGGCTATGGCGGTGGTGTGCTAGCCGCCAATAAGCCAAAACCCTACAGCAGATAAATTTATGTAGAAAGGTTTCCCTGAAGGATGTGAACTTTGAAACTACCATGCTGGAGAGTTTCAGAGGGTAGCTGTTGGTCTACACTACAACAGAGTTGAGCCCAGTAGCACCTTAGAGACCGGCAAGATTTGTGGGGTGTAAGCATCTGAGAGAAGAAGAAGAAGTTGGTTTTTATATGCTGACTTTCTCTACCACTTAAGGAAGGATCAAACCGGCTCACAATCACCTTCCCCTCCCCACAACAGACACCCTGTGAGGTAGGTGGGGCTGAGAGAGCTATGACTAGCCCAAGGTCCCCCAGCTGGCTTCATATGTGTAGGAGTGGGGGGGGGAAATCCAGTTCACCAGATTAGCGTCCGCCGCTCATGTAGAGGAGCGGGGGATCAAACCCGGTTCTCCATATTAGAGTCCACCGCTCCAAACTACCGTAACTGAATGTGGGGGTCGCAAAAATTTTGCTTTTGTCTTTAATAAATGGTAAAATTATATGTATACCAAAGAATTCTTTTACAATACAATAAAATTATAAAATACAATAAAACACAATAAAATAAAATAAAATTCTTTATGATTTAGTATCAGCAAATGTTTGATTTGTATACCTATTTCCGGGGTCGCATAAAAATTTCTCGGGCAAAAAGTGGTTGCGAGTGGGAAAAGTTTAAGAAGCCCTGCTCTAGAGCGTGACCAAGGAACAGTCTTCTGTATATAGATGTCCCATCTTGGCTTGGGCTAAAACACGTCTCACTAATATTGAACAAGATGTGTATTGCAGAAAAATGGTACCCGTCCTGTAGGATGGTTCAAGTCCTGATGTCCTTGACTTAGAGCCCCTTCACAATTTTGTCTTAATGTGGTTTTTATGTGTTGGTGCCCCGGATCCATGTAAAGCAATGTGGGTGTGTTTATGAACTGTATGTAAAGGCCCCTTCCCTTTCGAATGGCACTACTTTTTCTGGTGCTGCAGCTTTTTTAAAAAAATGGTTCCAACTTTTTCACTATACCAGTATAGCGATACAGCACATTAAAAAGAAAGGGGGATGCGAACATGCTGGAAAGGGGCAGGAAAATGAAAAGGCAGCCGTTTCAGAAGTGGCACAGACATTTCAAACAGTACTTTGCAGTGAATCAGAAATGCACAGAACACTTGAAGAATAGGAGAAAGGGTTTTTTTGGGGGGGGAGAAACAGCTCTTCCCTGCATTGCAAATGGGTTTTGTGCGAAAAGGATAAAAACACAACCTATTAGCAATCAACAGCCTAAACGGTTGTGTCTTAAATGGCATACAAAAATCCATTTGCAACCAGCAGCCAACATGGTTTATAAAGGCAGTGTGAAATAGCCCTTAACTGTTTTCACGGAAGCACATGCTGTCCCATTGATAGCTTCCACAGAACTTATTATGTGCAAGATTGTTAACATGGAATCTTGTGCTAGAATTAACTGGGGGTTTGTGTGCGTTATTAGGGATGAAATGCGCTGTGGTGTTGGGAGTACCAGAATTGTACCATCCATGGGGTGTGTATGTGATTTCATGGAGAGTCTCGCAAATGGTTGCCCCCAAATTCTACTATGTTTGCCTTCACAGAGATTGCACTAAAACAGGGCCGGATCTGGTGTTGAGTAGCATAGCCTAGTTGTATCTTGCCTGAAATTACTTGTCCATTGATGAAATGTGAATTCTGGATTATTACATCACATTTTCTAGAAAGAACGGCCACGCCAGTACAAGCAGGCATAGATTTGTTTGTCCTGTCAAACGCTTTTGAATGTCTGCAAATTAGCCTATATTTGTCTCTGTTGCAGGTTTGCATAACCAGGGATGTTTCCTTCTAAACAAATAGTATGTGAAAGTAACCTGGATTTTGGAATACATCATGAAAATAAAGTACTCTTGCATATATTTGCTGTTGCTTTATATAGTTTTGCTTATGCAGTCGAGGAGAAGGAGCTACTCAGCAGGGAGGAGCCTCAGTTCGCCTCTGTTCAAAAGGCTCTTCTGTCTGCAATCCACCCGCAGCTTCTGAGGTTCTTTCAAGACTGATGTTTCAGCCTTAAGGACTAGAAGCTTGCTTAAAAAAAAAAAACAGAGAGGCTCTGGTTCTCATGATGTTAAGTGCTGTGTCTAACACTTACACACCCTATGAGAGCCAGCGTGGGGTAGTGGTTAAGAGCGGTGGTTTGGAGCGGTGGAGTCTGATCTGGAGAACCAGGTTTGATTCCCTGCTCCTCCACATGCGTGGCGGAGGCTAATCTGGTGAACCGGGTTCCCCACTCCTACTCACAAAGCCGGGTGACCTTGGGCTAGTCACACTCTCTCAGCCCCACTTACCTCACAGGGTGTCTGTTGTAGGGAGGGGAAGGGAAGGTGATGGTAAGCCGGTTTGATTCTTCCTTAAGTGGTAGAGCAAGTCTTCTTCTTCTTCTCCTTCTCCTCCTCCTCCTCCTTCTTCTCCTTCTCCTTCTCCTCCTCCTCACTTAGGGTGTACTCTCTGTATTGTATACTTGCACTGATTGTGTGTGTGTATGGGGGGGAGTAGCCTGTTTCAACCAGTTATCATTAACCGATTGTTAATGCTTATCATTAGATAGCCTGCTTATCAAAAGCATGCGAATGCTTATCAACAGAACATCAAAATTAGGCCACCCATAGATAAGTTATGGGTTTCTGAATAATTGGAGGTCCTCCCAGGTGTGCAGAAAAATATGATCCTGTGGATTGGCAATGAAGACAATAGACAACCCTCATAGACAACCTGATGACACCTGAATATGCGGATTGCAGCAAGGAATATTGAGTATATTGAGGAAATATTGAGGGAGTATTGAGTATCAGTCCTGCTTGACACAGATGGGAGAATGAGGTGGTAGAATTGTGAGGTGCTAAGATATGTTGTGCTGTTGCGGGGGGGGGGAGTAACATTTTAATGCCGCCCCCATGTAGCAGTTGCCTGCAACCAAAAATTAGCATATGAATGATTGCATGAAGGTGTGGGTAGGGCCAGAATACTCAAGCTTGTTCTCCCTTCCTTGTGTGTTCAGTCCACACGCAGGGCTGTCATCTGTATTGGGCTAGTGTTGATAATCATCACTTGGTAGGCTTCGTGAAAATTTGTTTGATTTGCAGTTACAGAAGTTCATTGCACTGATCTTCATGAAGATATTGATGAGTATAGAAGGCTATCACAGCTGCAGCTGTTTTACGAAGAAAACGGAGCAGATGGGATAACTAAAATATGCATGAAAGTCACTTGATAGCTTTTTAAAACTTGCCCATTGATACGTGAGTTTTTTGCAACAAAAAATGAGATGTTTGAATCAATGTAAAGGGTACAAATTGTCATTCTGCAAGCAGGTGATGAACACGCACGTGTGAGTTTACACTCTGGGATGGGGAGAATAGAGTACTGCCAATCTGCAGGCCATGTGAAGAAGTAATAAGACTGCATCTGAGCATATGAAGAAGGAAATCAGTAAGAGAAATTCCCCGAGTCCTCGTACACCTGGGGGTTCGGGGGAAACATTTCCAGTCAAAGCTGTAAAGGCTTAGGAAAAACAAATGTGATGCGTTTTATGTTTTAGCAGTGAAACGAGTTTAGGTTTGGAGATTTCTGGACATCTTACATCTCAGTTTCCATGGCAGAAGGTGAAACTTGAACCACACACAAAAAAAGGGGGGGGGAACCAAATTGAACTCAACCAAAATGCTGATTCCAAACAGAAGAGGTTGAACTAAAAAATGCTAAAATTACAAATATATAAATTTTAATAAGGTGCACAGTCAAGTTAAAAACACAAGGCCTATAACATAGGCAAGTCCTTCACAGTCAATACATACATATAAACTCATACACATGCGATGTACTTGACCTAGTATATTGTTCTAGTATATAAGGAATAAATAACTTTACAGGAAGTTTCATTATACCAGAAGAGCTTTTATGCATTTTTCTGCTGTGCATTATGACACTATTATATTATTAGGATGTGTACTAGATTACAATTCTATGACTGACCACTGTGTGTGTTAAATGCCATCAAGTTGCTTCCGACTCATGGCGACCCTATGAATCAATGTCCTCCAAAATATCCTATCTTTGACAGCCTTGCTCAGGTAAACTGAGGGCTGTGGCTTCCTTTATTGAGTCAATCCATCTCTTGTTGGGTCTTCCTCTGACCACTAAGGAAGGCCTTTTTCAGGCCGAAACGCGTTTGGTCATTATTGGGTCCTACTTTGGTCAATGCAAGCTTGAACATTGCATGTGTATGAGTTTATATGTATGTATTGACTGTGAAAGACTTCCCTATGTTATAGGCCTTATGTTTTTAACTTGACTGTGCACCTTATTAAAATTTATATATTTGTAATTTTAGCATTTTTTTAGCTCAACCTCTTCTGTTTGGAAGAAAGGTGGAACTTCCCATTTAAAGAGATTTTTTTCAGAGTGAGGGAGAGTTGTTTTCCAAGCTATCTACGCGTACCGAGTTAATCTCATTATTAATGAACCTCCAAAGAAAACTCGGTTGAGTTCAGGGAGTAATCGTTTCAGATTTGGATAAAAGCATTCAGTAAGAGTTTTGGCTTCTCCCTCTGTTTTTGTATCTTCATTTTTATGTACAGTGTCGTTTTGGCTCTGCTAATCTCCAGGGATAAGAGCCGAGCAGGATACAGACTGCCTTATATGGTGCCGATACTAAAGATGTTTTAGGAATGTGACTTGCACTAAAGCCTATGGCCCCAGATTTTGCTGCCAAACAAATTAGGTCATTTAAACGGCTACGGTTTTAAAACGGCGCTGGAACTTTTAATTTGGAACATAAAAGTGGTGTTATTTTTGTTGAATGGCTCAGACTCCTAGGGAGTTTATTTGTATTTTTTTTCCCTGGGTTTGGACTGTTCTTGCCTGCTTCCAAGTACAGTCTTTTCCCATGGAAATTAACTAGAGAAACGCTGACTGGGGAAAGACCCGCTAGAGATCAGCCCGTACCTCTGCTTGGGGTAGGGTTGCCAACTCCAGACTGAGAAATTCCTGGAGATTTGGGGGTGAAGCTTGGGGAAGGTGGAGCTCAGGGAAGGGAGGGACTTCAGCAGGGTATGATGGCATCGCGTCCATCCTCCAGCACAACGATTTTCTCCAGGGAAAACCTGTCTCTGGTAGCCTTAATTTGGGGCTTATTAAAAGAGGTGATATGATAAACCATCTTCAAGTACTTGAAGGGCTGTCATATAGAGGAGGGTGCCGAGTTGTTTTCTGTTGCCCCAGAAGGTCGGACCAGAACCAACGGGTTGAAATTAAATCAAAAGAGTTTCCATCCAGACATTAGGAAGAATTTTCTAACAGTCAGAGCGGTTCCTCAGTGGAACAGGCTTCCTCGGGAGGTGGTAAGCTCTCCTTCCCTGGAGGTTTTTAAGAAGAGGTTAGATGGCCATCTGTCAGCAATACTGATTCTATGTCCTTAAGCAGATGATGAGAGGGAGGGCATCTTGGTCATCTTCGGGGCATGGAGTAGGGGTCACTGGGGGTGTGGGGGGAGGTAGTTGAGAATTCCCTGCATTGTGCCGGGGGTTGGACTAGATGACCCTGGTGGTCCCTTCCAACTCTATGATTCTAGGTAATAGTGGAGAGCCAGCGTGGTGTAGTGGTTAAGAAGGGTATCTGGTGGGTTCTATAGCTTGGAACCCTCTACAGCTCAACCGCCCTGAGCCCTGCTTGACGGGGAATTGAATAAATAAATAAATAAAATGAGACTTGGAATAGGCAGGCCTTGGCACGTGTGTTGATCAGTGGCACACACAAGACCATTTTGCACAGTTTGCCAGGCTGGCTCTTTGCCCAACCCCTGCAGCGCAGTGCCACCAGGGCTTGCAGCGTGGAAGGAGATAGGGGGTGTGTCTTATGCCTGACCCTGCCTCCTGGACCTGTGCAGCTGCCTGCCAGGTCTGTGGTGAGACCCTGAGGTGCCGACAGAGCCAAGAGAAAGATTTACAATTGTGCATTTCCCGTAGAGTTTCCAGTGATTCCTAGAGTGACCCAGTGTTGCTTCCAGGTGTCCCTGGAAGTGACCTCATGACGTGTGCAACGGCGCCGCCCCCCCCACATCTCCACCCCAAAGCTCCCCCACGTCCTGACAATCCAAGTAGTATCTTTGACGTTTTCACCGGGGTCCCCTTACCACTCATTGCTGTAACCCAGAGACTTGATCCCGAGTTCCTCCAGGATGTTGGGACACCACCTTAAGCTTGGGTAGCTTGGATCTTCGCCTTGAATCTTGTTTCTTTTTCTTCCCATTATGGTAACTTAACACTCAAAGCCTTATTGTCCTTAATTCTTCGCCACCTCAATGGGCCTAGATTTTTGCCTCTAGCTTATTTAGGCATTGGAAAGCCTAGACGACAGGGTTGTATGTGTTTTTAATTAAAAACGAGAGCGGAGCGTTCTTAATTTATTGTCTCCCCCCCTACGCACATACACAAGCTATCTAAATATTTCATTTTTCAAGACTCCTCCTGAGTGCTTTCATTTTCATAGCTCTCTTTGTTTATCTGCCTCCCTTTTCTTATTAGTTGAATCCCTATCATAAGCCTGTGCCCCTCTCTTGTCCATGCCAAGCGCTAATATCCCGCGGAAAGCTCTGAGACACAACTTATGGGCACTGTGTTAGATCCGCACACTGCTTTTGTGTCATGTTGCACTGTTGCTGATGGCAGTAACTGGCCAGATCAGTGTCTCTCCCTCCCACCCACCCCAAGATAGAAGGTAAATCTCCATAAGTATTTTTGATGAAAATATTGATCATACTGCAGAGATCAGCTAATTGCTAGGTTTAAATTAGCAGTAAAGGACCTCACAGGAGCTCCGTGGCGCAGAGTGGTAAGCTGCAGTACTGCAGTCCAAGCTCAGCTCACAACCCAAGTTCGATCCCGACGGAAGTCGGTTTCAGGTAGCCGGCTCAAGGTTGACTCAGCCTTCCATCCTTCCGAGGTCGGCAAAATGAGTACTCAGCTTGCTGGGGGTAAAGGGAAGATGACTGGGGAAGGCAGTGGCAAACTACCCCGTAATCAAAGTCTGCCTCGTAAACATCGGGATGTGGCGTCACCCCATGGGTCAGGAATGATCCAGTGCTTGCACAGGGGACCTTTACCTTTTTAAAGGCCCTCACAGGACTTGGTAGCTCCTGGCCCGGAATATCAAGCTGAAACTGATGTACATGGAATATTATGCTTCTATGAAGATGGTTTTTTTGTTTTGTTTTAAGATTGCATTGACTTACATTGTGTAATCTGCCTTCTCAATGAGAAAGGCGGACTATAAAAATAACATACAGAAATACAATAATTTTTAATTTTTTTTATGTTCCCAAATATTAATGTGCATTTGAAAACTTACCACTTCGGCGCTAGACAGCAGGAATAGTTGGGCCATTTCACTGCAGGCTAAGATGTCTAATTTCTTCAGCCGTGCTGTATAGAACTTGATCTGGAAGCTCTTTATATTGACAAACTCTCTGAATCGCTTTTCAACTTATAGGAATCCTCCTTGAATTGTATGAATGCACAGGGTGAGGTCTGTGACCTGGGTTTGTTAGAGAATGTTCCTTCTTGAAGTTTGGGAAGTACTGTTTCTGTTAATGCAGCCTAAAAAATTCATTAGCTTTTAGTGCTTCAGCATCTCGCAGGAGGCGCACGCTTCACGTCTGATCCATTATAAAAGCCAGCTGGATCTTATCTGCTAGGTGTGCAGTTGGTTCTTCTCTGTGTCCTTTTACAATTTTCTTTTTGTTGTCTTTGCCAGCTTCTCTTGTTTGGTTAATCTTCAGTGCGCTCAGAATCCCATGTTTTTTTCCCCTTACAGTGAATCCCAACTACTCTGTCTATTGAACTGTTTTCATTGACGAAGCAGCCTTGTATTTTTCATCCAGTGTTTCTCCACATTTAAGAGATTTCATATTTCTCAGGAGAATGTCACGTCCCTGGTTCTGAACTAGTTTGCTTTGTATAACACTGTGTGCAGTCAGTTTATTACCACCTGCCCTTTGGGGAGGGTTGGGTTTGAATAGAGAATTGACGTTATCTTTTTTTTCTTTTCTCCTTCTGCAAAAGGGAATTCGCTTTGACCCAGAAATCCCTCAGACGCTCCGGCTAGAGTTTGCTAAGGCCAACACGAAGATGGCTAAGAGCAAATTAGTGGGAACGCCCAATCCAAGCGCTCCAGCTGCCCCCAACACTGTACCTCAGTTCATTACCAGGGACCCATGTAAGTGTGTGTGGGTTTACGTTGTAAATAAGCAAAGGTATGTGCCTCTCGAGAGCAGAGTCTTCAGGAAACAGAAGGACGTTGTGTGTCGTTTCTTTTCAAACGTCAGTAGTTTAAGCACTTCATTTTCGTACTGTTTGCACCGCCAATTCAGAGAGGGAATCCACTGTTGCTGAATACCTGTTGGATGGGTTCATGGACCATTTAGTCCTCCCCCCCCTCCCACATCCAGGGGCAATCCAAAATTGTAGAGCATGTGTTAATACCAGGCCACATCCACCCTTGCGAAGAAGCGCTTCCTGCTCTCTCAATTGCCAGCACAAGTCTTTCTCCTTCTCTCCCTGGGGAGAGAACGAGGCATGCGCAACAATAAATGGTGTCCCTCCCATCACCTTGCTTTTCCTTACCGCCATTTCAGGTCGGGGTGGGGTGAGTGAGAGGTGAGCAGGCGATAGAATGGATTTGAGAGAAAGCGAGGAGAACGAAGACGCCTTCCCACAGGGTCGGGTCTGCGGAAGAGCGCATGGAGCTGCTGCCGAGCATGGCTTCTAAACCATTCAGTCTCCAGTGCTTTCTCAATTCAATCCTGCTGCAAATTAGTTGCCACCCAAGGGTCTGAGGCTCCAGTCTTTTAAGTTCTGATGAGGGAAAGAAAGCTTTTTGTTAGTAAGACGGTCTGAAAGCAGATTAGCGTGAGAAAATGGGAAGCTGTATAAATGTTTGAAATCGCAGGGAATATTAATTATTGACACGGCATGCTGTGTGACAAGCGAAAGGTTTCGAGGCCAGAAAGAAATGTGCTGTTACATTCGTGAATTGCACTACCTTATCTGTAGGGCATAGATCCTATTTATTTATTCATATTTATTTCATCATCATCATCATCATCATCATTCCTTTATTGGCATACAAACACAATTCAGAAGGTTACAAAAGGAATGGAAATATTAAAAAGTGCCCTTTATGGTGTGGTTAAAAGACGGTTACGTTGAGAGGTACAGTTCGTTGATGCCGCCATCTAATTAGCTGTTTGGCGGGCTTTTAAAAGAAACTTTAAAAACTGTGCCACCGTCTCCAATATTTGGGGCGAACGATTGTTCAATAAATAGAGAACGTTAAAAAAATCTGAGACGTTCAGTCTGTTTACCAACAGGGGGCTTAGTCATTCATTACGAGATTTTGTGTAGAAACTGCAATAAAATAAAATGTGAGCAACTTTTTCTATATAATTATTGTCACAAGGGCAAAGCCTGTCAGGCAGAGGAATTTTCCGAAATCTGCCTCTGAGTAGCGCAGATGGCAAAACATTAAATCTGGCCAGAGAGATAGCTCTACGTTGAGATGGATCACACAGGTGAGATAAGTATGGAGAGGACTGGTAAACGTCAAAGGGTACCCCTAAATTTAATAGGGAGCATGTTTTATTAGCAGCACTATTTAGATTATATTTGTTTATACTTCACACTTATAGCCCGCCCTCATTCCCGGCAAGCCGGGCTCAGGGCGGGTCACAACATAAATCATAAAAACATAAGTTCAAAAATACATTTAAAACTACATTCTTCATAAAATGCAGTAAAACAAGATGGCATTCATTAGTGAACAGATAACAAATAGCAGCCACTGGAAAACCTGGTCAGGCAGTGAAACCACTATAAACAAAGTTGGTGTGGGGAGGATGGGGAGGCCCGCAACAATGACAAATGGAAAAACTTTCAGCTGCCCTCACTTATAAGCCTGGCGGAACAGTTCCTTTTTGCAGGGCCTGCTGATGTCACTAGGGAGTCTGTTCCACCAAGCTGGGGCCGGGGCCGAAAAGGCCCTGCCTTATCGAGGACAACCACACACTCATCGGGCTGGGGACCACCAGTAGATTGTTATTCATTGAGCGTAAAGCTCTCCAACCCACCAGCTCCTCCAGAAATGTGTAACGAAACGTTGTTATAACAGTTAATTTAGCATGACCTGAGACATGTGGGCCCTATTTAGATAATAGTCACTAACAGAGCCAGCGTGGTGTAGTGGTTAAGAATGGTGGTTTGCCCTCCCACCGTATATTTTTTTTTAAGGTTTGAGTTGGCTTGAATCTAGGCCTGGCTATAAACTCACCTGAGCCAGGACTGATAAGAAAGCCAACTGACAGGGACAAAATAATGCTTTAAAAAAATGAACAAAAACAAAGTTTATTCAGAAAAACACATAAGCTGAGCCTGGCCTTGGCCGGGGATGGGTGGAATATAAAAACAAACAAACAAATAACTATTAACAATCGCCCAGGAGTTTTGGGTTGTTAGGTGGGGGGACCCTCTCTGAGGCAGGTGCGTAATACGTAAGTACAACAGTTTGTTGGAACTAAAATGACCCACTCAACCCATCAAACTCTGATCAGGCTGCAATCCCAAGAGCACTTTCCTGGGAGTAAGCCCCATTTGTTAAAATGGGACTTACTTCTGCATAGACCTGCTTAGGCTTGCTCTCTCTCTCTTACCCAGATAAGGAACCTTAATCAGAGATCTGATATCTCTACAGATCTTTTAATTCCCACTCCTGTTAACGTAACTCTTGTTATCCCACTCCCAACGTCAATCTCTCAACCCTCCAAAACCCAAGTGACCCTAACATTTTGCCAGCCCACAGTTCCTATTGGCTGTTTCAAAGCACTGCTCTGATTGGTTCTTGTGTGATTAGGGTACATTGCTTTGCTCTACCTGTCCCTGAAGGTAGCACCTGCCTCTTCACAGGTGCTTAACTATGACCTGTGACTGCCGCTATAATGTCCAGCCAGGCTCTCTGTCCTAAGATTTGATAATGCATACATCTTAATTTTTTTGCCATTAATTGTATGTCTTTATATCAACTGGCACCTGTTTTAGAATTATTCATTTCAGTTTTTAATTTCAGGAATCCTTCATCTAATTACATTTATTAGTGTGTGGTGTGTTTGCTTTTAAAACAATAAAATTCTGCAGGCAAGCCGGAGGATTTTCCCATTGTTAAAAATATGGCTCTTTACTATCCCCTTGATCCTGTAATAAGAGCCCCATGGTGCAGAGTGGTAAGTGGCAGTACTGCAGTCAAAAGCTCTACTCACGACCTGTGTTTAAATATTGCAAGCCAGCTTGTACTCCTGTGTAAGCAGATGCAATTTATTGAGAGTATTTTGTTTTTTTGCAGGGGGTAGGTAAAAACGTCCTAGAGAGAAAAGTAACCTTTATTGCGTAAAAATTATTTTATATTTTCCCAAGGTTAAGTAGCTTGAAAAGCACAGGAAATGTAAAACTTCTGGGATATATAATTTTGGAAGAGAGTATACGGAACAAATTGAGTGATGGTCATTTCTGGAAAACTGGGGGTGGATGATAGGTTTTGCTTCTGCAGTGTACCCTGATTTCTTTTCCCTTTCCCTTTTGCCAATAAAAGCTCTATGATACATCGATCTTGAGCAGTAACTAGTTGTTATTAATCACTTAACACCCAGTAGACAAAAGGAGTAAAAATTCTTTTGCAACTGCTAGAGTTCTTTTGTATCTCTGTCAGCGAGTAGATATATGATTAAGTCATAAGAATATATATCAGAACGAATTGGCAAACACGGTGAAAATATAATGCCTCCAGAGATTAGCATACAAAAGACACTCCGAAAGAATATGTGCAATCATGTCCATCTTACCTAAGTAACGGGCAGATTTATTCTGAATAAGATAAACATATGAACCTTCATAACTGCCGAGGAGTGGGCGTTTAGTCTGGCCAGGATGAACACTCTTAAAGGGCGTTGGGATGGTTTCTTTTTCTGGTATTGTCTGTGATTATTAACCTGATCTTGCAGGTTGCTGTGGTGCTTCAGAAATCTGTGATACCTGTCTTCTCAGGTGACAGTGGGAGAGAGAAAACAAGTGCACCCACCATATAAGACGATAGGACCATCACACCGTTTTCTCTCTTAATAACCAGTGTCTGTCTCTAGCATGCTCACATGGTGTGGCATCATAACATGGGGGGAATGCTTCCTGATCTCACACTGCTGACTTTATAGTTGAGCCAGCATGGTGCAGTAGTTAACAGCGGTGGTTTGGAGCGGTGGACTTTAATCTGGAGAACCGGGTTTGATTCCCCACTCCTCCACGTGCGCAGCGGGCGCTAATCTGGTGAATCAGGTTGGTTTCCCCACTCCTACACACGAAACCAGCTGGGTGACCTTGGGCTAGTCACAGCTCGGTTAGAGCTCTCTCAGCCCCACCGACCTCACAGGGTGTCTGTTGTTGGGAGGGGAAGGGAAGGTGACTGTAAGCCGGTTTGAGTCTCCCTTAAGTGGTAGAGAAAGTCGGCATATAAAAACCAACCCTCCTTCTTTTCTAAAACAAGCTCTAAACAAATAAATGACAATTGAGCACGAGAGCTAAAAATAGTTGGGAAGGAATACGATGAATCACAATTACATTGTCTGATAACACCAGCAGATAAAAAGTTTCCCCCCAAAACTTGATTTTGCTCGAATGGGTGCATGACATTCTGCAGACATGAAAGGGCCTCTTGGCTTTACATTCTTACCGATTTCCTCCTGTCTCGTATCTCTTGGGGGAAGGTTAGGGTGCTCCGTACGTCTCTAAAGGGCTGTTGCTCTCTCCCCAAGAATGACCACAAACCTTAGGAATGAACGGTAGAAGAGGGAGGGCTGTTTGTATTAGCTCTGGCCAATTTTTTTTTTTTTACAGTTTATCTTATTTTAAAATCAACAGCACGAACATGTAATCTGCACTGTAATTAAAGTCCGTCCCCTGCCAGCTTGGCTGAGATGTTAACTCCCGCGGCCGTCAGCCCTGAATGTTTTCTGCCATTGTGTTTCAGAATAGGGGACGGAAAGGATTGTTAAATGTGCCATGAATCAGGGCGGAGAAGGGCCCTGACCGGAGGCTGACTCCAGCCTTTTGTGGGCCTAAGGCAAGAGGCCTGCAACGTGCTGTCTCCCCTTGTATACAGGGGGAGTCGCCTTTCTTCCCCCTACATGGGGGTACCACCACCTCCGCCGTTACTAGTGGCAGCTTCGCGCTGCTACTGTGGAGTGGCGGCAGCCAGGAGGAGGGCAATAATAATAATAACAAGAACAACAACAATAATAAAAACCTGGGGGAATCTGAGGAGGAGCTATTACTTTACTTTGCAAGCTACTACTTTACATTGTAAGCCAGTATCCAGGGCTGGATTAAGACCTTTAGAGGCGCTAAGCACTGAAAAGATTTGGGTGCCCCCATATATATGTCATTCAAAACATAAACAATAATAAACCATCAAATACAATTTTTATTTTTTGAAATGAAACAAAACTTACAGTAAGATGGAAAATAATGTTTATTTTTGAAGAGGGGCCGTGGTAGAGCATCTGCTTGGCATGCAGAAGGTCCCAGGTTCAATCCCCGGCATCTCCAGTTAAAAAGGGACTAGGCAAGTAGGTGATGTGGAAGACCTCCGCCTGAGACCTTGGAGAGCTGCTGCCGGTCTGAGTAGACAATACTGACTTTGATGGACTAAGGGTCTGATTCAGTATAAGGCAACTTCATGTGTTCATGTGTTATTATTTTTCCCGTGAGACACGGTCCTGAGAAAAGCAAGATTTGAGTCCAGTGGCACCTTAAAGGCCAACAAGATTTCCAAGATATAAGCTTTCGAGAGTCAACGCACCCTTTGCCAGATGCCTCTCGAAAGATTGACTCTTGCAAGCTTATACCCTGGAAATCTTGCTATTCATTGAGGTGCTATTTGACTCGAAATCTTGTGGTTCTCCTGCAGACCAACACGGCGACCCATCTGAAACTGTCCTAGGAAATCTTCACCTGAGGGCACATAATTCGTTGGCTTCAGAAACCATTCCGTCGCGCTTGACAAAGATATAAAGCCATATAAAGCAACAAGTAAAATCTTCAGAACTTCACATCAATCTTATTTGTCCAAAATGATACATTTTTACGAAACGGGATCAGGAGCCGGCTACCCGTCTAGTACTGAAGAGATTATTTATGGCCATTTTTCTACCTATACTGAAGAGATGATCTATAACTTTATTAATTAACTGATCTACTGGTGATGCATCGTTGAAGAGATATCCACAACACATGGAAGAACAAACTGAAGGATTGTATATGGACTCTTGATTTCTATGCCAGTGGAATTATTGTGTATTGTTACTTTGGATGTATTTCAGTCAGTATGTATAGGTAGTTATAATGTTGGTACATAATTAAATCTATGAGTATTGTCCCTTAGCCACATGATTTTTATTTTGAGGTTTAATTGCTGTGTTGGTGTGGCGTGTCTACTATTTTTTCTTTAAAGATATAAAGCTGAAATTGTCTGCCTGAGACAGAAGCTGACCGGAAGGGGCCCGAGGGCATTTGTTGCGATGCTGCACGATGCATTCCCCTCTGCGGTTGGACGTTTCGTAGGAGCGTGCAATCTGAAATTTACCAGTAATGATCTGACCTAAATAGTGCCGGGAATGCTGTGAATCCGAACCACGTTATTTCCATCATTTCAAAGCTACTGGAACCCTTCTGATGTTACTGGTCGTTCTGGTGCCTTGTTGTCTGCTTTTGGCTTTCCAGGAGGGGCTGAAGCAGCAAATCTACGGCTTGATTTGGCATCGGCAAATAGGTTTCTCTCAAAGGTGCTGCCTGCTGAAGGAACTCTTGCCAAACAGAATCATCCCAATTGGTGTGCCTGTGTCCAGACTTTGAGACATCTTTATGACTTTTTTTGAAAAAAATAAAATGTATTTAGTTATTACAGAAAAAAGAAATGCAAAACAAAACACCATACATACAGCATACCAACCCTTCTAAAATGTGCCGTATGACAAACCACTCTCTACAATGGTTGACTAATAGGTTATTAAAAATATCTATGTTAAAAGACCATATTAGAAAAACTCCGACATCCCTTGATTAAACTGTGTTATACCACATAATGGCTTTTTAATTCATATACGCCTTACTTATTGTTCTGCTCCTTAAAGCCTGATCTACAGGTCTTTATGACTATGATACGTTGACAATTTTATTTATGGTTGTAATATAACATCTCATTTAAGAGGGAAACACACACGGGGATTAATTGCCCATTTGTATGGAAGCCTAAAACAGATGAAGAAGTCTTGCAGGTGTATATATATTTATTGTCATCCTGCAATCACAACGTACCTACAGTCATAAAGAGTCTTAGAAAGTCATGTATATTTTTAGTCTGGGACTGTGATTTAGTTTTGACTACTGAGGAAGGCCATTGGGCTGAAACGCGTTTGGCCAAAGTCTCATTCTGTGGTTTTATGTCTATTTGTGTTGTATGTTTACATGAACATGTTGGTTTACAGGCTATGGCAGGGCCTTATATATGTTATTGATCTTAGCCTGTAATAAATATATACATATTTTGTATTGATATAACCGTTACATTGTATAACCTTGGCCTTGGATGTTGGTTTTTTCTTGACCTTTGGGTACTTAATCCTGTTGTTTTTAGGGTTACATTTTTTCCTCCCCGTTAGTTGTTGGTGCTGCCAGCTGGAGGACCTCCTGCCAAACAGAATCGTCCCAATTGGTCAGTTCTTGTAGGTTATCCGGGCTGTGTGACCGTGGTCTTGGTATTTTCTTTCCTGACTTTTCGCCAGCAGCTGTGGCAGGCATCTTCAGAGGAGTAACACTGAAGGCCACAGCTGCTGGCGAAACGTCAGGAAAGAAAATACCAAGACCATGGACACACAACCCAGATAACCTACAAGAACTGATGAACTCTGACCGTGAAAGCCTTCGACAATATCCCAATTGGTGTTTCTGTCTTCAGTGTTTTCACTTTCCGCCAATCGTTGCAGAGTCTTGCTGGCTTTGGGAGGGTCTTCAAGTTCTGTAGCACCGCAGGACTAGATGTGCTAGGCAGAGAAGAAAGTCTTTGGTTGTATTCACTGGCAGACAGGCAAGGCAGGAGGTGATAGGTAAAGCTCCTCACGCGAGCCTGTGGTTTGGAGAAAATAAGGAATAGCTGGAATCTGTCACATTCTTCCTTAATTTCTCTCCTTGTAAATGAGTCCACGTTCCCCCCCCCCTTGAGCCTTCTACATATGCCAGAGGGCTTGGGAGAGAGTTATCCTGGACGCTCTGGGTATGGCTATAATAAAGAAGAACAGGTGTTTATTGGACTTTCTTACCTTCTGCATATTCTCGCACAAAGAGGGAAATCCTTGCTTGTCTGTGCCGGAGGGCTTGGGGATAGAAGCGGCAGCAGGCACAAACAGAGGCTGGCTAGCATTCTCATGTTTGTGGACCACTGTTTGCGAAGGCTGGTGAGGTCATTTAGGGAGGGCAGCGGCCGTGTGAATAAGCACCTGCCGTGAGTATTCTTTACAAGCAAGTGTATCTTTTTGTTAGGAAACAACCACAACAAATGTTCTTAAATACATCGACTTTTTTTGCAATGCAGTCTGGAATATAACGAAGGAGTACTTTGGTGTGGATCTCTTCTCCCCACTCAGATATAGTTTTTCAGCTTTATGTGCAGCCTCTTAAGTAAAAGGTGAAGTAGTCCCCTGTGCAAGCACCGGGTCATTACTGACCCATGGAGTGATGTCACATCTCGACGTTTACTAGGCAGACTATATTGAGGCAGGTCATGCTGTTCAGATGACAGGCTCTTAGAATGTATCACTTACTGAGAAGTGAAGTTATCTTATTCAGCCAGTCATCGAGTAAGCAGGACTCAACAACTTTACCTACTTTTAAAAAGCAAGTCTTTTTATTGATATACTTCTAGTAAAATATGTATAAATGCAGATTATCAAGTCTTTAACACTTCTATAAAAACTCTTGTCAAAGTACAATGTATGGAGTAAAAGCAAGCAAGCCTTACATATTATTCAGTTTCAAAATCCAACTTCTAAAATATCAGTCAAATTATTCTGATTCAATTCAAAGTATCTAATTCATAAAGTCTAGAGTAATGTATTTAAGCCATACATACCAGTCAGCCTTTTCTTGAGAGCCTTTGGAAGGTTCTGATTCTCTGGGCTTACTGTGGCTGTATTTATACTGTTTCAGACTCATTAAGGGTGTTGATTTTACCATCAGGAGGGATATCTTTCTCCCCACTTTCAGATAACATGAGCAGTGCAATAATGTCTTAGTTGCAGCTGTTCAGGTTATTATATTCTCCCCATGATCAAATATGGGCTTCCTTTCCTTTCAGTCTATTTTGCTTAATGTATAAACAATCATTTCTGAGCTCCATGATCACGCCATATACATTTTCATACCATTCTCATCGTCAGTACAATACGCATTAAATGAGACTATTTAGAAATCTACAATACAATATATAACTATATAAATCATAAAACACAATTATTGCTTACATTGTAACATTTAACCATCTGGTCAGTAGGAAACATAGCCCTCAGCAAGATTATAGAAGGCAAGAATCTTACTGCACTTATAGCCTTGAGGTTTTTTAGTAGACCTTCTCAAGGATAGCAGGACTTTTCTGCTCTTGAGATATGAGCAGCTGACAGCTGAATCAGAAAGGGTAATTTTAGATATATCTTTCTGTTAGATAGTGAAGAATAACTTTGTTCTTCTCCCTTCAAGGACAAGACCAGGGCAAGATAGTTAGCTCTTGAAAGAATTCAGACCTTGAGAGAATTCAGTCAGCCTGTTCTAAAGACATTTGCATTTTGCAAGCTGTTGCCAGGCTTTTCATTACACAAACCTCTACAGTTTGTGGTTCAGTTTTATATGTTGTGTTCAAGCTCTACATGGAATTAATTCTGCACATGTACACAAAATACCATAATTATGTCAGAGACCGTGACAATATTTACGGGGCGGTTTGCCATTGCCTTCCCCAGTTGTGTACACTTTACCCCCAGCAGCAAGCTGGGTACTCATTTTACCGACCTCAGAAGGATGGAAGGCTGAGTCAACCTTGAACCGGCTACCTGAAACCGACTTCCGTTGGAATCGAACTCCGGTCGCGAGCAGAGCTTTTGACTGCAGTACTGCAGCTGACCACTCTGCGCCATGGGGCAGAACCTACATTAATTACTTGACCAGAATTTCTATAATGGTCCCTTTTCCCCCCACTGCATGTGACTGCAAGAGCCCCATGGCACAGAGTGGTAAGCCGCAGTACTGCAGACAAAGCTCTGCTCACGACCTGAGTTCGATCCTGACGGAAGTCAGTTTCAGGTAGGCGGCTCAAGGTTGACTCAGCCTTCCATCCTTCCGAGGTTGGTAAAATGAGCACCCAGCTTGCTGGGGGTAAAGTGTAGGCGACTGGGGAAGGCAATGGCAAACTACCCTGTAAACAAAGTCCACCTAGTAAACGTCAGGATGTGATGTCACCTGACCTGGTAATGATCTGGTGTGACGTCACCTGACCTGGTAATGACCTGGTGCGTGCACAGGGGACTACCTTTACCTGTGATTGCAATAGACTTCATCCTGTATTGCATTCTCTCTCCAACCCCAACACCCAGTTGCTCTTGTAGAATAATCATGGTCCTTAATGTGTGCTACGGGTCTTGGCTTTTCTATTTTTATTTCAGTGTGAAATGTTGTTGCTGATTTAACTTTTAATTGTAATTTTTTTTTGAAAAGGAGGTAGTAGGATGGGTAGGAGGTGCCATTTTAGCTTGGCTTTAAAAATAATTCTCTTCAGTGTGTGTTCGAGGTTTTTTTTTTTTTTTTGGAACTTTGCTGTTTTTATAACCACAGCCTCTCCTTATTCTTCTCTTGCAGATGAGCTCACGGTACCTGCACTTTACCCCAGTAGCCCTGAAGTGTGGGCGCCGTACCCTCTCTACCCAGCGGAGTTAGCACCTGCTCTACCTCCACCTGCTTTCACCTACCCCGCTTCACTGCATGCCCAGGTAATTGGTGCCAATCAGTCACAACTGCACTCACGTTACCACCTGATCCTCTCCAGTGTGCACCGTAGGACTAACACCTGTCTGGCTAACAGGCGCACCAGAGAGAAATTAATGATCACATCTCGATCAAGCTGACACATCTTCCTGGGACCACTGGGGACAGGCTTACGGGAAAATGACCGCACCCCACTGCCTGATACAACACCGAACCACCTCTCTCTTCCTGAGTAATTTCACCTCCGTTCACACGAGGCAGTTAGAAACATCTGCTGGGTCTTTGTACACATATATACCCCCTTGTATATATGGACTACGCTTCCCAGACTAGTCTTTCCAGCATTTTTTGTTCAGCTTCCGAGGCTGGATGATCTCAAAGTGGATAAATGTAAGGGTGTGTGAGTGACTGTTCATGTAACGTGGGTCCCTGAAGCCAGTAAAAAAGAAAGATCCATCAAACAGTGCCATATTTAGGGTCAAAACCCAAGGGCTTGACGATTTGAACACATGAAGCTGCCTTATACTGAATCAGACCCTTGGTCCATCAAAGTCAGTATTGTCTACTCTGACCCGCAGCGGCTCTCCAGGGTCTCAGGCAGAGGTCTTTCGCATCACCTACCTGCCTAGTCCCTTTAACTGAAGATGCCAGGGATTGAACCTGGGTCCTTCTGTATGCCAAGCAGATGCTCTACCACTGAGCCACAGCCCCTCTTCAAGGCTCTCCAGGGTCTCAGGCAGAGGTCTTTCACATCACCTACTTGCCTAGTCCCTTTAACGAGATGCTGGGGATTGAACCTAGGACCTTCTGCATGCCAAGCAGAAGTTCTACCACTGAGCCATAGCCCCTCTTCAAGGCTCTTCAGGGTCTCAGGCAGAGGTTTTTCGCATCACCTACTTGCCTAGTCCCTTTACCTGGAGATGCCACGGATTGAACCTGGGACCTTCTGTGTGCCAAGCAGATGCTCTACCGCTGAGCCGCAGTTATAGAAAACTGCATCAAGGGCCCTTGATCAGGTAGCCTGACTTCCTTCGGGACAAGGGCATCCATGAGAGTAGCAGCTGGTGCTTCCTTAATCCAGGCCAGACTTCCTGGCTAAGATCCACCATGAGTGAACGGTTTGTTAGCACTCAGTGCTGCAGCAAAGTCGAGGTTTAGTGGCCTAGAGGGAAGAGCTGCTCTTTCTAAAAGATATAATTAAAGTGAGATAAAAAGCCAGCCAAAGAGGTGTTGAAATCCAGTCTGTTCCGCTGGACCAACATTCGGTTATGGGCTGTGGATTGTCTGTCTGAATGCCTACCCTGTGTGTAAAACGTTTTCATGCTAGGTTCAGCTGTTATCCCTTATTGGTAGATGTCAATCGGTGCCCTGTTGCAATCTCCTCCAGATCTGAGAGGAGGAAGGATATCATTGACGAACGGCTATACCGTGGTGGTAAAGCACGTGCTGTCCACGCAGTGGCTCCCAATTTCAATCTCTGGCACATCTAGTTAAAAGTATCTCAGGGGGCATGGTGTTTGTAGCATATAGCCATTTTGGGTACATATTTTGTGTCCTTAACCAGGCTCTTGTTTGGTTCTTGAGCTTCCATGCAGCTTCTGAAAGAGATTGTCCCACCACGTGGTTTACCTGCCTATACCTATTTCTTGTGACAAAAAAGCACCACTGTGTACAACAAGTAGTTGGGGAAAGTCGACACAACAGCCACACAAAAAATGTTCCAGCACAAATAATTTCAAAATGTAGTCATTTATCCATCAATATGACCTAACAACTGAAATTCTAGTAATTGAATTACAGCCTAGTTGCATGCAGTCATCTGCGTAAATATTGCAAGGATCACAGTATAAGTACAATATCACAATAATAATAATAACTGGATAAAATTTACATTTGAGTATATAAAACAAACATATGAGAAATTGTGATATTGTACTTACCTTACGCTGTGATCCTTGCAATATTTACACAAATGACTGCATTCAACTAGTCTGTAATTCAATTACTAGAATTTCAGTTAGTCATATGGATGGATAAATGACTACATTGTGAAATTATTTGTACTAAAACATTTTTTGTATACCTATTTCTTGACAATTCCTTGCCTTTCTAGAGCCTACTTTCTAGCTAGATTAAACGGTAACCCTTCTATGGTTATGCAAGGTAGGTTTTTGAACCTACCATATTCGGAAAGGACTTTTTCGTGCTCTTCCGGCTCCATCGATTCACTAGCTCATGTGCTCTTGGAATGTCGTTTCTATGAGGATCTTAGATTACGATATCTCTCTCCTCTTTTAACAGACAAATCTAATGCCTCTGTGTCTGATAGAATGCCTTTTTAAATTAAGTGATAGGGACCCCAAGGCTACACTGGCAGCAGCAAAATTTGTTTCAGTCCTTATATCCCCCAAATAATAGATCTAAAACTATGTTGCTCAAGATCAGTGGATCAAAGAGCTTCTAAGGGATAAAGGAAAGGAAAGAGATTGTCAGTGAGTTCATAGTTTCGGTCTGAATCGCAGGACCAGCAATTAGGATTTGTACTGATAGCGGTTGATGTTTCCATAGTCAAGCAGCAACTCTCTGTAACGTACATTCCCTTGCTCAGTCCTCGAGCCAGAAAAGGTGATACAGAGTTGGCCACGGTTTTTGCTCTTCATCTCCTTGCAGTCTGTCCACTGGACAGTGTTGCCTATGTTACAGTTGTCAATCCCTTGTATTACCACTGGGGACTGGGGAGAATTGGTACAGTCCCTCTGTGGCTTTTGGGGACCCTGAATCAGCTTGCTGGACAGCTTAAAAGCTCTTTCTAATGGAAGCGACCTAGGGAAGACCAGGTCCTGGGACGGTAGGCCTGGACAAAGCCCACATCGACGAGGGCTTAGTTTTAAACGCCAGTTCTTTGCTGTTAGACCAATGAAGTTGTTGGTAACCAATTTGGGGGATTGTTTTCGGCCTCTCACAAGCTGCCAACTTGGAAGGCTTTAAGAGAGGATTGGACATGTTTATGGAGGAGAGGGCTATCCATGACTACTAGTCAAGATGGATACTAGTCATGATGCATACCTATTATCTCCAGGATCAGAGCATGCCTATTCTGTTAGGTGTTGTGGAACACAGGCAGGACAATGCTGCTGCAGTCATCTTGTTTGGGGGCTTCCTAGAGGCACCTGGTTGGCCACTGTATGAACAGACTGCTGGACTTGATGGGTCTTGGTCTGATCCAGCATGGCCTTTCTTATGTTCTTATGTTCATTCTGAAACCTGAGTCTCTGCACCTGGTTCAATTTGCCGTTTTTGTGATCTGTTGGAAGCTGCTTGCTTTGTGAACGAGGCAAGCTGCTCTTCCATTTGTTTCTAACATTTACACATTCTGTTTGGGTCATAGTACCACCTGACCTGGGTGGCCCAGGCTAGCCTGATCTCATTAGATCTCAGAAGCTGAGCAGGGCCAGCCCTTGTTAGCATTTGGATGGGAGACCACCAAGGAAGTCCAGGGTTGCTACAAGAGGCAGGCAATGGCAAACCACCTCTGAAGGTCTCTTGCCTTGAAAACCCTACAGTACATAATATAAGTCAGCTGCGACTTGACAGCACTTTCCACCATCAGGAGGTAAACCAGGAACCTGTTGGTGAAACCTGAACTACTGACGTACAGTGTAAGCCGTTTACTATTTGTTTGTTTAAAATGGTTTTCTCCCAATTCTCTTCCGAATTCTCGGTCATGTTTTTCACCAACGTGACAAGTAGAAGAGGTTCCCACTGAAGCCAGATGGGTCGGAGGTGGTGAAGAGCTGAACTTTGGGAAATGTAGTCTCTGGCAGGGAGGATGAGTTAGTGTTCTTTTGGGATGTCGCTTTCAGGCCGAGGTGTTTTAAGGGTCCCGCACAAGCTAAACATGGCGATTGGAGCATGGCGGTTTTCCTGAGCCAACGCTAACTTTGCAAGACTTCCTCCTCGTAGAAGTTACAGCCTAGAAACTTGGCATTGGTGGGGAAGAAAATGAACACGAACCAGAACTTGAGGGAAACCGCTTCTGACAGGGAGGAGAAGGGAAATTAGCTCCAAATGGAGCACTATCTTTTATTCACGACTTGCGGCGGGGCGGACTGAGCGCGCGAGGCCGAAAACAATCCCCCAAAGCTCCACACCTCTCCGGCGAAGTGGGAGGCAAGAATGCCAAGTAAATGTATGTCCTGTCACAAGCACTTTTTCTGCTCACTGAACCCTGCTGCCTGGGACTCCTAATGGCCCTTGAGAGCAGGCGCGCTCTAGTTAAAAATTAACAAACAAAGGGGGGGAAAGTAATTAAATATGGATGGCGGCGATCGCTGAGGAGCCTGTCTGCCCTGAACCGCTGCACGCTTGAGCGGTCCCAAGCAGCTCTCTCTCTCTCCCTCCCTCCTGCAAGTTTGCAAGAATGCTGGGCGAAGCTCATGCTTCCTGGAAAAGGCCCTTTGATCCACGCTTTGGGGGAGAGCAGCGATGCCGCTGCTGTGTAGGAAGCCTGGCAAACGGAGGACGGCAAACTTGGGGCGCTGGCAACATAGACCGAAGCGCCAAGTAGGGACGAAAGGCTGATCTGCCTTTGCGTCATCCTTATGCACAAGAGTGACTCTCCACGCAGCGCACCCATGTTGGTTTCCCTTGATGACGCTTTAGTTATTTCTTAACAGAGCTGTGTAGGTTTGGGGGGAATTCCCACTCGCCGCCAGCATGGTGTCTGTCGGGGGCATTAAATGCTTCCTGTTTTTAACGAAACGTCCTGGTTTGCTTTTTCTGTTTCCTGTGCCGTAGGCTTCCTCCTTGGAATACTCAGGTGTGGTTGTGTGTGTGCTTGCGTTTTGGCGTTAATTTCTTCTTTTTCTTTTTTAGTAATTTTATTGAAATAAAGGGTACAAAGGAAAACAGGGGAGGGGGGAGATATATATGTGTGTGTGTGTGTGTGTGTGTGTGTGTGTGTGTGTGTGTGTGTGTGTGTATATACATACATACATACAACATATTACTTTCACGAAAAGTTAATAATAAGAATATTCTAACGCAGAACAGGCATTCAGTGTTATCAAAAATTTCATCGTTTGGGCTAATAATATGAATAACACATACCAAAAAATGAATGTTTTCATTGGTGTTAATGTCTTCATAGCCCAGCGGTTGTCTTTACATTCTTCCCTTTTTGTTCCTTCTCCTTTCGCTTTTAAAGCCAATCCACAATTCATTATTTTAGTACTTTTTAAAAATCCTGCTCTTCCTCCAAGGAGCTCAAGGCAGTAGACATCATTCTCCCCTCCTCCAGTTTATCCCCACAACAACCTTGTGAGGTACGTTATGCTGAGAGAGAGAGAGAGAGAGAGAGAGAGAGAATGTCCCAAGGTTACGCAGCCAGCTTTCAAGGCAGACGTGGGATTCAAACCTGGGTCTCCCAGATCCTAGTCCAGCACTCTGACTGCTACACCATTCTGGCTGAGCCAGTCCAAGCAGAGAAAGTAACCCAGATTAAAATTTTAATATTTCCTCATGCTTGAAATATTTCGGAGATGATGTTATTCATGCGTTCCGCTCCTGGAAGGTAGGCACACAGACTACTTCAGATGGATTCTTGCCACCCCCAGCCCCCAATCTATGCTTCTGACAGAGATCATGGCTGGCTTCCCTCATTTTAGCCCCCCCCCATCCCCCCTCAACATCTCTTTGGTCTCTACCTTCAAGCAGTTCCTTATTTCAATTTTTTAAATTTTTGTATTCTTTTAATGATTCTGGTTCTGCCTATTTTAACCTGCTACTATACTGTTTTAGATTGTAATGGCCTACGGCCTTATACAATAAACTTGACTTGGCTTGACTTGCAAGCAGTTCCCACAGCTTGCAGATGAGGTTATTTGAATGGAACTTAGGCCCAGTTCACACATGCAAAGGAATGGGAGGGCAGCGGCCTAAAATGGTAGAATGAACATGAGACAGGTCGCTCCCTGGTATCCTCTGCCTCTTCAAGTATTCCCCTTGGCTTCTTGGTTTACAAGAGACCTAGGGAACATGAAGAGGGTTAGGAGATATCTTGAGCCTTTTAGCTAGAAGACTAGGGATGGATCAGAGCATGCCACTGAAGGCATTTCTTCACCACCATTGCTTCAGCTCTGTCTCACCCAGCTCAGTTGTTGAAGGTGGTTCATGATCACAACAATGCCTAGGTGGCATTCTAAGGGTTATTATTGCAGGCTTCTTTTCTAATTAAAACCTCTGCCATCCTTGGATGCCAGGCCGACTGTGGATCTGATTCCTGGGGTGTCCGGAGCGCCTGCTTGTTAATTTCCTATGGGTAGATTCAGATGGATCTCATTTATGGGTTATAACTTGCTTACTGGGTTCTTGCCTTTTCCGGCTTATGAAAGTGTGTTGGGAAAAGATGGTGAGACGTAGGGAACATCTGTAAGGATTATTAATCTGTAAGGATTATTAATTCTGCATTGAGAGATGGGTTTTTCCAGATCCTCTGAAGAAAGCGTTTGTTAGACCCTGGCTTCCAAACATTCATTGGCTACAGATGATGTGGCCAGTTATAGACTGGCCTTTTTCAAAAAGATATTTTTAAACCCATGAACCTGCCTTATACTGATTCAGACCATTGGTCCTTCATGGTCAGTATTGTCTACTCAGACTGGCAGCAACTCTCCGTGCAGAACCCTTGAAATTATTCATAGAATTATAGAGTTGGAAGGGACCACCAGGGTCATCTAGTCCAACCCCCTGCACAATGCAGGAAATTCACAGCTACCTCCCCCCCCCCCCCAATTTTGTCAACAAAAATATCATGGGGAACCTTATCAAAAACCATACTGAAATCAAGATAAATTATGTCAACTGCATTCCCCTGATCCAAGAAGGTAGTAACTTTATCAAAAAAAGGAGATAAAATTAGTCTGACATGACTTGTTCTTGAGAAACCTGTGCTGATTGTCTGATTTGTTCGAAAACGTTTCCCAGTATAAACGTCAAGCTGATGGGTCGGTAGTTACCCGGGTCCTCCTTTTCCCCCTTCTTGAAGATGTGGACAACTTTTGCCCACCACCAGTTTTCTGGCACCTCACCTGTCCTCCAAGAATTCTCAAAAATAATGGACAGAGGTTCAGAAATTACATCTGCAAGTTCTTTTGAGTAGCCTTTGATGCAATTCATCTGGCCCTGAGGACTTTGTTTCATTTAAAGAAACTAGGTGTTTGTGCACTACCCCCATGCCAATCCTAGGCTGCAAATCCCTTCCCTCATGTGTTCTGTTTATGCCATGTTGAGCACTGTTTCCCTCGCAAGAAAAGACTGAGGATCCAGCATGGCCTTTCTTATGGTCTTATGTTAAGATAATGGAGAGCTCCCGATCTTCACAGAGGACAGCTCTGAGCTAGGTGGGCCTGTAGTCTGACTTTGTATAAAGCAGCTTCAGATGTTCACCCTGTAAATTTGTGAACAAATATAGTATTGTTCTGCTTACCTTGCCAATCTCATGTAAGTACAGTAACCAGAGGCTGAGAAGACTGTAACTTGCCCAAAAGTGGCCTGAAGCCATGGCTAATTTGACTTCGTAATTGTGATCCAACATGGTATCCAGCGGACTGTGCTAAGGACTTGATGAAGGCAAATGCTTCTGTTCAAGAGAAGTTGTGTATGAGAACTAGTTGGTCTTGCAAATGTCCTGCCTGTGCCACTGCAATTCTTGCTGCTTCTATTCTAACAGGTCGTGATATGCTACAGTTTTGGTGGGCATCTGTGAAAAAATGTTCATAAAACATTTTATGGTATGGGAGTCTGCATGAACAGAGTTGAACAAAATCCTCTGCTTGTGACATGGCTTCCATGTCACTTCCTGATACACACTGCAAAGTAGGTTTGAGTTGATGAAATGTATGCATTTAAGAACATAAGAAAAGCCATGCTGGATCAGACCAAGGCCCATCAAGTCCAGCAGTGTGTTCACACAGCGGCCAACTGGGTGCCTCTAGGAAGCCCTCAAAACAGCAGCATCCTGTCTGTGTTCCACAGCACCTAATAGAATAGGCATGCTCCTCTGATCCTGGAGAGAATATGTATGGCATGATTAGTATTCATTTTGACTAGTAGCCATGGATATCCCTATCCTCTGTGAACATGTCCACTCCCCTCTTCAAGCCTTCCAAGTTGGCAGCCATCACCACATGCTGGGGCAGGGGGTTCCACCATTTCACTATGCGTTACATGAAGAAATACTTCCTTTTATGTGTTTTGAATCTCTCGCCCTCCAGCTTCAGCAGATGACCCCCACGTTCTGGTATTATGAGAGAGGGAGAAAAGCTCCCTGTCCACTCTCTCCATACCATAAGTAATTTTACAGACCCCTCGTCCAATCTCCTGTTTTCTAGGATGAAGGGAGTCAGTTTATCTGTATGGTAGCAGTACTCCAGTTTAAGATTAGCAGATGGTTGGTTCCACATGAAGTGATGTGCCTGGCAGACTATGCTCACCAAACGCAGTGTCAAAAAGGCGGTTCTTCAATGGGAGCTGCATTAGTGCACTCCAGTGAGTTCAGGGCATGTCCTGATTTTACCATCATCAGAAGACAAGAGCTCTGAATCAGGAAGCACTTCAAAGCGCTACCTTCTTCCTGTTGGGGAAGTTTAGAGCTGCTGTTTGTACGTGAGAAGCTTTCATCTTGTAGGAACAGGCTCCTCGTACGTGTGGATTATTGGAGCCCACCTTTTTCCTTTGGTGTTCCAATTACTGAGAGCAGGTGTGGTGTGGTGGTTATAGTGTTGGATTAGGATCCGGGAGAGCCAGTTATTCTCTGCCATGGAAGCTCGCTGGGTGAACTTGAGCCAGCCACACATGCTTAGCCTAACCTGCCTTACAGGGTTGTTGAGAGGGTAAAATGGAGAAGAGGAGAACAACCATAAGCCAGCGTGGTGCAGTGGTTAAGAGTGGTGGACTCTGATCTGGAGAACTGGGTTTGATTCCCCACTCCTCCACATGAGCGGCGGAAGCTAATCTGGTGGACCGGATTGGGTTCCCCACTCCTACCCACGAAGTCAGCTGGGTGACCTTGGGCTAGTCACAGCTCTCTCAGCCCCACCTACCTCACAGGGTGTCTGTTGTGGGGAGGGGGAGGGAAGGTGATTGTAAGCCGGTTTGATTCTTCCTTAAGCGGTAGAGAAAGTCGGCATATAAAAACCAACTCCTCTTCCTCTTCTTTGGAAGAAAGGCAGGGTATGAATGAAATTAATAAAATAATAAATAAATAAATTAAAAATACCACATTCCTGTCCCATAAAATCTACTGATAAGAGAAAGAACAAATTTAATTATTCCAGTAGTCAATTAGAAGAGGGTAAGCTTTATGATGGGAGCCAATTTTAGCCAGTGAACTTGAAAGTCAAAGGCACCTTTTGAAAAGTTCTTTGGTAATGCAAAACAGACTGTTAAAGCTGGTCTTTCTTATTAAGGTTGGTAGCTTTTCAGTATTATCTAACACATTAATATTTCACAATTGACTTGATTTTGTGGCAAGGTCGATGGTGGCATGGGTTGGCCGCCTAAGAATGAAATGAACCAGGGGCAAACCCAACTGGATTGTGCCATAAACAGGCTGTGACAGGAGAGGTGGCATCACCCATCTACAGAACTATGAGGGTACAATCTGACAGAAGTTTATATCAGAATTCCCACTGAAAACAGTGGAATAGGACTTCGTTGTAGCTGACTTTTTCTGGATGGTGCATTGAAAATGCAGACTTTACAAAAGGCCCTCAAAGTATCCAGCTACCACAAGATGGCCACAAGCAGGGGTTGAAGTGTTAAATCCCCGCTTCCCCTTCCCAGGTGGCCTTGATCCAAATTGGACCAAATTGGGGAGGGGCTGTGGCTCAGTTGTAGAGCATCTGCTTGGCATGCAGAAGGTCCAAGGCTCAATCCCTGGCATCTCCAGTTAAAGGGAATAGGCAGGTAGGTGATGTGAAAGACCTCTGCCTGAGACCCTGGAGAGCCACTGCCGGTCTGAGTAGACAATACTGACTTGGATGAACCAAGGGTCTGATTCAGTAGAAGGCCGCTTCATGTGTTCAGTAATTGGGATAATTATGTTAACATGAATCAAACCTCTAATCCAGCCTACCTGATGTGTGCACGTCCCCAACAGTTGAAGAACTGCGGTTTAGGGGCAAAGAAGGAAGTGACCATGGGAAGATCCTAGTTTCAACTCTCCAAATCTGAGAGAAGCCCCCACCCGAGATCTTGGGAAACTGCTGACGTTTGCGGTAAAGAGTATTGTCCTGTAGGAACCAGCGATCTGAGTTAGTTGAAGGCAAGTCTGCACATTTTGTGAATGGCTGTCCCTATATATTGAGGCTGTCAAGCAACCAACCAAAACAGGTGGTTTGCTAACCCCTCTCCCCTCCCCAGTAGGCGTTGTTCAGTTTAGTAAGTGGCGAATCATGAGGGCTTGGTATAGAAGGCACGTCTTTACAGTCTGAATGGTTTCAGGGGTCTTTGAGTACTTGAAACACGAAAGGCCTGGGAATGACCTCAAAGAGCTGAAAGCACTTCATAAAAATTTTTAACCAACCTTGAAAAACAGAAGCACTACAATTGCTTCCCTCTTCTTGTTTCTTGGAAAGGGAAATGCAGTTTAGGAGCAATTCCCCTAGTTTCAAGCAGCAGGGTGAGGCATAACACCTTTGGTCCAATTTACAGTAAAAGACAGACCAATTTGATCACCGAGGAAGGCCCAAGAGGCCAAAACGTGTATGGTCTATTGGTCATTTATATTTTACATATCAACGGTGTTGATTATTATTTTTTAATAGTTTATACTGGTGGTTTTAAATGTAGCCTCTAGTCCAGGCCCAGTGTTTTTATCCATTTTTATTGTGTACACCTGATAAATATAATACTTTTCAAGGATTTTTAGTTTTCAGCTCAACCCTTAGGTTCCCTCCCCTTTTAACCCCAGCAAAGCTAGCTCTGTCACTATGTCGAGGCAGCGTGGTGACGTGGTTTGGAGCGGTGGACTCTGATCTGGAGAACCAGGTTTGATTCCCCTCTCCTCCACATGAGCGTTGGACGCTAATCTGGGGAACTGGATTGGTTTCCCCACTCCTACACATGAAGCCAGCTGAGTGACCTTGGGCTAGTCACACTCTCTCAGCCACACCTACCTCACAGGGTGTCTGTTTTGGGGAGGGGAAGGAAAGGAGATTGTAAGCCAGTTTATTCTCCCTTAAGTGGTCGAGAAAGTCAGCATATAAAAACCAACTCCTACTCCTCCTCTTCTTCTCCTTCTCCTCCTCCTCCTCCTCTTCTTCTTCTCCTCCTCCTCCTCCTAGCAATGAATTTCACAAGCTAATTACATTTTATGTACACAGAGAGTCATTCTACACCAGAATGGTGCTACTTCTCGTTCACTTCTTTATCTGGCATTGGTGTTGTTAGAGTTAGGACTCTTGAGTCACAGATCTAAACCTGTCAGTTCTGATACAGTGCAAGGCAAGGAACATATGCGTCTTCCGGAATGGTGCAGTGTCTACGCAACCTAATTCCGAGTGAAATACTGCCCGTTTCACTCTACAGCAGTGCATTTTTGAAACATGAAGCATTCTTGGCTTGGCTTCTGTTGCTGACAGTGGATTGGGGGGGTTCACAATTCTAAACCAAGTTATCCTGGTGACAGCTTCTTCTAAGAATTTCTCCTTGGGGTCAGATGATTTTTCCCATGGGGGTTTAAAACTCTTAATTGATTTTGGATGTCTTTTTATGTGGATCAAATTAGGCAAGATCTACAACCTGATCTCCCTGTGGTTCTTACAGGGTTGCCAAGTGCCAGGCGGTGGCGGGCAAGCCCCCGCCAATCTACCTGGCTGCTCGCCGACCAGCTGAGGGTCGGTGGGCAACGTGGGCATGCGCGCCTGCCCGCCGCACCATGTCACTTCCGGTTTACACCTGGAAGTCCTGCGTCGCAACGGGCTTTTTACCACTCAAACTCCCACCTCTCTCCCTCACCTCCGCACCAAAAACCTCCCACTGGAGGAGAGGGGGGGACCTGGCAACCCTGGGTGGATATAAGCCCTGGTTGTAAGAATCTTGCTACTGCTAAAATGCTTCTCCATGCCTAGCTTAAATGGCATGTACATTTGCTTTCTGTGGTGAAAGTCCACCCTGAGCAGATGCTGTTCCTATATGTACCATGTGTGAAAACATTAGAATTGTCCCTTTCCTAGGATGCCATAACCGGAGGGCTTGTTCACGCATTCAGGTCCTTCACCCATGCTTTCTCTGAACTTTATTATTTATTTACTTCATTTCTAGGCTGTCTTCCTTGCTGAGTTGCAAGACAGATGACACTGTTTTTAAAAAGCGCAATAAAAACAATATAATACACGCAACTGACAGTGCAATAAAACCAGATTACAAAATTAGAGAATAATGCAATAAAATTAGTACAATGCATACAATGAACAATGCAAATTCTACCCTGATTATTGTAATGCACTAATGTCTGGCAGCGAGACGTGTGAACTGACTTCTATTTAAGGTGATGTGAATGTTCTGTGTGTGTGTGTGTGTGTTGCTGTATATTTTCAAAGGTCCGTCACTCCTTGCAGTCCACAAGTGGTCAATATACAGATATGAGCTAGTCCCAGTAGCAAATCCTGCTTCAGTTTCTACACTAGACTAATAGAATCAGAGAGTTGGAAGGGACCACTGGGGTCATCTAATCCAACCCCCTGCACACTGCAGGAAATTCACAACTACCTCCCCCCCACCCCCAGTGACTCCCTACTCCATGCCCAGAAGATGGCCAAGATGTCCTCCCTCTCCATCATCTGCTTAGGGTCATAGAATCAGCAGTGCTGACAGATGGCCATCTAGCCTCTGCTTAAAAACCTCCAGGGAAGGAGAGCTGACCACCTCCCGAGGAAGCCTGTTCCACTGAGGAACTGCTCTGTTAGAAAACTCTTCCTAATGTCTCAACGGAAACTCTTTTGATTTAATTTCAACCTGTTGGTTCTGGTCCGACCTTCTGGGGCAACAGAAAACAACTTGGCACCCTCCTCTATATGACAGCCCTTCAAGTACTTGAAGATGGTTATCATATCTCCTCTCAGTCTTCTCCTCAGGCTAAACATACCCGGCTCCTTCCACCTTTCCTCATAAGACTGGGTCTGCAGACCCCTCACCATCTTTGTTGCCCTCCTCTGGACATGTTCCAGCTTGTCTACATCTTTCTTAAATTGCGGTGCCCAAAACTGAACACAGTACTCTAGGTGAGGTCTAACCAGAACAGAGTAAGGTGGCACATTCTGTATACAATATAATAATTATAATAACTATAACAATACTTAAAGAGCAAATCAGCTGGGGGTGTAACTTGGACACTACTGAGTAGAGTAGCAATATGTTCAGAAAAAGTAGGGATGGATAGCGTGTTTGTAAGCAAGCAATATAAATGATATAAATGATGTAGTTAATGAGAGATGGCTATGTGGATTCACTCCAGATCCAAGGATGCAGCATCATGAGGAACAGTTTATTTTGCTTTCTTGCCTAGCCGCTTTTCATTTTCTTTCACCCAAACACTAAAATATTAGGGCTGCAATGTTGAGTTGATTAATCGGTTATTCTAAAGTCGAAACCTTTTGATCAACTAAAGTAGTGTCTGGGGATTTTATATATATGTGTGTGTGTGTGTGTGTGTGTGTGTATGTGTGAATATATACACATACACACATATACACATACCTACCTACCTACCTACCTACCTACCTACCTACAATGCCAGATATTTGTGCATATGCATGGGAGGCTTCATCTCAGAAGAGGCATTCTCCTTTCTCTGACCCAAAGAAGATAACGCCTCTAAGATGGAGATGAGTACATAATAAAAAAGCAGTCTTTTCCTTCAAAACTTGTTTTATTCATATAAAGATCTAACTGATTAATCAGCGAAGAGTGCTTTTTCATTGGTTGGCAGCCATATCAGATACACAGTAGGGCTATAGTTAGCAGATTTTGTATTTAAGAATAGGGGCTTGTCAGTTGACAGTTGGAGCAGTATGCCATGTGACACCGTTTCCTCCTTGTCATTGGGCAGTTCCTTTTCCCTCTCGTGTTATCGTTTGCCCAATGACAGTTTTTCGCCATCTCCTCGAGAGGTATCCTTGTTTTTAATACCGAAAAAGCTACAGTCTTTTCACCTGATTTTTTTCTTAAAAGCTTCAGCTATTCGTTTGTATCCTGTTAAGCCCTAATTATCTTACTGCTTCTAATCCATAGCATGCATCGCAGGTCCTGTTATGTTTGCTTGGACGTCGGGCTTTTAAAATCACATGTTGAATAAATTTTTCATTTATGCGGAAGAGCTGTGTCGACTGGCTTGCTATAGATATGGAACACAGCTCTGAGCGTCCTGCAGTATCACGCCGGAAACCGGAAGTCTCTGAGTTGAAGAAATAGTACAGCACCCAGGCTGCTGGATTAAATGTCTTTAAAAGGAGGTTAAATAAATCCATTGGAAGATCGCCACTGCCTTGGAGGGAGAATGTGTGTGCACACAAAACTGTATTATCAAATGACATTGTTGTAGATATCCGTGACCTGACCTGGATAGCCCAGGCTAGCCTGATCTCGTCAGATCTCGGAAGCTAAGCAGGGTCTGCCCGGGTTAGTATTTGGATGGGAGACCACAATACCAAGGTCTCTATGCAGAGGAAGGCAATGGCAAGCCACCTCTGAGCGTCTCTTGCCTTTAAAATCCTATGGGGTTCCCAAAAGATGGCTGCAACTTGACAGCAAAAAAGAGAGAGTGAGAAATCAGCATTCTTTTAAGGTAGCATTTCACACATTTGTGGAATGGAGGCAGCACGGCTTGATGCAACAGGATCCAGTAATCTCGCTGGTGCTAAGCAGGCCTGGGTCTGGATGGGGGAACTCTTGAAACTCCCATGTGTAAGGCCTTTCCCTAATGGGAATAAGGAAGAATTATATAAAGAAGTGAAACAGTAAGCACTGGCACTATCAGCGGAAGCAGGAAGCGTTGATTTGTCTTGGCTGGATTCTTGCCTCATCCAGTATGGTTGCATCTCCAGCGATGGAGTGGTAGCAAGAAATCGTCTAAATTAAAAGTATTGTTGGAGCTGCAGATGGACTCAGTGAGGAGACTGTAGTAAGGGATGCCAGGAGCCAGATCCAGTTTCTTGGGGGCGGGGAGGGGGGAATCTCTCGTTGAGAAATCTCTTGTGATATCTTCTAGGCCTGTGATTCTTGTCTCTGAAATGCCCAAGCCCTATAAGATGGAAAACTTGGGTAAGCCATATACAGGCTTCTTAGCAATAATTTTTAGCCTACAAGACTTGGGTAAGCCCAAGGCTTTGTAGCTATAAGTTTTATAAGATAATGTATAATTCTGTGAATTTATAATTTTAAATGTTTCTTTTCTCATGAGTTATTTGATATACTGAAAGTTTGAATTACTGTATTGATTCTATTTTTGTTGGTCTTGGACTGTATTAAATAAATTTGATATGTCCAAGTGGTATGTGTTTATGGGTGCCCCGTGATCATAACTGGGGTATGCAAATTGTACTTGCTGTTCTGAAATTTTCAAACATCAATTATGGAGCAGTTACCTCCTGGGATAAGCGTATCTCTGCTATCTTCGCTTGCTGGCAACAGCCCTCTTTCCGCTCTTCATTTCGCTCAGAAATAATTCACAGTTCATACTGGGCAAGCATAGTACGTCACCTTGTTTAGGAACAGCTTCTATGCTGAAGGTTTGGTGGAGAACCTACAGGGGAAATATACAATATGCGCATCCAGTTATATAGACGTGGGAAATTTCAGCAGACGTGGTTTTCCATCCCCCTGCTTGACAAAGTGCACTTGTCCAAATTCCTTCTGCTATCCAGCTGTTTGAGGCCCAGGATCTCTGCAGAAAGGAGGACCTCGGAGGTAGAAAGTAAATATTGCAGGGAAGAAATAAAGATATTTGGGGTTATTATTTGGTTCTAATCTGTGATGTTTTTAATACCTATCTGTAAGCCATCTTGAGGCAACTGAAAAGGTGGGATACAAATGTTCTAATCAATCGCTCAAGGGGCTCACCTATTGCTGCTTGGAATTGAAGGGGAAGTCCTGGCCTTAGAAAGCTTCGAAGGGGGATTGGTCCTTGCCTTACTCAGGTTTTGTTCCTTCTGCTCTTGTTTCAGATGCGCTGGCTCCCTCCCTCCGAGGCTACTTCTCAGGGCTGGAAGTCCCGTCAGTTCTGCTGAATACTGTGTAAGTGTCTGAGAAGCACCCCTTGTTCCCATGTTCGTGATCATCATGGGGTGTGTTCGTGTGGGAATCATTGTTTTGGGAGGAGGGGGGAGCGGAGTGATAGAGGAAGAAGAGGAAGAGATGGCTTTTATATGCTGATTTTCTCTAACTTTTAAAGAGAATCAGACCGCCTTACAATCTCCTTCCCTTCCTCCCCCCAGACACCTTGCGAGGTAGATGGGGCTGAGAGAGTTGAGAGAGTTGAGAGAGTTGAGAGAGAGAGTTGAGAGAGAGAGAGAGAGAGAGAGAGAGAGAGAGAGAGAGAGAGAGAGAGAGAGAGAGAGAGAGAGAGAATTTATTTGCGGCACTTAACCAGTCAAAACATGATAAAACGAAAGCATGGACTAATTGCGCTGTTCTAAGGCGACGAATTTTCATTGCTGCTAAACAAAATTTCGCAACCTGAAGAGTGATTGAAGGATTACCCCCTTGTAGGAGCATCTCAAACCTTTCACCTGCCCTGTCAGGTCTCAATCTCGATACGAGGGGCTCAATAAACTTCAAACAGGGTAATGTATAGAAATTGCAGTTCAGGATAGGAAGAGTTCAGAGAGAATTGTGACTAGCCCAAAGTCACCCATCTGGCTTCATGTGGAGGAGCGGGGAACCAAACCCGGTTCTCCAGATTAGAGGCCGCCGCTCATATGGAGGAGTGGGGAATCAAACCTGGTTCTCCTGATTAGAGTCTGCTGCTCTTAACCACTGCACCACACTGGCATTGAAGCCTCTGCTGATGGAGCTACATAGTCAGACTAGCCTTTTGGAGCTGGTTGTTGAACCCCCAGACCCCAAGCAAAGCATCTCCCCTCTGGGAGAAAGGACCCCATCTCTGGCCCCTTGGCAAGCCATGATAGCTCTCCAGCCAGCCCTGGTCCACTCTGTTGCTGGAGCTCTTCACATTGGCCTTTTATGCAGGGACGTTTCCCCGCGGTCACCTCCGCCGACTGCTTCGGGGCTTCCTTTGGATTATGTGTGCCTTTTCCACCTGTCAGAGGTCACCTCGCTCTCCCCTCGCGTTGTGCCTGTATTTTCCAGATTCTGGCTAAAACAGCATCTGCAGTCTCCCTTTTGGTTGGTGATGGAGCCAAGGAACATCACCTGCTACCTGGTCCTTTTAACTGAAGTTGTTGGGGATTGAACCGGGGACTTTCTGCATACCAAACAGATGCTCTACCACTAAGCCATGGCCCGTTCTTTTTGAATTTGAATTCACTGAGCTGGTAGAACAAACTTTGAATACGGAGCGTGGGACAGTTCTGGACTGACGGTGGATGCTTGGAAACGTTCTGGAGCTATTTCACTTGCATTAAAAATTTGCCTTAGATCTAATAGCAAAGAGTCCAGCTTTAGCAACCTGAGGGTGGTGGTGGGGGTATAAAGCAGGCTTAAAGGTGCTATGAGACTGCTACAAAAACAACCCTGTTCTTCTTAAGGAGGTCTGGAATTTTATGTTAGATGAAGAAGAGTTGGTTTTTATATGCCAACTTCCTCTACCACTTAAGGGAGACTCAAACCGGCTTACAATCCCCTTCCCTTCCCCTCCTCACGACAACCTGTGAGGTAGGTGGGGCTGAGAGAGCTCTAAGAAAGCTGTGACTGGCCCAAGGTCACCCAGCTGACTTTGTGTGTAGGAGTGGGGAAACCAGCCCTGTTCACCAGATTAGCCTCTGCCTCTCATGTGGAGGAGTGGGGAATCAAACCTGGTTCTCCAGATCAGACTCCGCCGCTCCACCCCACCGCTCTTAACCACTACACCATGCTGGCTCTCATTGTGTTAACTTGTCTCTGTGGTGGTCCAGTCTCCCTGCTGCCCATGCTGTGACCGATTTTAGCCTGCGCTGGCTGGCACCAGCCTTCTGTGCCAAAGCGGAGCCGTTGCAGGGCCGGCTTTGTGGATGCCGCCCGCCCTGCTGGAGGGAGTAACGTTTTCCTCACACTGCGTTTCCCGCTTTTATTCAAGACCTGCTGCCAATCTGTTCGGTCTCTGGTGAATTCTGAACCAGGCTTTGCCAGCGTCCTCGAAAAGAGGACAAGAGAATATCTATGCTACCTTGCTAAAACGTATTTTGAAATCTGGGTAGCCCATCACAGTGTTCCTTCTCTGTCCTTTTCCTGGATCTCAGGAAAAACAGGTTGCTTATGTGTAGCTGTTCTTTGCTTGGTTTTGTGGCAAGCTCTTGAGGAAATTTGTTACCTTTCAGATAACATTAAAAGGAACCCTTAAACTTCCCTCTCGGTGAGATCCATGCAGTAATTAATTTGTTTTAGATGTATTAAATTGAAGTAACTGTTACTATGTATGGGTGTGAAAGCTGGACAATGAAGAAAGCTGACAGGAAGAAAGTGGACTTCTTTGAAATGTGGTGTTGGAGGAGAGTGTTACGGATACCATGGACTGCCAAAAAAACAAATCAGTGGGTTATAGATCAAATCAAGCCTGCACTGACCCTAGAAGCTAAAATGACTAAACTGAGGCTATTGTATTTTGGTCACATTATGAGAAGGCAAGAGTCACTGGAAAAGACGGTCATGCTAGGAAAGGTTGAGGGCAGCAGGAAAAAGAGGAAGACCCAACAAGAGATCTGTTGACTCAATAAAGGGAGCCACAGCCCTCAATTTGCAAGACCTGAGCCAGGCTGTCAAAGATAGGACATTTTGGAGGACATTGATTCATAGGGTCATGAGTCGGAAGCGACTTGACGGCACAACACACACACACAAATGTTCCTATGACCGTGGGACCTTTGGAGGCATTTCCTATTGGATTGAGAGTTCTTATCGCAGATTGTCCTTGGCATTCACAGTTATAAGAGATTAAGAAGGGGACAGAATTATGTGGTGGTTTGCTTCTGCGAAGCAATGCTGAACTTCTTTGGTGGCCTCCCATCCAAGTACTAACCAGAGCTGACCCTGCTTAGCTTCCAAGATCTGATGAGATCAGCTTAGCCTTGGCTATCCAGGTTAGGGTAGACAGAATTATACTTCAGATTTATTCTATTTTTGAGAATACTTAACTCCGTATAGGATAAAATAGCATAGAATAAGATAGAATAAATTTATTTGTGGTCAAAGACCAATAAATACATATTGTACGTAATAACCAACACACAACATAATATCATATAAAAGAAAATATAAAAACTTATCAGATTACAGCATGGTAGTATAACTATAAACGCTTTTGTACACATAAAACTGTCATCAGAATCATCCGCTACTAAGCTTCAGTAGACCAAACTTGGCTTTACCTAAGTCTTTAGTTTTTATCCTAGTTCGAGCTTTAATCACCGCAACACAGTATTTAGCAACCTGTCTTGTAATTAAAGTGAACCCCGTAGCGCGGAGTGGTAAGCTGCAGTCCAAGCTCTGCTCATGACCTGAGTTTGATCCCGACGGGAGTTGGTTTCAGGTAGCCGGCTCAAGGTTGACTCATCCTTCCATCCTTCCGAGGTCGGTAAAATGAGTACCCAGCTTGCTGGGGGTAAAGAGAAAATTACTGGAGAAGGCACTGGCAAACCACCCCGAAAAAAACAAAGTCTGCCTAGTAAATGTCGGGATGTGACATCGCCCTATGGGTCAGGAATGTTTGCACAGGGGACCTTTACCTTTTTACCTTGTAATTAAAGGGTTTTCGTCTGGCAATAATTTGTCAAGTCTATCTTTATTAGAACAGCCAGGTAAATTACCTAATAATGGGGATAGAATAGCGAGTCGAAGCTGATTATATATAGGATAAAACGTTAACATACAACTACAGTGAAAATAAAATGAAAAACAACTCAGCAGTTCGGGAATCCATTAGCTACCAGCGAGATTTTTTGAAATTATCAAAAATCCATCTGTCAAATACCTGCAGTGAAGGAACCAAAGAGGTTTTCCTAGGCATTCTTCAGGGAGGGTGCCAACAGCAGAAAAGCCCTTGAATCAGAAGTGAGCAGATTGATGTGTTCTTTATGTTTGAATGCCATGTCTCCATGGACAAAAAGCCAATTGGCGAGGAGGGGAGGAATGGGGTAAGAAATGGGGTGCTTATGGAGGTAATACTTTTACAGTATTGACTATGAGAATATGAGATTTAGACTGTCTTGAGAGTTTTTCTCACAATGCCTCATCTGCCCTGAAGGAATTTGATTGTCCAGAGAGTGTTAAAGCCACATTCCCGAGAGTTCATGTGAAAAGAGATTTGCAGACCCTGTGAAGATAAAAGGAGCTTTTCTTTTTTCCTCTAAAAGCAGAACTCCATACCTCAATCACCTCCCCTCCCTGTTTTTTTTTTGGGGGGGGGGCTGTTTTTAGCCAAACAAAATAAATCTGCCTTCTTAAAAATTAATGAAAACTTCACTGGCTGCAGATCAAGGTTAGATGGTTGTAACTCAAGCATGCATGGGCATAGGGGTTGTGAAGGGACACGGGTGGGAGGGAGAGAGCAAAGAAGATGCAGACGGGCTCCGTGGACTACAATTTGGAAGCCAGGGACTGAAAGCATCTTTTGGGCAGGTCCTGCTTAGGAAACCACTGTGGCGCAAGAGAGGCGGTCCTCTTCTGCTTTTCCAGTTGCTCCTGTTGGCCAAACGGAGCTGGCACAGGAAAATCCATGCAGTGGCCTTTTATGCAGGGACGTTTCCCCACCGTCACCCGCGCCGACTGCTTCCGGACTTCCTTCTGATTCTGCGTGCCTTTTCCGCCCGTCAGAGGTCGCCTCGCTCTCCCCGTGCGTATTCCAGATGCTCTTTTAGCCAGAATCTGGGAAACACGGGCAAAATGCACAGAGAGAGCGAGGTGACCTCTAACTGTCGGAAAAGGCATGCATAATCCAAAGGAAGCCCCAAAGTAGTTGGCGGGGGAGACTGCGGGCAAACATCCCTGCATAAAAGGCCGAAGTGTCCCCAAGCCCCTCTGAAGTCTCTGGGCAGGTAGCGAAAACATCTGCAAGTAGGTAAGCACATGCAGGCAGGTGTAATGCTGGCTGGGGAAGCCAGTTGTGTGGGGGGGTGGCTGCAGATTCCCAGGGCAGAAAACTGCATTGGGAGTTTAGTAAGTTTTAATTTTAGAGCGCATGGTTGTTAGTGGTGGGGTGGTGTTGGCCGCTGCAGACATTGCCACAGATGGACTGCGTGTAAACAAAGCCTTTTCCCGGGAATTAGTAGACTAGCAGTTAGGGCGTGAATGAAACCTAACTTGCCTTTTCACTAGGATAATTTTTCCTTTGGCAAAGGCTGTATCTGAAATTTGCTACAGGGTGTAGGGTATGGTTATTTCATGATCCTAATGCCGTAGCAGATTATTGTTCCCTATTTCTGTGGATCTGAACATGACTGCTACTTTCCACTCGTGTAAATAGAAGAGGAAGAGGAGTAGAAGTTGGGTTTTATATGCTGATTTAATGAAGAATCAAACGGGCTTACAATCCCCTTCCCCTCCCTGCAACAGACACCCTGTGAGGTAGGTGAGGCTGAGAGGGAATGACTTACCCAAGGTCACCCAGCTGGCTTCGTGTGCAGGAGTGGGGAAACAAATCCAGTTCACCAGATTAGCCTCCGCTGCTCATGTGGAGGAGAGGGGAATCAAACCCGGTTCTCCAGATCAGACTCCACCGCTCCAAACCACCACAACCACTACACCACACTGGCTCAAAGGTCTGACTCAACGGGAAGCAACTTACATGTTCATTATACCATATCAAGGGCAGCGCTAGAGCATCTGCTTGGCATGGAGAAGGCCCCTGTTCCATTTCCCAGCATCTCAAGGGAAAAGGACCACGTGACACAGACGTCTCCCGCCTGAGAGCCAGGAGAGCAGGAGAGCTGCTGCGGTCAGACTAGACAAAATGGGAGCTTGACAGGCTAATTATCTGACTCAGTAAGGCACTTCATTCCTTACAGAGCTTTGAAAATCCAGCACTGACAGAATTAAGAGAGTAACTTTCCACACACACATACCCCCTGGCCAGCTTTCTACGCTGCAGCTGCTATTATGGTGGAATCGCTAATCCACTAATCCCACCTGGCTCTTGCAACAGCAACAGAACTCCCCCACCCCTAAAAAAAACAAAACATTTTATAGTTGCTTCACAAGACAATCTTTGGCATTCAAATGAGCACATGAGGCCTTCCGAGGGGGGGGGAACGTCTTCTACTGTCTGCCGTCTCTCCTCTTCCTCCCTCTCCCAATCCTTTCGAGTGCCGTCCTATCACATCCGAAGATCAGGAGCGCGCTGGACGAGGCGAATGAGAGAATGTGACGGACTTGGACATTCTCCTCTGGAAAATCGAAGCAAACAAAAAAAGCCGTTTGTGTGTTCGTTTTCAAAGATAACGCAGTGCAAAAATCTCCCTTTTTTAAAAATAAAAAAGAGAAGAGTTGGTTTTTATATGCCAACTTTCTCCACCTCTTAAGGCCGATTCAAGCACCTTTCCCTTCCCCTCCCCACAACAGACACCCTGTGAGGTAGGTGGGGCTGAGAGAGCAAGACTTGCCCAAGATCACCCAGCTGGCTTCATGTGTAGGAGTGGGGAAACAAATCCAGTTCACCAGATTAGCCTCCACCGCTCATGTGGAGGAGTGGGGGAATCAAACCCGGTTCTCCAGATCAGAGCCCACCGCTCCAAACCACTGCTCTTAACCACTACACCACGCTGGCTCTCCAGATGCATATAAAAAGAAGATACAAGTGCCGTGTATTCCCCTATGATAAGGAATGCTCCAAGAAGAAGTGCACATGGCGTCTTGTTTGGGATTCACTCCCTGAAACAGCATCATGCAAGTTGGAACAGCCAAACCACAGAATAGCATAAGAACAACCCTGCTGGATCAGAACCAAGGTCCATCTAGATGTTTTTGGAAGGCCTGCAAGCTGGGGCATGGAAGACAAAGTGTGCCCCCCCTCTCCCCATTTATTGCTCCCCACCAACTTTGTCTGTGCTGAATATACTGCTCATTGACTTACTTTGGAGTCCCAGAATACTAGTGTTAAGGGAGAGGGAGAAAAACATCTCCACTTATAGAAGAAGAGTTGGTTTTTATATGCCGATTTTCTCTACCTTTTTAAAAGGAAATCATACTGGTTTTATAATCGCCTTCCCCTCCCCACAACAGACACCCTGTGAGGTAGGTAAGGCTGAGAGAGCTCTAAGAGAACTGTGTCTAGCCCAAGGTCACCCAGCTGGCCTCATGTGTAGGAGTGGGGAAACCAACCTGGTTCACCAGGTTAGCATCCACCGCTCATGTGAAGGAGTAGGGAATTAAACCCCGTTCTCCAGATTAGAGTCAACTGCTCTTAAGAAGAAGAGTTGGTTTTTATTTGCCGACTTTTATCACTTAAGGAAGAATCATTCCAGCTTACAGTCACTTTCCCTTCCCCACAACAGACACCCTGTGAGGTAGGTGGGACTGAGAGAGTGTGACTAGCCCAAGGTCACCCAGCTGGCTTCATGTGGAGGAGTGGGGGGAAACACATCCAGTTCACCAGATTAGCCTCCGCCGCTCATGTGGAAGAGTGGGGAATCGAACACGGTTCTCCAGATCAGAGTCCACCGCTCCAAACCACCGCTCTTAACCACTATGCCACGCTGGCTCTCAACTCTATATGACCCCACTTACAACTCAGTATAAACTGAAAACATCCAGTCTTTAGCCTTTCCTTCTAGGCAAAGCAACCTAACCCCTAATTTGGGTTGCCACTCTGGCACCTTTTCAGCCGTACGGTATCATTTTTGAGACTAGGTGACTAGAATGTTATAGGGTATTGCAAATGCATGCACACGTGTCCCAACTAGGGTTGCCAACCTCCAGGTAATAGCAGAAGATCTCCTGCTATTACAACTGATCTCCAGCCGATAGAGATCAGTTCGCCTGGAGAAAATGGCCGCTTTGGCCATTGGACTCTATGGCATTGAAGTCCCTGCCCTCCTCAGGCTCTGCCTCAAAAACCTCCCGCCGATAGTGAAGAAGGACCTGGCAGCCCTTGTCCCAACATGAATAAATGCTTACCCTACATGGTGCCGTCTTTAAGCAGAGAGTTTGGTTGCCATCTGCTCAACTGAGCTGTTCTTATTTCTTAGACTTCCAGGGCGCTCTCCTTGTCTTGGGAAAGTTGGAAAGGTGAGCTCCCACTTTAAGCCTGGCTTCTCTGCCTGTCAGGATAGCTACGGGAGGTTCCTGAGTATCTGGAACCGACTGTTTCTCACACAGGCGGCCTGTTGAGCTGCCAAGTATAGCCAAGCTAAGCCTCTTCTTACTCACCAAGTGACTTGATGCGAGACTTTCTCTCAGCCTAACCTCTCGAAAGGTTGTGAGGGGGGGAAAACAGGAAGTAGGGCTGGATACACGTGATTTTGAAAAAGTGTGTGTGTGTGTGTTAAGTGTCATCAAGTCGCTTCCGACTCATTGTCCTCCAAAACGTCCTATCTTTGACAGCCTTGCTCAGGCCTTGCAAATTGAGGGCTGTGACTTCCTTTATTGAGTCCGTCCATCTCTTGTTGGGTCTTCCTCTTTTCCTGCTGCCCTCAACTTTTCCTAGCATGACTGTCTTTTCTAGTGACTCTTGTCGTCTCATAATGTGACCAAAGCACAACAGCCTCAGTTTAGTCATTTTAGCTTCTAGGGTCAGTTCAGGCTTGATTTGATCTAGAACCCACTGATTTGTGGTTTTTTTTGGCAATCCACAGTATCTGTAACACTCACCTGTTGTAAATATTATTTACAACAACAACAACCAGCACATTCCAGCCAAATCCTTAATGCCCTGTTGATTTTCAGTGTGATTTCAGTTCTTAACTGTGGTTGGGTTGGGTCAGTATCGTTCATACCACAACTGGAGACTTTAACAGGGCGTTACGTAGAATAGAAGCACCGACACCACCCCTGACCTGAGTAGCGCTTATCCCCCCCCCCCAACCCAGTGGGCGAGGCTGTCTTTTCCGTGTGGCACTATAGTTCAGCGCGGCCATCAGCAAGCTGCCCCAAAGGAATCTGTTGGAATGATATGTTGCTGTGGCTCAGTGGCAGAGCATCTGCTTGGCATGCAGAAGGTCTCAGGTTCAATCCCTGGCATCTCTAGTTAAAGGGAATAGGCAAGTAGGTGATGTGAAAGACCTCGTCCTGCAACCCCGGAGAGCCACTGCCGGTCAGCGTAGACAAGACTGACTTTGATGGACCAAGGGTCTGATTAAGTACAAGGCAGCTTCATGTGTTTTCACGGATGACCGGTCAATAGCCATGCTAGACAAATGGAATCGCTATGTTTAGAGGCAATATACCCCTAATACCAGCTTTGGAGTTAAATATCTTCTGCCTTCATGTCCTCTGCTTGGCTTTCACATTCCTGATTGTGTCTTTTACCATTGCAGGTACCAGGTGTGTGATGGCGGCTACAATCTGTCTTGTGGGTATTAAAGTGTTCTTCCTAAGTCGCTACCAGTATCTTACCTTCATCTGCAAAAATACAGTGTGGTGGGTAAGTTGGCACACTGTTTTGAAAATCTGTTCTGTTTCTGACAAGCCTTAGAAGCTAAGCTTCGGTCTCAGTTTTTTAAATCTTAATCCTTGCTTTGAGCCAGGAAAGACCACTGAGTAACGCCATTTGCATGTGCCTTCTGTGGCTAAAATCAAGCTGACAGTGCTAGCCAGCTTGTGCTGGGAAACAGTGCCAGGGACCACCAGCATGTATTCAGGAAAATACACACTCTTAAGAAGCCACAGTGAAACAGATGTGTAGATAGCATGATAAACAGATCTCAGAAAACCATCATGTCTGAACAGCCCCCCAATATTCCTGAATATTCCTCTCAACATTCCTTTGAATGTTAAAGTTCCATGGGTCTAAGGTTCAGAGACGGGGGAAATGTTGCTGGAAAAAAACGGGAAAAGCACAAAGTGTTTGGAGAGAGGTTTGCTTATGGCTGCAAAACTATGTTGGCTGGCTGAACTCCTCTGCCCCAGAACCCTCCCACACTGCTTACCAGTCATCTAATGATATACACAGTGATTGTATGAGCACAGTCCTGCTTTTGCATCATATTTGCTGGGTGGGAAGAAGTGGCTTGAGCATTCACACCTAGTTTAATCACTGCAACATTGTTTTGTATCTTAAATGTAAAAATGGAGGTCTGTCAACGATGATGGCAGCCTTGTAGGCCAGAGTAGCCTGATCTCATCAGATCTTGGAAGCTAAGCAGGGTCAGCCATGGTTAGTATTTGGATGGGAGACCATCAAGGAAGACTGGGGTTAATACACAGAGGAAGGCAATCTCAAACCACCACTTTCATCTCTTATGTTGAAAACCCCGGGGTCCTTGAGTCGCCATGGGTTGGTTGCTCCCATGGGTCGGTTGCAATGTGACGGCCTAAGGCTATTATTAATTATCAACTGTGGCCTCCAACAGACTACACTGCTAAGATCCAGAGGCTTAAGACAAGCAGCAGTGCCCTCATGACCTGCTTCTTGGAGCCTTTCTGGAGGCGTCTAGCTGGCCACCGCTGGACAAAGTCCTGGCCTTAGGATGATGCCTCAGTCGGATCCATCCATAGGGCCCTTTTTATGTTTGCAACACCAATCTGAGAGGGCATCAAACCAGCAGAGCTAGCTGTGCCTACCTGCATTCCCATCCTTTCTCTGTTCCTTCTTTTGGATGAAACAAATGGTACAGCTGTACTGGAATGTAGAAGGAGCTCTAACTTAATTTGAACCTTGCCAGTGGCCTTGCGTGAGGCTGCAATAGGAGAAAATGTGGCAGTCAACATGATACATGCAAACCTCAGAACAGACATTCACAACACAATCAAGTTTAAGATTCTTTCATGGGGACTAAAACTTTGCTCCGCTACTAACCGCCAAATGCGTAAAATCGTCATTGAATGCCTCACCCCCTCCCCGGCAACAAGTGGAAAGATTCGGACATCAAAAACAGGACTCCCAACTTTGGTATATTTAGGATATATGCAGAAGTATGTAGATCTCAAGCGTACATTCAGGAGACCCTTATGGTTGTTGAATGTTAGATTTTATTCCTTCTGGGTCAACAGAAAACAACTCGGCCTCATAGGACTTGGTCTCCAGACCCCCTCACCATCTTTGTTGCCCTCCTCTGGACACGTTCCAGCTTGTCTACATCCTTCCATTGGGACTCTGCCTTGGTCTGGTACTGCAGGGTTCTTAGATTTCTGAGTGGGAACCCCTCAATCTTCCATGCCTGATGCGGTGGCTTAGAGGGTTAACTCTCTGGGCAGAGGCTCAAGAGACCTGCAGGGACATAAACTATGTTCCCAGCATCCGCCTCCCTGTTCCCATCCCTGCCCTGAGCACTCCTTTCCTAACTGGTGCTTTTCCCCTTTCGTTGCAGGCTTGAGAAAACCTCCCACAAGCTTGGATTCCTTCAAGACTTTGCCACAGCCTCTATCACACATCTGCTCTCCTAGAAATAAAAATAATAATAATGCTGAGTATAGTAACGTTTTCCTCTTCTACACTGTATAAAAATTATAAGGAAGAGAGTGTGTGACTTCTGGAAAGGGTGGGCGAACATCTGTTTTGAAAAGGTGTTTTCAAACAGCAAAAAAAAAAAAACCAAGTATTTTTTTATACCAAACTTTGCAGGCGGATCTTACACTGGGTTGGAACATTGATTATGTGCTTGACTTTTGAATGCCCCCATCCGTCCCTCTCCTTTTAAGATGCATGTTTAAGGCATGTTTTTAAAAAATATTGTTCAGATTCTTAAGTGTATACTGTTAAAATGTATAGATGTTTTGAGCATCCTGGCTGGGAGTCTGGGATGAATTAATGTGTGTTGAACATATTAAGTGTTCCTGTGACATATTGTACATGTTTCTCCCGATTGTGCCAAACTATATTGAGCAAGACAATCAATCTTTTCCCTAACTTGGGGGTTATGTTACAGCTTGCTTGTATTAGGGGGCCCGGCAGCTGCCTGTGTGTTCTCCATGTGGTTGTATACTCGGGCACATAGTTGCATGGAGAAGCGTTAATGTGAAGTAGGAGGGGATGGGTGCGTGGAAATGGCTAAAGCCATTTTTGCCTTTCCCTGCTGAGAAAAATGCCAGTAGATGCTGGAAGCGGCTCTGACTTCTCTTCACATACCCCTTCCATTTTATTAAAAAGTGCGTGATTGAGAACCAGACCAGAGCTATGCAGAAACAGACTTCTGTAAAACAAGTTCACCCCCCATGTTCTGTTTGTTTTAAAAGAAATAGGATTTTTTAAAAAAAAGAAGACAGAGCTCTGTGTCCATAGGTATGTTTTTACTGTGTGTTTAACATGACGAGATTATACGGTTTTACTCCATGTGTCGGGAGAGTTCACTATAGTAACTGCTTGAAACTTTTCAGCGACATAACAGTGTTCATGGAGAAGGCAGGTGGAGCACTGAGCAGCAAAATACAGCTGGTGGGCCACACAAGTCACTTTGGTGAATGTGGGTTTCCAGTGACAGCTCCCCCCCACCCACCCCGGTCAAGGATTTCTAATGAAGTTTTCAGAGGAACCTCAAATGCAGACATAGGATAGTTGGCATAGGAGTTGTGAGCAAAGGTGTCCATTTTGGATCTGTAAGAGTGAGGTGCCACACACAAAAATCAACACAGCAGCATTGTTGCCTTGGCCGGGCGCCCTCCCTTCACAACATACAAAGTGCACGTGAAATGTGGGGGCGCAGCTGCCCTTCTGCGGCTTTTTTTTTTTTTTTTAAAGGAAGCCCTTACCCAGGCTGTGCAGGATCCAGAGGCCTGTGCTGAGAGCCAGCTCCCAAGATCTCTTGATGTGACACGAAGGAGGTTGGAACGCAGCTCTTGAGCTGGGGCTTCCGTGAGGGTTGTGCCTCAAGAGCTACTGAAGGGGATCCTGAGATGGTGCTGTCGTATCGGACAGTGGTTCACTGATGCGCCAAGGGATCGCTTCAGTCACTTCCACGGTGTAGTGGGGACCGGTCCCATCAGATTGGACGTCGCGGCCCTTCCTGGCCCGACTGATGCCCCCATTTTCAGGTGGCGAGAGAAGGCCGGAACGCCTGAGGCTCAAGCCTTCTCTCTCCTGCCCATGTGACGAAGGCAGTCGCGTGATTTCCACTCCATTGCCCGGTCGGCTTTACAGTGACCACTGATCGGGACCGGGGTCAGTAATGAAGTAACCAAATCCCCTTTCAGCTCAAACCCAAAGGAATAAAGACTTAAGCGGCATTTAGTCCGTCCACATTTTTGTGACCTAAAAATTGTCTGTGAATCAATCAGTGCCGCGTGCTCGGTGAGCAAACGTATCTGTTGCTCGCTCTTGCTGTTCCTGGTTGCCGCCAGCCATGCGCCCGGTGACACTGTTGCGCCTCAGTTTCAACTCGAAAGCTGCACGCGTTTTGTAGGGAAGCTGGACTAACGAGAATCTGACAGATCAAAACTTCCCCTCTTAGGAATCACCAGCAACAGCATTCTCGATGAAGTCTTCCTAATATTTAATGACAGTGTGTTTTTTTCTCCAATGTGATAATAATTTTGACTTGGTTGCTGTTTCCGGTTAAGGGCACATTTGGAATAAGCAGCCTGCATTCCTGTATGACCAACGAGTCATTGCGTAGTCATCTGGGGGTGGGGGAGAGACGGAGCTCTGGAACCAGCAGGTGTAGCTATCCACACCTCTGTATGATAAGGTCTACCTGACCGAAGTCCCTCCTCCTGCATACCCAGAGCTCCTCCTTTGCCCCACCAGCCGCCTGTTCTCTCCCATAAGAATATCAGCAGGGCCAGTTGTCCTGACTTGCTTAGGACAGAGACCCTGTGTTATTTTACTACAGTTAAACGAGGCTTCCTTACCAAATATTGTTGATGCTTGCACCAAGGGTGTAAGCGACGTCCATGTCTTTTAATGAGAATACGGCATGCCTGTCGTATGGAAATACTCATGTTCAGATATCAAAAGGCTTTGAAACTGCAACAGAGCAAGCGGGATGGATAATAAGAAGGGTCCAAAAAACCAAACTTGTATGGCTTGAGAACAAAACTGAAATGTTGACTAGAGGTGTTTGAATTCCCCTTCCCCCCGGTATCTCCTTCTGTTAGCAGCAGCTGAAATAGAAGGGGCTTCTCCTTTGTCTACTCTGGTTTTTTTTTTGCAAAATATGTTCAAAAGGTACTTTTCTATTGTAATTTTCTAAAAATAAAAACGATTATAACTTAGATCCAGAGTGGTGTAGTGCTCCACTGTGCGTGGTTATTGGATTGCGCCCGTTTGGTGTAACACTTCAGTCTTCTGTGGGACTGCATTACACACTGGGGTGGTGTGCAAGGGAACTCTGCACAGGGGCAGGATACAGGCTGCTTTCCAGATTAACCTACCTGGCCTCATAAATATGGAAATGGGATTCAGAAATCTCAGTGAATAGGGAAATTAGGCCTTTGAGTGAGTTCACGCTTCCACATAGATAATGTGCTCTCCTGTCTGTTGGTTATTTGACACTCCATAGAATATATGAAATGCACTTGAGTTCACTCCCAACTGCTAAGGAAGGCTACAGTGTTGATTGACTGGCAAGATTTAGCTCTCTCCCCCCCCCCCCCGCCTTGTCATGTGCTCTGCCCATGAATCATCTTTCCTAGACTGATAACCAGTAAATCTAAATAAATGAAGGTTATTTGGGCAATCTTAGAGATCTGTTCCTCGTGGCAAGGACTGGTCAGAATTGAATCCAGGGAAAGGCAAATCAAATCCAGAGAGTAGATCTCCCACAGAATATTGAACACATGAAGCTGCCTTCTACTGAATCAGACCCTTAGTCCATCAGTCAGCATTGTCTACTCAGACCGGCAGTGGCTCTCCAGGGTCTCAGGCAGAGGTCTTTCACATCACCTACTTGCCTAGCCCCTTTAACTGGAGATGCCGGGGATTGAACCTGGGACCTTCTGCATGCCAAGCAGATGCTCTACCACTGAGCCACAGTCCCTCCCATGAAGAACAAGGAGGGCACTGATGCCATGAAGCCTTTATAGTTCTTTAGTGTTGAAACAGCTGCCCACCAATACACACCGTGAAGCAGTGCAGTATGGGCAAAGATTTCAGGGAGAGTTTAGTTCCAGCCCGTAACTCTGATGTTTGGAATGCACTGCCTATTAAGAATAAATTGAAGGGAAAGAAGAATGGCTCACACAGTGTAGGGGGAAGCTAATTAAAAATAATTTCCTCCCTCGGCTGATAACTGATTCTTTCCCATGGAAACAAACATTAGGCGCACAACCGAAATCTATTGGCCGTCGTCATCTGCTAAGCAAGTCTGAGCTAAATTCGGAGTTCTGGGACTCCTGTTCTTCAGGATTTCCCAAGCCCCCCCCCCCCCGCAAAGTGAATGCTGCTTCTAATGAAATGTTGCAACGTACATCCGCCAGGCTTCAGACTCCCATGATTAATCTTCAAGTGTATTTGGAGAGAAGTTTCCACATCTAGCTGCAATCGTACCACTGTGCTCCTGAATGCAGGCTGCCTAGCGGTCACTCGCGTTCAGTTTGGCGGGTGTAATCTTGGCCTACTAGAACGTGCTACCACTCACGAGGAGCACACAGCTGAAACCAACCCATGTTTCCCACGGGAATGTTTTCTATCACTTTTCTATCTTTTCTATCACTTTTCTATCTTGCTTAAACATTCCCAATCTAGGCTGGTTCAAACACCAGGTATATCAAAACTAATCACTGTGCGATCAGGTACGGTTGAAATGAAAATTTATCAACACTCGGCTCTTATGCAAAATATATATTCAACGGAGAGACAAATTAGAACAAAGATGGCGCCACAATATCTAACAAGTGAAAGAACTTCCAACATCAGAACGGGAACAATAAACAATACACGTATACCCAAACTGTACAAAATCTATGTCAAAAATTCTCTTAGTCCACGAGACTTTCCGTGATATGATTCAACAATCCTTGTAAGAGCCGGTCCGTAGAAGGTAAAGGAGAGGAAAATCTTCGTGTTGGGTCTGTGTCAATGACACAAGCAAAGTTGCTGGGGAAATTTCAAATTCAGACCAAGTTGGCACAACCAGCGGTTGGTATATGTGTTTTGTTTATTGGTCCCGTTCTGATGTTGGAAGTTCTTTCACTTGTAGATATTGTTGCACTGTCTTTCTAATTTGGTTCAAGCACAAGGCAAGCATACCTGCTCACTCCAGTCATCCTCAGAAGGCCCTACTTCGGTTGCCACCGCCATCTGAAGCTAAATGGGTGGCAACCTGAGAAAGGGGCTTCGTGCTGCCTTCAACTTTTCCTAGCATGATTGTCTTTTCCAGTGACTCTTGTCTTCTCATGATATGACCAAAGTACAATAGCCTCAGTTTAGTCATTTTAGCTTCTAGGATCAGTTCAGGCTTGATTTGAGCTAGAACCCACTGATTTTGTTTGTTTGGCAGTCCAGGGTATCCGTAACACTCTCCTCCAACACCACATTTCAAAAGGATTGACTTCCTTCCTGTCAGATTTCTTCATTATCCCGCTTTCGCACCCATACATCGTAATAGGGAATACGATGGCATGAATTAACTTGATCTTGGTTGCCAGTGACACATCCTTACACTTAAAGAATCTTTTCTAGCTCCTTCATGGCTGCCCTTCCATGGCTGTCGTGCATAGGGGGAGATAATTCTTTTAACTCGCCCAACAGAAGGTGCCTGCTGAAAAACTATTTTTCAACTGTGCTGCGGAGATGTCTGCTGTCAGCGGTCTCTAGGCAACAGCACATGGGGAGGAAAATCCAATCCAGCACACTAGCAGCTACCTGCATGTGAGCTACCAACCTGGAAGTAATTGGCTGCCGCTGCCGTCACTTGCTGTACAGTCATCCGCTCCCTCCGAATCCCTTTCCATCAGCAGGTATCAAAAGAGCCTGGCCCTCCCCTGCGTGCCACCACCATCTGCCTGCACTTATAAGAAGTGACAGGAAAAGCCAAATGGGCATTCTTTACACAATTTGTTGAAGCTCAGTTGCCTCTTCTCCTCCGTGCTCTAAAAAGCCTAGCAGGCTTGTGATGAATTATAGATCAAACGCACTACAAACCGCTTCACGTCAGTTCTCTCAGGCAACCATGCAAACGCCTGCTGGTTCTTCCTTTTCAACCCCCCTCCCCTCCCAGTTATAAATACCAGGAGAGGAAATTAAAAATTACCCTTCTGTTAACACCAATTTGTAGAGCTGCAGTCCAAAGGATTTATATTCCTAGTGCCAGCCAGAGAGAGGGGCAGAATTTACATCGGCTTTGAAGCGGGGCCATAAGCAGCAACGGCGTTGCATTTGCTGGTATACCTGCAAGGGGGTGGCTTCTTTTATTGAGTCCATCCATCTCTTGTTGGGTCTTCCTCTTTTCCTGCTACCCTCAACTTTTCCTAGCATGACCTTTCCAGTGACTCTTGCCTTCTCATAATGTGACCAAAGTGTGACAACCTCAGTTTAGTCATTTTAGCTTCTTGGGTCAGTTCAGGCTTGATTTGATATCTAGAACACACTGGTTTGGGGTTTTTTGGGCGGTTCACGGTGTCCGTAACACTCTCCTCCAACACCACCTTTCAAAGAAATCGACTTTCTTCCTATCAGCTTTCTTCAATGTCCAGCTTTCACACCCATACATAGTAAGAGAGAATATGATGACATGAATTAACTTGGATCTTCATGGCCAGTGACGTCTGTTTTGCTGCGTCAGGCACTTGGGCCCGATTGATTTCAATAAATAATTTCAGTGGTGTATTTCATTTGTTGCTGTTTGGTGTTTTTTTAAACTGCAGCCATAGTGATTCTATTGAGGGTTCTGTTGAGCCATGCAGTGGTGGAAATATTTGGAAGTTAATGTTTCTAATTTCAGTCATGATGTGGCCTTGAGTTCTTGAAGAAAGCTGGGACATCATATTTCTAAAATAAATAATACACCATTTGTTTTGAACTGCAGCGAACAGTTGTCTTGAAACACACACACAACGCGGAACCTACGCTGCAGATTCTCATCAAAGGTTGACAGCAAAGGACACAACTGGGCAAACAAATGTGCTACGCAATGGGAGTGCTTGCACACAAGACCAATGACTGACATTGACGGAAGTCTGCAGGACACAGAAGAGGCACAGCCCAAAATCAATCAAGAGGCCTTGCGCCAGCATAGGCCTCTGTGGAGAAATGACCTGCACCCTAGAATTCACCCCACTAATTCAGTGGCAGGGTTTACACTGTATCCATAGTTTAGGAGCCCCTCTGCAAATCTCTCAGGGGAATGGACATTCATGGGAAAGATGATCAATTCTCAGGACCAGGGGAAAAAGGGTTCTATCTTGTGCTTCTGTTTGGAAGGGCACCAGCCATGAAGGACTGAAACCTTTACCTAGGGACTCCCATCTTGTCCACATGGCCAGGGACAATGGGAAAAATATCCCAACACTGACAGCAAAGGTAATGCTAGACTTCTAAATGTGGCCACATCAAGAATTACTATCCTATCCTAACTGAACATAGTTTAGGTAAGTTCTGAGTGTAAGTTAAGAGGTGCACGTTTCCACCTTTTCTTTGTATCCTTGCTTACCCTACTGCTTCAGTAGACCATGCATACTCTTTTTATTTTTGTTTATTAAACTTCTGTTTGGAATGTTCAAATCCTTATCTCTGTAAACACACCATGCCTATTCAGTCTTGCTATCTGAAGAGCAGTAAAGGGGATGGGGCCGCAGCTTTCACTCTTTCCCTTGAACACGAAAACTCGAAAGAGTGAAAGTGTGATTTATCGACCCTGCAGTAGCTTGTAGGAACCAAGAGGGAGACGCAACAACAAGGCAGAGACTTTAAATAGCAGTGCAGTTACAGAATGCTAGAGATCCATCTGGCAGGAGAGACTCTTGACTTAGCTGGTGGCAGCTGTTACTACCCAGAAAAAAGTCCGATACCCCCAGGAGTAAGGGAAAGGGACGACAGCACCAAGCAGGCAGAGACTTGGGATAGCCTTGGGGGTTTTCCAGCCTCCTGGGACCTGAGGAAACTGGGCTTGCAATTCTGTTCCTTCACAGGCTAGTTTCAAGAAGCTTTCTTAGCAAATGCCTCCCCTCTCCCATTGTTTTTCTATTTCCACAATAAAAAAGGAAGATTCAACTTTCTTTGCAGCTCCGTTGATAGGCAAGTAAACCCACCATGAGGAAAGACTGCTTTCCAATATGATTTTATTATAAACATGTTGTCTTGACACAGATAAAACAAGAATTAAGTTTTATCTTCAAGCCAACTCCAAAAGAATAAAAGAAAATACCCATGGAAATACCCCAATTCAAAGAACACTTAAATGCTGAACAAGAATCTTGGCATTACATACAAATTATATTTTACCCCCCAATACCAAAAAGTCTACTGACAGCAGACATTAGCCAATAAAGTAAGCACGAAGGTGAACGGCTGATCCTTGTTTTCAAGAGCTGCTTCTTCATGGCTGCTGGAGGACTGGGAGCCGGGAGAACCACATCACGTCATACACAGGACACGCTTCCCTCAGAGCTACTGAGCATCTGCATTAAAGCTCACAGTTCATTCACAGGGCCCTCTATTTGCTAGGAACCACATCGGAGTAATCCTTCAGTACTCCAGCCAAATGGTCATTGTGAGTCTTGAACCGCCGTTTCTTCTGACAAGCAGGCTTCTTTCTTCTCTGAATAGGAGCCTGTAAGAGAAATGTAAAGTATGGTCATATTCAGGCTTTCAGAAACCAGGGTGTGCGAGCTTTGCTTTGCTGGATCAGGCCAAAGGCAAGAGCAGCCAGCAAGATGCTTCTGAAAGGGCACAGGTAGAGTTCCCAGGTCCCTCTTTGCCACTGGCAGAAGGTTTTTGGGGCGGAACCTGAGGAGGGTGGGGTTTGGGGAGGGGAGGGGAGGGACCAATGCCATAGAGTCCAATTGCCAAAGCGATCATTTTCTCCAGGTGAACTGATCTCTATCGGCTGGAGAACAGCTGTAATAGCAGGAGATCTCCAGCTAGCACCTGGAGGTTGGCAACCCTACAAGCAGGGCATGATGGCGATTGGATAAGTATGCCTGTTAACACAGCTGTGCACTCCCATTCTAGAGTAAAAGTACCACTCTAACGTAGGGGAAATTGTGCACGCTCACATTTACAGCAGAAGTCCGGTTCACATTGCTGAAGTTCTCAAATCATGGATATGAACTGGAAACTGCGAGCAACTGTATCACATGAACCCATCGGTGGGTTGGATCCAATCAGCTTTTCTGTTGCTGTAAAGGTAAAGACAGCCCACCCCCCGCACCTTTGGCAACTCAAAACAGCTATATTGGGGATCATGAGACCTGCATGACCCAAACCATGTGGGATGGAGGTTGTAGGTAAGAAGACTAGCATGACTGCACCTAAGCCCATGGGGTGGCAAGCTTTTAAAGCAAGAAATATGCGACTTCAGAAAGAATGTTTAAGCTGCTGATGCAAACTCGCCTCTCTTTTAAAAAAGGGAAAAAAACAAGTAGTTCTGGGGATATGGAAGAATTAAATGGCCCAATTCAAGTCTGCTTCTGTGAGTTTCCTGAACGATCCTTTCCGATGCAAGGCTTTTCCAGAGGCAACCCTAATTGTAACCCTCAAGCTACATGTTGTCAACCAACCTCTTGTGCAAGGTGAAAGAAGTTGATTTTAAGTAGATAGCAGACATATGTGTCTGTATGAGGATGTAGTAGACAAGCATGGAGCAGTGGAAGAGCAATAGCCAATGGGTGGGAAGGGTGTGGGGTGTTCCTAAGCTATATGTACATTCGGTGTGGCTCCGCCCTGTAGTAAACACCGCAAGGCAGTGCTTTTTTTTTAGCTCATGCTAAAAAATGACTGGTAGGTATCCCAGCGAAGACCACATTTTAAATAAAAAGGAGTTGGTTTTTTATATGCCGACTTTCTCTACCACTTAAGGAAGAATCAAACCAACTTACAATCACCTTCCCTTCCCCTCCCCACAACAGACACCCTGTGAGGTAGGTGAGGCTGAGAGAGCGTGACTTGCCCAAGGTCACCCAGCTGGCTTCGTGTGTAGGAGTGGGGAAACAAATCCAGTTCACCTGACTAGCCTCCGCTGCTCAGCAAATGCCCTGCGTTTATTACCACAGCTGGTGAGGGAGGGGCTGTGGCTCAGTTTGTAGAACATCTGCCTGGTGTGCAGAAGGTCCCAGGTTCAATCCCCGGCATCTCCAGCAAGTAGGTGATGTGAAAGACCCCTGCCTGAGACAATGGAGAGACGCTGCCTGTCTGAGTAGACAAGACTGACTTTGATGGACCAAGGGTCTGATTCGGTAGAAGGCAGCTTCATGTGTTCATGTGAACTTTACAATGGCTCTCTTTTCTGAAGGCTCAAAAAGGTCCTGACCCTTTAATGCCAGAAGGCTGGGAATCAAATGAGGCGTCACCTTGCCAAACTCAATATCCCAGATGGGCTCAAACCTCCGGCTCTGGAGTCCACAGGTGGGTGTGGAAAGAACCCTCTAAAATGGCGCGCAGAGGCTTTTGCAAAGAAGAATCAGAGGAGAAAGACCGGGATAAGCACCCTTTTCCGCCTGCTGATTCTCCTCTGCAAATGCTTCTTGACCCCCTACAATAGCGTTCCAAGGGATGCACGGATTCTGCATTTCTGTTGAAACACCTGGTGTGGAGAAGCCCAGGTAGCTTCCTGAAGGCTAATGTCTGCCTGCGCCCTGCATCAGCAACCACATCGGCAGTAGTTGTGCTTCTCATAGGAAGGCAGCTCCCTTTGGGATTCGGGCCATTTACATGATGGGGCAACAGGCCTATTTATTTTTCTTTTTAAAGAAGGACTTGGGGAAGAACGGATCATGTGGTCAGAGGCCCATTCACCGCTCTTCCTCCTCAGTCTCTGAAGCCTCCCGGGGGTCAGGGCAAAACTGCCACAGCAACAGGGAACTCCGTACTTACGTTCCGCTCTTTTCGGAAGTCACCATGGAGGATTCCAACTGCTACAAATGTTTGCCTTGGATCCTAGAAGATCCCAGGTCCAAAAGAGGCAAAAATGGTGGTTGGTGACCCGAGGAGGGCCCAGGGAGTGGACAGGTGGGCAAGAGTGAAACTAAACAGTGCCCCTGGCCTTGGGCTACAAGCACCCTCTTTGGTTCTAAACATGCCACTGATATTTTTCTCAGAATGAAGAAGAGTTGGTTTTTATACGCCGACTTTCTCTACTTTTTAAGGAGAATCAAACCAGCTTACAATCACCTGCCCTTCCCCTCCCCACAACAGACACCCTGTGAGGTAGGTGGGGCTGAGAGAGTGTGACTAGTCCAAGGACACCCAGCTGGCTTCATGTGGAACAGTGGGGGAACCAACCCGGTTCACCAAATTAGCCCCTGCCGCTCACGTTGAGGAGTGGGGAATCAAACCCGGTTCTCCAGATTAGAGTCCGCCGCTCCAAACCACTGCTTTTAACCACTACACTACGCTGGTTAACATTCACATGTGCCCCCACTTAATACGGCTGACACATATCCATTCTGTCCGTGCTCAGTTCTTCTTAACCAACTCTTCACAAAACATGGTAGTGGAAGAAGGGGAAAAAAGTCTTGCCAAAAGCTAGCCATTTCTCTTACTATTTTCTTTGGTCCCGCCTCTTGCATGGAGGAAATACCCTGGCGTCTCAGATATTCCTCTATCTTCTCTTCATCCATGGAATCCACAGGAACGCTTCTCCAAAGTTTCTGGAACTCTAAAAGGGCCAAACGAGAGCTACCAATTAGACACGGCCCTCCAAAAACAATTACAAAAAGACCTTCACGGCATTCAGGTCTATGCGGCATGGGCAGACAGGAGCCTACACAGTTTTAAAGGCAGTGGGGAAAACGGACTGCCAGTGATACTATTAAAAGCAAATTGCATCGCTGATATTAAAACACATCGATTAAGGGGGAAGGTTTTATGCTGTTGCACTGAGCTGAAACGTCTGTGTTGAACACCTCTGGAGATAGATCAGTGGTTTTTTTGCAGCACACAGCCTTCAGAAGGTAGAAGAAGAGTTGGTTTTTATCTTTCTCTACCACTTAAGGAAGAATCAAACAGGCTTACAATCACCTTTCCCTCCCCACAACAGACACCCTGTGAGGTAGGTGGGACTGACAGAGCTGTAACTTGCCCAAAGTCACCCAGCTGGCTTCTTGTGTAGGAGTGGGGAAACCAACCTGGTTCACCAGATTAGCGTCTGCCGCTCATGTGGAGGCGTGGGGAATCAAACCCAGTTCTCCAGGTCAGAGTCCACCGCTCCAAACCACTGCTCTTAACCACTACGCCACTGTGGCTATTCTGGTCTGCAGTAGAACAGCTAGATTTGAGTCCAGTAGCACCTTAGAAGCCAAAGAGCTTTCTAGGGAATAAGCTTTTGAGAGTCAAAGCTCCCTTGGTCAGATACCCGGTATCTGACCGAGGGAGCTTTGAGCCTTGGAGCTCACCCCCTGAAAATCTCGTTCGTCTTTAAGGTGCTGCTGGACTCAAATCTAGTTACTCTTTCAGAAGGGACCCAATGCTTTGGGGCTTCCGTTTCCCATCAGCTGCACAACTCTTCACGAGTCTTCACAAGGACAGGAAGTGAAGGCAGAGGACCACAGAGCACCACAGCCTCACATGCCCTCTTTGGTTAGATGTTACTGAGACTACCTGGGTCGGCAGCAGCCTCATGCCCCTCACTGACAACTCGTCTGGACCTAAGGTACGTTACGTGCAAGAGTCATTGTGAAATCTGCACTCTCACGTGCTCAGGCACAGGTCAGTGACAAATCTGGAACACATATGAAGCTGCCTTATACTGAATCAGACCCTTGGTCCATCAAAGTCAGTCTTGTCTACTCAGACCGGCAGCGGCTCTCCAAGGTCTCAGGCAGGGGTCTTTCACATCATCTACTTGCCTAGTCCCTTTGACTGGAAATGTTGGGGATTGAACCTGGGACCTTCTGCATGCCAAGCAAGTGCTCTACCACTGAGCCACAGCCCCTCAAAAAAGTGAAATTAGTACACATGAAGCTGCCTTACTGAATCAGACCATCAAGGTCCATCAAAGTCAGTATTATCTACTCAGACTGGGGGAGGCTCCCCAGGGTCTCAGGAAGAGGTCTTTCACGTCACTTACTTGCCTGGTACCTTTAGCCGGAGATACCGGGGATTGAACCTGGGACCTTCTGCATGCCAAGTAGATGTTCTACCACTGAGCCACAGCCCCCTCCCCTGAAGAAGCAAACTCTGACTTGTGAAATCTCATGCCACAGGACTTCTGTTTTGTTTTGCTGCAAGAGACCAATGCGGCTAACACACTGGAGTTAAATGAGTGAGCCTGGCGGATTCGGGCGTTTGTGGGCTCCCTCCTCGCACAGTGTAGTTACATTTTCCCCCCCACTTGGACAGCCCAGAGTTTTTTATGGCTTTGGAACCACAAAATATAGTCGGTTCTCTTTCCCACAATCCAGGAATCCAATGTGGGATCATGGCTTGCAGAAAAAGAGAGCAAGCTGCCGTTTCAGGTTTGGACAGAAAACAAACCATGGTTTGTCACGAAAGGGCTATTTCAATAGACTCTGTGAGCTGCCTCAAGTGGGTCTCAGAAGAAGCTGCATATAAAATATTCTGAATACATAATAAACGTGCGAGAGGAGGAAGAAGTCCGCAAGCCCAAGGATCCTCCGAGTAACCCCCCTCTCCAAACCTTTTAAAACAAAAAAAAAGCGGCTTTAACCTACTGGGCACTGCTAATGAAGAGGAGGCCGGAGGCTTCAAAGAGTAGGGACTGGCAGATAACGCACACAGTCGGCCTCCATACATCTTTTTAAGTGCTCTGCTGGAAGGCCTTTATCAAGGCTCCGACTGGTACGATTCCACTTCCCTTCATTCCATAGTCATTAAGTTAGATACGGCTGTCAACAGGTCTAGCTCGCAAGCCGTAAATAAAGCACTAAGGACAGAGAGGCTGCCATGTATGTATGTAAGCCAGCCATGGTTTTTTTGAACTTCGCAAAAGACCATCGTTTGTGCAGTATGCTGCTAACTCAGTTACGCTTCCTAGTTTGGAAGTAGATGCCGGCATTTTAAAACCTAGAAAAATGACCCAATGTGATATTTTTTTATAAAAACCTGCTGAAATAGGATACTTTTTGGTGTAGTGGTGTAGTGGGTACAGCAGTAGTTTGGAGCAGTGGACTCTGATCTGGAGAACTGGGTTTGATTCCCCACTCCTCCACAAGAGTGGCGGAGGCTAATCTGGCGAGCCGGATTTGTTTCCCCACTCCTCCATATGAAGCCAGCTGGGTGACCTTGGGCTAGTCACACTCTCTCAGCACCACCCACCTCACAGGGTGTCTGTTGTGGGGAGGGGAAGGGACTGTGATTGTAAGCCGGTTTGATTCTTCCTTAAGTGGTAGAGAAAGTCGGCATATAAAAACCAACTCTTCTTCTTCTTCTTCTTCTGTGAGGGTGCATTGATTAAAAGACTTTCAGTGGAATGCTAAGTGGCGATTCTTTTTGAGATCTAAACAACAGCTATTTTAGATTTTTACAAAGTAAAAACAAACAAACAAGCAGGAGATGTTTTAGGACTGCAGGAATTTCACATCCAATGCAGGGACTCATAGCTGAACTAGCAGCAGCATCACCACAGGTCCGTTTTGGATGCAACAACTCCTGGGAACGTGCCCTGAGTGCGAGTTAGACCTTTGAGCCAGTGTGATGTAGTGTTTAAGAGTGGTGGTTTGGAGCGGTGGAGTCTGATCTGGAGAACCGGGTTTGATTCCCTGCTCCTCCACATGAGCGGCGGACGCTAATCAGGTGAACCGGGTTGGTTTCCCCACTCCTGCACATGAAGCCAGCTGGGTGACCTTGGGCTAGTCAGAATTCTCTTAGAGCTCTCTCAGCCCCACCTACCTCAGGGGGTGGCTGTTGTGGGGAGGGGAAGGGAAGGTGATTGTAAGCCGGTTTGATTCTTCCTTAAGTGGTAGAGAAAGTAGGCATATAAAAACCAACTCTTCTTCTTCTTTATATGGGGAGGGCTATGCTTGCATCCAAGAGGGATTGCGTGGACTGGAGCCCTATAGTTCTCCAACTTCATTCTAAGCCACAGCAATACCCCCCCCCCTTTTTAATCATAAGCTCCATTTTGGGCAATAACTGTATTCTGAGCTCTCTCTTCTAGTTTTATTTTTAAAAATGAAAAAGCAGAAGCAACATTCTTTCGGGGAACACACGGGGGTGGGACTGGCCCGGAAGTCTCGCTTGTGGTTCCATGTCTGGATCTTTGCTCAAGTTTGTGGCGAGATTGGTACATAAATGGGGTGTGTGAGAATAGCACGAGCGTGTATGTGTGTGTAAGGTATATGTGAATTACTGAGGAAGTGGGAGAGTTTTGACAGAGTATATGAGAGTGAGGGGGAAGAGTAGCAAGCAAATTTGTGTACAAGCTTTTCCAAGTCTCGGCTTGTTTTATAATGTTTTGATTAGCAAGGTTGGGCTGAGAAGCATGTTGTTGAATCTGCGGACCCGACCAAGTAAGGAGGTACTGTAGATGGAAAGGAACATAGAACTGGACTACTTTATGAAGCGGAGTAATCGAAATGGAATGAAATCAAACAATGAGATGTATACGGTCATGAAGATGCAAAGTCAGCAAATGCAACTCTTGGATGTGTTTCTTGGGACGCTTCTAGTAGGGAAAGGGAAATATTTTTGTACGTTAATAAAAGAGGTCACATCTGTGCCCGGTTTTCATCGTACATCTTCGGGAGAAAACGTAGATAACAGGAATTGATACCTAAAGATAAGAGATTAAAGAGCCTGGGGAAAATAGACGTCTGAGAACTGGTGGAAAGTAGAAAAGTAACTTGCATTTCTGTCCGATATCTGCTCTAACTTGGTGAAGACATATGGTTTCCCTATATAACCATTAACAGAGAATCATTCCAGAGGGGCTAGCTATGTTGTCGCCACCAAAATAGAAGAGTCGCATGAACACATGAAGCTGCCTTCTACTGAATCAGACCCTTGGTCCATCAAAGTCACTTTTGTCTACTCAGACTGGCAGCAGCTCTCCAGGGTCTCAGGCAAAGGTCTATTCACATCACCTCCTTGCCTAGTCCCTTTAACTGGAGATGCCGGGGATTGAACCTGGGACCTACTGCATGCCAAGCAGATGCTCTACCACTGAGCCACAGCCCCTCCCTTAGTCCTAGGTCATCTTTTTAAAAAATCTATGATTCCACAGCACATCTGGGTGCTGAACTCTGCCAATCTGTCTTTGCCTGACCCTACTCTTCACAATGCTTCAGATTTGGCCACAGCTTATACGTTCAGATCGGCACAACTGCGATGGACACCTGCACAACTCCACAGCAATGCCTGCCATTTTGTGACTGACTCAGAACAATGCGTCATCAGCTCCCCATCTTCTAGTCTGTCTCTCCTCTACCTGAGATAATTCAATGGCACGCTCATCGTCTTGAAAAGTCAAACAGTATTACAGGTATAAGCACCATACATTGTGACCATCTGTCGACCATCAAGCAACTTCAGGATGGAGATCAGGAGGTTCACCACGAGTTGTTGTAAAGGAGCACGGGAAGAGAAAACTCAAGGCTTCCCTGCAGTTATTTGCCACAAGACACAAGACGGATGTAGACAAGCTGGAACGTGTCCAGGGGAGGGCAACAAAGATGGTGAGGGGTCTGGAGACCAAGTCCTATGAGAAAAGGCTGAAGGAGGTGGGTATGTTTAGCCTGAAGAGGAGAAGATTGAGAGGGGATATGATAACCATCTTCAAGTACTTGAAGGGCAGTCATATAGAGGAGGGTGCCGAGTTGTTTTCTGTTGCCCCAGAGGGTCGAACCAGAACCAATGGGTTGAAATTAAATCAAAAGAGTTTCTGTCTAGATATATATCTTAGTCCATCAAGGTCATTATTGTTCACTCAAACTGGCAGCAGCTCTTCAGAATCTCAGGCAGAGGTCTTTCACATTGCCTACTGCCTGGTCCTTTTTTAACTGGAGATGCCAGGGATTGAACCTGGGACCTTGTGTGCCAAGCAGAGGCTCTTCCGCTGAGCCACAGTTCCCTTTGATCCCCCCATGTTGCTTTCACTGGTGCTGTCGAGGATCCTTGGCACAACTCAGGATGCCTGTGTGGGTGCAGCTCCCTGAAACCTTCTCAGCGGTAGGTAAGGCGACGCCTTCCTTTCCTTACTGGATTGCAGACATTCCTGAAAGGGCAGATCAACCTGCCTACAAACATGAGATCACACTGCCATCTACAGATCAAACTAAAGCAATCCTCTTTCCTAGCTGTGCAAATTGGACATGGCGTAACGTGCTTCTGTTTTATTCATCTGACGTTGTCGTTTGAAAACGACAAACTGAAGAGCTGACGTCGTGCGAGCCAACAGTTACTGTAAATCCTCAGCAGTTCCAGAAGGCTTTAAACTAGGAATGGCTGACACAGAAAAGATGACGTGGTTGAAAACACAACCGCCACTCACATTAGCAGGGAGATTTAAGAAGATCCCCAGGGTGGAGAGACTTTGCCCGTGTTAACGCAGGGGAGCTGGAAACCACTGTGTATTTTTTAGATGTCCCCTCTACAAGTCAGCCAGCTTCAATATTATTGACACTGATTAGGGAAATGGGCTCTGGTGATGGGGGTGAATGGACCAAAAGGCTTCTGCTGGGAGACAGCTCACCAATCGCCACCCAGGTCACAAAATATTGTGCAGTAGCAATGAAGCTACGTCACCTTAATGTACTTCCTTAATCTGTGCAAATGTAAAATTGGGTGATTCCTAATTTTGTTGACCTCGATTGTAAACATCTACGCTGTATGGTCAGTTTCTGTTTTACCTGTTTTATCTGGCATACTAGCTGCAAATAAAAAATATTTACACAGCAGCCACAGCAAACTAAAGACAAAGATGAGGAGGAGGAGGAGAAGAAGGAGAAGGAGAGTTGGTTTTTATATGCCGACTTTCTCTACCACTTAAGGGAGACTCAAACCGGCTTACAGTCACCTTCCATTCCCCTCCCCACAACAGACACCCCGTGAGACAGGTGGGGCTGAGAGAGTGTGACTTGCCCAAGGTCACCCAGCTGGCTTCATATGGAGGAGTGGGGAAACAAATCCAGTTCACCAGATTAGTCTCCGCCGCTCATGTGGAGGAGTGAGGAATCAAACCCGATTCTCCAGATCAGACTCCACTGCTCCAAACCACCGCTCTTAACCACTACACCACACTGGCTCACCATACCTTCTCATTTCAGGTGCTTCTTAACTAGAATATGGTAGACCATTGTAAACTACCGTGTACATACTGAAGAAAAATTACCTTGCAGCTTATTGATTGGCATGTAAAAATAGTATCAGCATATGCTGAGGACATCTTTGGGGGGGGGGGAGAGAAATTATGGGGTGGGGGAGTCACAGGCATGCACCCTACCACCTTAGCCGGCAGACTGCCAGCTCCTCATGACCCTTGCAGAGCTCCCATTCCAGGCGTTGTTTGGCGGCACAGTATTTCCCCAAAGATCAACTGCTGCTCTAGAATAAAGCTTCTTAAACTGTGGGTCACAACCCCATATGGGGGTGTCGCATAATTGGGGGGGTTGCAAAATATTTGGCAACAGTAAAAGGTTTCTTTATGGTTTATTCTCAGTAAATGTTTGATGTGTATACCTATTTTATATACCTGTATACCTGGGGTCGTGTAAAGTTTTCTCGGGCGAAGAGGGGTCATGAGTGGGAAAAGTTTAAGAAGCCCTGCTCTAGAACTTTCTTTTTTTCTTTTTCGTTTGCGACAGCTGAAACAAGCCTTTCAGGTCTCAGCGATGCCAAAAAGGGACCAGATGCCAGTCTGACTTTTGTATTAACAGGGGCTAGAGTAACGCGTGTACTTGGATTTGGGGGCGATAGTGCTGTGATTTTTAGATTGCGTCAGGTTGAAAGGTTTGCAAACCGTTTTGTGTCCTGTGATCCTGGAGAAAAGTGGGATTTCGGCATTTTAAATTAAATATACCTTAAGTTGGAGGGACCCCCACCCCAGCCTAAGGAGCCTTCTTCCAACCTGTGACTCTTCCTTTGTCTTTAAAACACTTTCTGAAGGAAAGGGTTCTTGGGTAAGCGATCGACCATTCCCACATTTAGCAAACAAACATCATACAGAGCAGGGGTGTTGAACTCAATTGTTACGAGGGCCGGATATGACACAAATGTTACTTGGTCGGACCAAGTCATGCCTCGCCAGCCCAGTTCAAGAGTGGGGGTGTGGGGTGGCTGTCTCGGCTGTCTTGCGGGCTGGATAAGTGCTCTCAAGGGGTCGGATCCGGCCGGCGGGCCTTATGTTTGACACCCCTGGTGTAGGGGGTTTTCCCTCAAAAGTCATAAACATTCCTTCTTATTTATCTGGAGAATCTGTACGCTGCTTCTCCAAAAAACCCTGATTGAGGCAGCTCACAATTAAAACCATAAAAACCAAAGAAGCTGACACAGCAGTAAAAACAGGACAATAAAAACACTCCAGGACATAAAAGCAGTCCACAAGCTCGGAGCAGACCACAGAACAGCTAAAAGAGATTAAGCATGGGCAAAGATAAAAAAAAATTTCATCTGGCACTTAAAGGAAAGTAAGGAAGACATTAGGAAGAATTTTCTAACACTTAAGTGGTTCCTCAGTGGAACGGGCTTCCTCGGGAGGTGGTAAGCTCTCCTTCCCTGGAGGTTTTTAAGCAGAGGTTAGATGGCCATCTGTCAGCAATGTGGATTCTATGACCTTAAGCAGATGATGAGAGGGAGGGCACCCTGGCCATCTTCTGGGCATGGAGCAGGGGTCACTGGGTGTGTGTGTGGGGGGAAGTAGTTGTGAATTTCCTGCATTGTACAGGGGGTTGGACTAGATAACCCTGGTGGTCCCTTCCAATATGATTCTATGAGGTGATACTCTACAGCTGAAAAAGTGCGCTGGACAGAACGGGAAGAGCAGGCCTTTGAAAACCGATGAGAAAACTGAGGAAAATTGATTTTCATTTCTACTGTTCCATTCAAGTAACACAAATGGATGAGAGGAGAATGGTGTAAAGGTCTCCAGGTCCCCACTGGCGAGAATGGTGGGGTATAAATGAGGTAAATAAAATACTTCACCACAAATCCTTTCCAGCTAACATTTGGCTTTGCCACTGCCCAGCTAACAGATCAGTGTTTAAGGCTCCAGAGATTAAATAGATGCCAGCATCCAGGTTTTAATTGCACGATTCCAGACAAACCGAGACACGGAGCATAAATGACAATTTAACTATTCTTTTGGGTCTTCCGCAGTATTTATCATCACAGTCGCAATGAGAAAACTAACCTTCATCCACCGTAAACTGGCAGCTCTTGTCATTGTAGAAAAGAATTTTCTTTTTATCAGGACGTGTAACGAAGATAATCTGGTCCCCTAAAGCCTCGAATACAAACACACAAATACAAAAGTACTTAAAACACGGTTAACACTCTTAAGACCAATACTTTGACATTCTCTGCAAGAGAACTTCTTCGGGGCATGGAGGCTGTGATGCTCAGCTTCAGAATCAGCCCACCATCAAAAGGAGAGCAAAGCTGTCAGGCCTTTGGCCTTTTAGCTGGAGTAGACATAAGTCAGGCCAGGTTCTGGCTACACTCCTTGGTTCTCATGCCTGTGAGAGCATGTGTACAGTTTCGCCCATCCTGTTTTCTGCAGCTAAGATATTGTTTAGTCTGTTTCCTGGAACCGCTTATCTCAGGGTTGTCTAATGATGTGTACTTTTTCGAACCGTAGTGCCTTTAAGCATGTAACTTGTTTGTGTTCTCCATTACTAGCCTCACCTGCCTGTAGGCAGTCAGTTCTTTATTCTGTCTTTTTGCTCCTCATAAAGTATTACTGCTTCAGCGCTACCTGCCTTGATGAGTTTACTTATGGGATGCTAGGGACAGACGCCTGATCTTGACAAAAGCCTCCAATTAATTTACAAAAGTCTATTATACTCTGTTTGCAGGTATTCTGGTGAATGCCCTTTAACAGAGGCTTAAAGGTAAAGGTCCCCTGTGCAAGCACCAGGTCATTCCTGACCCATGGGGTGACGTCACATCCCGACGTTTCCTAGGTAGACTTTGTTTACGGGGTGGTTTGCCAGTGCCTTCCCCAGATCTTCCCTTTACCCCCAGCAAGCTGGGTGCTCATTTTACCGACCTTGGAAGGATGGAAGGCTGAGTCAACCTTGAGCCAGCTACTTGAAACCGACTTCCGTCTGGATCGAACTCAGGTTGTGAGCAGAGCTTGCAGTACTGCAGCTTACCACTCTACGCCACGGGACTCATAAACAGAGGCTTAATAGGATGTTATTTACCTCCATACCATGAACACAAGAAGCTGCCTTCTACTGAATGAGACCACAGGCCCGTCAAGGTCAGTACTGTCTCCTCAGACTTATGTCACAGGCTGAAGTCCTTCACATCACCTACTGATCTCTTCAACTGGAGATGCTGAGGATTAAACTTGGGGCCTTCTGCATGCCAAGCAGAGGCTCTCTCCACTGAGCGGCGGCCCCTCCCCAAAGCGTCAGTCTCCCATTTCCACAAATTAAGCCCCTGTTAAAAGCCCAACTGGCAACCCTATCCTGGAACTGTGACTCCAGAAAGCTCACACCCTGCCAAAAAATTTGTTTATCTTTAAGGTGCTACCGGACTCTTGCTCTTTTCTACTGCTCCAGAATACAAACCCTTTCTCGTTCTTTCTCAGCATTTGATCCCTATTTGTAAAAAGGGATACCTTACGGCCCTTACGAAGAAGCTAGAATGAATTTATTGGATCTTGCATTTTTAGCAGTGATGGTATCGCTTTACTCTGCTCTGCTAAGACCTCACCTAGAGTACAGTGTTCAGTTTTGGGCACCGCAATTTAAGAAAGATGTAGACAAGCTGGAACGAGTTCAGAGGAGGGCAACAAAGATGGTGAGGGGTCTGGAGACCAAGTCCTATGAGGAAAGGTTGAAGGAGCTGGGTATGTTTAGCCCGAAGAGGACTGAGAGGGGATATGATAACCATCTTCAAGTACTTGAAGGGCTGTCATATAGAGGATGATGCTGAGTTGTTTTCTGTTGCCCCAGAAGGTCGGACCAGAACCAACCGGTTGAAATTAAATCAAAAGAGTTTCCGTCTAGACATTAGGAAGAATTTTCTAACAGTTAGAGCAGTTCCTCAGTGAAACAGGTTTCCTCAGGAGGTGGTGAGCTCTCCTTCCCTGGAGGTTTTTAAGAAGATGTTAGATGGCCATCTGTCAGCAATGCTGATTCTGTGACCTTAGGCAGATGATGAGAAGGAGGGCATCTTGGCCATCTTCTGGTCACTAGGGGTGTCTGTGTGTGTGTGGGGGGGAGGTAGTTGTGAATTTCCTGCATTGTGCAGGGGATTGGACTTGATGACCCTGGTGGTCCCTTCCAACTCTATGATTCTATGAATGACAATGATGATTCAAAGGGGCACAAGCCCTCAGACAGATGCCGTCACAGAAGCTGCGTGCAGAGGACCAAACTGGTCTTGAACCTTTCAAGTTCAAAAAAAACTGGGGCACTTACATTTCCAGGGTGTTTCCACTGCTTTTAGCTCCAGGAGAGCTAAGAGAGCAGCCCTGGAGCTTTTTTGTAGGGACAGCTTCTGAGAGCTTACTGCTTAGAAACACTGCAATATACCTTCATGGATAGCATGCATAAGCTTCTCTGGATCGCAGAGGCTAATTCGATTGTCACAGCGGCTTGTAAATGACTGGCAAGTTTGCTACGGGAGACACAGCGAGGACAAAACGTACCCATCGCACGAGGATGCGAGATCTGCTTACCTTGATGGCTTTCTGTGCGTTAGGCAATCCTTCCTCAATATCTTCTAAGAGTATTCCTCCCAGCCCTCGCTGGTCATGCTTATCTAAGAGCCTGAGGAGGGCCTTCTTATCCTTCAGATTGTACTTAGGCTTGAAAGCGTATTTCCCATCTGTGACTTCTATTTTTGGGTTGCTGACAAGGGCCTGGAATACAAAACATGAATTCTAAAGCCTTGAGAGGAGGATGTGCATTTGCCACAGGTATTTCTGGCAGAGCCCTAACCTGGATAGCCTCAGACCACCCGGATATCATCAGATCTCAGAAGCTAAGCAGGGTTGGCCCTGACAAGTATTTGGATGGGAGACCTCCAAGGAATACCAGGGTAGTGATGCGGAGGCAGGCAATGGCAAACCGCCTCTGAACATCTCTTGCCTTGAAAACCCTACGGGGTCGCCATAAGTCAGCTGTGACTTTGCTCTGCTCTGGTTAGACCTCACCTAGAGTACTGTGTTGGGTTTTGGGCACCGCAATTTAAGAAAGATGTAGACAAGCTGGAACGTGTCCAGAGGAGGGCAACAAAGATGGTGAGGGGTCTGAAGACCAAGTCCTATGAGGAAAGGTTGAAGGAGCTGGGTATGTTTAGCCCAGGTCGGACCAGAGCCAACGGGTTGAAATTAAATGAAAAGAGTTTCCGTCTAGACATTAGGAAGAATTTTCTAACACTTAGAGCTGTTCCTCAGTGGAACAGGCTTCCTCGGGAGGTGGTCAGCTCTCCTTCCCTGGAGGTTTTAAAGCCGAGGCTAGATGGCCATCTGTCAGCAATGCTGATTCTATGACCTTAAGCAGATGATGAGAGGGAGGGCATCTTGGCTATCTTCTGGGCATGGAGTAGGGGTCACTGGGGGTGTGGGGGGGGGAGGTAGTTGGGAAATTCCTGCATTGTGCAGGAGGTTGTACTAGATGGCCCTGGTGGTCCCTTCCAACTCTATGATTCTATAAGATAATAATTTAGAAAGTAACATTTTCAGAAAAAAAGCTTACATATTATAAATTATATAAGAGAAGGTAATCCTTTCTTACAAGCAAGCTATCACTTAACGGTAGTTGTTAATATGGTGCATGCTTAGATAAATCACACTTATATTGCGAGCCCAGAAACTGTTGCATTTACCTCACTCATCAGCCATTGCTTCTGCTTCAGTCCAATGTCTAAGTGCTGAGTTTCATCCAATATCTCTTCTAGACTTAACGGGTGTGTGTCCCCACGCTGATGGCGTGTCTGGGGAAAGAAAGTGTCACCATTACAACGACGTGCCTCTTGTTAAAAAAGTGGAAGGATACGACCAATATGGCAAACCTACGCTCTAGAAACGCACCAAAGTAATTTCAGTTAAAAATGTGAAAAATGAAGTAATAACTTCAGTCCTGTTAGCTTCTTGTACTGTACTTATGCCAAAGGGCAAACCTATGATTTTTTGCATCCACAAGAAATACTTAAGACAGGGGTGTTGAACTTATTTGTTACGAGGGCCGGATATGACATAAATGTCCCTTGGTCGGGCTGGTTGGGTACCCAAGGTTGGGTGAAAAGAAAATATATATAAGTCTATGCATAAATACTGAAAGTATAATTTACCGTATATACTCGCGTATAAGCCGAGTTTTTCAGCCCAAAAAAAGGGCTAAAAAAGCCGGCCTCAGCTTATACGCGGGTCAATACGGTAGAGGGGGGAGGGAGGGAGGAGGGAGGAGGGAGGGGAGAACTTACCGCCGCCGCCGCCGCTGGGCCCGCGTCATTTCCTGCCGCCGGGAGCGGCCTCCTGCGGCGGCGCAGAGGCTGCCCCGGCCCCCGCCCGGCCGCGCCGCTGCTTCCTGGGGCCTGGGGCGGCCTCCTGCGGCGGTGCAGAGGCCGCCCCGGCCCCCGCCCGGCCGCGCCGCCGCTTCCTGGGGCCTGGGGCGGCCTCCTGCGGCGGCGCAGAGGCCGCCCCGGGCCCCGCCCGGCCGCGCCGCCGCTTCCTGGGGCCTGGGGCGGCCTCCTGCGGCGGCGCAGAGGCCGCCCCGGCCCCCGCCCGGCCGCGCCACCGCTTCCTGGGGCCTGGGGCGGCCTCCTGCGGCGGCGCAGAGGCCGCCCCGGCCCCCGCCCGGCCGCGCCGCCGCTTCCTGGGGCCTGGGGCGGCCTCCTGCGGCTGCGCAGAGGCCGCCCCGGCCCCCGCCCGCGCCGCCGCTTCCTGGGGTTGTGAGCGGCCTCCTGCGGCGGCGCAGAGGCCGCCCCGGCCCCCGCCCGGCCACGCCGCCGCTTCCTGGGGCCGGGAGCGGCCTCCTGCGGCTGCGCAGAGGCTGCCCTGGCTCCCGCCCGGCCGCGCCGCCGCTCTCTGGGGCCGGGAGCGGCCTGGGGCGGCCTCCTGCAACTGCAGGGAGGCTGCTCTGGCCCCTGCCGGGTGCACCACCGCCGCCACCAGGGCCGCGCCGCTTGCTCCCGGGAGCCTGGTCAGGTAAGTCTGTGGCGGGGGGAGGGGTTATAAGCCGACCCTCGGCTTATACGCGGGTGCCTAATTTTTCCCCATTTTTGGGGAGAAATTAGGCACCTCGGCTTATACGCGGGTCGGCTTATACACGGGTATATACGGTATTAGAAGCGCTATATAAATTTAAAATTATTTAAAAGCATTAAAATAGCACAATGGAATTTCCTGAGGTTGAGAACTATAACCACATACCAAAAGCGTTTCGGCCTATGGGGCCTTCATCAGTGGTTAATTAAAACCCTTTGTAAAGCTGCACACATTTACAGAAATACATTAATAAATACAAATACTCACAGTTCAAACCCAACCAGGCATGTGTATATGTTGTAAATTGTATTCTCAATTACTCAAACATCTGGTATAATAGGTTCTTGTTGTAATACTCGTTAGTATAAGTCTCTCAGATACTATGTGTGCAGGTATCAACCTAGTAAAGCCATGCCTCGCCAGCCCAGACTGGGACTGGAGCGGGTTTGCTGCCTCAGCTGGCTCGCGGGGCTGGATCAGAGCTCTCAAGGGGCCGGATCCTGCCCTCGGGCCTTTGACACCCCTGGCTTAAGAGATGCCAGTGTGACGACACTAACACATTACCCCAACGCTGCAGCAGAATTGCTCCGCCATTGCAGGAAGGGCTCCTGTCCTTTGTGCCTATCCTTACAGGGAAGGAAGCCAACACTTAAGTTAAGTGGGCAGGGGCGAGAACAGGCCACCTTACAGGGCTTTAGCTATAAGCTCATCTGACTTATACCACTGACACTCTCTCCCTATCCAACATAGGAAAGGTTTCCTAGTTCCTGGGAATTGCAGCATTGTGATGTCATTGTAGCCAGCGAGGTATAGTGGTTAAGAGCGGTGGACTCAGTTCTGGAGAACCGGGTTTGATTCCCCACTCCTCCACGGGAGCGGTGGAGGCTAATCTGGTGAACTGAGTTGGTTTCCCCACTCCGACACATGAAGCCAGCTGGGTGACCTTGGACCAGACACAGCTCTCTTAGAGCTCTCTCAGGGTGTCTGTTGTGGGGAGGGGAAGGGAAGGTGATTGTAAGCTGGTTTGATTTTGCCTTAAGTGGTAGAGAAAGTTGGGATATAAAAATCAACTCTTCTTCTTCTACCAGGCAATTTAAGACAGGGCTCTCTGCCAATAATCAGGACCGCCCGCTTTGACTTCCCTCTTCCTATTTTTAGTGGCAGGCCTCCCCCATTCGATCCACTGATGATCATCATAAAGCCAAGTCAAGATTGCATTAGGGTCAATGGAACCAGACAATCCAAGCATATCATTAAAAAAAATAGGTAAAGGTCCCCTGTGCAAGCACTGGGTCATTCCTGACCCATGGGGTGACGTCACATCCTGACCTTTACTAGGCAGACTTTTTGTTTAAGGGGTGGTTTGCCAGTGCCTTCCCCAGTCATCTTCCCTTTACCCCCAGCAAGCTGGGTACTCATTTTACCGACCTCGGAAGGATGGAAGGCTGAGTCAACCATGAGCCGGCTACCGGAAACCAACTTCCGTTGTGATTGAACTCAGGTTGTGAGCAGAGCTTGGACTGCAGTACTACAGCTTACCACTCTGCGCCACGGGGCTCCTGAAGAGTATCATTACATTCTGATTTATAATACCCTCAATGCAAATTAAGATTCTGGGCCAGGGACTACCCAAGATAATCTCGTTATATGATATACAGTAAGGTGAAAGAAGAACAACTGACTGTTTAAATGGTGTGCATTATTGACAGAAGAGTACAGCATCTTTTCAGTTCACTAGATAAATATTAAAGGCAGATGCATAAAGGGGGAGAGATTAAAATCTGCCTGCAATGTCTCACATTTGATAAATTCTTGGCATCACCCACAAGCCCTTTTAAATCGGTTCCCTTGCACTTACTGCAAGTTTGTTTACTCAAAGGCAAAGTTGTTTTGTTTTTTTAACTCCAGGATTAATTGGCTTGTGGTCTACGTACAAAACAACACGTTTTCATTTTGGCTGTTGTTTTCGCAAAAGGCTTCAGATCCCCAGGACACCAACCGTCACTGGAAACTGGTGACGGAAGGGAGGGCGAGACCCTCCTTCAAGAGGGCAGTCAGAATCAGCCCTGCCGATTACTGTGTGTTGCCGGGCATGATCAGAGGTTGCAAGCTCAAATCAAAAGACTTTGAAGCAGAATTAATGGAAACTGGGCTCTCCCATCTTCCATGTTGAAGGATTAAATAAGAAACTACAGACCTCAGCGGCAGTAGAACAGCACACACCCTCCAGTCAGTGAAGCCGGGCTTAAAAGGCACGCCAGGGTTTTTTTTTCCCCTTTGCCACTGAACACATGAATCCATGAAGCTGCCTTATACTGAATCAGACCCTTGGTCCATCAAAGTCAGTATTGTCTACTCAGACCGGCAGCGGCTCTCCAGGGTCTCAGGTAGGGGTCTTTCACATCACCTATTTGCCTGGTCCCTTTAACTGGAGATGCCGGGGATTGAACCTGGAACCTTATGACACAATGTCAGTCAGTCATGTTTATTGTGCATGGCCATAGGCCTTTACAATCAAGACAATATTGCAACGACTTAAAATATATATTAAACTATTAAAAGTCGTAAGATTAAAACACACCGATTTGGCTCCTTTTCTCATTCAATGGCTGCCTTTGCCCTGATTTTCCTGGCTGCAAGGCTATAAAGTGCCATTTTCTGGGAAATGGGTCAATGTTGGAAAGCAAGAAAATTAAGTTGATCGGCATCCGATAATAAATGTAAAGCGGAATTTTTTTTTGCCAGGAACTTATTCCGAGGCTCGATATAGAGAGGGCAGGCCAGGATGTAATGGAGTAGAGCAGGACAGTGCTACTGCAGTTGTCTTGTTTGGGGGCTTCCTAGAGGCACCTGGTTAGCCCCTGTGTGAACAGACTGCTGGACTTGATGGGCCTGGGTCTGATCCAGCATGACCTTTCTTACGTTCTTATGTATCTTCCACTGAGCTACCGCAATGTAAATATTGCTACCAAAATTAAGACAATCATACGGCAACATGAATTAGGGATGTTTTTTTTCTAAAATGACAAAAAAGGACTATACCTTCATGTAATTCACTATCTTTGCAAGGACTCCAAACTTATATCCCGAGCCTCCAGAAAGGGCCTTCAAGTTAAAAGATCCATTGCTATGATCTGGAAAGAAAAACAAAGCGAACATGCTCTCACACAGATTTCTGCTTCAGCATCAGACACAGGATATTTATATATCTGTTACCATAACCACAGCCAAAAAAACTAACAGTGCCTACCCAGTCTTCACAGACACCTTCAGGTGTTATGGTCTTCCTCGGAAACACTGTTTATGTTTGGGAGGATCTCCGATTTGCAAAGCGCAATCCGCTAACAAAGGAGCAATCTTAAAATTATGGCATTGTGAGAGACATTTTTAGAGAAGAGCACTTGCAAAACCTGGCAGCCTTGGCGATAATGAGCTAAGCTAGATTCTTATAATTTATCAGAGCCTCCGGCTTCCCACAAAAGTCTGAATGAAGTTTCCTTGCTCATGAAGCAGCTTCCCCATAGCGCATTTCCCCACAATGCAATGCGCTTGGAGGGGTGTCTCCATTAAACTGCCACATGGGTGGGATCGAGGAAGAGACTGTGTGGGAAAGGCCCATGCAACTGGCCCCATCAACATAATGCCCCATTTCTCCCCAGCATTTTGTGAATGCGCATGAGAAGACCTAGAGTCAAGACACAAGGTCCAGCCACCCAGAGATGCTGGTCTTATTCTTTGGAATAATGCGCTGCACCAACAAGAAACCGTAACTCCAACAGCCTCCCCAATTCTCCGGCATTTTGTGAGAGCTGGCATCCTTTTGGTGGCTTGTCATCGGCCCATCTGCTCAGCGAAGCTAGGCAATGTGCAACTTAAAATGTGCGAACGTTACAAGCAATTGTTATTCGCCCACACAGAAGCCATGTAAAGGCATCTATTACAATCAACTGAAATAACATAAAACAGCATGCAATCTTTGGGGTTATCCAAATCTCTTTTTAAAAAAAAATATTTTTATTGATTTTTTATAATTAAACAAGAAGTAAAAATAAAAAAAACTAAAATAAAATCATAATACAAACAAAAAAAGAAAACATAAAAATACAAAATCACAAAAAGAGCACTTTTACAACCAATAAATTTACATTGTATAATATAATTTGTAAACTATATAGTGCCCTAATATCCACCACCCTTGGATGCTTACAAGGAAGGAAGGGGAGGGAGAAGAGATCATAGAATCATAGAGTTGGAAGGGACCACCAGGGTCATCTAGTCCAACCCCCTGCGCAATGCAGGAAATTTACAACTACCTCCCCACCCCCACCCCAGTGACTTCATGCCCAGAAGATGGCCAAGATGCCCCCCCTCTCATGATCTGCCTAATGTCATAGAATCAGCATTGCTGACAGATAGCCATCTAGCCTCGGCTTAAAAACCTCCAGGGAAGGAGTGTTTACCACCTCCCAAGGAAGTCTGTTCAACTGAGAAACTGTTCTAACTGTTAGAAATTATTCCTAATGTCTAGACAGAAACTCTTTTGATTTAATTTCAACCCACTGGTTCTGGTCCGACCTTCTGGGGCTACAGAAAACAACTCAGCACCATCTTCTATATGACAGCCCTTCAAGTACTTGAAGATGGTTATCATATCCCCTCTCAGTCTTCTTCTCTTCGGGCTAAACAGACCCAGCTCCTTCAACCTTTCCTCATAGGACTTGGTCTCCAGACCCCTCACCATCTTTGTTGCCTCCTCTGGACACATTCCAGCTTGTCTATATCCTTCTTAAATTGTGGTGCCAAAAACTAAACACAATACTCTAGGTGAGGTCTAACCAGAGCAGAGTAAAGCGATACCATCACTTCACGTGATCTGGACACGTTTCAGAACCCTGATATTAAGTCCCTTGTCTTCAGCCCGCGTAGAATGCTTTACAGATATGAATGGCTGAAGCTGGTAACAAATCTCTTCCTCATTCTCACATCTGCCTCACAGACTTTCACCAATGCGGCAAGCTCCTTGTCCTGGGTCCTAATCAGCAAAACCAACCACTGAAAACCTAATATATACACTCTAGTGTACATTCAAACACCAGAACAGACTGTTACTCAAATAATCTCACCCGATGTGCATCATGACCAGGCCATGAAAACTGACCTGCAACAAACATAACTAGAGAAATGCCTTTTAGAATAAAAAGGCATTTGCTTTTTACACAAAATAGTCCCATTTTCCTCAGCTCCCTTTTACCACGTTGTCCTGACAAAGGAAAACAGGATTAAACTGATATTTAAAAACACAAACAAAAATATTTATTTTTGGAACTGTACTTTTCTAATACTTTAAAAAAAAGGAATTCATTATTTATAACTTTTATATGGACTTATTTGCAGGGGATAAAAAAACTTGCAGAGAATAGAGAACTAATAATCAGGACATTAAATCTGCTTTCTTTCAAATTGACCAGGCTTTCCTTCTTTCAGGAACCTTGGTTTGTTTGAACTGGAAGGGGCAGTGCTCCAAGATCAATGAACTCTCACTGAACAGGCAGGGCAATCTCACAGCTAAATATAAGCAATTTGAAATAACTTTTTAATCAAGAACGTCCAACTGACAAGAAGTGCAACATTCCTGCCTGGTTTTTGGAAAGCGCTTCCCTGAAACAGAACTTCAATCCCCACCCCCAAAATCTTGGAAAATAACCACAATCTGAATAAAATTGTAAGAATTTCAAAGATACTGTAGTCCCCACATCAACAAATTTCCTTGCTTACTATGGTTATAAAGAGGAGTCAGAGAAAAAAATACAATAACTGGGGACACAAATCTTAAGGAAATCTGTCGTTTCACTGAGTCCAGTGGCTTCTACACCATAAATGGTTCTTGACTAAGCAGAACTGGAAGACAAAAGTTACATCAACCTTAAAGTACCAAAATCCTATAATTAGACAAAAGCCGGCAATTGTCTTCTATGAAGATCCTGATTACTTATGGAGGGTTCACATTAGGTTAACGTACTATCAGAGGAGCAAAGAAACCTGCAGGTATTAACACAATAAATGCCGTGCTCAGACCGTTCGCCAGATCAAAACAAAAGCACAAAAAGGCCGCGTTGTTTTATAAAATACATTTTGTTCTTGAAGGAGCTACAAAGGTTTAAAAAGAAGGGGAGCGAGGAGAACTGATTTGCTACCCTAACTTATCCAGATTTATGAATGATTTCCTCCTCAGGGTAAGGGTCTGATGCAAATGAGCACAAAGGAAGCTGTCAGCTGCATCCTGCTTCGGCCAATAGAAGCAGAGCTCCATCTTAGCTCTACCAGAGGCTGTATTAAACAGCAGATCAGCGCTGTTCCAGCACCCTTTCTGAAAAGAGGTAGGTCTACATATTTTTTAAAAATTATCTTGCCATTATTATCTGAACAAAAAAAAAGCTTTCTTTAAAAAAAAGAACATCTGGCAACCATCTTAAAAATATACAAAATTAAAAATAGCATCTGAAGCTAGATTTCTGCTTAAATGCAGAGATGCTTGTCTTGTGTTAATAGGAAAATCTTACCATCTGTGCATTCATGAAGAATTGATGACCATCCATCTTACAGAGAGCTCAACGTGCCCAGATAATATTCTGAAAACATAATTCTTTTTATGCTCTGTGTGACCTAATCAATCAATCAAATTTTGCAAGGTAAAAAATTAATGTATGAGGGTGTCTTTCCAAGAAGGAGTATCAGGAATGTTTTGTCTCCAGATTTAAACAATCGCTAAACGCCCTCCCCCCAACCCCGCAAAAAAACCCTGCCATTTAACCTGGTTGCTTGGGCTAGCCTTAACCCTTAACATGTGCGTGCTGTACCTCTTGGTGAATGACTCAGTGACTTGTTAACATCATGAACGCAGCTTCACTTAAATCGATGGGACTTGGCGAGCACAAGCGAATGTTGCAACCCTGTGCGTAATTAACAAGAAAGTCCCACTGAAATCCCTTCTGTTTAGATATGGCCTGTTTGTTTACTCTGTATCTTATCCAACCAGAGATGCCACACTGCTTTATAAAGCTTTAACCCTGTCCTGAGAACCGACTTTGCAAGTCATGTGCTTTTTAACCATGGTCCACTGTAAACTAAAAGTTAAAATAACACAAGCAGAAATCGCTGCTTAAATATGAAAAACTACTGTCGACTTGCATAGACATAAAATGAAATGGAAAAATCTTAAAACTAACTCTTAAAACTAACTCTAAAAGCAAAATTTTAAAAATTTAATTTCAGCTTTATTGCTGTGTACCTCGAAAGTATATTAGGCAACAAATATATTCTCAGCCAAATCAGTACTAAAATGCCACAGAGATACACGTAATTCTATTATGTTAGGTCTGATAGGGGAACAATTATTATGAAGTTAGATAATACTGTACTACCAGCTCTAATTTTCTGCCAGAAATCTGAATTAAAAATATATATCAATCATTCCTTTTATTTAAAATGTCTCTGTGTTGAATACTGATACACTTCTTGCCCAGTACTGGGTTAACAATTAAATACTGAAATATTATGCAGTTCTGCCACCAGTAACCTGATTCAAATCAGAAAACATTTTATATACACCTTGAAAAAACAGTACCTCCCAATTTTTCAACTATCCTTAATCATAACCCCCAAAAAGGGCAGGTCATGCTGCTGATTCCCACCCCCCCATACTATATTTAACTAGTAGTGTACTAGTCACTGCCAACCGTTATGATTGCCAACCATTAGTATAGTAATCATTCCCAACCGTTATGATTTTCAACACTCTCGGATTCCTTTTCAGAAAAGCACTAAACTGGCTATAATTCCTCTTATTAATGAACCAGTTTACTTTAATAATCTAGGCCTGTGTGTTTTGTTCATCATTTTTTGTGCAAAAAAAAAAAAAAAAGCATTAAGTTTTATTTTAAACAACCTTGCTCATTTCAGTGCTCCCTGCTGATATTTACCAGTGGTAAATATAATTCTTGTGGGCCTTCCCCTTTCTCTCTTAGGATCTTAAAATATATTACAGGCCCTGTTTAAAAATTAAAATAACCCCATTAAGATAACGTGAGTTCTATCCAAAATACTCCATTGTACTCAAGCCATTTGAGCTTTTGACGTATTCCTTTAAAAAAAAAAATGAATACCTATATTAGACATAGCTTCTTAGTTCTTGAGATAAATTCAGCTTAACTCCTGTTTCCTCATATTAGGGTGCTCTACATATATTCTCCACCACAGAATTTTCAGTGAATGACTTACATGACCAAAACCATTGCAAAGGGTTTAAAAAGAGAACCAAACTGATAACGGATTCGACATAAAGAAAACACCGTTGCTAACAATGAAAACGGAGGATCCCACTGAGGTCCCCGAAGGTCTTACCGGATGCAGCTTACAGCATGCAATAATCCAGTACCTCCTTGCTGTGTGCAGTCCAGACATCTTATTTATTGATCACATTTGAATCTGACTCTCCCTTCAAGGAGCTCGGGGGGGGGGGGATGCTCACAGCAGCCCTACAGAGGTGGGTTAGGGTGATAGAGATATTCAAAATTTTATTTTATTTTATTATTCCCCCTCAGAAAATTATTTGAAGGTGAATAATCCATTTTTTCACCTTTAGAGAACTTGACTCTTACAGCTTCTTTGATAATATTCAGTATATGGGTGCCAGGGCTAAGACACATTTCACTGCCTCCCTCTATTTAGAACATGTACCGCTCTTTGCTTTGTTTTATTCATTTATTTAAACCTTTTTTATTTAGAACATTCCAAATGTTTGTTCTGAATCTTTCTTCACAATGCTAGGGTCCCTGGTCCCATTCATGCCAGAATATTCCTTGAAGATGGACATTCTAGACTCGCCTGTGGATTTCTGTTCTTCACAAAGGAAAGGATAGGAAGCAGAGGGACGGATTCTTCCCTTTGGGGCTGGGAAGGGAGACTTCCAAAGTGATCTTTGAGATGATGGGATCTGCCTCAATTTCCAGATGCTGAAAGTGAAGGTAGCTGCTTGTACTTTCAGAAGTGAAAATGAGCCACCCATTTTCCCACTGCACTTCCCAAAAAAGCAGGTGACCCCTTCCTTGCCAGGGCCATCCTGGGGGACTTAGGGCTGCAGATGGCAGAGAGAGAGAGAGACAAAAGGGAGACAAGATGCCTTACCTATGCCAATAGAAGTGAAGATACCTGAAGAAGTGAGCTGTGGCTCACGAAAGCTCATACCCTGCCAGAAATTTTGTTAGTCTTTAAGGTGCTACTGGACTCTTGTTCTTTTCTATTACTAGTGACAGACTAACATGGCTACCCATCATAATCTTACCTATGCCAAGTTATACTATTCCCATTCCCTTGCACTCAAACCTTTTGGACAGTCCTTCAGAAGTGGAAGAAGAACCCATGAGGCCAGCTTGTTCAGATGTCTTCTTCCCTATAAATGTGCGCTGAACCTGGCAGTATTTTGTTGGGAGGCGCACCTGGGTCCAACTTCAGTTTTTTGAACCTGTGTACATTTTTGAGAAGATTCATGAGTTCAAAGACCACTCTGCCTGACCCCAATGTCAGGCGACTGAGTAGACCACCTGGGAACTGAAGAGCTGCCTTCAGGTATTCTTCCTGTACAGAATTCTAAGCACTAACTTCGGAAACTAAATCTAGGTGTTGTCATTTTCAAAAGCTGTTTGCAAACCACTGTTAACATGGGCATCTTTGCCCCAGTGGTTTTTAGGATCACTGCCAATTACTCAGTTGACCACAAAGACCTTTGATTAGACACCCAGACTGTTGTTAGGTTACCCAGGAAGAGATGCAGACATCAGGAAAGTATAAAAATAACCATTTAATAAAATGGCATCCTCCTTGGTTCTCTATAGCAAATATTTACCCACGTTGGTTCTGTTGTTCACATAAGAATATGTCATGGTTCAAGTGGTTAAAATAAATCAATTTTGACTTTGCTACAGGGCAGATGTGGGATCTATGCCAGGGAGAGGATTAAACTGGATGGGTGAGAAGTCTTTTGGAATTGGGATTCTTTCCAGGGCACAGGGAGGAAGAACCAGATTTGGCTTTTGTTCTTGCCATCTGGAATTGTATTCTCTGGGTGAATTTTCGAACAACACTGAGCATTTTGAGCGACAAAAGAAGAATGCCATTTGGAAGGAGTCTTCGGCAAGATTTTCTCATCTTGTGTTTCCAATACAATTGTGTCGAAGGGGTCATTTGTAGCCTGAGAAGGGAACACTAACATTCATTTATTAATTTACATCATTTATAGTCCGCCTTTCTCACGGGCTCAAGGCGGATTACACAGAGCAAGTCAATACATTTGCCTAGAACTTGACATTTATTTCCCTATGCTGGTTAAAGGTTGTAGGACACAGCTCACAGAGTTGTGACCGAAAAAAACCAAAACCTCAGAGTACAGTGGCTTCTGTTTTTTAATTATGTTGCTCCACAAGCAAATGGGTTGGCTTCTCAGGGAAGCATAGCTTTGGAAGTAAGAACCAAAACAGAAGCTCCCATCTTATGGATATATATGTTATAGTTGGACAGCAGGTAGAACATACTGCAAAATAATGTGGATTAGTTTTTGGACAGCTTCAGTCATTCCATCTGCAGGAGTTAATCGAAGCGTGCTAGAACAGAAGCGGTGGAAGAGGATCCTGCTAGGGAGGCAGAGGAAGTTGATCTAGGGTTGGACAGCTTGGTGATGACTGTTGTATATCCTTTTGAGCCAGCTAGAAGGCTTCCACTGCTTCAGTTGAGTCAGGGAAAACATTCCTGTGTTTGTTTTTCTCTAATAAAATATTTCCCTGAAAATTCTCTACCCTTGCTACTCTTCAGAAGAGGTCCCAGATCACTATCGGCTATGGGAATTATCTCTGGGGATCAGAGCTGGGGTTAGAGTCTATCCTGGGTTCTCTCTTGTCTTTGGGAACAATTCCCAAGTCTGTCTGGGAGCCAGCGGCAACAGGGACAGGGGATGGCACCTTGAGAATCCACCTATCCTCAGCAGAGGTTATCCATTCTGGGGGGCTCTGGCCTAAGGCAATTGCGTCTGGAGGAAGAATGAAAGCAAATATACTCTCCGTGATCTTCTGTGCCTTTGGTGATTACACCTATAAGGGAATAGTAAATACCCCTTGTGGTGGCTCCCCCTGCCTCTACCCTTATAGTAACTGCATGATCTGTAGTAGTAAGTATGAGGGGAGGAGCTCTTGCCCCTGAACGTTGCTTTTTCTCATGGGTGAAATTTCTCTAAAGTTCCTCTGGCCAAAATGTAGACAAATTTAGACAAATAAGAGCTGGGACTAGTTTGTAATCTGGGGTCATCTTAATCCAACCCATAAAGGTCCTCCCTTCTACAACAAGGCGTGATGGGTTTTGGAGAGCACTGAGGTATTTCACTCACCTGGGCAGACATGCCAGGAAGCCTCCAAAGAACACAGGCTATGGGTCAGTTCTCACTTGAAGATGCCACCAAGGCTTCCTGCATCACTGGGAGAGGTTTTCCATCTATGTACATTTCAAGAGGCATGCTGACTAAGAAGTCTTTTTTTTTGCCGTCAAGTCACATCTGACTTATGGCAACCCCTGATGGGGTTTTCAAAGCAAGAGACGTTCAGAGGTGGTTTGCCATTGCCTGCCTCCGCGTCACGACTCTGGCATTCCTTGGAGGCCTCCCATCCAAATACTTGCCAGGGTCAACCCTGCTTAGCTTCTGAGATCTGATAGGATCGGGCTAGCCTGGGCTATCCAGGCCAGGGCATTGAGAAGTCTATTAGTGACTTTTTTATGCTATGCTGAACAGGAGAAGGCTGGTGGCTCCATAGGTGTGGGGCTTCTTGCTTGCTGAAGGAGTAGCAGCAGATAGCATATAGCTGGGGGACGGTGGTATGCTCAGAGAGTTTTGACATAAGTTTTTAAAATAATTTAAAAATTGGCCATGGATATCTTTTTTTTAAAAAATTAATTTTTTCCTTCAATTTCACACCTGTTATCATTTTTTTCTCAGCTTCTTTTCTGAGACAATGAGCTAAATATCTTCCTGATTTATCGGCATATTCAAAACATTATTTTCACCTGCATCTCTTCTGTATCAATCATATCAATTTCTATTTTTTCCTCTTAATTTCTTTTAATATACTTTTTTTGTTTATTTTGATATATTGTTCTTCGGGTTTTTAAATTTCACCCATCAGTTTCTCTCTTTGTTCTAAATTTTTGTTTTTTAAGCTTGGAGTTTATAGCAATCAACCTTCCTCGCATATAGGCTTTGCTCGCGTCCCATATGGTTGCCAACGAGACCTGGAGATTTATTGATTTCAAAAAATTCCTTGAGTTCTTTTTTTTTTGCATTGGAGTACTACTTCCTCTTTTAGCAAAATATTATTTTCAGGCCTCCATCTTCTTCTTCCTGGCCTAAAATAGGACTATGTTAATTCTGTTGGGTTATGATCGGAATATGCTCAGAGAGTTTTGAATCTTGGTTTGCAGGTGTGATGGACCGGCAAAGGTCCTGCCCCTTTCTGAAAAACACCAGTCCCCCTTTAGTCCTATTTGGTGTGTGAGCTGAGCAGCTAGCAGCCAATCAGGATCTCTGGAAGGGATGAAGGAGCCAGGTGGGAAGGGGCAGTGAGAAAGAAAAAGCTGTTACACCAGTGGTTCCCAAAGTGGGTAGTACCACTCCCTGGGGGGAGGGGGCAGTGGGAATACCTAGGGGGGCACTAAGAGGCAAGAGGGCAGCAGGTGGTGCTAGAGCTGGGCCCCTTCAACTATGTTGTTCACTGATTTACAATAAATCAAGCTATGACACCATGCTGGCAAATTTGGTGGAAATTATCAGAATTTTTTTCCATACTTTTGAAGAGCTGGTACCACTGGATCAAGTTCATCAGTTTTGTTGAATAAATTTCAACTAAAATTTTTTAATTTGATTTTGAATAGATGTGCAATTAATTGTCACTGTTTTGAAATTTTATTGTTATTATCTTCTTTAGTGAGTCATGCAAATCCCTATTTTGAATAGTGCTTTTTATAGGATAGGGTAGGGGGAGCTGGGGTTGAGTTTGTGGAACCAAGGGGGCGGTGGCCTGAAAGGTTTGGGAACCCGTATGACACTGTCAGCAAAGGCAGATAGGGTATGAATCCACAGAGAGAGAGAGAAACTGGAGAGATCCTGTCTCAGAGCTCATCTTGCGTGTAAACAGGCCAAACCAGTGAATATGCGGAGATGGGGTTTACATCTCCAGAGTTTTCGTTAGGAAAGGTACCTGTCTCAGAAAACTCTGGAAATCATTTGAGTGAGATATTTGAGTTATGATAGATTATGCAAGATTTTGTAAGATTAAGACCAAGGTTGTGTTGTGTTTGTATGGTGTGTATGTTTATGATGTGTAATGTTTGGAAAAAAATTTAAAAAAAAAATTTAAAGAAAAAGAAAACGCTGGAAGTCTCAGAACCTGTCTCTGGTGATAAAGCAGGCTAACTTGAGGAAGAGACTGACTCGATCTCAAAGCCCCAATTTCTGAGGGAAACTAGTGAAAGGCCTGTGGTTTCTGGGAGGAGTTTACATTTACACTGTGAAGCTCCTGAGGCTAAGGGAAGGCCAATATTCACCTCAAGAATAAAAACGTGATTGTGAACTGCACTCTATGCTCCTGAACAGTCAACAGTAACTTTATGAATGTACGGGCCCAGCAAGACTGTGTTACACCTGTAAAAAGCTTCATCCTCTTTCTGAACCACCTTATTCCCCTAACCCTGGGAGTAAATAAAAGTTACTGTTCTTTTTCTGTTTCCCGCATGGGTGCTGAACTTATTTTATGCAGAAAGCCACTTGGACTGAGTCTCTCAAGTGAAGGGCTGGGGGTCAGTGGTAGAGCATCTGTTTGGCAGGCAGAAGGTCCCAGATTCAGTCCCCGGCATCTCCAGCTAAAGGGACTAGGCAAGTAGGTGATGTGAAAGGCCTCTGCCTGAGACCCTGGAGAGCCGCGGACAGTCTGAGTAGACAATACTGACTTTCATGGACCAAGGGTCTGTTTCAGTAGAAGGCAGCTTCATGTGTTCATGTGAAATTTGCATCTATTTGGGAGGGGCCATGGTTCAGTGGTGGAGCATCTGCTTGGCATGCAGAAGGTCCCCGGTTCAGTCCCCAGCATCTCCAGTTAAAGGGACTAGGCAAGTAAGTGATGTGAACGATCCCTGCCTGAGACCCTGGAGATCCGCTGCCGGTCTGAGTAGACAAGACTTGACTTTGATGGACCAAGGGTCTGATTCGGTATAAGGCAGCTTCATATGTGTTTTATATATACTTTATATACATAGCCTGAATGCAACGATACTGACTTTGATGGACCAAGGGTCTGATTCAGTATAAGGCAGCTTCATGTGTTCAAGGGCTGGGGTAGAGACCACAACGGCTGATCTTTACATCACGCTACCTCTATTTAAATGTAATTTTTAGGACCCCGGTCTTCACAGCAGAGCAAGCACCAACCACAGATTTCCAGTTTAAATGTAATCCATACGCTCAGAGATAATTAAGAGAAACAGTGGACAGAACAGCTGGGAACTGAGGAGGTGCTCTAATGTAAAATATCCCCAGTACTTCTCCTTCACCATCGTTAGGTGAGTTGGGAGCCACATTCTACATGGCCTGGGTGAGAAGCCCCTCCACCACCTAGATGCATGTTAGTTGGCAGCAAACCTCTTGGAAAGGTTATTTCCTCTGGACTCACTGCAACCCTTACAAGGCCCAGCAGCAGCGAGAACACCAGAGACATGGGGAGAGGCTTCAAAAACAGGAGACTTCAATGTTTCTCTTAACTGTTCTACTTCAGGTTGAGTATCCCTTATCCGGACTGCTTGGGACCAGAAGTGGGCCGTATTTCGGATCTTTCTGTATTTTGGAATATTTGCATTTACACAATTAAATAGTCTAAACACGAAATTCATTTGGTGGCTCAGTGGCAGAGCATTTGCTTGGCATGCAGAAGGTCCCAGGTTCAATCTCCGGCATCTCCAGTTAAAGGGACCAGGCAAGTAGGTGATGTGAAAGACCTCCGCCTGAGACCCTGGAGAGCCACTGCCTGTCTGAGCAGACAAGACTTGACTTTGATGGACCAAGGGTCTGATTCGGTATAAGGCAGCTTCATATGTGTTTTATATATACTTTATATACATAGCCTGAATGTAATTTTATACAACATATTTAATAGTTTTGTGTACACTGATTTATCAAAAAACAAATTGGTGCGTTGCGGAGGGGCAGTCTGGATATCGGATGTCCGGATAACAGATACTCAATCAGTACTAAGACATGAGCGAGAACCCACGTTCCATCTGAACTCAACTTCCCTGTACTGTTTTGATTCATTGTTAACCACGTCAGAGATTATCTAATCAAAAGACAGGGCACATTAAAATATATATATATATATTGGGAAGGACATGCAAATCCAAGGATCTCCCAGGCTCCTTCACATAGTATCAAACCAAGAAGGAAGCCTTTTGAGACTTTACGGCAACACAAAGAAGCAGCTCAGTTTCCTGACAAATTCCAAAAGCACATCTGTGAGAGATAATGTTTCAAGATCTATTATGGGCAGACATGATGATGGGGCTTCCCAACCATAGTTAAGCTTTCCCTTCGCATGCTAGCTACAGTATGCTAATGGAGGCTCCCTCAGAACCTGGTTTGAAGCTGATTAGCAAATCCAGGTTAGCACTGCTGGTAATTAACACTGGTGCCAACATGCCACTTAACCACAGTTAAGACCTACAAAGGGAGAATACTAGAGATGAGAGGAATCGGGAGAAGAAGGCATGCAATCAGTCCCAGATCTCTAAACTATCAAAGACCATGTCTGCACCAACCTAGGAGTACTTCTAATAATATTTTTCTAACCAAAGAACAGTCAAAATCAAGGAAAATGTGAAAGTGGGATTTTCACGGGTTTTTCTTCTTAGTGAAAAGCTCCAGGTTTTTGCTTTTTTTATGGGCAAGAATCCCCCTAAACATGAACCAATTCGTGTGTATATGTGAAAGCATTCTGGGGTGTGGGCAAAGAGCGATACTGGGCAGAAAAGATTTTGTAGGCAAGAGAAAATGGAACATAATGCACTTTATTTTTCTGCATGTGTGTTTCAATATACAGAGCTGCATCAAGGACAGAACCCAGAGGAGCCTGCAACTATGGCAACCTTCAATGCTACTCACTTGAACGAAACTGCACCCATCTACCAGTACCTCGGTTTTCAAGTGCAGAAGATCTACCCTTTCCACGACAATTGGAACACTGCCTGTTTTGTTATTCTGATCATATTTATATTTACTGTGGTATGCTTGGTGGTGCTAGCTTTCTTATACGAGCTGCTTGACTGCTGCTGCTGTGCAAAAAATAAAACCGTGAAAGACTTAGAGAAGGAACCCAATCCTGTTAGATCTTTGATGGAAAGCTTCAGGAAACGTGAAACAGAAGTGGTGTAGAAGGAGGACTGATGGAGAACTAGCATCGAAAAGATACATTCAGCATTGTAACAAACCTCTTGCGTTGTTAAGACCGAGCAAGTCAGATTCTGCTCAGCCTTAAATATCAATATTAGCAATTTTTTGGGTTCACTGGTGGATAGAAACTGGAACAGTTCACAGAACGATTAATAATGGGCAACCAGTCACAGTGTTGTATGAAAATGAGCAATTTTTTGTTTTTGTTTTTAAATGAAACTGCTGTTGATTAGAATTGATGACTCAAGTAAAATTTTGTTCATATGATCAATTTCCCCATTGTTTAATTGTCATAATGCTGGTTTGACACTATCAAAACTCCAACAAGAACAAAACGTTAACACAAATTAATGACATACAGCTGAGCACACTCAGCTCCGATATTAACATACGGCTGCAATTTCCTATGTAATCTCAGCCTTTATACTCCTGCAGTAGCCACTGCTGCTCCTAGCAACTTGTAAAATCACAGGATCACAAGCCTTATAGTTACATCACAGAATTTACAACCATGCAGCTTCACACTGACACTGGCAAGTTTCCTCAATTCAGGAACAGGCGGGAGGTTGTTAAAAAATGTTTTTGTTTTCCAGGAAAAAACCCCTCTTCTTTAGACCTATAAGCAGGCAAGGAAGGATCTCTGCTAACATGAAGGCAACCGTACTTTCTCCCTTCTGACTTGGACAAGAACTAAACAGTACAAGAAAGATTGGCCTGGCCATAAAAAATGGCAGCCCTGTGTCAAGTTTCCCCCCTCCTTAATTGTAATGTGCACTTGCATGATGACATCCTGATATCATTACGCTGTTACATCCTGATATCATTACTACACCGTCATCTGCCAGCTAGTGACAGAGGAGTAGGGACAGTGAAGCACAGAGCATAACCATGTTAGGGCATGCCATTTTCAGCAGTAGCCCTGTGTACACACGAACACATGAAGCTGCCTTATACTGAGTCAGACCCTAGGTCCATCAAAGTCGGTACTGTCCACTCAGACCAGCAGCGGCTCTCCAGGATCTCAGGCAGAGGTCTTTCACATCACCTACTTGCCTGGTTCCTTTAACTGGAGATGCTGGGGATTGAACCTAGGACCTTCTGCATGCTCTACCACTGAGCCACGGCCCCTCCCCATAGGTATGTGTGCAAAAACTGGACTGATCTTGCTGTGTGTGTGTGTGGGGGGGGGGTGCGCAGCTGAACACTAGGGAATCCTAGGGACACCTCAGCACTGAGTGGCCAGTGCAGATTCCTGGTGTTCAGCTAGGCTGACAGTTTTCTCTTCCGGCTTCAACAGCTGGAGTACTATTGTGCTTCCTTTGCTACTAAGCCCTGAAGCTGTGTCATCATGGCTTGAGGAAGGACGGGCAACTGTGCAATAGCAACCGACTAGAATCTGAACAGAGGGCTGAGGCTTGCTTGATTATACAACGCAACAGCACTACTGTATTCCACTGTGTAGTTAGGATTCGTTGCCGGCTCTTAACTTGCTTGTTTGAGCTCCTGCCAGCAACTTTAAAAAAAATCTTCACCCCTAGAAACAGAAACCTCCCTGACTAGTAGGTGGGTCCCAGGAAAAGCAGAGTCACGCCCTAGAAATCCGCTTTCATAGATTTTCCAATTATATTATTTGTAGGCTACAAATGGCACAGAGTGGTAAGCTGCAGTACTGCAGTCAAAAGCTCTGCTCACGACCAGAGTTTGATCCCAACGGAAGTTGGTTTCAGGTAGCCGGCTCAAGGTTGACTCAGCCTTCCATCCTTCCAAGGTCGGTCAAATGAGTACCCAGCTTGCTGGGGGTAAAGGGAAGATGACTGGGGAAGGCACTGGCAAACCACCCTGCAAAGACAGTCTGCCTAGTAAACATCGGGATGTGACATCACCCCATGGGTCAGGAATGACTCGGTGCTTGCACAGGGTACCTTTACCTTTACTTATGATGTAATTTGGGCTAGGGGCGGGGAAACACACAGGGAAAAACTGTGTGATCCAGTGCCACCAGTCCAGAATTCAAAATTGCCTGATGTAGCCCCAAAATATTTTATTTGTTCATGTAACACAAGTAGTTGCCAACATCTTCTTCTGTGGAAATGCAAATAACTTTCTTCCCCGCTGCTAATAATAATACCAAATACAGATTACACTTTTAAAAGCCGAGCCAAAAACCACCAATATGACCGGTTCTCAGACACATTTACCGAAAAGCATATCGCTCCTCCATTCACAGCCATTCAACAGATAGGCTGCGTTATGGCAGGAATCCTAGCACAAGAGGCTGTGAAATAGCAGTTTTGCCCACTGCTAGAATACCTCATGTTGGGATGTTCAAAGCATTTCACGTACTTTTTCCTTACAGCAGGCTTGTTAAAATAGGCTAGTGTTTATAATCCCAATATTGAAAGTGGGGATGAGGGAGAATGGGGTATTGCAAGACATGGAGTAGGGGTCACTGGGGGTGTGGTGGGGGGAGGTAGTTTGGAATTTCCTGCATTGTGCAGGAGGTTGGACTAAATGACGACCCTGGTGGTCCCTTCCAACTCTATGATTCTAAGACAGTGGCTCGCATAAGGTGACTGCAGTTTATGGCCGGTTACATTTGAATTGCAGACTTCCCAGTTCACACTCTTAGGTCCTTGACTTGGCCGTGTCAGGTTACAGAGAGGCTGATCTTATGCCCACAACAGACCTACTCCATCTCTGTATCAAATATATATAAATCAGCTCTCAACATTTACTTTAACTTATTTTACAGCACTTGTATCTTGCCTTTCTCCATAATATTATGTCTCTCAATACAGCATATTCACTGTATAGGCGTAAACCAGAAAAGTATCAAAAGTGAACCACAGCAGCTGCCCAACCACCAATGTGCTACAAGGAAATTTGAAGATGTTGCTACACCTTGTAGAAGCCGGACTGAAATTTCAGTCGCGTAACACCTCCACAAGAGTCATTTTAAAATGGAAAAATGAACTTTCAGTCCATATCAGCTTAAGGTTGTGTCGGTACAAGAAAAAGACCTTAGAATAGTGTTCTTAGGAAGTCACATATGAAGGGGAAAACATAGAAGAGTACATGCTCAAAAATTTAAAACAAAATTTTGTTCCCCCACAAACCTGCATTTTGTTTTGAGCCTGATGATCCACCCTGTTCTACCTTGGATTTCTTCTTTTTAGACGAGGAAGAATCAGAAGACGGTGCTGGGCGCTTTTCCACAGCAGGAGTGCAGAGTGCTCGTTTCTTGAAAAGTTCTCGTTCTCTTAACAAGTTGGGATCCATAATTCTGTTGAGAGAGAAAAAAGCATTTTATATTAACAGGCCAAAATACTGCTTGAAAATCCTGGAAGACAACAGCCGCGCTGGAATAGGGGAGGCATTCCTGGAGCATACCCGGGGGAGGAGCTGCCCTTGGGCAGCTTCCTGTTTGTCCTTCGAGCGGCAGCAGGGTTGTGCCACCTTTTTTGGTGGTGCAGCTTTGCTGTTTTCAATGGGCTGCCCGTGTCTGCTCAAAATTGAATTTGAAGCAAGACTAACTTGAAAGTTAAGAAGCACTAGGTGCCTTACAAGAGCATTTATCCAAAACTGATAGCCTCTGACTTGCTTACATATTTAAGAAATAAATCTTGGAGCCTTGGCAGTCAGTAACTTTTGACTCACCCTCCATTTCATTCCAGGATGCTCACATAAAACAGCAGGGTAGGTATCCCAGCTTGGAAGAGTTCACAGTCCCATAGGGAAATAAAGTGAACATCACAACATAACATAAGAACATAAGAAAGGCCCTGCTGGATCAGACCAAGGCCCATCAAGTCCAGCAGTCTGTTTACACAGTGGCCAACCAGGTGCCTCTAGGAAGCCACAAACAAGACGAGTGCAGCAGCATTATCCTGCCTGTGTTCCACCACACCCAAAATAATAGGCATGCTCCTCTGATACTAGAGAGAATAGGTATGCAGCATGACTAGTATCCATTCTAACTAATAGCCATGAATACCCCTCTCCTCCATGAATATGTCCACTCCCCTCTTAAAGCCCTCCAAGCTGGCAGCCATCACCACATCCTGGGGCAGGGAGTTCCACCATTTAACTATGTGTTGTGTGAAAAAATACTTCCTTTTATCTGTTTTGAATCTCTCACCCTCCAGCTTTAGCAGATGACCCCATGTTCTAGTATTATGGGAGAGGGAGAAAAACTTCTCCCTGTCCACTCTCTCCAAACTGTGCATAATTTTATAGACCTCTATCATGTCTCCCCTCAGCCACCTTCTTTCCAAGCTAAACAGCCCTAAGCGTTTTAACCGCTTCCCATACGACAGTTGCTCTAGTCCCCTAATCATTTTGGTTGCTCTTTTCTGCACCTTCTCAAGGGCAGTATGATATCAGCAGTTTTATTCTCTATTCCTCATCTAATTATGGCCAGCATGGAATTTGCCTTTTTTACAGCAGCAGCACACTAGGTTGACATCTTCATTGAGCTATCCACTACCACCCCAAAATCCCCTTCTTGGTCTGTCACTGCCAGCACAGATCCCATCAGTATATATGTGAAGTTGGGATTTTTTGCCCCAACATGGATCACTTTACACTTACTCACATTGAATCTCATTTGCCATTTTAATGCCCATTCTTCCAGTATGCAGAGATCCTTCTGGAGATCTTCACAGTCCGATTTTGTTTTAACCACCCTAAATAATTTGGTGTCATCTGCAAACTTGGCTACTTCACTGTTTAACCCCAACTCCAGGTCATTGATGAACAGGTTGAAAAGCACCGGTCCCAACACAGGTCCCTGAGGCACCCCACAGCTCACATCCCGCCATTTTGAGAACTGACCATTGAATCCTACTCTCTGCTTCCTATTTTTCAGCCAGCTCTTAATCCATAAGAGGACTTGTCCTCTTATCCCGTGACTATGAAGTTTGCTTAGCAGTCTTTGGTGGGGGACTTTGTCAAAAGCTTTTTGGAAATCCAAATACGCAATATCCACAGGCCCATTCCTGTCCACATGCTTATTGATGCTTTCAAAAAACTCTAATAGGTTAGTGAGACAGGACCTACCCTTACAGAAGCCATGTTGGGTTTTGCCCAGCAGACTTTGCCCTTCTATATGCTTGACAATTCTATCTTTAATAATGCTTTCCACCAATTTACCCAGAACAGACGTTAAGCTAACTGGCCTGTAATTTCCTGGGTCCCCCAGGGAACATTTTTTATAAATGGATGTTACATTGGCCATTCTCCAGTCCTCTGGTACAGAGGCTGATCGAAGGGACATATTACATATCTTTGTTAGAAGTTCAGCAATTTCCCATTTGAGTTCTTGAAGAACTCTAGGATGAATACCGTCTGGTCCCTGTGACTTGTTAGTTGGCAGTTTGTCTAGACGTTCTAGGACTTCCTGCCTTGTTACCACTATTTGCCTCAGTTCCTCATTTTCCCCTCTCCAAAATCTCTGTTCAGGAGAAAGAATCTGCCCTGTATCTTCAACAGTGAAGACAGATGAGAAGAATTCATTTAGTCTTTCAGCAATCGCTTTATCCTCCCTTAGAGTTCCTTTACTCCCATTGTCATCCAATGGTCCAACCACTTCCCTAGCTGGTTTCCTACTCCTAATATACTTGAACATCCTTTTGTATAGGCCCGGCTTGTCCCAAAATGTTGCCCAGTTCCTTACAAATCTAAAGCCCTCTTCCCTGCACCACCGTCTCATCCACTAAATTGAGACTCACCAACTGTGCATGCCTAGCTGGTCCTGCACATAGAACAGGTAGCATTTCTGAGAAAGCTACCTTGGAGGTCCTGGCTTTTAGTCTCCTGCCTAGCAACCTAAATTTGGATTCCAAGACCTCCGGACTACATTTCCCCACGTCGTTGGTGCCAACATGCACCACAACCACTGGCACTTCCCCAGCACTATCTACCAGACTACCTATATGATGGGTAATGTCCGCAACCTTCGCACCAGGCAAGCAAGTCACCATGTGGTCCATGCACCCGCCAGAAACCCAGCTATCTAAATTCACAAGTTAGCTGCGAATAGACGGATGCCAGAATGAAATTCAGTGCCATTTAGGAGGACTTTATTAAATCTGCTTTATTAAATCTGATACTAATACTTATTCATAACTGATTGGATATCAGCCTTTTCCCTTTTTGGTTTTGTTTTCCTCCCTCTCTTTCATCTTTCCCTTTTTCTCCCCATCATCTATGAAAGTTTTTATTCACCCCTTTCTTTCCTTTATTTAGGGCATACAAGATGCTGAGTTTATGGCAGGGAGGAACTGTTTGACAGCAAGTGTTTTATACTGCATTGTAAAATTAGTCATGTCGTTATTTTTAAATTATCTGAAATATTGTGGAACATCTGCATGAAGATAGGGGTGTCTCCAGTGAAGCAGCCTTGGGCAAGTCAATATCTTCTCAACCACTGCCCCTTTCTAAGGTAATGATTTTGGACTACCTTACAGGATTGCTGTAAACGCTGCTGATCATATGCCAACAAGTTTTAATGCACTACTAGTGGCATACCAAGAAGCCTCGTGGTGCAGAGTGTTAAGCTGCAGTACTGCAGTCAAAAGCTCTGCTCACGACCAGAGTTCAATCCCGACGGAAGTCGGTTTCAGGTAGCCGGCTCAAGGTTGACTCAGCCTTCTATCCTTCCGAGGTCGGTCAAATGAGTACCCAGATTGCTGGGAGTAAAGGGAAGATGACTGGGGAAGGCACTGGCAAACCACCCCATACAACAAAGTAAACGTCGGGATGTGACATCAACCCATGGGTCAGGAATGACACGGTGCTTGCACAGGGGACCTTTACCTTTAGTGGCATTCCAATCCTTCAAACACAGTCCTCCCCCAAAGTACCCTAAGAACTGTGGTTTGAGCAACGAGCTGCCCCCTTTCAGAGCTCCCTACTTGACCTCATCTCCTTCTTCAGAACTGCAGTTCCTTCCGAGTGCTTCCTTATTAATGTGCTCAGAATTTGACAGCAAGTGCTTTATATCACATTTTAACAATAGTGATGAAGTTATTTTTAAATTATCTGAAAAATTGTGGAACATGTGCATGAAGATAGGGGGGCCTCCAGTGGGCAAGTCAATATCTTCTCAACCACCACCCCTTTCTAAGGCAATGATATTGGTCTACCTTTCAGGATTTCTGTAAACACTGTCAACACGTTTTAACGCACCACTAGCGGCATACCAAACACAGCCTTCCCACAGTTTCCTTATTAATGTGCTCAGAGTTTGACAGCAAGTGTTTTATACCACATTTTAAAAGTAGCGATAATTTTTTAAAAATTATCTGAAATACTGTGGAACATCTGCATGAAGATAGGGGTGTCTCTAGTAAAGCAGCCTTGGGTAAGTCAGTATCTTCTCAACCACCTGTGGAACATCTGCATGAAGATAGGGGTGTCTCCAGTGGGCAAGTCAATATGCCAACAAGTCATATGCCAACAAGTTTTGACTATAGATAACATTGGTGATTTCTTATTAATGTGCTCAGACTTCTCCACCCCTCCTCCCATTCCCCACTCATGAAGCTGCCTTCTACTGAATCAGACCCTTGGTCCATCAAAGTCAGTATTGTCTACTCAGACCAGCAGCGGCTCTCCAGGGTCTCAGGCAGGGGTCTTTCACATCCCTTACTTGCCTAGTCCCTTTAAGTGGAGATGCCGGGGATTGAACCTGGGACCTTCTGCATGCCAAGCAGATGCTCTACTACTGAGCCAAGGTCCCAGGTTCAATCCCCGGCATCTCCAGTTAAAGGGACTAGGCAAGTAGGTGATGTGAAAGACCTCTGCCTGAGACCCTGGACAGTCGCTGCCGGTCAGAGTAGACAATACTGACTTGGATGGAACAAGGGTCTGATTCAGTATAAGGCAGCTTCATGTGTTCATGACCTTCCGCATGCCAAGTGGATACTCTACCACTGAGCCACAGCCTCTCCCCATGGCTCTCAGGCAAAGGTCTTTCACATCACCTCCTTGCCTAGTCCCTTGAACTGGAGATGCCGGGGATTGAACCTGGGACCTTCCGCATGCCAAGCAGATGCTCTGTCTGCTGAGCCACAGCTTCCCTACGGGCTGTTTTTACACCACGAAGGAACCACGTCTTGGTCTATGCAATGAAATGGAAAACATCTGAGATACCAGATAAGACTGCCTGGATAGATAAAATGATGGAACTGGCTGAAATGGCAAAACTTACGGCATTAATAAATCAAAAGGACAACACGGAATTTGTGGGAGAATGGGAGGGATGGACGACATACTGTGTAAATGAACTTAATTTGGGAAATGTTAAGGGATATGTTTTGATCTAATTCAAATTGTTTGAAGCAATTAAGATATCAAAGTTATAGATTAGACTTTAAGATAATGATAAATGTGGGTTATTATTATGAATTAGACTTAAAATACAAAGAGAGAAACAAGGATATTAAATGGATAGAGGAGGGGAGAGGGGAAGTCAACTATATATATATTTTATATATATATATGTGTGTGTGTGTGTGTATATATATATATATATATATATATATGTGTGTGTGTGTGTGTATTTATATATATATGTGTGTGTGTGTGTGTGTGTGTATATATATCTTTCTAGTGATAAAATAGAAATTGATTATATTAAATACTATGTGAATGGAATGATACAATTGAATGTGAATTAGTTTGAAAAACAATAAAAAATATTTTTTTAAAAAACGAAGGAACCACGTCTGAGGGGAGACGGGGGTGTCGGTGGTGGCCCGTCTGAAACGGCCGAGCTGGAGAGTTTGACCCAAGACCCCCTGGGGGACGGAGGGAGCCGCTTCCTCGCGCCTGCCTCCCCCGACGCAGCGACGACCCCCTCCCACGACGACCCCCGCCCGGGGCTGCGCGCGCACCTGCTCACTCACCTCGCGCACGGGGGCCACCCCCAACGGCGAGGGGCGCGGGGGGGAAGCGCCGCCAACGGAGCCCCGAGGCTCCTGCTTCCCTATTGGCTCAGGCTCCTACCGCCGAGCGTCCACCGCGCTCCCCATCTTGTCCGTCGCGCGTCGAGGCGATTTCGCGTCACCGTCGCGCGCAGTGTTTTGAAACAAGAACGCGGAAGTGCGGGCTCGCTGTTGCCACGGCGACTGCGGGAAGGGTCGGAAGGGAGCATGCGCAAAGCGAAACGCTGGCTCTTTCTCCCCGCCCCCCTTCCATTCCCTCCCCGCCCCTCAGAACCACTTCAGCGATCTTAGGGAGCGGCGGGCTGTGATCCCCAGTGGCTCCCAGAAGCGCAGACATAAAGGGGGCACAACTTGAGCCTTCACTATTAAATAATGATTGTTTTAAAACATTCCACCCTTTAAGTGTTACCTAGGGTTGCCAACTCTCTGTGTGTGTGTGGGGGGGGTTAAGTGTAGGGTTGCCAACCTCCAGGTACTAACCCAAAATCAAAGCACTTCCGTGCCAATACCGCAATTTTTGGAAAACAGCACAGGAACAGTATAGTACAAAATGACAACAACTGTATTGTGTTTAAACATGCAAAAACAAGCAAGTGGGAATACACACAAGTAGCACTTATAACAAATATATACAAAATATACAATCAATGTTCGATGCAGTCTCAATGCAATATAGTTTCCTTAATATATTTGTAGGAATTCTCATTAAAAAAGTCCATCAGGTACATGTATGAATAATCACTGGATCTTAATAGAAGGTGTAGATGGGGGACGGCCGTTTCAAGGATATTTCTTCAGCCCCAATTCTATTCAAGTTTCCAAAGTAATAAAGTATCATGCAACCTATAGTCAGTTCACTGGTTCCCATAGGATACTCCCAAGTGTAGCCAAGTGGGGCTGAAGAAATATCCTTGAAACGGCCGTCCCCCATCTACACCTTCTATTATGAAGATCCAATGATTATTCATACATGTACCTGATGGACTTTTTTAATGAGAATTCCTACAAATATATTAAGAAAACTATATTGCATTGAGACTGCATCGAACATTGATTGTATATTTTGTATATATTTGTTTTAAGTGCTAGTTGTGTGTATTCCCCCTTGCTTGTTTTTGCATGTTTAAACACAATATAGTTGTTGTCATTTTGTACTATACTGTTCCTGTGCTGTTTTCCAAACCTCCAGGTACTAGCTGGAGATCTCCTGCTATTACAACTGATCTCCAGCCAATAGAGATCAGTCCACCTGGAGAAAATGGCTGCTTTGGCAATTGGACTCTATGGCATTGAAATCCCTCCCCTCCCCAAGCCCCTCCCATCTCCGGCTCCGCCCAAAAAACCTCCCGCCGGTGGCAAAGAGGGACCTGGCAGCCCTAGTTAAGTGCCGTCGAGACACTTCAGACTCACAACGACCCTATGAATCAATGTCCTCCAAGATGTCCTGTCTTTGACAGCCTTGCTCAGATCTTGCAAATTGAGGGCCATGGCTTCCTTGATTGAGTCAATCCATCTCTTGTTGGGTCTTCTTCTTTTCCTGCTGCCCTCAACTTTTCCTAGCATGACTGTCTTTTCCAGTGACTCTGGTCTTCTCATAATGTGACCAAAATACGATAGCCTCAGTTTAGTCATTTTAGCTTCTAGGGTCAGTTCAGGCTTGATTTGATCTATAACCCACTGATTTGGTTTTCTTGGGGGGCGGGGGCAGGGAGGCAGACCAGGATATCCGTAACACTCTCCTCCAACGCCACATTTCAAAGGAATCGACTTTCTTCCTATCAGCTTTCTTCAATGTCCAGCTTTCACACCCATACATAGTATAGCTTCAGAAATTCCTGGAGGTTTGGGGCAGTACTTAGACAAGGTGGCATTTAAAATGGGGGGGGGGGAGCTCAGCGGGGATGTAATTGTCAGGGATGCTCTAAGCTGATCCTGCATTAAACTGGGGGGTTGGACTAGATGGCCTGTATGGCCCCTTCATAAGAACATAAGAAAGGCCCTGCTGGATCAGACCAAGGCCCATCAAGTCCAGCAGTCTGTTCACACAGTGGCCAAACAGGTGCCTCCAGAAAGCCACAAACAAGACGAGTGCAGCAGCACCATACTGCCTGTGTTCCACCGCCATGATGGCTGCCAGCTTGGAGGGCTTTAAGAGGGGAGTGGACATATTCATGGAGGAGAGGGGTATTCATGGCTATTAGTTAGAATGGATACTAGTCATGCTGCATACCTATTCTCTCTAGTATCAGAGGAGAATCACCACATCCTGGGGCAGGGAGTTCCACAATTTAACTATGCGTTGTGTGAAAAAATACAACTCTATGATTCAGTGCCACAGGGTCTTCTCTCCAAAGCTGCCATTTCCTCCAGGGAACTGATCTCTAGTTTGGAGATCAGTCATAATTTTGGGACATCTCCAGGCTCCACCTGGAGGTTGGCAACAAAACACTGTCCTTTTGAAAAATTGGCAATAGGAGTTGGCTATCTATGTCTGACCAAAAAATGGCAAGGCACGAAGTTTGCACAAGATTTGCTTATGCTTCACAGGTGCAAGTTTACACAATTACTGTCATTTTTTAAACAGAAATACAAGTCACCATAGTGCCCCACCCCTCTGGCAGAGTTCAGATCATGAGCAACAGCCTGTCACTAAAACTTTTACAAAAAGTTTAGGCTGCAAAATAAAAACACCCAAACCCAATTTTAATGGGCAAAAGCAGAACTCAGACATTTCCTCAAAAAAGAGGACTGTCCTTTGGAAAATGTAAAAAACAAACAAACATCTGGCCATGCTAGTTGGCAAATATGCATGACAAGAACAAATAAACACATGAAACTGCCTTATACTGAATCAGATCTTGGTCCATCAAAGTCAGTATGGTCTACTCAGACCAGCAGCAGCTCTCCAGAGTTTCAGGTAGAGGTCTTTCATATCACCTACTTGCCTAGTTCCTTTAACTGGAGATGCTAGGGACTGAACCTAGGACCTCCTGTGTGCCAAGCAGATGCTCTACCTCTGAGCCACAGCCCCTCCTGTATGAATTTGCCTATGTGCTTTTGTGTGTGCAATTCCTTCTGCGTACATTCCCATGCACTTTATATGCACACATTCTCATTACTGAAAGCCGCCTTGAACCAAGAGGAAAGGCGGGATATAAATGTTTTAATAAATAATATTTCATTCTTATACATACAATGACAAAGCAGCCCACAATGGCTGGTCTGAATTTAACTATTATTACCTACACATAAGCGTTCAAATGCCCAGTGTGCTTGGAATTTTAAACAAAATCTAGCAAGTAATTAGAATGTTCTTAAACATTCCTCAGCATCTGAGTTTGTGACATTTCATTGTGAACTCTTCCCAAGTCAAAAATAAGGGCGATTACCAAAATAGACTTGTGTTACAAGCCACCATGAAAAAATATAAATTGATTTTTACGGCAAAATTCCATACTTTCCTACCAAGCTATGAATTCTTTGCTTTGGTGTGATACCAAATTCACATCTTCTATGAATTTGCTTAACTCCATGTTAAAGCTTTCTAAACTAGTGACCACCTCTACATTATGTGGTAGTAAATTCTAGCTGCCCACACACGAGTTGCCAATTCTTGGAGATTTGGAAGTACAGCCTTGAGAGGGACCTCAACAGGATATAATGCCGCCTCCCAAAGCAGCCATTTCCTCCAGGGGAACTGATCTTTGTAGTCTAGAGATCACTTGTAATTCCAGGAGATCTCTCATATCCCCAGTGATATGAGCTATAGATTCTTACATTCACAAACTACTGGGGGAATAATGGGGTACAGAGAAAAGGTCAAATTGGGTAGGGATGAACAGATACATTGGCTTTTGCTTGGGGAAAGAGCCAGGGTTGAATTATTCCAGGTGGTAATTATTTCAGAATGTTTTTTTTTTAATGTTAGGAAGTTTTTGAAAAGTGACTCATCTACTAAATCATAAACAAAACCTTGATATCCACAATACCACCAAATTTTCATTGTAAACAAATTTAATTTTATAACTCAGTGCCAAAATTCAATGAAATTAAAGGAAAAAATATTAACAATAATGAAAGAAAAGTGATTACAATATGTGGTTGTTGGGTCAGACCTTTCCGTATGACTAACATCTTAAGAAATAGTAACTCACATAAGTATCACGGGAATTGGCCCACTTTATACTGCAGCGGTCCTACTGATGTCTGTTGTGTAGCTGAGGAAAACTGGCTGGTAACGTGGCATCGTCTCAGAAGTGTATTCAGAGAGTGTCCCTGCCACATTTACATGGAATTTCTTTGTGGATATACTGAAAGTAATAAATTTTGCAGCAAGAGATGGTCTGGCTTAAGGCATCAATTATTTTTCTTCTGCTTTAACTGCTTGGGTTCCAGCCTTGGACTTGATAAGTCTTGTATATGAAAAGGTTAAAGGATGAGCAGCTGTCTTTTTAAGAACTTCTATCCAGTTATTGCTTTGAGTAAAAAACAACACAGGAATTCCCCTCAGTATTTCATTTTTTCAAATGAAGTATATTGCACAGTTCATTTTAGTTGGACTAAATGAAGTAGTCTAATGAATTCCAAAGCCTTCATTCCAAGTTTTATATATAACTTCAAGTTCAGCCAAAGAGACCTTTGCTTCCTCCTCCCTTAGATTTTTTGGAGGTATTAACATGAGGAACAGTTCCCTGAGAAGTTCCAAACCATTCTGGTAGCTTCCTTTTTGAAGGCTGACTTAAGATCTAAAAAAGGAGAGAGAGAAACAAATAACAGTCTTTCAAGTCACAAACCATTTTTCATGCATACTGTTTGGATTCCTACTAACCTGACTTTATTTACTAAATAGTAGATAAAAATTTCTAGGCCACCTGTCTCCAGAAGAGGGTTCCAAATGGCTAACAGCAAAGTCTAAAAACAAACCAACTGACAATAACTAATAACTATCACTTTGCCATTCAGTGGAGTAACAGTTGTTGGGCTAATGCAGGGCTCCCCAATGTGGCACCCCTGGCGCCACTGTTCCCACGCTTTCTAGAAAGCGGGTGGGGTCATTGTAAGGCAGGGTTTATGATTTGGCTGCCCTCATTCAAATGAAAGGGCGTTCCGCTGGAGGATCTAGAGGACTGGTAAGCACCTGGGCTTTCCTCAAGTCAGTGTTTGGCTCCATTCCCCCTTCAGGTTTTCCTTCTTCCCAGAAGGTGTGAGGAGGGAGACATTCTGTTTGGCTCCACCTCCTGCAGCAGCCATGATGGGTTTGGCCTCGCCTCCTGTGGCAGCCACTTTGGGGTGACACTCACCACCCCTTCTCAAAATTGCAAAGGTGCCTGCAAGGTCAAAAAGGCTGGGAACCCCTGAGCTAATGCAACACATGGATGTGTTACAACGTGTAGTTTGACCCTAGGAAGTAGTCCAAGTGTAACACTTTATCCGTATACCATCCCAGAAACTGACCGACATCTCTCTGAAGGAGTCCCTGTACACATGTACACATGAAGCTGCCTTATACTGAATCAGACCCTTGGTCCATCAAAGTCTGTATTGTCTACTCAGACCGGCAGCGGCTCCCCAGGGTCTCAGGCAGAGGTCTTTCACATCACCTACTTTCCTAGTCCCATTAACTGGAGATGCTGGGGATTGAACCTGGGACCTTCTGCATGCCAAGCAGATGCTCTGCCACTGAGCCACAGCCCCTCTCCACGACCCCTCCCCATGTGGCATGCCACCCAGCGAATGTTTGACATATAAAGGTCTGGGAAGGCCGTCTTTCCAAAATTCATTTGCCACCCAACAGACACTTCCCCAGAAACTTAAAGAGACATCCATAATGTCCTCAGATATAATGCTGGAAGCAAAATGGCACCTGAGCCAGATGCCATTCCAAAGCTCAGCTGAGGCCATGAACATCTTTGATTAGACCGAGAAAGGATTTGCAATATAATGAAATTAAAAAAACAAGGTGATGAAACACAATCTGCAGCTAGAACAGCATCTGGTTTGTGAATCTCACCCATGAACATCTTTCGAACATCGATCTCGTCTCCTGTGACAGGTGATTTATGGCCTACACATACCTGTGACTGGGAATCTGTAAAGAGGTCTTCCTCCTCAGGGTTGAGTAAAGGCTGATTCCAGGATGCCAATTTGATAGAGCTCTGATGGCTCTCAGCCTCCTGCTTGGCGTTAGGGAATGGCTCTTCGCTGCCGCTCTTTGCCTTTGAAAGGAAGGGAGGGGGGAGTGAGACATTCCACTTTCAAAAACATTTAATCTGAGCCATCAGAATTAGGCAGGCAAACAAGAAGAGCATGTTCCTGAAAGCTAGTCTATACAATGAGAACACCAGTCCCAGACGAGCTGAAAATCTTACAGAGTCATCGTACTGCAAGCAACTGTACTATGTCTATCAGCATGACGGCTATACCAGCAACGGGGAAGGCACTGGCAAATCACCCTATAAACGAAGTCTGCCTAGTAAACGTCAGGATGTGATGTCACCCCATGGGTCAGTAATGACCCAATGTCCCGGTGCTTGCACAGGGGACTACCTTTACCTTTTACCTATACCAGCAAAGTCAGAATTTATAGCCTATTTCAAGGGAGTTCCCAATTGCTACCACTAGATGCTGCTGTGGAGCCATGCATGTTGAAGATTAAAAAAAAAATCATTACAATTTTATTCGACCCTGCTTCCAAGGAGCTCAGCCGGTATCCACGTTCCCCTCCCCATTTTATTCTCATAATAACCCCATGAGATAGGTTAAACCAAGAGAACATGGGTGGCCCACGGTGAGCAGGATTTGATCCTGGGCCTCCACAGACCAAATCCAACGCTCCAGTCTGTCCATTACGCCTCACTGGCTTTAAAATATTCCATTACAACCAAGGGACTCATAAGGTGGCTGCTGCCAGGCTTGGCCCTGACGAGTCCTCCCTTAAAGGCCAAAATAGTCCTGGAAACGGCCCTCCCCTCTACTGACAGAAACCAAGGCTTCAGCTGGCAATACTGCTGTGGTTGCCTAGCAATGGCCACAGGTGGCATTTCTATCTTACTGCTGCAAGAGCTACTTCTGTTATTGGGGGTGGGTGGGTTAATTCCCCAGTTTAGTGTTGTTGTTTTAATTTCAGATTTCTGTAAACCTGGGCTTTCTAAGGCCTGTAGAAATATCTGTCATGTCTGTTCATGGCTCCAATCTTTGGATTTAAGTATCCACAGATTTGGCCACACTGAGAATTAGATATATTGATGATGTTTATACATAAAAGAATGTCAAGGCCAATAACCAGCAGAAACAAGCATTCCTGCTGCACTGCCCCACCTTCATTTTTCACACATACACACAGCAAACTTTGAGTTGGTAGATCAATCGACTGAAAGTTTATCTAGTTAATACTCAACGAGACCCATTTAAAAACCCTTAAATAGTAGATAAAAATAGTTAAGTACAGCCATCACTAGTGATGGGGCAAAGTTCAAAAGGGTGGGTTTGCAAACAGAACTCCCCCAGATTGATTGCCTAGCTCTCAGGATCTAGTGGGGTTCACTCTGTAGTTTCTGTATCCTGCCTTGGACTGAGTGCAGATTTCTTCACCCACAAGCAGACTCAACGTCACAGGAAGCCGGAAATCGCTGTTTGTTTCTCAGAGCTCACAGCTAGAGACTTGTAGTACCAGACAAGGCCCTAAACCAGGGGTGGGGAACGTAAGGCCCGGGGGCCGTTTAAGGCCCGTTTTAAGTCATTTGGTCTGGCCCTTCGTGGGTCCTGGCAGATCTCTAGCTCAGAAGGATCTAAGACTGGCAATCCGCCCCCTCCCGCAGACAGGAATAGCCTCTATTCTAGGCGGATGTGAGTTTGTTTTGCTGAGAAAAGGAACCTTTTTTCCCCCTTGAAGAAGAGTCCTTAGCTATGGAGCTGCAAGGACCGCCCAAGAAAGCTGCCTGCTTGGGGCCCGGTCGGCTTTTTTAAGTTGATAATTTTGATGGCCCGCGAATGATGTTATAAAAATCCAAATGGCCCTTGGTGGAAAAAAGGTTTCCCACCCCTGCCCTAAACCTACATTCAGTGCGGCAACCCAACACAATCCCTGTTCTGATTGTTTAACTGACATCTGTATTGAGGAGTGAACAGCATGAGAATTCCTCCTCCAAGAGAAGATCTTCATGCCTGTTGGCTGCAGTGAAACAGCTGAAAGTACAGATGGGCCCTCAAGGGGAACAAGCTGGAAGACTGCTGAGTGAAGAAGAAGAAGAGTTGGTTTTCACATGCCGACTTTCTCTACCACTTAAGGAAGAATCAAACCGGCTTACAATCACCTTCCCTTCCCCTCCCCAAAACAGGCACCCTGTGAGGTAGGTGGGGTTGAGAGACCTGTGACTAGACCAAAGTCACCCAGCAGACTTCATGTGGAAGAGTGGGGAATCAAACTCTGTTCTCCAGATCAGACTCCACCGCTCGTAACCACTATACCACGTTGGCTCTCTGCAAGAATCGCCAAACCAAACTCCTTTGTTCTTTGCTCCTTTCTTGCAGGATTAGTCTTGACAAACTCGCTCGCTCTCTTTCTGTGTGTGTAATTTCACTGACCTTGGCTTCAATCCACACAATCTTCTCTTCGTTCTTCTGTGAGGATCCCGTCCTTGACTGCAGCCATCCTGACTCTTGAGGTAGCCTTTGTTGCTCTGAGTCTTTCTGGGGGCCCAACGACTGACTCCCGGACCCTCTCTCCAGAAGTGCAATGGTCATCCTTATAAGGTACAGCTCGACCTTTGCAGGGACTAAGGCTCTGATGTCTTTCATCCTTGTTATGTCTTGGAAGGAGAAGACAAAAAGATCGCTAAATACGAAGCACAGCTGTGAAACTGCGGCGCTCCCTTTCAGATTCAGAATTAAGAGAAGTTTGCTTTGATAAGTGGAGCCTGCAGGTTATTTGTGTGTGTGTGTGTGTGTGTGTGTGTGTGTGTGTGTGTGTGTGTGTGAAGTGCCGTCAAGTCGCAGCCGACTTATGGCGACCCCTTTTGGGGGTTTTCATGGCAAGAGACTAACAGAGGTGGTTTACCAGTGCCTTCCTCTGTACAGCAACCCTGGTATTCCTTGGTGGTCTCCCATCCAAATACTAACCAGGGCTGACCCTGCTCAGCTTCTAAGATCTGACGAGATCAGGCTAGCCTGGGCCATCCAGGTCAGGGCAGCAGGTTATTTACCAACCATTATATTCCATTCATTGAAGATTAACTATAGCAATGCTTTAAAGGTGTGGGGGAAATCAAACTATAAATGAAATGAATTTGCAGGTGGCAGCGTTGGTCCCAAGAAAATCCACAGAAGCTGCATATCTTTTATTAATGGGGGGAAAAACAGTGGCCCGCCTTTCGATTTCACCACCATTCTTTGTCAGTTTGGGGGCCACAAAAATAAAATGGGAGGAGGGAGCAAACGCCTCCATGTCATGAACTTACAAAAACCAGCAGCCCAAATGTCTCTCAGACGGCAGCTGAGACACACAGATCCTGCAAGGGCTGAGAGCGGAGGGAGAATTGGAGTGGGGGGGAGGAGGAAGAAGAGGAGGAGGAGGAAGAGGAGGAAGAAAAGTTGGTTTTTATATGCTGACTTTCTCTACCTTTTAAGGAGAATCAAACCAGTTTACGATCTCCTTCCCTTCCTCTTCCCACAACAGACACCTTGTGAGGTAGGTGGGGCTGAGAGAGTTCAGAGAAAACTGTGTCCAGTCCAAGATCGCCCAGATGACTTCATGTGGAGGAGTGGAGAAACCAACCCAGTTCACCAGAGTCCACTGCTCATATGGAGAAGTGGGGAATGAAACCCGGTTCTCCAGATTAGAGTCCGCCGCTCTTAACCACTACACAACGCCAGCTTTCTTAAGAATGCTGGAGAAAACTTTTAGTTGGGGCTTTGTTGTGAAGACACGGTCTCAAAATCATGGCCTGAAACATATCCTTCCCCCTTTCAGTTTTTGGAACATCCAGCCTGACGAAGAGAGAGTTCTGCAGAACTCAAAAGCTTGCACACATGCGGCTTTTGTTCTTGTTCTGATAAATAAAATATTATGGAATAATGACGCTTTGGAAACAATTGCAGCTCCTGTCAATCTCAGAGCTACAAAATTGGAACCTCATAAATGCTGATGAACTCGACACCCAAGTTCTGACCTCATTTGCACTCCGCAAATATTGATGAAATCCAAAACGATCAGCTTCTTACACATTCCCTGCCAAGACTGCTGCCTTTCCACCCCCGCCATGTCCCACAGCCTTTCAAGGGCAGTGGAAAAATGCCCACGCATTAGCAGCTACATCTAGATTTGGCATCAGGCTACGCAAGCTAAAATTACAAAGAAACGGAGCTTCTTGAATAATCCACAAAAGAATGGCTTCTCTCTCTTCCTTCTCACCCGCCCGCTGGAACTGAAATCTGGGAAAGGTTACATTATTACATTCGTAGCCCGGCCCAAGGAGTGAGTTCGTAGCAGCATTTTGTTCTCAAAACAACTCTGCGTGGGAGAAAGGAGGCTGGTTAGCCTGACGAGGGGTAACTGGTTCAGGGCTGCTCGGTTGGTTTCAAAGCTGAGCAAGGATTTCACACGGGGGTTCCAAGATTCTGGCCATCACCATCATCTCTAGATCAAACTCGTCAGGCAAAAATTACATTGAACCATTTCCTGTTGTTTTCCGGGATCCATCCCCATTTTCTACAGGGGAAACAAGCGCACAAACCCCACTACGGGTAGTGGGCCCATCAGAGCCGAACTCGGGCTTCCTTCTCTTAAGAGCCCGCGTACGTCTAGCCGTCTTAAAACTTTGGAAGAAAAATAAAAATGCTAACATAAATTTGTTTAGTGAACAACCATTTAGTCTCTTGCTGAGCAAGGATCCGACTCGCCTTGGTATTATTAATAATATTTTTTTCCATTATTCTGTCCCTGATGACCTGCTGGGCGCTTCAGCAGATAGTTCTGCATTACGCGATTGGGTATATAAGGGTGACGCTCTGATTGATAGCTCATTAATTCTCCAATCTAAGTCTTCTCCATGGTTTAAATTAATTTTAAAAAATTCCTTCGTACCGTATTAACTGGGTGAAACTCGTTTCCTGATTCCAATAAATTAGTATTTTTATTGCCAGATACCGACTCATTTATCACTTACAGGCTTTTCACTGTAGCATAGGGGTGTCTAACTCAATTGTTACAAGGGCGGGATATGACATAAATGTCACTTGGTTGGGCCACACCATGCCTCGCCAGCCCAGATTGAGAGTAGGGGGTGGTTGCTGCCACGGCTGGCTCGTGGGCCAGATCTGGCCTACGGGCCTTATCTGCAGTTCGCAGCCAGAAAACATCCCTCCAACAGGCACGTACCTTCTCACATAAAGCTGCTTTCTACTGAGTCAAGTCCTTGTGTCTATACCAGTCAGTATTGTCTACTCTGACTGGCAGCAGATCTGCAGGGTCTCTAATAAAGGTCTTTTCACATAACCTGCTATCTGATCTCTTATTCTTTTTTAGCTGGAGAGACAGGGGATCAAACCTGGGACCTCCTGCATGCAAAACAGATGCTCTACCAACAAGCCACGGCTCCTCCCTTTTCCCTAAGCTCTCACACACAACTTGAAAAGGGCTGCCAGCTCCGCAGATTGCACTGCCATATAAACTGTCAAACCATATGGACCGCACAGAGACTCACACCGGCTACATATCCAAGTAACGACGGCACATCCAAATCCCCTAAATCAAAACCAGAATCTGATTTACATCTGGTTTCTCCAGATGCATTTAAAAAAGACTCTTCCTTTCTTAGGGAAGAGGGATCCAGATGGCTTTGGCAGTTGAGTGATGTCATTGCTGAAGTTAAGCTGGGTACCCGAGCTTGGGTAAGAGGAAGATTTATATAAGTCTATGAAGAAATATTACAAATATAATTTATTAGAAGCGCTATGCAAAATTTAAAATTCTTTAAAAGCATTAAAATAGCACAATGGCAAAACTTAGGTTGATATCTATAACCACAAACCCAAACGTGTTTCGGCCTCTAGGGCCTTCATCAGTGGTTAGTTAAAACCTTTTCTTAAATCTGCATATATAGAAATACAATGATGTAAACAAATGCAAATACAAACCGTTTAAAACCCAACCAGGTAAGTGAATACGTTGTAAAGTTTATTCTCAATTATTCAAACAACTGGTATATTGGGTTGTGCTGTAGTACTGGTTAATATAAGTCTCTCATATATTTTGTGTGCAGATATCAACCTGGTGAAGTTAAGCCATTTCTCCAGATGGGATAATGCTGCAGTTCTGCTACCGCGTTCACAGAGACAGATATTGAAAGCCCGTGGCTAGATCATCCTGAACATGGCCCGCCTCCTTTGAACTTAGAAGCTAAGCAGGGTCAGACGTACTCGGATGAGAGAAATAGAACATGCCATTCACAAGGGAAGGAAGAACTCCCATCTTGTCCAGCTCCATCTACTTGAAACTCAGCTGATTTGGAGGAAATACTATTAAACGGCAGTTTTTCCTTCAATGGTTATGTATGCAACCAACTTACAGCAACCCCTGCAAGGGGCTTTCAAGATAAGCAAGAAGCACAGGTGGTTTGCCAGAGCCTTCAATTGTTACCAGTCACAAACATTCATTGAATCAGATCGTTGGTCCAGTACTGTCCTCCCTGATTAAAGGTGGCTCTCTAGTTACTTGGGCAAAGGTCTTTCCCAGCCCCACTGCCTATTTTAAGTGGAGGTGCCAGGATTGAACCAGGAACTTCATATATGCAAAGAATATGCTCTGTCACTGAGCTACAACTCAGACCACAACGAATTCTGAACATTTCAATCCAGAAGTAGGCAGCCAAGTTTAGAGGTTTTACATGTGGGACTGTCTGCTTCTAATTTTAGACAGAGGTTTACAACACAGGTGCCTTGATTGCAAAGGTACGCTCAGCAAGCAGATACTCCCTGCATCTCTTTGTCCCGGAAGTGCCCCTTTTCAAGGATACTGAAGATTTCTTATTTAAGTAATCCACGTTCCAACAACTCCATTCTACTAGAAACTTTTAGAGAGGGATGCCTCGCCTAGTCTGTTAATATATGTTTTATTCTGCTGGTCCATGACTGTCACAAATGATGGGTTGATGTCTCACCTGAATTGATGGGAGGGTTTCGGATGACTTTCGTGATCAGCTCTTGTATCCCAGGAGTCAGACCCGCACGTTCTAAATCTACCGGGTAGCCAGCTTTCAGAGCTTGGGATAAATGAGTGCCAACCACCGTAAGGGGTAAAGATCGCTTCTCACTTACACTCCTCTAAGAAAACAAGATGAAAAAAGTATCAGAAAAAGCCTGAGCTCTGACAAACCTGGGCTTTGCACTTCAAGCACACATCCTCGCAAACAGAAATAAACCACCTCAGGGTTGCATGGTGCATTACTCCATTAGGGGTACAAATAGGATTGCCAACTCTGGTTTTGGAAATTACTGAAGGTTTGGAGGTGGAGCTAAGGGAGGGCCCTAAGCAGGGCATAATGCCATAGAGTCCACCTTCCAAGGCAGCCATTTCCTCCAAGGGAACTGACCTCTGTCTTCTGGAGATCAGTTGTAATTCCAGGCCCCATCTGGAGGTTACTGGAGTCAAACTGATACCCGTGCTGTACAGAACAATGAACAAAAAGTCACAGCAACAATGGCCACAAAATCCACAAAACAATATTGTATATCCAACCACTATAAGGTGCCCTGTGGCGCAGAGTGGTAAGCTGCAGTACTGCAGTCCAAGCTCTGCTCATGACCTGAGTTCGATCCCAACGGAAGTCAGTTTCAGGTAGCCGGCTCAAGGTTGACTCAGCCTTCTATCCTTCCGAGGTCGGCAAAATGAGTACCCAGCTTGCTGGGGGTAAAGGGAAGATGACTGGGGAAGGCACCCCGTAAACAAAGTCTGTCTAGTAAATTTCGGGATGTGATGTCACCCCATGGGTCAGGAATGACTGGTGCTTGCACAGGGGACCTTTACCTTTTATAACCACTAACATTAATGAATGGCAAGTGCATAGATAGTAGAATACAAGGTACAGAAAAGATTTCTTTTCAGTGTTGCTTCGATCCCAATGGAAGTTGGTTTTAGGTAGCCGGCTCAAGGTTGACTCAGCCTTCCATCCTTCCAAGGTCGGCAAAATGAGTACCCAGCTTGCTGGGGGGTAAAGGGAAGATGACTGGGGAAAGCACTGGCAAACCACCCCGTAAACAAAGTCTGCCTTGGAAACGTCGGGATCTGACGTCACCCCATGGGTCAAGAATGACTCGGTGCTTGCACAGGGGACCTTTACTTTTTAAGGCATACATATACTTTGCACTGATACCATAAGTCCTTTATCAGCTAACAAACTGAAAGAAATTGGTCCCCCAAAAGCCGCCAGTCCCAGAAGCAATAAATCCAACCCTTTCATGCAAAGGCTTATCATGAGGAGACCAATCTCAGTCACCAAGATCCCTGTCGGACTCCTTCAGTTTGGTGTATTCTACGATCTATGTACTTGCCATTCATTAATGTTAGTGGCTGGATGTACAATACTGTTTTGTTGATTTTGTGGCCATCGCTGCTGTGACTTTTTGCTCGTCTGGAGGTTGGCAACCCTATGTACAAATGAAACATGTTTGGAAGCCCATACAACAGGGGTGTCAAACTAACTTCTTACGAGGGCTGGATATGACATAAACGTCACTTGGCCAGGCCATGGGTACCATAAAATTTAATGCCAGGTACTGGAGATACAAACTTTACAAAAGATACAGGCAAAGCCAAGTAATGATATTATTTTTTACCTTTTAAAAATTAAAATGCAAACATGCTTAAAACAATAACACTCTTACAGTATCTTCTTTTATTTAACAGTCCTCGATCAATGACGCCTCTGGACTGGGAGGGGATGGCTGCCTCGCCTGGTGAGCCTGCATGGACTCGCCAGGCTGGTTTGGGAGCAGAGGTGCCTTGGCAGGCTCGCAGCCCGGATAACAGCTCTCAAGGGGCTGGATCCAGCCCATGGGCCGTATGTTTGACACCCCTGCATACAGCACTAGGTATACTTATCATAAGGGCAGATTAGCTAAAGCCCCTTGTTGAATGTATACTCAAAGGTAAATCCAAGTTTCCTGCCATATAATTAATAAAATGGCCTTCACTTACTAAAAAATCCCACAGTAATACAAAGGCCTTTACTACTCTTCTTATATATGCCACTGGTCTTTTAACTGGTTGGTCAGAGCCCAGCCCAAGATGAATTGAACACACAAAGCTGCCTTCTACTGAGTCAGGCCATTGGTTCATGAAGGTCAGATTTGGCTACTTTGACTGGGGGTGTCCCTCAAGTAGAGGTCTTTCACATCACCTACTACTTGATCCTTTGGTTTTCAAACTGGAGATGCCAGGGATTGAACCTGGGACCTTTTGCGTGCAAAGCAGCTATTCTACCAGCAAGCTACAGCCTTTCCCGTGGCACACGTGATTCTCACACCATTCTCTTTCCCTCCTCGTTTCTGTCTGTTACTCATTATCAGAGAAGCAGCAGGGGTGGAAAAGGAAAGAAGTCATGAACAACAAAGGTGGAGGCAGGAATCACAATTAGCTGCCACTGAGCCCATCAGCAGCCATGGAAAATTTTTCTTTCTTCCTCTCCTAGCTGAGCCAGGGCAAGAAGGTGGATAAAGGAAGGAGGCAAAATAGAAATAGAATAAAAGGCGGTCCCATGTTGAAGGTTCAGGTGAAAGGCAGACCTTTTACAATATTTTGATATAAATTCATTACTGTGCACATCCTCCCTAGTACCCATGTATTTCTGCTATAGTTCTAATTGCCTATATTGGGTTTAAAGGCAAGCTTGTTAAGAAATGCCTCTCCTAAATGAGATCATCTCTTTATCCTTGCCAAAGGAAGATAACGGTTTTATGATCCTGTTAAGCCCAAGCAATTGCTTATCTAAAGCCGTAAAAGCCTTGAAGACTCCATCAAGGGTAGCAGCTTCCCATTTTTTAAATGTCCTGGATAATTAGCTGCGCTTTGAATTATTTCACTTTAGAGAAAGAATCTTGGCAGTAGAAGAGAGCAGATCTGTAGGTTTCTGATAACAACTCCACCAAGACCCTGGCAGGCTGAAGGGCTGCATTTGGCTTTCATGGTCACAAGATGTGTAGACCTGGAACATTCCGGGTGATGACGGCATCTAAATTGTGTTGCTATGTTAAAAGGGGAAGGTTAAGTGTTGGGTTTATGGGCACTGTTCAACTCAAGGGTAAATGTCAACAGAATAACTTTTTGGCTTTAAGTGAAATGAGCTGTGGGCTCTATGTGTGTGTGTTAAGGGCTGTCACGTCCGACTCATGGCAACCCTATGAATCAATGTCCTTCCAAATGTCCTATCTTTGACAGCCTTGCTCAGATCTTGCAAATTGAGGGCCGTGGCTTCCTTTATTGAGTCAATCCATCTCTTGTTGGGTCTTCCTCTTTTCCTGCTGCCCTCAACTTTTCCTAGCATGACTGTCTTTTCAAGTGACCCTTGTCTTCTCATAATGTGACCAAAATATGATAGCCTCAGTTTAGTCATTTTAGCGTCTAGGGTCAGTTCAGGCTTGATTTGATCTAGAACCCACTGTTTTGTTTTTGTTTTTTTGCAGTCCATGGTATCCGTAACACTCTTCTCCAACACCACATTTCAAAGGAATCTACTTTCTTCCTATCAGCTTTCTTCATTGTCCAGCTTTCACACCTACATAGTAACAGGGAATACGATGGCATGAATTAACTTGATCTTGATGGCCAGTAACACATTCTGTGTCACTATGGGCTCTATACTTGTACTTAAATACATTCACTTTCAGTTCTTTTAACTTTAGTGCGCTAAACTTGGCCTCTCGTGCTTACTGCACACGTCGCATTGGCAGTTATTTTCCTTCCTATACAGCCGAGGGCAGTATGTTATGTTTGCTGACTTTCTTCCAGACGGGAGACACCAGGGGTGCACGCTGTAATCAATGGTTATTTGATACATGGCATTGAATTACGTAGCGCTAATTGTATTATTGCTCCCGGTTAATTAGTCCTTAGGTATTTCAGATTTGTTGGCTATCTAACAAGGAACACTCCTGGGAAGGAGGAATCAGGCAGGAAGCAAAGCTGGAATCAAGACACCAAAGCACATTGTGACAAATAAGTATAGCAAAGTATAGGTCTGGCCCAAAGGGGTGGGGGGACAACTGCATTTCAGGAAAACTTTTGGTAATGGCAAAAGTGCCCCCCACCCACAGTAGTTTTTCAGGGGTGGCTCGGAATGGGGTTGACCGTATTAGCAACGCTGATCTAGGAAACATTGCTTTCTCTCAATAGGCTTTCTTTGCACTTACATAGGACTTTCATGCAGGGACATTTCCCCGGTCATCCCCGTCGACTGCTTCGGGGCTTCCTTTGGATTATGCATGCCTTATCTGCCCGTCAGAGGTCAACTTGCTCTCCCCGTGCGTTTTGCCCACGTTTCCAGATTTTGGCTAAAACAGCATCTGGAAAACACGGGCAATGACGGGCGGAAAAGGCATGCATAATCCAAAGGAAGCCCCGAAGCAGTCAGAGGGGGTGACCGTGGGGAAACGTCACTGCATAAAAGGCCAAAGGCAAATGTCATAGGTTACGTAATGTTATATCAGTGTAGTCATGTAACCCACAGATTAATCAGGATTGGGCACTTCAATATTCCCAGACAGAAAATAAACCGGGGGGGGGGGGGGGAACGGTACCAAAGCAGCTTTAGGGGAAGACAACAGCCATCGAGAAGAATGACAAATGGCCAGCATTCATGTTATTTTAGAGCTATTTCACACACACACACACACACTAAAAATGAGTAAATATTCAGAACTCTGTTTCAAACCATCTGGCTTATTACTTCCTGTGACCACCAGTATGCATGGCATGACCAGTAGTCCAGCATTTCTCAACCTTTTTACCCTCGAGGAACCCTTGAACTAATCTGTCTCAGGGAACCCCTACATATGATTACATACGATTTACATATGATTAGCCTATTCATCACTATTTCTCGCAGAATCACTAGTGATTTCTCGTGGAACCCTAGGGTTGAGAAACGCTGGTTTAGTCTGACAGCATTTCCCTAAATCAAAAGTTTCTACATTGGTCATAACCAGTTACCAACAGGCCTGGAGGACAATGTCTGGTCTCTTTAATTGAGGCTGAGTGTAGAAACGGACCCCTGAAGCTTTCCAAGGCATGGAGGTAATTAGCATCACCTGGCAAATAGCATCCATGAAGCCTCAAATAAAGAGGCAGGACATGTTTTCTCCAGGCAGTTGGCAACCCTAATCGTAATCCGCAAAACATAGATGGAGGTTCCACAGCTTACCAATGGCATATTCTTTTGCTGGAAAAGCGTATACGTTATGTGCTCCGATTGTGTTAAAGTGCTGCATCCCCCGTCCGACTGAAGGGCAATTTGAGGCTGAGCCCTGGATTCACAAGATTTGAAGACGTCTGACTGCAACATAACAAGAAAGATTTGACTTAAAAAAAAAATTAACAACTGACTTGCGCTAGGAAGGAAATAGAAATATTTTCCAAATTAGACGCTACATTGTGTGCGTAAAGTGCCGTCAAGTCACAGCCGACTTACGGCAATCCCTTATGGGGTTTTCAAGGCAAGAGACTGTCAGAGGTGGTTTGCCATTGCCTGCCTCTGCGTAGTGACCCTGGACTTCCTTGGTGGTCTCCCATCCAAGTACTCGCCAGGACAGACCCTGCTTAGCTTCTGAGATCTGACTAGATCAGGCTAGCCAATTTACTTCAACATGAGCTCCATTTATTATATGAGTCTGCTACTAAGACATGCTCACCTCTCCACCATGGAATATTCCCTAAATCTGGGGAAATTGCCACGTATTTATATCAACTGTATACTCCAGAAATGCGCAGGGCTTTTTCTCTAGCCAGACTTAATGTATTACCATCAGCCTTACTAACTGGCCGTTATACTGGTGTCCCCCTTCCCGATAGACTGGAAGAGACGGAAACTATTCAACATGTTCTTCTTCGGTACCCTCTGTATCACAGATTACGATTAAAACTCATAAATACTAGTCTGATTCAGTTGGAGGGATTTTCTAACTGTTCAAAGGTTCTCACCCTTCTTAATAACCAGGACCCTAAAATCCTAGAAATTGTGGCTAATTTTTTTGTTGGTGTGATGGCAATTTGCTCTTCCTTTTAATAAGTTATGTTATGTCCTTACTGTACTTGGATGAATGTTGGATATGCCAATAAAGGTATCTGAACTGAACTGATCAGGCTAGACTGGGCCATCCAGGTCAGGGTAGACACTACATTACAGATATGCTATAAGCAACCGCTAGAACCCAAGAAGGCTAAAAAATTAAAAATCCTTTCCCCCCTGCCTGCACTGCTTTAACAAGATTCCTATGTTTGGATTTGTTGTATTTTTGAATTCATGTATTTGAAGAGGGAGAAGGTATTCTTAATGCACAATCCCACGTTCCAGCTACTCGAACTGGAGAAGCTTAGGAAGGCATCAGACAATGTCATCCTAAGAAGAGTTCCTCTCTCCTAAGTCTATGAAAGTCATTGGGTTAGAAAGGTGTGCAGTGGCACTTGCTAAAGATGATTGTAAATGCGAGGAGTTAGGATCAGTATACCACACTTCCTCCAACTTGTGGCTAGGGTTGCCAGCTCTGGATTGGGAAATACCCGGAGATTTTGGGGGTGGAGCCTGAGGAGGGAGGGGTTGGAAGAGGGGAGGGACTTCAATGCCATAGAGTCCAGTTGCCAAAGTGGCCATTTGCTCCAGGGGAATCGATCTCTGCCGCCGGGAGATCAGTTGTAATAGAGGGAGATCTCCAGCCACCACCTGCAGGTTGGCAACCCTACTTGTGGCCAAACGATCTTGTGAGCCAGGTCTGAATACCTACCCTTCATTGTCTTGAAGTTGTTTTTTTCTTGAAAGGTGTTTTTCTCTACCAGTGCTCACTTATCTCATCATGATGTCCGCCTACCACATACAGGAGTGTGTGTGTGGGGGGAATAGGATTGCTCCCTACCTTGGACGCTCGTCATATAGCATTGTTTATAAATCATAGGCTTTACTTTTGTGTAGAGTTCCTGTCCCCTTTGCCTATGTAGGTGACAGCTTGTGCAGTGGTGGCTGAGTCCTTGGGACAACTCATGTTGCCTTGTGCCAAGGTGCTGGATTAGATGGGGTTTTGTCCCCCTTGTGATTTTATAGCAATGTGAATGCCTAGCTCAGTAGTAGGAGACAAGCTAGACTTATGGGGATCCACCTTGTCATGTCTCTCCTTTAAAAACGTATGACTTTTTACTATGCTTTTTTCAATTGTTCCTGGATTGATGGAAATTGATTTAGTCTGCGATGTTAATAAAAATTAATCTAAAAAAATATATAGCATTGTTTATATTGGCTTTGGATCTACTACTCCACTCCAAGGTTAGTTATGGCGAGGTTCTACGTAAGTCCCAAAGAATCGCTGCAACAGTGAATCCTGGCCCAGAATCCTACTGTAGAGCAATGCTGTGCGTTTTGCTAGAGGGAAGACATCAGCTGCTATAACTTCAGAGACTCGAAGTAGATGAAGGGACGTGTATAAATCCTCTTGCACTGACTCTTCTCTAGACATGATTTCTGTTCTGTAGACCTCTCTAGATTAGAGTCCGCTGCTCATGTGGAGGAGTGGGGAATCAAACCCAGTTCTCCAGATTAGAGTCCACCACTCCTAACCACTACACCACGCTGGGGTGATAGGGACAGGAGCCCGTTTAGGACAAGAAATCTGGTAACCCCAATTCGTGCTTTCAGAACTTTCTCCATCACAGAAGCCGTTCAGCAGAGGCAAGGACCGTTTTCACAGCTTTCTCTCTCGGTGCTCACAGGGTTTAGCAGATGGAGGGGATGGTTGCTTCCCCCCTGCAGGCTACCTTTGCTCTCTTCAGGATAGGGCTCTCATTGGGAAGTGGCTGAAAGGGTCCCCTACAGGCTGAAAAATTGTGATCCAGCAATGGGAAGGACACAGGCTCCTTGGGTTGCCCATCCCACTGGGTCCCTGCGGGGTGGAAATACCATGCAGGCTGCACGACAGGGAGAAAGAGAATGACAGCTGCTGGGATGGTCATGAATAGGCGGACAAATCACTCTCCTGGACTGAGGTGCAGCATGGCTGCACAGGAACAAGTGGCCCTACTCCACTGATGGGTTCAGAGGGCAAAAAAATTCAGAAGTGCCGATATATACATGATTTGAATCCAAGGCTAAAGCTCTGCTATTCCCCATTGCTATAGCGCAAGCGTGAGCCACCTCAAGCAGGACTTTGAAGAAGAAGCAGCGTAGTAATATTCTAAATAAATAAAGCTACCAATGCTTTATTCCCGAGGCATACACTGGTTTCATCCGCAGGGGCCAACGGCAGACACTCCATGCTCCACAACATGTCTTTTTGCTGTGTGTCCTATTGGTCATATTGTCCTAATGTGTCCTATTGGTCCTATTGGCCAGTGTGGTGTAGAGGTTAAGAGCGGTGGTTTGGAGCGGTGGACTCTGATCTGGAGAACAGGGTTTGATTCCCCACTCCTCCACATGAGCGGTGGACACTAATCTGGTGAACTGGATTTGTTTCCCCATTCTTCCACATGAAGCCAGCTGGGTGACCTTGGGCTAGTCACAGCTTTCTTAGAGCCCTCTCAGCCTCACCTACCTCCCAGGGTGTCTGCTGTGGGGAGGGGGAGGGAAGGTGATTGTAAGCAAGTTTGATTCTCCCATAAGTGGTAGAGGAAGTCGGCATGTAAAAACCAGCTGCTGCTCCTCCTCCTCCTCTTCATGTGGTTAGTGCGTTGCTCTGAAGCATGAGTTCTGCTGTTTTGCTGCTAATGTGATTATTGCTGGCTACAAAATGCGCCCCAAAATCCAGCTGCTGGGGGACAGCGGACCCTCAGGAACAGCATGAATGGAAAGTTGGAAGTCTGGAGTGGGAGAAATCAGGGGAGGAAGCGTCTCTTCCATTAGCGAAAATCTACCGCTGGATCCAACCCAGCCATTTCGCCACCTTTCCCCCTTCTGGAACTTCAATGTCTACTTACTGCTTCTCATGTTGGTGATTTCCCACCAGTGAGCTATCAGGGAGATGAATATAAAGATGTGTCTTCTCTTGAGAATGACAACTATGGCCTTTCATGTGAGGAATTATTTTGACTATGTCAGAGTCCCATTTAAGCTGGTCTTGGATAATCGTTTGAAGGCAAAGTTAAGGAACGCAGAAAGAAATAAGCCAACTTGAATCAAATCACATCTGACCTGGAGATTATTGGCTTGACAGAATTCCTTGATCATGCTCACGAGCGGAACCAACATGGCGGATTTTGCTTCAGAAACGCCGTCAACTCTCTTCATGTTTTCTAAAGTTGTAGGCCTGAAGAAAACAATGACAACATTCCGAGATTTAGTGACTTGACCTTCTCAATGACCCAGAAGCCACATACTACCTGGAGCCACAATACTACCTGGGGCTCTTCTGAGCACTTTTCTCCCATATGGCATTATTTACTTATTTGTTAATCTTTTCAAATTTCTAGCCCACCCTCATTCCCGGCTGGGCTGAGGGCGGGCAACAACCTTTAAAATACATAAAACCATAGAACAATAATTAAAACCTCATATTACAACCGTAAACCAGATATCCTTAAGAATAACTCAGACGCCACAGTGTACCGGGTTTCGGCAGGTCAACCCCCCACAGACGTCAAGAGTGGGGGGGGGAGGGATGGGGAGGCCAGTATTGATGGATAAACTTGCGGCTGCCCTCAGTTGTAGGCCCGGCAGAATAGCTCCATTTTACAGGCCCTGAGGAACTCCTTAAGGTCCCACAGGGCCCTGATGTCACTAGGAAGACTATTCCACCAAGCCATGGCCAGGGCCAAAAAAGCCCTGGCCCTTAGAATCATAGAGTTGGAAGGTACAACCAGGGTCATCTAGTCCAACTCCCTGCACAATGCAGGAAATTCACAACTACCTTCCCCCCAACACCCCCCTCCAGTGACCCCTACTCCACGCCCAGAAGATTTCACACATGAACAAATGAAGTTGCCTTATACTGAATTAGACCATCAAGGTCCATCAAAGTCAGTACTGTCTTCTCAGACCAGCAGCGGCTCTCCAGGGTCTCAGGCAGAGGTCTTTCACATCACCTGTTTGCCTAGTCCCTTTAACTGGAGATGCCAGGGATTGAACCTGGGACCTTCCGCATGCCAAGCAGATGCTCTACCACTGAGCCACGGCTAGATGGCCAAGATGTCCTCCCTCTCATCATCTGCTTAAGGTCATAGAATCAGCATTGCTGACAGATGGCCATCTAGCCTCTGCTTAAAAACCTCCAGTGAAGGAGCGCTTACCAACTCCTGAGGAAGCCTGTTCTACTGAGGAACCGCTCTAACTGTTAGAAAATTGGTTGTTGTAGGTTATCCGGGCTGTGTGACCGTGGTCTTGGTATTTTCTTTCCTGACATTTTGCCAGCAGCTGTGGCAGGCATCTTCAGAGGAATAACACTGAAGGACAGTGTCTCTCAGTGTCAAGTGTGTAGGAAGAGTAATATATAGTCAGAAAGGGGTTGGGTTTGAGCTGAGTCATTGTCCTGCAAAAAATATCAAAGGTAATGTGATAGGTAATTTTTGCAGGACAATGACTCAGCTCAAACCCAACCCCTTTCTGACTATATAATACTTTTCCTACACACTTGACACTGAGAGACACTGTCCCTCAGTGTTACTCCTCTGAAGATGCCTGCCACAGCTGCTGGCGAAATGTCAGGAAAGAAAATACCAAGACCACGGTCACACAGCCCGGATAACCTACAACAACCAATGAACTATGACCGTGAAAGCCTTCGACAATGTTAGAAAATTCTTCCTAATGTCTAGACGGACATTGTTGAGGACAGCCTCACACTCTTTGGGCCGGGGACCACCAGTAGATTATTACCAGTAGAGCGTAGAACTCTTTGGGGGGGGGGGGTGTACCAAGAGAGGCATCTATCCCGTGTTTCAGGAAAGGCCATTGCCCAGTGGGACTTGTGGTCAAAAGAGAGCTCCCAGCCTGCAACAGCTGCTGCAGGAGGGACTGGAGGACGTGAGCAGTGCATCTCCCGGAAGTGTGTGCCTTGTGCCTGGCCTGCCAGTATAGGGCCCATCTTCTCCAACAGCCCCCCATCTTGGTCCGCAGCCTCTGCGTATTCATCCAAGTACCCAGTGAGAGCCAGCATGGCGTAGTGGTTAAGAGTGGTGGTTTGGAGCGGTGGACTCTAACCTGAGAACCGGGTTTGATTCCCCACTCCTCCACATGAGCGGTGGAGGCTAATCTGGTGAACCAGGTTGGTTTCCGTACTCCAACACATGAAGCCAGCTGGGTGACCTTGGGCTAGTCAAAGCTCTCTCAGCCCCACCTACCTCACAGGGTGTCTGTTGTGGGGAAGGGAAGGTGATTGTAAGCCAGTTTGATTCTTCCTTAAGTAGTAGAGAAAGTCAGCATATAACAACCAACTCTTATTCTTATTCTTCTACCCAGGAGGAGAACAAGATGGCCACAGAGAAGAGAGAGTAAAACTGCCAATCCAGCAGCCACCTAGGAAAAGAGCAACCTGGCCGTAGTGGGGTGGTGGTAGTTTTACACTCCTTTCTCCATGGCCAGCTCCTTTCTCCTGCCAGCATTTTGGCAGCTGTCTCCTGAGCTGCTGAGCCTCACAGTGGAGAGAGAGAGCAGGAAGGCAGAGAGGGAAGACCTTCCCTCCCTTGCAAATACACAAGGGCTGGCTAAGACTCAACAGTAGCGGGGAGATACATGCTCAGAGGTAATCTCAATCTGGTACTTTAACATTTATAAATTTAATATTAATAGTTCCATCTTCTATTATTGAGTATGTGTTGGGTGGGGAGGTGCACAGGGCATACTGTAGTCACGTGGCTCTTTTGGTTGATGGTAACCGTGAATGTGGCTCTCCGTGAGCCATGGAGCGAGCACCACTGTTCTAAAGTATGGTGGTGGAAAGTGCCGTCAAGTCGCAGCCAATTTATGGCGACCCATAGGGTTTTCAAGGCAAGAGGTGAACAGTTTGCCATTGCCTTTCTCTGAATAGCAACTTTGGTCTTCCTGGGTGGTCTCCCATCCAAGTACTAACCAGGACCGACCCTGCATAGTTTCCGAGATCGGATAAGACTGGGCTACCCTGGTCCATCCAGGTCAGGGCATTCTGAAGTAGCCACAGAAGACAATGCTGGCTTTAACGAACCAAACTCCTCAAAAATTATCAACAGTGGTCAAGAATGGGTAATTTAACCTCTGAAAAGTTCTTGGGGAAACTTTCTGAAATGCCTAAATTTATCTGAAAGACTGCAGCGCTGGAAGCAGTTTGTCCAGGTTTAAACTAGACAGGAGTTTTAGATGAACAACCTCTTCCAACAAGTGCCATTTCCAATTGAACAATAACATCTGGCGTTATGGACATACACTTATCATTTGATCGCGATCAATTGATTCCTCTCAACGGAACCCCTGACATGTCTCCGTTGAAAAACATGCTCTGACATCTGCGGATGTGAAACTGATTGGTGTAGTGGCTAAGAGACTGAGCGACAAATCAGGAGATTGCCAAAATCCACGGCACCTGCATATGTCTAAGCTTTTCCTTTCTGAGTTGGAGACAGATGAGAGTTTGATAACTTCCCCCTACTCCACCCAGTGGTATAAACAGCACCCACTGCCTAAAAATTGGCATTTTTCCTGTCCCACTACCCTCTTTGGTTCAACAGAGTTTGTCATTTCTTTAAGGTTTCGTCTCACATGAATTATTATTTATTTCATTTATACCCTGCCTTTCTCCCCAAACGGGGCCCCAAAGCGGCTTACAGCGTTCTCCCCTTTTTCAGTTTATCCTCACAACAACCCCGTAAGGTAGGTTAAACTGAGAGTGTGTGACTGGCCCAAGATCACCCAAGCAAGCTTCCGTGGCAGAGTGGAGATTCAAACCTGGGTCTTCTAGATCCTAGTCCGACACTCTTAAGAATACGCTTCACACAACAATGACTGCCATACCATTTCAACCTTTTTAAAACAAAACAAAACACTGTTCTCTCTCTTTCTGTGGCATAAATTGAACATAAGAACGTAAGAAAAGCCATGCTTGATCGGACCAAGGCCCATCAAGTCCAGTAGTCTGTTCACACAGTGGCCAACCAGGTGCCTCCAGAAAGCCCACAAACAAGACAACTGCAGCAGCACCATCCTGCCTGTGTTCCACAGCACCTGAATTGAGCCTTCACAAAAGCAAACGGCTTACATTTATTCATTTCAGTTGAAAGAAAAACTCACCTTATCAGAGTCAAATCTACCAGCACTTTGTTCGTTGCTAAAATGGCAGGCGGGATGTCCTTCTCACTGGCTAGTTTTTGCCTGGCTGTCACTAACTTGCCATAAAGAACTGTCTGTAAAAAAGACAAAAACGAAGCCCCAAATTATTTGATTCACATCAGTACCTTGCGGTTGACTCAAAAAGATTCAAATGGAGGTTTGGGTTTAAGAGTATTGGAAGACACTGAGACTGCAACGTCTAGCTGATTAACTGGCCAATCAGTTAAGAACTTTGTGCTTAAGAATGTGGCCCCTACCAACCAATAAGGTGGTGAATTAAAAAAAATGTTTATTTTTAGGGCATTCCCCTATACACAGCAAGGATTTCCTCTTCTAAGATGGCACCTACTGCACCAAAATAAAAGGTATGCTTTTTCTGAACAAATTATTTTTACTCAAATGCAAATGGAGAAGGAGAAGATGAAGAAGAGTTGGTTTTTATATGTCGACTTTCTCTACTTAAGGAAGAATCAAACTTGCCTACAATCCCCTTCCCCTCCCCACAATAGACACCCTGTGAGGTAGGTGGGGCTGAGAGAGTGTGACTAGCCCAAGGTCACCCAGCTGGCTTCATGTGTAGGAGTGGGGAAACCAACCTGGTTCACCAGCTTAGCGTCCGCCACTCATGTGGAGGAGTGGGGAATCAAACCCGGTTCTCCAGATCAGAGTCCACCACTCTAAACCACTGCTCTTAACCACTACACCACGCTGATTGATTAAAGCTCATAGTTTTAAATGTAGATGTCTTTAAGTGGATGACACATTAATAAACTTGCAAAAGTCTTGTCAACATGAAAATGCAAAGCTGCCTGATCTGTCTACTTTGACTGCCAGCAGCCCGTCAGGTTCTTGAGCAGAGAATGATCTTTCCCGGTACCTCCTCCCAGAACTCCTTAACTGGAAATGTTAGGGATTGAACCTGGGACCTCCTGCACGCAAGCCACATGCCCTACCACTGAGCAACAGCCCTTCCCTCACGTCAAAGCACTTCCAACTGACGTACTAACCTGCAATTCCTTCTCCCTCGGCGATATAACAGATTCTGTAGGGTTCAGGGGCACAGGGAGTAGTTTAGTGGGTGTCTGCACTGTGGCGCTGCCAAAGGAAAGAAAAGCATATATTCAAAGTTGTTGAGATAGATTGCGATAAACCATGTTCTTGTGGATCATAAATTAGGCACACACGCGAAATTCAAGACACATTGCTTTCTTTCAGTAAATATGGAGGTTTACTATATCAAAAGAGGATAAACTTGGAATATAAACTAATAACTCATATCTACAATTCATTTCCTAAACTCTTGCCAGCACATCGCTAACAGGCTCTAAGGCTTAAAACACAGTAAAGAATATCGTTAACATTATCTAGTAGAGGAAGAAGAAGTGAAAAGAAGTAAGTCTCTTCTTAACCAAAACGGCAGTTCAACCGAAGCTTCTAGGATCATGCCAGAACATCCCAAGACCAATAGCTCTTGATCTGATCAGTCAACCCTTGCCAAGTGGCTAGCACCATACCCCTGAGTCAATGAAAACGAAACACAAACATTTAACTCTTTTTGTAATCCTGGCAGAGACAAAACTCGTAGGCTAATTCCCAACAAAAGTTCTGTTCAGCCAGTATAACTGATAGATGACAAAAAACAACAACATTCTCCCTCAAATATAATGACGGGACTGCAACACAAGCATTGGAAGTTTTGCCAATAAGGGATGAGATTCAAAAGATGAAGGCCCACCATACGGTGTAACCCTTGGGAGGACAACCTACAGCTCAGGTACCAAAGAGTTTGCGGCATACCTAGACAAGAGACAGAATGTCTGCAGGCCTGGCTTTATGCCATAGAGTCAATCCTCTACTCTCCTAGAGTGGCCCTTATGTGCCATGCTGCTGCAAGCTCATTTTCTCAGTAGACTCAAGGCAAAAACAACACCAAGGCACTACATTCTAATACACACAGTGAGAACTGAATCTGTATAACTGGTACATAAAGGCAGAGTAAGCAGCCTTAAGCCAAGAGGAAACGTGTACAAATATTTTAATAACGTTAATTAACCAATTAACCAAAGCCTTGGATGCATAGCCAGCAAAAGACAAATTACAAAATTCAGGGCAGTACACTGGTGTCATTTTTGAGATAATTTTGGTTCTGGGGCACTACTGTTAACAGGGAATGGCAAAAGAAGATATTTCTCATTGGACTGCATCTCATCAGTCTGACGAAAGAAGACTCCTTGTTCAGTGGAAGGAGTCATTCCTCTGGAAACGAAGAGTGGACTAAACTGTATGGGCGCTTTCAACATGCTGAATAATGCACTTTCAATCCACTTTCCTTCCTTTCCCTAGATTTAACAGCCATTGGCTATTCATGAACCATTTCTCACTTTAAAAAGGGGAAATTAAATTCAATTTTTTCCTTGATACTATAAAGAGAAAAGATTGCCACATCTCTCACGCAACTGACTGATCTACTTGACAGCAGATAATGCAGTATCCACTTCTCAGAAAGTGTCTTTAGCTGTTTTATCCAGGCAGTCATTCATGATCACATCCAGCTGAGGGGCAGTATTCGTTTCTCTAGCAATATGCTATCTTATACTTCCTTCAGCCTTTCACCAATATACCCAGGAGCTTTTAGCAAGATACAGATATTAACAAATAAATGATTTACCACTAAAGAGGGAGATTAATTAAAAACTCTTAACTTGAGACCCCTAATTCTAACAACCACAACCTATTATAGTATGGGTGTTCTTCCACTAAAGTACCCCCCACTTACAGCTGCAGTCCTAACCAACGTTCTCCTAAGAGATGAGAAGAAGGCGGGATGGGAAAAAGTGACGGGGAGAGACAGAGGAAAAGAGAAGGAAGATAACTTTCGGAAATACCACCTTGTATTCGGAAGCGAACTCCCTCTAGAGATTTTAGTTCCTTCTCGATAAGAGAACATTTCGTGCAAAGATGTCTTCCCAGAGATACAAAAATAATAAGGATAAGAAGTTAATACATGCACCCCAAACATGCTTGGAACAAAAATCTTCAGTAAAAGACAGCCATAATATTTTTATAAGAATATCAACAACCTGGCAAACAAGGTAATTACAAAAAAAAAAATTAGTTTTCAGTATCAGGAAATCCTTTTGGAAAGTTAAGTCTTAACTTCAAGTGTCTTTTCAAAAACAACATTTACAAATGGGATGGTGTGGACATAATATGGGTTTCCTTATATCCATTGTTAAGAAATCAGGAATTAGCTTCAGGGAATACATGAACCCTCCTCATAACCCCTTCCTCGCATGAATTCCACTGCTCTTGCCTTAACCACAGTTAAAATAATAATTACGGGGAGAGTCAGGTAGTAAATGTGTAGTACTAACAATATATTGACTAGTACCCAACCTCTGATATAAAATTATATCAAACACTCACAGTAGTGTATTTATACATGTATTGGTAAAAACATAAATTTACATTCAACACTGTGGTTGCAAATCAATTTCTATTTTACATTTATGATACAGTTCTTACAAATAAACACCTTCTAATACATAATAAAAGGAGATTCTGTTGCTTAAAAGAACTGTAAAAGAACTTATGTATAAGAACTGTATCATAAATAAACACCTTCTAATACATAATAAAAGGAGACCCTATTGCTTAAAGGAACTGTAAAAGAACTTATTTGTAATAACTATATCATAAATATAAAATAGATATTGATTTGCAACCACAGTGTTGAATGTAAATTTATGTTTATACCAATAAAGGTAGTCCCCTGTGCAAGCACCAGGTCATTCCTGACCCATGGGGTGACGTCACATCCCGATGTTTTCTAGGCAGACTATGTTTACGGGGTGGTTTGCAGTGCCTTCCCCAGTCGTCTTCCCTTTACTCCCAGAAAGCTGGGTACTCATTTTACCGACTGAGTCAACCTTGAGCAGGCGACCTGAAGCTGACTTGGGATCGAACTCAGGTCGTGAGCAGAGCTTTTGACTGCAGCTTACCACTCTGCACCACGGGGCTCTTGTTTATACCAATACATGTATAAATACCACCACTGTGAGTGTCTGATATAGTTTTAACCACAGTTAAGCCATTTGCTCACACTGATGTTGACCACAATGCAAACCATGATTTTATGGCAACCCTGGCTAATCTGAACTGTGGTTATCCACAGCTGAGAACAATCCTAAACATCTCCTTGGAAAGAAGACCCTTTTTTATTTAATGGGGGTTACTTCCAGGAAAGTGTCCTTAGGATTTCATCATTAAGTGGGGGTTGATGTTCAGGCAGGAGGGGAAAATCACTCCACAGAGGGGACTGGAAGGGAGAGAACGCTCCTCAAAGCTGGCTCCTGGTATTCTATTTTTTTGTCACTTTTTAAATTAGAAACATTTAATCTTACAATAAAAGAAAAAGGAAAAAAAACCTAGGTATTCTATCAAATACTGGTGATACAAATTTTTTTTAAAAAAACAACAACTAAAACAGCGCTAATATAACTAAAATATCCATAGCACTTAATCAAATAATACTCTATTTATCTGTTAAACTAAAATCCACATTATTATTATTACATCACTCCCTCTCTACAATTTACACATCAGAATGCTTTCTCCATCCTTAAAATTGCTGAATTCCAGCGAGCATCGAGTTCGTCGGTATTTTTTATCATTATTATAGTATGTCAGCTTAATTAAAGCATAGGTTTCTTCAACCTTGTCGAGCCAATTATTTAAGTCAGGGAATTTACTGCTTTTCCAGTTTCTCGCAAAATTTGTTCTAGCAGCTGTTAGCATATGGAGAAACATAACTCAAATACTGCCTCCTGGTATTCTAACTGCCACTGTGGAAAGACATTGTTACGCTTCCACAAGGCTCGTATTTCTAATTTCTCCGAGCACCAGGGCAGCATCTCCAAAAGTTACCTAGTCTTTACAACTATTGAGAAAACGTGATAGATAATTCGTGCCCTGAAGACACTATTACTGAGCTTCAAATAGGGGAAGATCAGCTTTGAAAGATTCCCAGAGACCCAAGGACCACCACTGGGGGGGGAAATCACTGCTCTAAACAAAAGTCTAAACAGAACAGTGTCCCGCTCAATGAGCAAAATATCTCAATGGAAACAAAACTGGATTTGCCTAGCAAGCATCAAACATCAAACCCCCACCCCTACCACAAACAAATAGAAAATAATGGTAATGGGCATCCCATTCCTGGGGCAGGGGGGCTCAGCACACATGAACACATGAAGCTGCCTTACACTGAATCAGACCCTTGGCCCATCAAAATCAGTATTGTCTACTCAGACTGGTAGCGGCTCTCAAGGGTCTCAGGCAGGGGTCTTTCACATCACCTACTTGCCTAGTCCCTTTTACTGGAGATGCCGGGGATTGAACCTGGGACTTCCTGCATGCCAAGCAGAGGCTCTACCACTGAGCCGGGAGCGGTGAAGCCGCACTGCCTTTTCAGAGGCTTACTGTCAGACTCCAGTACCTTGTTGCATATCCGGGGTCTGACTGGTTGCCCTCGCTGACACTTCCCGGCCACGGTGGAGAAAATAAAATAATTTAACAAAAAAGGAAAAGGGGGGAAATGCCCCACCGCAAAATGTAGCGTAGCCACGCTGCAGCTCAAGGGGGCGTTCCCAGGGCGATGCTCGTCTGAAATGGGCCATGGTGTTTGCATAGGAAAAACAAAACCCAATTTATTGGAAATTAATGATGAACATTATTTTGCTGTAATAACAGACCTGCTTTTTCACCATCCACTTAGATGCGTCAGAGGAATGCCCTGCAGCTGAAGGCATTTGTTTAGAACTGGAAAGAGAAGGAAAACGTGATTAACTTGACCGGTTTCTATCCCCCCCCAAACAGTTTTTCAAACCCAACCCAGTTAACAACAGAGAAAAGCTTTTTTTTATTTAAAGTAAGGCTTTATTTTTTACAGTATCTCAAAAAGCAAGCTGGCCTGGTTTTTCTTAAGGAGCAGCCCCACTGGGAGGGGGCCGCTATGGAGAAAGCCCTGGATTGAGTCACCTTCCACTGAGCTTTAGGAGGCAGGAACACCCACAACCGACCCTGCCCCAAATAAATCAATGTCAAGGGGTGGGGAGAGGAGATGCTTGAGTGGTTATCATTCCTCCAGCCACATTCAATAGTGGCCAAGCAGCAGAGGGAACAGCAAGCTCCTGCAAGCTACCATCGATGCAAGAAGGACCAGGTTGCTGCCAAAGTCTCCAAGACCCCTGGATCCCTAACATCTGTATCAAGATGGCTTCTGTATAGCTCATAAGAACATAAGAAAGGTCTTGCTGGATCAGACCAAGGCAGCAGTCCAGCAGTCTGTTCACACAGTGGCCAACCAGGTGCCTCTAGGAAGCCCATAAACAAGATGACTGCAGCAGCATTCTCCTGCCTGTGTTCCACAGCACCTAATAATAATAGGCATGCTCCTCTGATCCTGAAGAGAATAGGTATGCATCATGACTAGTATCCATTTTTACTAGAAGGTTGGTTTTTATATGCCGACTTTTTCTACCACTTAAGGAAGAATCAAAGTGGCTTACAATCACCTTCCCTTCCCCTCCCCACAACAGACACCCCCTGAGGTAGGTGGGGCTGAGAGTGTGACTAGTCCAAGGACACCCACCATTTAACTATGCTCCTATTCATTTCAGTGAGGCGTTTCACAAGAAAGCTTCCCACTAGATTAGTGGATTGTATCCTGTGTTAACTGGGGGGGGGGTTGTTGGTTTTTCTCTCTCAGCTACCCAGAATGTCTTCGGGTTGGCCAAGACCAGAATACCTTACGCTTACTTATTTGTAGCCACAACCCAATTGGCAGAGAGAGCACTTAAACTTATTTCTAACATTTTTATGCTACCTTTCCACCCAAACTTAAGGTCCCCACTGTGGTGAACAAGCAAAACCCTTAAAAAGAAGCTTTTAAAAATAACTACAGGTTGAGTATCCCCTATCCGGACTGCCTGGGACCAGAAGTGGTCCGTATTTTGGATCTTTCCATGTTTTGGAATTTTTGCATATACATAATGAGATATCTTGGGGATGGGGCCCAAGTCTAAACATGAAATTCACATGTGTTGTATATACACTCTAGTCTATACACATAGCCTGAATGTAATTTTAGACAATATTTTAAAATAATTTTGTGTGCACTGAACCATCAGAAAGCAAACTGGCGTGATGCTGAGGGCCTGTGAGTAATGCCTGCATGCCGGCTCAAAAAGTCTGGTTTTCAGGTTAGTCCAGATATTGGATGTCCGGATAAGGGATACTCAACCTGTATTACAAAACCAATTTAAACACAGCAACAGGAAGCAAACAAGCCAGAGCATATGTTCGGCAGCCTCAAAGCACTTAAAACTTGTGCTGTAACGTGTAAGGATGCGTCACTGGCCACCGATCAAGTTAATTCCTGCCATCGTATTCCCTATTACTATGTATGGGTGTGAAAGCTGGACATTGAAGAAAGCTGATAGGAAGAAAGCAGATTCCTCTGAAATGTGGTGCTGGAGGAGAGTGTTACGGATACCGTGGACTGCCCCAAAAAACAAATGAGTGGGTTCTAGATCAAATCAAGCCTGAACTGACCCTAGAAGCTAAAATGACTAAACTGAGGCTGTCGTTCTTTGGTCACATTATGAGAAGACAAGAGTCACTGGAAAAGACAGTCATGCTAGGAAAAGTTGTGGGCAGCAGGAAAAGAGGAAGACCCAACAAGAGATGGATTGACTCTACAAAGGAAGCCACAGCCCTCAATTTGCAAGACCTGAGCAAGGCTGTTAAAGATAGGGCGTTTTGGAGGACATTGATTCATAGGGTCACCATGAGTTGGAAGCGAATTGCTGGCACTTAACACACACACACAACTTCAAGACTTAGATATAATAATAATAATTACCTGACACTAGGTTTCTTTACATAAAGTTCCTCATCGGGTTGAAGCAGAAGCTTTCGTTCTGATTCACTTCTAGCTTTACAAAACCAGTCGTTCCCCTGAGAGATACCAAAAACAGATACATTTTAAGAGCCCGCTACCCAAAATCATCATCTGATGGGATAGGTGTGCTTAAACTACAGTACCCCCCCCCCACACACACACACATGTACAGCTGCTGTCCCAACCAACATTCTTCTAAGGTATGAGAAGAAGACAGGGTGGGAAAAAGTGATGGGGAGAGACAGAGGAAAAGAGAAGGAAGGTAACTTTAGGAAATACCACCTCGTATTTGGAAGCGAACTCCCTGTAGAGGTTTTAGTTCCTTCTCGATAAGAGAACATTTCGTGCAAAGTTGTCTTCTCAGAGATACAAAAATCATAAGGATAAGAAGTTAATACACACAACCCAAACATGCTTGTAGCAAAAATCATCAGTAAAAGACAGCCATAATATTTTCATAAGAATATCAACAACCTGGCAAACAAGGTCATTACAACAAAAAAATTTAGTTTTCAGCTTTGTTGGTTGCAGGCTTACCATCTGAGTCAGCTTGCATGTGGTCGAAAATTTGCTTTGCCCAGAAACCTCTTTCAGAAAGCCTTCCACAATAAGCCGCCGGCCCAGCGCCTTCCACGAGGTTTCTGGCCAATCCCTCCCGCTGCCAAAACGATGATCGGTTCGGTATCTGTCTGGCAGGCGTTGAGAATTCTGAAAATTAACACACACAAATACAGATGGTTAAAGAGTGCAAAGAGCTGTTGTGGACATTCTCAACACTTCCTGTTGGTGTACAACATCATACAGGAAATACCACCTCAACACCTCCACCCAGCTGAAGAAAAGTACACTTTTTGAACTGCAGGAACAGCTATTTATGGCACGATAATGGTGTGTAGAAGTGAGTAATTTTGTCAAGAGGGGGTGGAGTGTTAAGAAACATCTGAACGGGTCACTGAAAACCTATTTCCATCTAATATTAAATTCCCACTGAAAACCAGTAGATTCACAAGGGGGTTAAAAACACACGTCTGAATCTTTACTGCATTTTGTTTTTTGCAGGGAAAGAGAGCATGTGGAGACACTGAGAAGACATAGCATGTAGAACTGGGTATTCTCCCCCTCCATCTCTCCCACTCCCTTCTAATACACATACAGATTAACCACAGTAAACCATTACACTGACACTGAAATTTATCACCCTTAGAATCAGTGTGTAGTGTGCTATAGTAGTTAGACTAAGACTGGGAGACCCAAGTTCAAATCCGGATGACCTCGAGCCAGTCACTCCCACTCAGCCTAACCTACCTCAAACGTTTGTTGTGAGCATAAAAGTGGAGGACGAAGATCAATATATGTTACCCTGAGCTTCACAGAGGAAAGCTTAGGGCTGTTTAGCTTGGAAAGGAGGTGGTTAAGGGGAGACATGATAGAGGACTTTAAAATGATGATTGGTATTGAGAGAGTGGACAGGGAGAAGCTTTTCTCCCTCTCTCAGAATACTAGAAAGTGGGATCATCTGCTGAAGCTGGAGGCTGAGAGATTCAAAACAGATAAAAGGAAGTATTTCTTCACACAACGCATAAATTGTGGAACTCCCCACCCCAGGGTGTGGTGAAGGCTGCCAACTTGGAAGGCTTTAAGAGGAGAGTGGGCACGTTCATGGAGGATTGGGCTATCCATGGCTTCTAGTAAAAATGGGTACTAGTCATTTCTAGTAAAAATGGGTACTAGTCATGATGCATAACTATTTTCTCCAGGATCAGAGGAGCATGCCTGTTATATTAGGTGTTGTGGAACACAGGCAGGACAATGCTGCTGCAGTCGTCTTGTTTGTGGGCTTCCTAGAGGCACCTGGTTGGCCACTGTGTGAACAGACTACTGCTCTTGATGAACCTTGGTCTGATCCAGCAGGGCTTTTCTTATGTTCTAAGCCTACTTTTTAAAAAACATACTAAATAATCAAACTAGCCAAGGTCTCTGCTTAACCCAGCATCTGAGACGCTGGTTTCCAGAAACATGAAGTACACTCAACTAGGACACAGAGGTTGGGCCAGAACCACCCAATGACCGTAACAGTTTAGGTTGGAAATGCGTGCTCTGAGAAACACAGGGCTGCCACTAAAAACAGATGCTCCGTGTCAAGTTCCCCTTCTCCCACTGAAACATGCAGTACAACTAACTCTGTCTCCCGCTATCATTGTGCTGTTTATTTTCCTAGTTTTGCTAACCAACTAAGAGGCAGTGGAGGGGACACACACACACTCCATAAGAATGTCAGGATAACATTTTAGGTGTTATGGAGGGGGAAGAAAGGAACTTGAAACAAGGTAACACAGTGTTTCTTGTAGCATTTATTTCCTAAACCTTCAATCCTAAGCACATTTATCGAGGTGTGCGCCATGGAACTCAGAGGAAGCTGACTTCTCAATAAACACGCTTAGGATCAAAGTTTAAAGGCCTGCATTGTAACAGAGACTATAATGTAAGAAACAAAATTGAAATCTGGAAAGTGTTAAAAATTAAAAACAGCACCTCTCTATGATTTCCTCAGGCAACATTTTAAAAGTTTTTGTGCTTTCTTGTGTCTTAACAGGGGTTGTATAAAATTTCAGTCATGGCAACTTCTTAATTTGAAGATTCCCAGGAGGATCCGCTCACCACTGAACGCGGACTCAGATTTCAAATAACAGGTGAAATCTGATCTCTCCTGCGGCCCACATGAAACCTGTCTAGGAGCCCACCTGTGCTTATTTGTTACTGAAAGAGTCTACCAGGTGGAACAAAACAGGATAACACAACTCGTCATAAAGTATCAGCAAAACTTTTGTAAGGCAGATCAGAGTAAACAACATATTTACAAAACATGAGTTACTTAACGGTGGCAAGTGGAAGATTTTTCTAGATGCAGTGCCACAACCACCACCCCTAAACACAATTTGATACAAAGATAAACTGTACAGAAGCTAAATTCAGGTTTTAAACAGGAATGGTGCATTATTAGAGTTAGCGTGGCCCTCTGGGAAAACGTTCCATTTGCACATTAAGACTCGTAAATTACCAAGAAGAAAGAGCAGAGATTCATACCAAAAGAGTTTTAAAGCCTGTAAAACAAGCATGTTAACACAAGTGGCAGAGTGAATTTTCTGATGCTCGTTATACTTAGTAAATGGGGACCATTTTTTTATAACCTTCACTCTAAGCCTTTTTCTGACATGAACGCTCCCCTGAATTGCTGAAGTCCCCACAAAATGATCACCCTTCATTTATTTATTAGATTTATAGCCATCTCGCACTATTAAGAAAGACAGGGTATATATGTTTAAATAAAATAAATAAAAAGATAATTACCACGCTTTTCAATTTCTATTTAAAAATAAATATGGCAGGTTGCAATAAAATCCATTCAACAACCAATACAACGTATAACAGCAGCTTTTACTTACACTTATTTACAAACTGATATGTCCTGGGAGCAAAGTTTAAAGGCCTTCACTGCACCAGCTGGTATACATGGGTCGAGGTGGTGCCTTGAACCCAGGCTGATTTATGACTTTAAAGTTAAAACCAGCACTTGGTTTGGAACCAGAAGGCACACTGGCAGCCAGTGAAACTTCCACAAGATAGAAGTGATGCACTTGCTGTAACCCTGCAAGCAGTCTTGGCCACCATGTTCTGAACTGTCTTCAAAGGCAGCCCTACATTCAGTGCATTACAGCAGTCCAGCCTGGATGTGTACCAAGGCGCGTGCAAACTATGACTCCTAGGTCTACCTTTTTTCTGAAAAGGCCCAAACTGGTGATCTAACTTTATTTGGAAAATGCTCTCCTGGGTACCTCTGGAATATCCAGGGTTTACCTCCCTTGAATATACAGGGTCAGAACAGATTTTATTTGCGGTCATAAACCATAAAATATCTATCTATCTACACACGCACACACACACACACACACACACACAAGCTCAGGCCCTCTAATTCCCTTGTTAGTGGATTGTCCCAGACCTCTCAGAAAACATCGTCTAGAGCTCCTTTTGTCAGATTCAACACCAAATTTATCTGTTAAGTATGGCTAGATGGATTGACTCAATAAAGGAAGCCACGGCCTTCAATTTGCAGGATCTGACCAGGGCTGTCAAAGATAGGACATTTTGGAGGACTTTCATTCATAGAGTCGCCATGAGTCGGAAGCGACTTGACGGCACTTAACACACACACACACAGATTTGCCGGGCTGGCAACTAAAATAAGACAAAATGCACTTAAGGCTCTGGAATAACCCATCTGCGATCAGAATCTCTACTGTTTTATGCATACCTTGGAGGATTTTATCCCTTTATTCCAGTTCTTAATCTTCACTACATTTTTACCTTTTGCATTATCGGTCCATAACTATTTATGTATGAATATACAGGGTTTACGAGGCACCGAGGAGCATGACCAAACTGCCAGCTTGCTCCTTCAGAGAAATGCAAACTTGCTAAGTACAGATGGAACACATATTCCTTTACCCTCAGCCTACAGCACTTCCATTTCAGTTTGCCCTCATCCAAACCCTTATGGCCTCCAGATACCTCCTCCTCTGCTTCCGTGGATCTTGATGGAACAGAGACACAGATAGGATTGTCATCTGCATAATGGTAACAACTCACCCCAAATCCCTGGATGATCTCCCCCTGCAGCGGTTTCATGTAGATATTAAACAGTATGGGGGGACAAGATGGAAACTTGTGGGACCCCACAGGCCAGTGACCAAGGGGCCCAGCAGAGATGTCTCAGCACCACCTTTGGAAATCTCCCTTCCAGAAATGACTGAAATCAGTCTAGCAAACCTTCCCACAAAAGATATCTGCCACTTAAAGATTCCGGTGCCTTTTCAGCTCTTTTTGTGAATACGGACACTATTTTCTTTCTCATCAAGGACAGAAGGTCTGAGGTAGACTCAGGTCTTAAAAATACAGACTATTCCAGAAATCCTGCATCATAGGATATCATAAATGTCTGACCCACAGTCAAAAACAGTGAAATCTTTGCGGTGTACAAACACAAATCTTGTTTTTCCTCACACAAGGGACAATCTACTCTTGCCTCACCCACTACAAAACCATGAGCTTTACCTAGCTGTCAACCCATCCCATAATACTTACAGATCCTCTGAGAAACAGGATTGGAACTACCATGCCAAATTTCTCGTTTAAGGCACATACTGCAGACATCAGTAGGTAAGCCTGCGGACCGAAATCTTGTAAACTGTCTTCTGTGTCAACCTCGTAGATACAGCGAATGTTCCTAAAAAGTAAAAACCAAACAAAAACCAGCTCGTGAGATTCTTACAATGCTGTGGTCAAAATCATAAATACCTATGAAATCATAAATCTATGAAATCAATTCACACGGTTTCATCATATGTCAGCTTTATACTGTAGGGTGAATACAAAACAAACGCAGGATTTTCAGTGACTGAAATCAAGAAAGGCAGGGAACATGTTCAATGTCGAAGTGTGGATCGAAACACCCACAGAACAGGGCCAGGTACAGCCAGGAGAGATTTTTCCTACAGATCTGCAAACCGCCACCCCAGGTTATTTTAATTTATTTATGGAATTGTAGGCTGCCCTCTATCCCTGGCCAAGGTAGGGCTCAGAGCAGTTAACATCAAGCAAGCAACATTTACAATAAATACGAAAGGTCTAATCCTAGTTAAAATTGCCAGCTTCAATCTAAAAAAATTAAACTAGTTTAACAATTTAAAACAATGGCACTCAACTATCTGCACGCAAGACCAAGAGCCACCCTAGGGAAGTAATCAGGGTCCCCCATAAAGATCAGATGGAAAAAAAGAGGAAGGGGAGGAAGGCCAGCCAAGATAGAAGCAGAAAAAAAAATCCAAACATTTTAAGACAGGGGTGGGGAACGTCAGGCCGGGGGGCCGTATAAGGCCCGCAAAATCATTTGGTCTGGCCCTTCGTGGGTCCTGGCAGATCTCCAGCTCAGAAGGATCTAAGACTGGCGATCCGCCCCCTCCCGCAGGAATAGCCTCTATTCAAGGCGGATGTTTGTTTTGCCGAGAAAAGGAACCTTCTTTCCCCCTTGCAGAAGAGTCATTAGCTATGAAGCTGCTAGGACCGCCCAAGAAACTATGTTAACCCTTTCCCACCTGGGCTGTGGAGAAACGTATTTCCTCTGTACTACAAGAGGGCTGGGGGCGGAAGTGGCGACAATGGAAGGGTTAAAGGGGGCAGGGCCAGAATGTGCGGCCCGGGAATGATGTTATAAATATCCAAATGGCCCTTGGCAGAAAAAAGGTTCCCCACCCCTGTTTTAAGAGAACTGGAGGGGGAGTTAAAGTAAGAATGCAAGAACATAAGAAGAGTCCTGCCAGATCATACCAGTGGTCCATCTAGTCCAGTATCCTGTCTCACACAGTGGCCAACCAGTTCCTCTGGAGGTCCAACAAATAGCTCAGAGGCTGAGGCCTTCCCCTGATATTGCCTCCTAGTATTCAGAGATTTACTGCCTCTGAACATGGAGGTTCCCTTAGTCACCGTGGCTAGTAGACACTGATATAGACCCATCCTTCATGAATCTGCCTAATCCCCTTTTTGTCAGGGCTTTGGCCTGGTCTCGCTTCCCAGGGCCTCTCTGGTGTTTGTGCTTTCGGTTTAGCCCGGCCAAGTACCTGGGCCGTGTTGAGTCTTCAAGCGAGGGAATCCTTATCTCCGTCATTGCTGGGCAACGCCAGCCTGGGACCCCAGAAGTGCTTATAGTCTAGTTAACTTTCCTGAGAAAGGATTGCCTGCTTAATGTCAAGCTCAGGTGTCTACCTCTCGATCTATGCAAAGGACTCACTCAGACAGGTGTGGTCTGAAGTAAAACACTTTATTCAAAGACAAGCAGGCTAAGACTAAGACTTGACTGCTGACAGGCGTAGCAAAGCAGGCAATACTTTCTCAGGAAAGTTTACTAGACTATAAGCACTTCTTCTGGGGTCCCGGGCCGGTGTTGCCCGGCAACGACGGAGATAAGGATTCCCACGCTTGAAGACTCAACACGGCCCAGGTGCTTGGCCGGGCTAAACCGAAAGCACAAACACCAGAGAGGCCCTGGGAAGCGAGACCAGGCCAAAGCCCTGACATTTTTAAAGCTGTCTGTCCCTGTGGCCATCATTACATCCTGTGGCAACGAAGACCACATTTTAATCACTTGTGTAAAGAAGCATTTCATTTTGTTCATCTTGAATCTACTGCCCATCCGCTTCACTGGATGCCCTCAACTTCTAGTATTTTGGGAGAGGGAGAAAAAGTTCTCTTCGTCAAACGCTGTCCACCAAACAGAAAACCGGTTGAGCAGGGAGCATAAGGGGGCAAGATCTTGCAATGTAGCGTCACAACATCTCAGCCACCATCCTTCCACTGAACATAAAATGTGAAGTCCATGAGATGTTCTTCAACAGACAGGAGGACTTTTGTACGGCAAACACACACACCCGAGAGCCAGCATGGTGTAGTAGTTAAGAGCAACAGACTCCAATCTGGAGAACCGGGTTTGATTCCCCCACTCCTCCACATGAGCGGTGGAGGCTAATCTGGTGAACCGGATTGGTTTCTCCACTCCGACACATGAAGCCAGCTGGGTGACCTTGGGCTAGTCACAGCTCTCTGAGCTCTCTCAGTCCCACCTACCTCACAGGGTGTCTGTTGTGAACAGAGGGAGGGAAGGAAATTGTAAGATGGTTTGATTCTCCTTAAAAGGTAGAGAAAGTCGGCATATAAAAACCAATTCTTCTTCTTCAAAAGAAGAAGAGTTGGTTTTATATGCCGACTTTCTCTACCACTTTTGGAAGAATCAAGCCTGCTTACAATCACCTCCCCTTCCCCTCCCCACAACAGACACCCAGCTGGCTTCATGTGTCGGAGTAGGGAAACAAATCCAGTTCACCAGATTAGCCTGCACCGCTCATGTGGAGGAGTGGGGAATCAAACCCGGTTCTCCACATTCAATGCTGATATAATTTTGAAGACAATTTTTAAATCCTAGTTTCACTCTTTGTAACAGAGCTTTAAAAAAACACCTCTCACATTTTTATTTCATATTCTTACTGGAAGGGCCATTTTAATAATATTACTGTTCTTAAACACTTTTGGGGGTAAGGGGAGTAGCGGATACAGTGTCGGACTTGTATTACTGAGGGCCAAGTTCAAATCCCCGGCTTAGCCACGGCTATCACTGGCTGCTCTTGGGTCAGTCATTTTCCCTTTAACCTACTCTTCAGGGTCACCTAAGGATAATGGTAGTTTCTGGTGTGTAGCTGTGTTGGTCTGAAACAGAAGAGAAAGGTTTGAAACCAGTAGACCAGCTAGCTGGAGGGTGAGAGATTCAAAACAGATAAAAGGAAGTATTTCTTCACACGACACGTAGTTAAATTGTGGAACTCCCTGCCCCAGGATGTGGTGATGGTTGCCAACTTGGCAGGCTTTAAGAGGGGAGTGGACATGTTCATGGAGGAGAGGGCTATTCATGGCTACTAGTCAAAATGTATAATAGTCATGATGCATACCTATTCTCTCCAGGATCAGAGGAGCATGCCTATTATATTAGGTGCAGTTGTCTTGTTTGTGGGGCTTCCTAGAGGCACCTGGTTGGCCACTGTGTGAACAGACTGCTGGACTTGATGGACCTTGGGCTGATCCAGCAGGGCTTTTCTTATGCTCTTATGTCTTTTTTTGTGGGCTTCCTAGAGGCACCTGGTTGGCCACTGTGTAAACAGACTGCTGGACTTGAAGGACCTTGGGCTGATCCAGCAGGGCTTTTCTTATGTTGTTATGTCTTGTTTGTGGGGCTTCCTAGAGGCACCTGGTTGGCCACTGTGTGAACAGACTGCTGGACCTGATGGACCTTGGGCTGATCCAGCATGGCCTTTCTTATGTTTTCTAGCTTTTGAGAGTCACCGCTCTGGTATCTGACAAAGGGAGCTTTGACTCACGAAATCTCACACCATGAAAATCTTGTTGCTCTTTAAGGAGCTACTGGAATCTGATCTTAAGGATAAAGACAGGATGCTCCCCACATATGCCAACTCGAGCTTCTTAAAGAAAGAGCGAGATAATAGCGTGAATAATAATACTAAACTTTTGTTCTGCATTCTACAAGTGAGTTTTTGATTGGGAATTGCTGAATGGAATTCCGCACACTGACAGACACTTTATCTCAACAGTGACAACAACATACTTTACGGATACTTCATTAGCAGAAAGCCATTAGAGATTTATTTTCATCTGTCATACAAGCACAGGGAAGACCGTTCTTCCGAACCTTTAATCTTTCGGGAGGAACATTTACCTGGATCTGCAATTATCGCAACATTTTTCTGTTCCCATGATGCCAGACGAGGCCTTTCGGAGTTGTTTGTCTTCAAAATGAGACATGATGATTCTACTCAGGGGGAATGTTGGGAATTAAATAAAAGAACAAGAATTGACATGTTAAATTCATTGAAGAAAACAATGAGCTGAAAACGTCGTCATTAATTGATTCACCTGGGAGCTAATTATCTAGCCCTGAATTATCCCTGAGTCAGATGTAATTTTTTTAAAGTAAGAAATTTCTAGTGTAATATACAAAAAAAAAAAAAAAAAAAATCCACCAGGCCCAGAGTGACATTTTACAAAATGAAAGTCTCCATTCTGAAAGACATCCTGCTGGCTATGAAGACGGCTCGTTACTTAGCTGCTAAAATATCCTGTACAACACTCACTTCCGCCGGCAGCTGATTGAACTAAGATACGTGTTGACCTTGGCCATCATCTTGAGTTTGTACATGCGAAATCTTTCGTTGCGTATCTCGCTGAGTATGTGTCTTTAAGAGGGGGGAAAAAAGAAGAAACAAACTACAAGCTTAAATACTGATCAGTCACTATCTTTGCCCTGTTCCCTTCCAATATATATATATAAATTTCACAATTTATGTACAAACCCACCCCCACACCTTTCATACAATGAGAATTTGCTTTATCTAAGTGGTAAGTTTTAAAGTTAGGAGCCCCGTGGCGCAGAGTGGTAAGCTGCAGTACTGCAGTCCAAGCTCTGCTCATGACCTGAGTTCGATCCCGACGGAAGTCGGTTTCATGTAGCCAGCTCAAGGTTGACTCAGCCTTCCATCCTTCCGAGGTCAGTAAAATGAGTACCCAGCGAAGATGACTGGGGAAGGCACTGGCAAACCACCCCGTAAAACAAAGTCTGCCTAGTAAACGTCGGGATGTGACATCACCCCATGGGTCAGGAATGACCCAGTGCTTGCACAGGGGACCTTTACCTTTTGCTTAAGTTTTAAAAAGTGCTAGGAAATGCACAGTTCAGCCTCAAATTATCACCTTTTCATATCCTGCCACTATGCCTATCCCCCTTAAACATTCCTCCATGCTTCCATTACATGCACATTCTACATAAAAGCAAACACAGTAACAATGCAATTTGAAATTCCAACTCAACACTTGTTTATCCGTAGTAGCAAGATATATCAAAGCATGCAGTTCCTCCAACAGACCGGCATTTCCATTTGCGGGTGATAATTTCCACTGATTGCCCCTTGCCATTGGAGACACCACCACCACCACCCCGCTTTGCCCCCCTATGCGGTTTCTGAAAGGACACATAGAATCATAGAGTTGGAAGGGGCCATACAGGCTATCTAGTCCAACCCCCTGCTTAATGCAGGATCAGCCTAGAGCAGGGGCATCAAACATAAGGCCCGCAGTCCAGATCCGGCCCCTTGAGACCTCTTATCCGCCCTGTGAGCCTGCCGAGGCAGCTACCCCTCCACTCTCAATCTGGGATGGCAAGGCATGGTTGCCCCCCCCTGCCCCCAATGACATTTATGTCATATCCGGCCCTCGTTAACAAATGAGTTCGCACCCCTGGCCACAGACTCCCTGGAACAAAATTTCAGGGGGCTCACTGGACTGTAAAAGGAGGGAGAAGTGGAAAATGTCGCGAGGAGGCTAGTGGATTGGTTGAGTCCCCAGGAAACAATCCAGAACTACCAAGCTACAAAAAGCCAGCGTTAGTTTATTTACAGTGCATAGATTACAGCTATCTCATACACTCTTTACACTCCACCAAATCTCCCCACACACGGTTACATAGTAAGACATATATACATTTCTCAGTCCTCAGGAACCAATCAGCATTCTGCTGTGTCATCTTGCTTAGTCATTGCACCCATTTCACCTTCTTGCATCAGCTTAACACCTGTTCAAAACCAGCTCAAGGCAGTCTCCCAGGATGCAATGTGTTCCTGACCTTTCAGTTCCTGATATGCAATGACTTGCATTTCTTGACAGAAAAGTTGGGCTGTGCCAAGTGGACACTATTAACCACTACATAGCCATCTTGGTGGCTCTGATCAGGCAGAAAGTCAGGAATAGAATTATTGTAAATAAGTAAATGCTACTACTTACCTGTTCAGAGCCATGTCAGCGGAGGTCCACAACACGCAGCAAGAGGCCGGGAGCCCATCACGACCAGCCCTTCCAATTTCCTGGTAGTATGATTCCATCTCCTTCGGGGCACCGTAATGGATAACTTTCCGGATGTCCGGTTTATTGATGCCCATTCCAAAGGCTACAGTAGCTACTACACACTGAAAGTAACCATAATTGCATAAGGTTGAACTCAGCTTTTATTTATTTGGAAAATGTAATGTGCTGCCTCTGCGTGGGCCTGCTCGAGGCAGCTTAAAACAACACAACAAAACACTGCTGCTAAGAAGCGCTAAAAAGACATTAAAACAAGTCGTGAAAAATGGCATAAAATATACAACAAGCGGCATAGAACAATATTTATGAAGCAGTCCTCGGATCAGAAGCAGGCCATAAAACACCTCAAAGAGTTAAAACCCTTAGTTAAAAAGCTGGAGTAAAAAGGAAGCTCAGCTCTCTGTGCTCTGACCTGCAGAGGTGAGGTGGGTAGCAACTAGAGGCAGGGCCTTTTCAGTGGCGATGCCTTGCCTTTGGAATGCCCTCCCCCTTAAGGCTCACTTGGCTACCAATCTTACTTTCCTTTAGGCAACAAACATTGTAAGGGGCATCTTATCAACCAGGCTGCTCCGTATATATGGAGCCAGTTCTTCAAGTTCCGTGGCCCTAAGCCACTGAGTTCTTGAAGGTAAGAATGGACACTTTGAATTGTGCCCAGAAACAGATGGGTGGCCAATGCAATCTTTCAGCATGAGGGTGATAGAATGCCTCTATTTGGCCCCCAACAATAACCCAGCTGCCATGTTTGGAACCAACCGTGGTTTGCAAACAGTTCTCAAAGACAGCCCCACACAGAGCACATTACAAGAATCTAACCTGTCGCAACTATCTGCATATTTTTTTAAAGGAAGGAGATATTACATCTACCTTAGAGGAGGTTTCCTTCCCTTTTATTAAATATATAAGGTCATGAAAGGAAGATTTGCCATTAAAGTAAGCTTGGAATTGCCATTGTAGTATAAATGGGGATTTTCACATCCTATACATTTTGTTACGCATTAGTTGATTGTATGAGCTACTCCAATTATTTTTGTATAAGTTATGTATATGAGGTTGTGGTACATAAAATGAGTTCATTGATTTTTTTAAAATAAAAAATTAATAAAAAAAAAAAGAATCTAACCTGGATGTGATCTCAGCATGGATCACTGTGGATCATGCTTGTAACTGTTTTTATGTCCAGATGAGTATATCCACTTACATAAAGAGCTTTTGGGCTAAGCTGTTGTCTACAGCTTACTTTCTCAGGCCAGACTCCTAAGTTACAGCTCAGTTATTGAGTTATTTCCTACTCCTGACCTAGCTGAGAGTGGAAACCTGGAAGTTACACTTGAACGAGCCCAGGGGCTCTCAAAATCTTCAGTGAATAGTGAATAATATATATCAGAAAGCTGAAAACAGCAGCAAAATACAAGATGTGAATAACATTTAATGTTTACGTAGTGTATTTTCAAGTGTTCAAAGCACTCCACCCAGATTATCTCGTTGTTGATATACCGTAAATACTCGAGTATAAGCCGAGTTTTTCAGCCCAAAAAAAGGGCTGAGAAAGCCCAACTCGGCTTATACGCGGGTCAATATGGTACTTAGAAGGGAGGGGGGAACTTGCTGCTGCCGCCGCCTGCCCGCGCGCCTTCCCTGTGGCCTGGGAGCGGCCCACGGGGCCTCCTGCGCACAGGGAGGGGGCCGCCACCGCCTGCCCGCGTGCCTTCCCTGTGGCCTGGGAGCGGCCCGCGGGGTTTCCTGCACGCAGGGAGGGGGCCGCCGCCTGCCCACGCACCTTCCCTGCAGCCTGGGAGCGGCCCACAGGGCCTCCTGCGCGCAGGGAGGGGGCTGCCGCCACCACCTGCCTGCGCGCCTGGAGCCCGGTCAGGTAAGCCTGCGGGGGGGGGGGAGGGGGTGCATTTCCCCCCTGGCTTATACGCAGGTGCCTAATTTTCCCCCATTTTTGGGGTGAAATTAGGCACCTCGGCTTATACTCGGGTCGGCTTATACCCGAGTATATACGGTAGATCCTTGCAAAATAAGCAACACAGAGAAGAAACTTAGAAATACTAGTCCCGGGCCAACAACAGTTAGTTGCGACCAAATCCCAATGGAAAGCAACAGAATGAGATGTGAAGCTGACACCATGAATATATAACTGGAAGTCAGTGGCGAGTTAAAATCTTTTCCCAGATATTCAGAAGATCTCAGCTTCAGTCACAACTACCTTAAATACCACTGTTGTCAAATGGGACTCGGTTGTGGCAAATGTTTGCAAGATTGTGACTGTTGTGTTTACTTACAAACAACAGGAGTTTTGTTTTTGCCAAAAACTCGTGAAACATAGAATCATAGAGTTGGAAGGGACCACCAGGGTCGTCTAGTCCAATCCCCTGACATATTTAATAAGCAAATCGCAAAGCTTCCTTGGTTGCCTCACACTGTGCGTGGCATATCTCACTGCATTGCTTCTCTGATCTTGTAATGCTGCTTTATTTTCTGTATAGAGCATGTCCCCTAATGTTGTTGGTTCTATGTATTGCACTGTTCTTACCACACTGCTTTTAGCTGTGATCCCACCTCAAGCATTGGAGAGAACGGCAAACTGTGAATAAGTAAATAAATAGCCCCATAACATCTTATGGCAAATTAAATTTCCTTCATACCTGAATCTCGTCTCTCATGAAACTATGGTGGACGTTTCGCCTTGCTTTGAGTCCCATGCCGGCGTGGTACGTACAGCATATCAGTTTCAGTTTGGACAGCTCTGCAGCTACCTGTTCAGTCATCTTCCTTGAAGGGCAGTAAATAATAGTGGGACCTTCGAATTCATAAGCGGATCTAAGAATTCAAAGAACAGGTTGAAAGCTACTGTGTGTGAAATGGCTGACAGAATATGGCAAAGAAAATTTGAGATTTGCGACCATGTCAAGATTATCGAATCTGCTCCAAAGGAAGACAATTGAGGATTATAACCAAAGATGGCAACCTCTTTATGATAGATATGTGTGACAAAATACGTCTATAAAATGTGTTTAAAGCTAGAGTGAACTGATAGAGGTGAGGTTGTATTAGATTGACTTGATTAGATCATGGTGAGGTTGATCAGGGGTGACAGTAAATGGAACATAGAAAAAGTATAAGAAGACAATTGTTTTAGAGCACAACAGTTTTTAAGTATAAATAAGTTTTAAGTAAGATTTGATGACTAGGATCTAAAGATAAGGGAGAATCCAAATGAGTAGTTAATAAATACAAGTATCACAAGTATTTTCAGTATGTCAAGGTTCAGAGATTAATACTGGAGGAGAGACAGGGATGGGATTTAACCTGGACACGGATCATGACTTGTAGATATTGTTTTAGTTCCCTTTCTTTTCCGTCTTCCCCTTCTTTTATTCTGTACCCCATAAAAATTCAATTAAAAAAAAGAAAATTTGAGATTAACCTTACCTCAGCAATTTATTAAAACATATTAACACCAATCTGCAAAATGGTAAACAATCAAAGATGTACATACAGGTTGAATATCCCTTATCCGGACATCCGATATCCGGACTGACCCAAAAACAAGACTTTTTGAGCCGGCATGCAGGCATTACTCATAGGCCCTCAGCAGCATGCCAGTTTGCTTCCTGATGGTTGAATGTACACAACATTATTAAAAATACTGTTTAAAATTACATTCAGGCTATGTGTATAGAGTATATACAAAATATGTATAAAACATAAACGAATTTTATGTTTAGGCTTGGGTCCCATCCCCAAGATATCTCATAATCTATATGCAAACATTCCAAAACACAGAAAGATCCGAAATACGGACCAACTTCTGGTCCTGAGCAGTTCGGATAAGGGATACTCAACCTGTATATCGCTAGTCCCCCAGAATTCAAAAGTCCTTTTCAGTAGTAATAACTTATCAGATGCTGTAAATCTTCATAATCCTTTCAGAGAAGGAGAAACACAGGGCAGTAACCAATTGAATCTGTAATCCTTCGTTAGGATGAATGACAGGCTGCCGGCTCTTTCCCTGTTTCTGTGTTGTCTTCTTCAGACTTAAAACTACACAGAATCGGGGACAGAGCCGGCAGCCCGTCATTCATCCTAAGAAAGGATTACAGTTTTTTTTTACCCAAGAGGACCCTAAAAACTACCCCCTCCCAAGTGTCCCACTGTAATCTCTGAGAGCAATCAAGGGCACCTCTTTTAGGGATATCGCGCAGCACGCAGAGCTGTCTCATAGAACTTCCTCAACTTCAAGACTCATCCAACAACCAATGCAAAAATTTTAAGGCATGTATATACCCAGGGAGAACTTGATGATAATATTGCAATCATATAGCTTTAATAAACATTTACTCATTTAAGTAACATACTCTAGTGGCAATTAAGATCCGTTTGAGAGAGATCACTAATGGTCACATAGTCACTGGTCACAATTAACTCTTATGTAAATTTTAGGAGCCCCGTGGTGCAGAGTGGTAAGCTGCAGTATTGCAGTCCAAGCTCTGCTCACGACCTGAGTTCGATCCCAATGGAAGTTGGTTTCTGGTAGCCGGCTCAAGGTTGACTCAGCCTTCCATCCTTCCGAGGTCGGTAAAATGAGTACCCAGCTTGCTGGAGGTAAAGGGAAGATGATTGGGGAAGGCACTAGCAAACCACCCCGTAAACAAAAGTCTGCCTAGGAAACGTCGGGATGTGACGTCACCCCATGGGTCAAGAATGACCCTGTGCTTGCACAGGGGACCTTTAACTTACTTAAATTTTAGGATAACATTTTTAAATATAATCACTTTGTCTTTTAATATACTTCTGCTAAGTTACAAAGATATTTTTAGATTTGATACCTATACTTTTAAAACCCTAAGATTGCAATTGTTTACTTTGTTCTGGCAAAAGCTGTAAATAAATCATTCATTCTTTCATTCATTCAATCATATAGATTTAATAAACATTTACTCATTCAAGTAACATACTCTAGTGCAGTGGTTCCCTAACTTTTTGAGTCATGGAGCACTTTTCAGGAGAGATATTCGTCACGGAGCACGAATTTTCACCTAGCACCTATATACTAAACCGAATGACATTAGTATTTTTCTTTCCAATCTCTTCACAGAGCACTAGGAGATGTTTCGCGGACCACCAGTTTGGGAACTGCTGCTCTAGTGTATTTGATCAGCTGGAAAACAACGTTAAACAAATAAATGCTGAGATTTTTCTTTCTTTCTTTTTAACCAAGAGGAACTTTCAAACAGGTAGCTGGTAGCTAAAAGAAGCCAAAGAATGTGCTCACTTTTCTTTTTGAATTAGGAACTGCTGTAAATCTTGAATGATGTTTCCCGTTTTCCGTCCAACTTCTAAGTACAGGTTCGGCCGATCAAAGCTAGTGCATGTTATCTGAGGAGCCTTTAGGTTTAGGCAACGAACAATGTCCTCTCTAATGGAAGGGCTTGCTGTCGCAGTGAGAGCAACAATAGGAACCTGGAAAGGGGGTGGGGGAGAGCAGAAAGCAAATTAGGGGGATGGACAAAGAAAACTTTCCTTTTTTCTTCCAAGATATTTTATTAATTTTTTAACAAGAAAAGAAAAACAAAACACATACATACATTTACAATCCCACAGATTCTATTCCTTCGGGGAATAGATTTCTTCTTACATCTAATACTTCTTATGATTATTTCAGTGTTATACAATATACTTAATAAATCCTGTATCTATATAATCTAAACATTATCTATATTATTGCTATTTATGAAATTTTAACCTATTCTTTCCATTTAACATATTCAAAATAACATTGCCATTTCTTCCGTGTTTCTTCCTTTCAAACCACTAACGCTTTCTACATCATACTCTAAAGTTAAGGCATAAAAGATAACAGCACCAGTGATTTGATCATGTGCGTGTTGAGAACATGCTCTTGGCTAGGAGATTCAGTTGATTGTTCCTCATCTCCACAGGACCTCGAGAAGTCCAAGAATGCCAACTTTTGCTATGAAATTTGAATCCTCGTTGTGGCTGATGAGATGTGATGAAAAAGGTCTAGACGTTAGAAGTACTCCTAGAATGTGCTACGGCAAGGCTCCCTAACCTCCCTGAGCCTGTGTGGTGTGGTCGCTAGGAGCGGTGGACTCTAATCTGGCGAACCTGGTTTGATTCCCCACTCCTCCACATGAGCGGCGGACTCTAATCTGGTGAACCAGGTTGGTTTCCCCATTCCTACACAAGAAGCCTGCTGGGTGACCTTGGGCTAGTCACAGTTCTCTCAGAACTCTCTCAGCCCCACCTACCTTACAAGGTATCTTTTGTGGGGAAGGGAAGGAGGTTGTAGGCTGGTTTGATTCTCCTTAAAAGGTAGAGGAAGTCAGCATATACTAACTAACTCTTATCATTCTGTGGGGGCCTTTGAATTCTGACACAGGGCAGTGGGCACAATCACAAAATGGCTGCCACAGGAGGTGGCGCCAATCACAAAATGTCAGGGAGCGAAAGTATATCTAACTCTAATAATAACACTTCCAACATTTCAGGCAGAAGCTCTGTCTCATCAGGATGCTTCTTAATCTGCACAATCAGAAGCCCTCCAGGTCAAAAGCCCCGCCCACTTTCTAAAAGCACTTGGCAGGTACCAGGAAAGGTGTTGGTGGGTGCCATGGTGCCCTCAGGCACCACGATGGAGACCCTTGCTCTACAGTACAACCACCCCCATCTTCCATGTCAGCGTTTATACTAAACACTCACTGCTGAAAAGGAGCAGTAGTCAGGCTTCTCTCGCTTTCCCCCTCTGCATCACAAGCCCTGTGGTGCAGACTTTAAAAGCTTATATATGCATAAGGATTCTGGGACTGAGAATAGATTGCGGAATGAAGAAGAGTTGGTTTTTATGTGCCGACTTTCTCTACCACTTAAGGGAGGCTCAAACCAGCTTACAATCACCTTCCCTTCCCCTCCCACAAAAGACACCCTGTGAGGTAGGTGGGCCTGAGAGAGCTCTAAGAAAGCTGTAACTTACCCAAGGTCACCCAGCTGGCTTCGTGTGTAGGAGTGGGGGAAACAAATCCAGTTCACTAGATTGGCCTCCGCCACTCAGGTGGAGGAGTGGGGAATCGAACCCAGTTCTTCAGATCAGAATCCACTGATCTCACACACACCCTTCCCCTGGTCCTCTTCCCACCTTATACCTCTCATATTACTTACGCCTAACACTCTATGGGCTCAGACATAAATTCAGACATACCACTGCCACGCTTCTTTAATCGTGTTTCGGTGTGATGCCTGAATTCAGACAGAACGTGCTTTATGACCAGCCAGCCTATCAGATTCAGAAGTCATGGTGATTTTTTTGGGGGGGAATCACATTATGCCAATTGCCACATGGGGCCAATGATGATGCAGGTCGATGTCTGAACTGGCAAATCTTAGTTATGCCCCGTGGTGCAGAGTGGTAGGCTGCAGTACTGCAGTCAAAAGCTCTGTTCACGACCTGAGTTCGATCCCGACGGGAGTCAGTTTCAGGTAGCTGGCTTAAGGTTGATTCAGCCTTCCGTCCTTCCGAGGTCGGTAAAATGAGTACCTGGCCTGCTGGGGGTAAAGTGTAGACGACTGGGGAAGGCACTGGCAAACCACCCCCTAAACATAGTCTGCCTAGCAAATGTCAGGATGTGATGTCACCCCATGGGTCAGGAACGACCCGGTGCTTGCACTGGGGCTACCTTTACCTAGTTATGACCCTTAGAAATGAAAGTAGGGAGAAGACGGAATTCAAAGCAGGCGAGCTGATATAAACCATATCTAAGCCTGGATGTTTAGAAACAAAAAAAAATTGTCTGGTTAGCACAAACCACAGTTTGCAGTGGCGCCTAAAATATAACAGGCAGAGAGGAGCATAGAATGGGAAGGGTGGTGTTTTACCAGACCGCCAAATTGGGCTGCCCAACAAGGAGTGATCAGTGAGCAGAGTGGGCTGTTGCTCAAAGCCAAGGGACAACAGAGTCCTCCAAAGTACCTTGATTACTTGTACTTTATTATATAATGTAGTTATATTCTGTATAGTGAAGGTATCGATTTGCATTTCTTTTCTGTTTAGTTTTTTGTTATGTTTTATGTTATAAAAATAATTAAAAAATTATTTTAAAAAGTTTTTAAAAAGTAGCAATTACCTCTGATAAAAGCATGCACAGAATTAAAAACAAACCGATCAGATGTTGATAATCAATTAAACCCTCAACATTTGCTTGCAGCCACAACACCGCTTTACCTGGGGAAGAGTTTTCTTTAAGGACCCCAAAGACCTGAAAGAATCCCTGAAGTCATGCCCCCATTCGGAAATGCAGTGCGCTTCATCGACAGCTATCAGAGTCAAGCCTGGGAGGAAATTATCACAGTGCTTTTATTAACGAGACAAAGAAGAAGAAGAGTTGGTTCTTATACCCTGCTTTTCTCTACCGTTAAGGAGTCTCAAAGCGGCTTACAATCACCTTCCCTTCCTCTCCCCACACACACACAACAAACACCTTGTTTAGGTAGGTGAGGCTGAGAGAGTTTGGAGAAGACTACGACTGGCCCAAGGTCACCCAGCAAGCCTCCACGGCACAGAAGGGATTTGAACCTGGTTCTCCTTTATCAAAATCAACCAAAAGGAACGGAGAAGCAGAAAGCACAGCTAAGACAGAGCTCTGTAGCTAAACTTCCTTCAGGAAGCACAATCATATATTTTTTTAATTTATTAAGAGAAAATGAGAATATAACAATAAAAGAAAATGGAAGTATAACATTACTAAAATACTCATAATACAAATTCTTGAAAAGAAACTAAAACCGTGCTGCTAATATAACTAAAATATCCATAACAGTGAATCAAGCAATACTCTATCTATCTATCTATCTATCAGCATGATTGCATCACTCCCTCTCTGCGATTTACACATTGGAGTGTTTTTTCCATCCTTGAAATTGATACGTTCCAGCGAGCGTCCAGTTCGTCCGTATTTTTGTCTTTATTATAATACGTCATCTTAATTAAAGCATAGGTTTCTTTAACTTTATCAAGCCAATTATTTAAATTGGGGGGATTTATTACTTTTCCAATATCTCGCAAGATTTGTTCTGGCAACCGTTAGTATATGAATTCAGGAAGCACAATCAGTTTGGGAGTGTTTTTGTTGTATTAACTGTCCCAGACCTACCAATCGATTGATCGAGTTCCTGAAGCCACAACAAGTTCCCCAAGCAGAACTCCGGCGTTATGTAGACGACTCTATAGCAGCCCCTATGAGAAAAAAAAAAAAAAATGAAAGACGCATCGTCACTGGCCAGAAGTGAAGAGGGGGTGAAAAATTCATTCCACAGAAATACGAAGTTTGAGATTTGCATTAAGAAACATTCAAAAGCAACTTTAGAAGTTATCCAGTAAGATGTGCTTAGGTTACTTGTTTTAGAAAATGTAATATCCGCCATACCTGTAATTAAAATAACAGTCAAAAGTAGTTTATGGCAACAAAGTACAAAAGCAAACTATTAGAACAATAAAAATTCATCCATAAAATGCAGCATGTCAACAACAACTAAAATCATAAAGATAAAAGCAAACTGGAAGCATGTGTACCATCTTGAAAATCACCGCAAAATTTATACAAATTTCCTAACACATCACAGGGTGTATTTTCACAACTTAGAGAGAAAAAAGATGAGAAGGAGTGACAGGGAAGGAGGGCTTACGCTTTGATTTCCCTTCGAACATTTTTCGATTGTGCTGACCCGAGAAGGCAAGCTGGAATTCCTGACATCCTGCAAGAAAATACCATTAAAGGGGTTTGAAGCACTATAGAAAAGTAACTTTCAATGCTTTGTTCAATTTAAATGTGAGAATAGTTTCCTATTATGTCTTTTAAGGAAGTAGAGGGAAGCACAACAAAATTGTATTCTCTTATAAAATTATCAACATCCGGGTTTGTAAAAGGATTTGGGGACAGGAAGAGAAAAAGCAAGTTCTAGAAGCAGGAAACACTGCAAAGTCCCCATACAATGCTCCTTTTAAGTTCTAGATGCAGGAAACAGTGCAAATTCCCCATACAACGTTCTGTTTTTAATACAGCACCACATGCATGCTACAAGAAAGTGAAACTCATTAACATTTCCTTTCTCCTTCCTTTTTTACAATGTCAAAAGTCACACTATTAAAAAAGTGTTTCTTTAAAATTGCTTCAGGTATTAAATCCTGTTCACTTTTCTTCTTTCAGAGAGCTAGGCTGTTCACCAAACAACAAAGAATTCCCTGAGTAGAAAATATACACCATCTTACTGTATATACCAGTATTGGCGAACCTTTTAGAGACCGAGTGCCCAAACTGCAACCCAAAACCCACATATTTATCGCAAAGTGCCAACACGGCAATTTAACCTGAATACTGAGGTTTTTGTTTAGAAAAAACAACTCATACATTAACATCCCCACTTCATCCCATGCTAGCGGAGTCGCTCTGCACAGGATCGTGCGGCCGGACAGTCTCTGAGGGGTGCGCCCCTCACCTTATAGAGAGCGTAATGCAGGTACAGGTAAGGGGTGTGTCGCTGGAAGTCGTGCAGGACTCGCCCAAAAAGCTCCAGCTCAGCCAGCCCCTCATCCGGCGTGGCGCCGGGGCCCGGCTCTCCAAAGGCCGGCTCCCCGAGCCAGGGCTCCTCTGGCGCCTCGCCACTGCTGGTGGCGCACTCCTGGTGGCAGTGCGCCTCGCTGTTGCGCAGCAGGCGGTGGAGGCGCAGGCTGGTCTCCAGGGCGGGGACACTCTCCTTCCAGCCCTCACCCTCGTACTGCTCCAGAGTGTAGGCGCACTGCAGCGGCAGCAGCTTGGCTGCCAGGAGGCAGCGGAAGCTGTACTTCTCGTACTGCGCGCCAGCCAGGGCGGCCAGCAGCAGCGGCAGTAGCAGCCCCCAGCTTCGTCGCTCCATGCCCGCCCCGGCGCCGCCTGCTTCTGCTGCTCTGGAACCACTCGGAGGCCCATCGGGAGGCTCCGGGAAGCAGGGGGGAAAGGAAGGCGGGAGGCAGGCCCGGGCGGATCCCGCAGGGTCTTAGTGTGGCCAGCGGGCGAGGGACCAAATGGCCAAAACGCACGTGACGTTTTGCCTTGGATTTGCAACTCTCTAGATGTGCTGGGGCGACGGTGCGCGTGCCCACAGAGAGGGCTCTGCATGCCGCCTCTGGCACGCGTGCCATAGGTTCGCCACCACTGGTATATATGTTTACTTAACAGGCTAGTTCAAACAATATATTTTGGACACATTGGTTGAAGAAGTTCACATATTACATGGGTACGCCAGTTACATGAGCAAATTTCACTGCATTTTGCAACCATGGCACAATAAGAACCCAGCTAAATTTGTGCAGAAAGGTTTTGTACCCTGCTCCGATGACTCTTTTGTATAAATTCTTTAGCAATCCAGATTATTTTGACCCCTTGAAGATGAACTGATTTGCTGTGGCACACTGCCAAAGACTACAGTGCGCTTCACCAGAAGTATGAAGGATTATCCTCAGTTGCAAGAGTTTAGATAAACAGGATACACACACAGATGTCCGGGGTTTATGAACTAGCATAAGTTTGGCCGCAGCAAAGAACCACACCAAACCAACACGCTTCTGAGAGCAATCCTAAACATGTCTACTCAAACTCCTACTCAGGGCTATCCAGTGGGGGTTATTCCAAAGAAAGCGTTCTTAGGTCTGCCCTGAGAGAAGCAGCACAAAGCATATACAGGCCATACTTTGCGCATTGTGTGCCTGGAGCTGAAAGGTTGAGGAAAAGAGCCAGTACAACCAGGTAATCACCCCACCTAAAACTAGAATGCAGTGAAACCTCTTTTTGAATTTAATACGTGGTTCCCCCTCTCCCCCCACATACAAGCATTCACACACACACACCATTCACTAATATCAAAGGGTGTTTTTTTTTTTTTTTTTTTTAGTTAGGACCTCTGCAAGACACCATTCTTATGTCAGGTCCCATGTCAGGTCCCGGGGGGGCTAGGAGGCTGGGTAGTTGTGCGGTCCAAGGTCGAGTCAGTGGAGATCAAAACAGGAGTCCAAACATGTCCAGAAGAAGTCATGAATCAAGCCGAGGGTCAGAGTTCCAGGAATTCAAGCAGGTCGGAGAAAGGGTCAGAAGCCAAAGTGGATGCAAAGCAGTCTGGAAACTGAATCGTTGCTTCCACAGAGAAACTTCCCAACAGCCTAGAATATATGGTTCTCTGGTGGTGCACTCCTTTGCCCCACTAATTACCTAGCCTGGCTCCTGTCAGTATTCAGGGCTTTGTGTTCGCCTATACTCCCATGCATTCCTGCAGCGGGTGTCTAAATCTTTGCGTAGTCTTTCCCTCAGCCTAGCTACAGGCGGGGGTGATTCTATCAGCTGCAGCTGACTCTCCTCCTCATTACTCATGCTAGGAGCGGGGGCTTCAGCCTTTGATAGAGACCATTTGCTAACTTCCAAGGAGGTAGAGGGCCCAGCCTCTGCCTCTGCTGCCAACTCATCTGGGAGCTCTGTCTGTTCAGTGTCCTGGTCCCTGCTGACCACGACACCCTGCTTAGACTGCTGGTGTCTATTCTCAATAAATCGAGCTCCTAAACATGTAAACTGTGCTGACATGGATTCATTTTAGGCTTCCCTCTCAGCTTGATTTGCTGACACCCTTGAGAATTTGTTATTTAGTAAAAGTTATTGTGGAATTTGTGACCCCTCCATATTTGTGACAACCACTGTTTGTTGGTTTTTAATCAACTGGGTAAACATTAATGTATCATCTGAACATATTAATTGGTGGTTGACAAACTCTGATTTCAATTATATCATTTCCCTCTAGTAACTAAAAAAAACCCCACCCTGATGAAATTATCAAAGCAAGGGACATAGAATCATCATAAAAACACCCTCTCTCTACACAACATCTCTATCCCAGGAGGATTATGAAAACAACAAATGATCGTTCGGAACTGACAGCAAGGATTGATGAGTCTCCTATTCCCACCCCATCAAACTTCTATTTAAATGGACGACCCGAGCTTATTCCTCGAAAGACTTTTGTGAAGTTTCTCCGACTTGGATGCAGCACTTTGGGGCAGCCTCGGGGCTGCTACCAAGAACTTGGAGACCAACAAGCCCTCAAAACCACAGCAGGGCTGCAAAAGGTTACCTAGGACAAACCACTACCCCTTACTTACTCAAGTTGTAGTACCTGGTCCTCCATTAAAGAAATGAGGGGAGATATTACTATTCCAGTACCTCTGGTGTAGACAGGTGGAAACTGAAAGCACAAACTCTTGCCATACCCTTAAAAAAAAAAGCACATACTGCATAAAGGCATTCCGTACAAAGCCTAAAAAAATTCAGCTCTTCCTGTCACTGACTTCCTAAACCTTATCAGACTTTGCAGTGCTATTTATACATACCCACATATGTGTATTTTAAAAAAAATTAATTTCATACATGTGTAGAAAATTACAGCAAGTGCAAGCCCCCCCCTTCGATTCCCCAACTCCAATACCCTCCTAACTACATTGTAATACTTATTTTATGTGGCACCCAAACAATGTGTGTGTTAGGTGAGGTCAAGTCGCATTCGACTAAGACGACCCTGTAGGGTTTTCAAGGCAAGAGATTTACAGAGGTGGTACACCATTGCCTGCCTCTGCATATGACCTTGGAATTCCTTGGTGGTCTCCCATCCAAATACTTACCAAGGCTGATCCTGCACTACTATAAATGCTAACAGCTTCATTCGCAGGAACTTGCATGCATTTTATTAAACTTGTATAAATACAAGTTACATAACAAATACATGTAACGCACCAGTTGCCATAACAACGAGGTTATCTCTTCTGTCTTGCAAAACAGAAGAGATCACTTTCCACTGGACCCTGGAAATGAAAGAAAGGAGACAGCATGTTTCATTTCAACTATAACATCTGACAAGATGAACAGAATCTTACTGGGCAACTGAACAGCCTTAGGAAACAGACAGGTTCCATTTTTTTGCAGAAAACAAAGTTTTTTAGTTTTAACTGAGGAATGTGAAAAACTCCCTATTATTTCCTTAGTGTTACCTCCCCGCGACCTGCATGGACTAAGAGAATTGAAGGAATATGACTCCCAGTTTGAAACACCTAGGCCTTTTTTTTCTGCTGCAGCTATTTGTAACCTGAGTGTGGTTGGGCGGGGGGTATGAGCCAAAGAACAAAAGCCTCAGGGGCTCATGACCCATGGCTCTTAAGCAGGGTTGCGAGGTCCCTCTTCTCAACCAGCGGGATATATTGGGGGTGGAGCCTGAAGAGGGCGGGGTTTGGGGAGGGACTTCAATACCATAGAGTTCAATTGCCAAAGCGGCCATTTTTCTCCAGGTGATCTGATCTGCTAATTCAACTGATCTCCAGCCGATAGAGGAGATCTCCTGCTACTACCTGGCAGTTGGCAACCCTACTCTTAAGCCCGTGGATCACAGCTTGTGGCCTTGGTCAGATGGACTAACCTGGTGGACACACCAACCAGTATTGTCTACTTTTTTGTCTTTCAGGGTTTGTTTGTTTTTTAAACTAGGTTTTTTTTAATACGATGTTTTATATAAATTGGTTTAAAAGTGTATTTTTGTAAGCTACTTTGGGTCCATATAGGGGAGTAAAGCAGGATAAAAATATACAGAATAATAATGATAACTAAAAATCCTTGAAGATATTAATCCTAAAGAAATACTACTAATGTAAGTAACTTCACTTGCTGAAGGATATTGTCTCTGTCTACCTGTCCCTACCTCAAGCTCTTAAAGACTTCAAATACCAAACAAGGCATTTTAAGTTGCATTTGGAAGATAACAGTAAAAGTGTAAGGAAAGAAAAAGAGGCATAGGTCAACCAAGTATAAAGAAAGGTTGATATGGAATTCTGCTAAAGACAAACTGAAATTATATGATGCTTTTTCAGTAGCTGAATCCTTGCTTACAGCGAAGCAGCCCATATTTGAACATGGTAGAACATCAGGAAAACTCTTAGCTAAACTTCTTGTGGAAAAGGAAATGAGAAATAGGTCTATAAAAATTAAAACAGCTTGAGGTAAGATATCGCACATGGCTGCCCAGGCAGTAAAAGAATTGTAATGTTTTTAATAAAAATGTATATGCTGCAGAGAACTCTAATATAATATAATGTAAGAGAATGTCTCAATAATACTATGGTGCCAAGACTTTTGCAAGAATGTGAAGAGTTCCTGGGCCAATCAGTTTTAATTAGAGAAATAGCAGAAATTGTAAGAAATTTAAAAGGTAATAAATCCCAAGGTTCAGACAGGCTAACTAATGAGTTTTAGAAGGTCTTTCCAGAGACCTTGGTTCCATATCAGGGAGGTTATATAGTAGTATGTGGATGCTGAAAATTTTCCCAGAGACATACACAGATTCAAACATTATATTAATATTGAAAGAACAGAAAGACCCCAAGGAAACATAATCTTATCAACCTATTTCATTGCTGAGATTATAAGATTCTAACAGCAATTTTGGCCAAGAGATTAAATACAATTCTTACTATCTATGTTGGAATTCAGAGAGAAAGCGTGATGCAGAGGATAAGAGGGGTGGAACTCTAATCTGGAGAACCGCGTTCGATTCCCCACTCCTCCACATAAAGCCTGCTGGGTGACCTTGGGCCAGTAACAGTTCTCTCAGGACTCTCTCAGCCCATGCGGAAGCAGCGATAGGAAACCACCTCCAAACATCTCTTGCCTTGAAAATCCTACGGGGTCGCCAGATGTCAGCTGTGACTTGACGGCACTCTCCACCACCATATTGGAGTTGATCAAACAGGGTTTTTAAGAGAGAGGTTAATGTCTAAGAATTCCAGAAGACTGGTTAAGTTAACAAACCTAGTTAATAGACAACAAATGCCCACAATGTTTTACTTCGTGGATGCCAGGCCGCAATTATCCCATTTAGGGACACAACTAACGCAACACTCACTTGGGGCTATACTGAAAGGGAAGACACCAATGGTGGGCAAGCTTTCATTCAGAAACCCTTGATACATTTGAACACCCTGCAATATCACAATTAACATAAGAAAGGCCATGCTGGATCAGGCCAAGGCCCATCAAGTCCAGCAGTCTGAACCTGCCTCGTGCAGGAAACTCTATTAAATGATTCTGCAGGGGCTGGGGGGGGGGGGGGCTGTCCATGGGAATGCCAATCCATGTGGAAGCCTACCATACTCACCCATTCTTATCGGTTGGGCTTGAAGGTAAAGAATTAAAAAAAAAACTGTGGCCATGAAGAAATAATGAAACTTACGGTTTAAAATTTGAATGTCCAAAATAGATCTTTAGGCAACTGATTTGCTTATCATTTGGTCCGGGTAAGGAGGAGTCTTTGGGGGAAAGAGAAAACAATAATTTAACACTAGCAAAAGTAGAAAATAAGAGGGAAGTTTATTCATTGCATTTTTATTTTACAATATTTATATCCCGCCATTCAGCACTCACAAGGGCCACCAAGGTGGCTAACAAATTAAAAGTTCTTCAGTGTGATGACTGGGGAGACCAAAGAAAAACAAACCAGCTTAGAGCTCTTCCTTCCGATTTCTGACCTTCCATTTAAAAGCACAGGGCACAATACAAACAAATGTTACGTTTTTTATGTCCCATTTCAACAAAAGGAATGTAAGTACACACGTACTTCTTTTGCTGAAATGAGTGACATTTAAGCATGCTCAGTCCTGACTGGATCATACCCATAATTTGTTAAAGAAGCTCTAGCCAAGCTGAATGTCCATTTTTAGCTAGAAAATAGTGTTTCTGGGAAAGGTGAAGATGTCATAACCCTCCCCTTTTTCACCCAACTTATTTATGGTCCTGGCGGTGGCAACCATATTTCTCATTGCTGCTCAACATTAGCCCCCCCCCCCCGCATTTTTTTGCATGGCACAACACTCAAGTAACGGCATGAATCTTCATTTTCACACTGGTTCTTTGTCCCAATCATAGGACAACCCCAAAACATCTCCTTGGAGGGGGGAGAGGACAGCAAATTGGGCAACACAGACCTGAAATAAACTATTAAACATAATCATACTGGCTCCATGGAATGCAGGTTTTCAAGTGCATAAAAATTAAGATTTCTGCAAAGCTGAAGAGAAAGCAAGGACGTTCATATCAGGATACTCTGAAGAAGAGATTGGGTTCTCAGTAGCCATTTTCAGACAACCATCCTCCCTGTCTCATGAGAACAACATGAAAAGAGCTAGATAACATGAATCTGTGGGGTATGTTGCTAGGGTGGTGATAAACAAGCTGATAAATAAGGCTCAGAAAATGCCACCCAAGCTCACCCAAAAGAAACTTCAACCAGAATTTAAAAGGCCAAATGGCTTGCCTTTATGATTTACCAGTCACTTTCACTAACACTGGCAGATGCCGTTGCCACACTGTAAGCCAGTTAGGCCTGGACTTACTTTGGCAACAACATCACAAACTGACAACTCTAGATTTCGTCATCTCTGCATTTTGATGAATTAACTACAAAGGCCTCTTAGCATACATGTCCATGTCTGTTTTTAGCATACAGGATCCAGTGATTCCAAGGGGGAATTTCTCTACCCTTTAAATGGCAGATCACCCATTTCATATAACAAAATACTTAGGAAAAACCGCTTGGTTTCAAGAGAGGTTTGCCCTCTGGCGTGGAGCATTGCCATTTGAGAAGAAGGTCCGTGCAAAGCGGCTGTGTGATCCCTTGGATGTATTTGAGCAAACTCTAGGTTGCCTTTCGGTATTTACCCCAGCTTTCCTCTTCCTCCTCAATGCCTTCATCTTCATCATCTACAACAGCATCACTTGGTCTCCTTGTTTTATCCAGCTGGGAGTCTGCAAACTCTGCGTGGTGTTTGTCCACACCTTCTAACGACTGGAAGAGAGAAGGGATGACTTAACGTACCTTAGATCAAACAACTTAAATAAACAGAGACCCGGTATCATCATCATGAAAGAAGCTTGTTTTCTTAATGTAATAAAGAGCACAATACGAAATCACACAATACCCAGCAAGAGAATTTTTCATTAGTCATCAACAGTGTTACAACTTCTTTCCGGCCCTGCTCCTCTCCTTTTAACAGCAGCACAGAAGAAGAAGAGGAATTGGTTTTTATATGCCGACTTTCTCCACCACTTAAGGTAGACTCAAACTGGCTTGCAATCACCTTCCCTTCCCCTCCCCACAACAGACACCCTGTGAGGTAGGTGGGGCTGAGAGAGTGTGACTAGCCCAAGGTCACCCAGCTGGCTTCGTGTGTAGAAGTGGGGAAACAAATCCAGTTCACCAGATTAGCCTCCGCCGTTCATGCGGAGGAGCGGGGAATCGAACCCGATCAGACTCCACCGCTCCAAACCACTGCTCTTAACCACTACACCACACTGGCTCTTCCCAGTATCCTGTGCCAGGCAAAGCTTCACCTGCTAAACAGCACCCAGGTGAAAAGAAATGGGTTACGCATTTGTGGCACAGATCTAGAGAAGAAGTTTCTTAATTTCTGTGTGTCTGGCCCTGTTAAAATCACAGGAGCAGGGCCAAGAAAGAGGGCCACTCTGTTTCCTTGTTTTTACTGCACTGTTTTCCAATTGTGTAATCCAGTCTTATTGTTCTGTTTATTGTGCATCTTCACACAATGTTAAAACAATGCGGTAAAAGAAGCATAATCTCCCTGAATCTCAGCAACAAAAGTGGACTATAAATAAATATATAGCAAAGTCACTTTTTAGTGATTCTTTCTTGCCTCCAATTAAAACACCTTTTTTATTTTTGAAAGCCTATTCTTGCTCTGTCCAACACCTTCTTCTTTAAACTTTTTTCTCCGGAGCAGCTCTGTTCAAATTCTTCCTGGGGAAGCAATGTGATGTAGAAGAGTGGCCTGTCACAACGTATCCTTCTAGTTCTTTCAAGAATCTGGGCCAAGTCATGTTCTTTATATATACAACTACCATAAACATTGTTATTAGCAATGTTCTGGCAACATCTAATACTGTCACCTTGCTGAAATTAAACAAGTAAGACTGGCCAGTAGCTGGGTAAAAGGCTGCTTGGAGCCCCGATGCTTTTAACTTTGTAAAAGTAAAATGCACATGAACAAAACATATGATCGGAGAGGGAAGAGGCAGCAATTTTAATGCCACCTTATGTTAAATGGGATGAACAAATTTAATGCTCCTTGAAATAAAATTGAAGCACTCAACAAAAGCAATGGATGGCACTAAATTCAGTCCATACATCAATTTCTACCAGTGTCAAGGTTTATCTTGGAGAAACTCAGAGAACAAAGCCAACAGGGAGAAAAGAAGAATTGTTTTTTATATCCCGCATTTCTCTTCCGGGATTTAGGTTCTGGAGAGACTGTGGCGTCGGGGTAGCGGCGTGCGGCTCCCAGGCACCGACGGCACTGACCCTGCCACCAGCGGGGCAGTGTCTCTTATCATGGAAGAGCACTTACGCTGGCAGAGGGGTCACTCCCTCCTCCTATGCACTTCCAGCCCGTTTCTCAGGAATGGGTTGTAAATCTCTGAAGTCTCATTCGTTGGCTCCTTATTTTCAGGGCAAATCAGACTGAGCCGAGAGACAGATACACTCAGTGACCTTTAGTTAGCTTGTCAGTTGGCACCATACACTACGACAGGACTGGTCTGCAAGCTGCCAAGACGTTTAAGCAAAACACAGCTACATTCCAAAGCTACTGTTAATGTTATTAATTTGTATATATTTCATCCTTGATACATTCTGCCTTTCTTCCAGAGAGGACACGGCAGCATATATAGTGTTCCCAAAAGGTATCCCATTTAGGCATTGACTGCTTAGCCTCAGCAAGGTTGCTACGTCATGTGCCTTCAAGACCATACGTCGGGCCAAACATTTTACTTGCTTCTTATCATGCAACTGATGGGCGGGGTCCTAAACCAGGGTCCCCTAGGTACCATCATACCCACCAGCACCTTTTTTGATGCCTGCCAAGCTTTTTCAGAAAGTGGGCGGGGGCTAGACAGAGCATTTGCCCAGCAGGGCTTGGGGTTGGGTGTGCAGATTGTGTAAAAGTTGCTTTGGCAGCAGCTGCTGCCGCAGCACAAAGATCTTCATCGAGGGGAAGCAAGAAAATATTTTTAAGGAATATGTTTATTTTCAAAAGGCATCCTGTTAGACACAGCTTCCGCCTGATATTACAGTTAAGAACAAAAAATAATCAGCACAAAGGCTAGTAGTAAATTACCATTTCATTTTTTTAAAAATTTATTAGAAACTTTTAATCTTACAAAAGAAAAAAGGGGGGGACCTAGATATAACATTACTTTTAAAAAAACAAATACTGGTGATACAAATTTTTTGAAAAAAAACAAAACTAAAACAGCACTAATGTAACTAAAATACCCACAGCACTTAATCAAATACTACTCTATTTGTCTATTTAACTAAAATCCGCATTATTATTATATCACTCCCTCTCTACAATTTAAGAATGCTTTCTTCATCCTTAAAATTGTTGAATTCCAGCTCACTGGAATTACCATTTCAATGCAATAGTATGTAATACATTACAAATTTTTCAAGCAGTTCAAACAATTGTGTGTGTGTAAAGTGCCATCAAGTCAAAGCCGACTTTTCATGGCAAGAGACTAACAGAGGTGGTTTGCCAGTGCCTTCTCTCTGCACAGCAACCCTGGACTTCCGTGGTGGTCTCCCATCCAAATACTAACCAGGGCTGACCCTGCTTAGCTTCTGAGATCTGACAAGATCAGGCTAGCCTGGGCCATCCAGGTCAGGGTGTTCAAACGATTACCAACAGATAAATATTCAGTGAAAAGATCAATCTTCCAAGGTTCATAGTCTAACCCAGGGGTGGGGAACCTCAGGCCCGGGGGCCGTATGCGGCCCCCGAGGACATTTTTTGTGGCCCTCGGGAGCTCCGGGAATCCTGCCGCGGAGCTCTGGGGGGGGGGGAGTGCACGGAGACTGGGGCCCGGTTGCTTGGTGCTCCGTGCGCCGCCGGGTGTGTGTGTGTGGGCGGGGGAGGTGGGGTGGCTGGGGCCGGTCGCGCAGGCCGGCATGCGCGGGTGTGTGTGTGTGGGGGAGGCTTTTCTCTCTTCCTCTTTTTCTGTCACTCTTTCTCCTTTCTCTCCCTCTCTTCCTCCCTCTTTTTCTGTCTCTTTCTTTGTCTCCCTCCGTCCTTTTTTTCCTTTCCCTCCATCCTTTTCTTTCTTTCTCCCTCTCTCCATTTCTTTCTCCCTTTCTCTCTCTTTCTCCCTCCCTCCCTTTCCCTCTTTCTCTGTTTTCCTTCCTCCCTTGCCAATCGACTGTGGGCTGCGCCCCACTGGCGCCTCGTTTTCTGAGGCCCACTGCTGGCTGCCCTCCCACCTGGGAGGGGGGAGTGGGGGCACCCTGCAGGCCTTCTCTGGGTGGCCTCCCCTGGGGTTGCCAACCTCCAGGTGGTGGCTGGAGACCTGGCAACCCTAGCCTCTCCCCCCGCCGGGAGATCTACACCTGGTATGGCCCCCGAAAGATGTTATAAATGTGCGAATGGCCCTTGGCAGGAAAAAGGTTCCCCACCCCTGGTCTAACCTCTTACTAGAAAATATAAACTGCAACCAAAAAGTCTTTTAGAACGTAGTCCAACTGCTGTAGTAGTCAAAACAATGACAGCTTAAAGTATGTAGAAAGAAGCCTGCGGCCAAATCTGGCGCTGTGGACGTAGCAACCTTGATTGGGTGCCAACTTTGGGACAGGATTCCAGATTATCTTTCTCACATTTTCGCCAGCCCGCATTTCGAACAGCAAAATATCTTTACCACATAGTTTATGACTGCACTTGACATGAAGTGTCCATTTAATTCACTATAGGCTAACAGCAGCACAGGTTTTCTCTTTTGTATGCCTTTATGATATTACAGTTACGCATGACCTCACTCTCTCACGTTTCGTGGTCGGCTCTGCCTTCTGTGGCAGCCCTACCTGACTGTATATTATTTTAAACATTCAAAACATACTCCTTCAGAAAAGCAAAACACTGGAAAAACTTACTTTAACCATCTCCATTTCCAATTCATCATCGCTTTCAATGGTGCAAGAAGAATTCTCTTCATCCTCTACGAAGCTTATATCCTGAAAGGAAAATTTCCCAAATGAGCCAGTTTCCTTACTGTTCCCATCCTCTCATTGTAAGGAAGGAAGGTGTTACAGAAATACTTGACTAACCAAATTACAGAATTGTGCCTTTAGTATCTTTCCCACATAACACATGGATGGGGGGGGGAGTTGGAGGCTAAACAACACAATTTCAACTCAGATTGCAAAGCTGGTTAAAAAGAAAAAAAAAGAACCTTGAAAGAATTACGATTTCACGAACCCAATGAATATTTGAGCCCTGACCTGGATGGAGGGATGCCAGGTCCCTCTTTGCAACCAGTGGGAGGTGTTTGGGGCAGAGCCTGAGGAGGGAGGGGTTTGGGGAGGGTCTTCAATGCCATAGAGTTCAATGGCCAGAGCGGCCATTTTATCCAGGTGAACTGATCTCTATCGGCTGGAGATCAGTTGTAACAGCAGGAGAACTTCAGCTAGTACCTGGAGGTTGGCAGCCCTACCTGGATGGCCCAGGCTAGCCCGATCTCATCAGATCTCGGAAGCTAAGCAGGGGCAGCTTGCTTAGAACAAGGCTGTTCAAATCTCTCTTTTGCACAGTCAACAGCAACCGAAGCCTTAGCCCTCTGCTCACGTCGCGTAGTGTGTGGCTGAGGTGAATAGTAAGAGAAAGTTCTAGGAAAACCTTTTTGCTCTTCAAACTAGACATGGTTAACAAGTCCAGTGTCTCACCTCAGGGGAAAGCAACTAAAGAGCATATTTAGGACAGAAATACAAAATTTCTGGAAATTCTGATGTGGGTTTTTTTTGGGGGGGAGGGGGAGAATTGAAATACATGCAATACTTACAGTTCTATCAAACCTAAACCAATTTTACTCCTTTAACAGAAAATGCATCATGTATAACTACTACAAGGAAGAGCCGTAGCTCCGTGCTAGAGCATCTGCTTGGCAGAAGGTCCCAGGTTCAATCCCCGGCATCTCCAGTTAAAGGGACCAGGCAAGTAGGTGATGTGAAAGACCCCTGCCTGAGACCTTGGAGAGCCACTGACCGGTCTGAGTAGACAATACCAACTTTGATGGACCTTGATGGTCTGATTCAGTATAAGGCAGCTTCATGTGTCCTAATTTCACTTTTTTGAGGGGCTGTGGCTCAGTGGTAGAGCATCTGCTTGGCATGCAGAAGGTCTCAGGTTTAACCCCCAGCATTTCCAGTTAAAGGGACTAGGCAAGCAGGTGATGTGAAAGACCTCTGCCTGAGACCCTGGAGAGCCGCTGCCAGTCTGATTAGACAATACTGACTTTGATGGACCAAGGGTCTGATTCAGTATAAGGCAGCTTCATGCATTTAACAATACTCGACATATTTATGGAATTTAAAAGTTATAAATACCTTAGTTTTGTACAAGCAAAACTGCCAATATACCCCATCATGTCCACCCTCAACCTCCTCTTCTCCAGTCTAAACATTCCCAGCTCCCTCAGCCTTTCCTCGTAGGGCTCAGTCTCCTTGCCCAACTAAGTTGTTTTCTCAACTAAGTTCATTACCTACGCAGAGTTTTACCTCCGATGTATAAGTCGTTTCATTTAGCAGCTCTTCTTGGGCCTGGCGCTCCAGCATCTGAAGTTCATACTCGGTTATGTCCAGTGACATTAAGCAGTCTCTTTCTGCAGTTTCTTTAGGGCCTCCAACTGAAGCACAATCTACTCGTTTCTCCATATTAAGTTCTCCTTCTGTCAAGGTTTCTTTTTGGACACCAGATAGTTTATGATCTAGGGAGTCACTGACATTGCATGTAGTCTTTGAATCCAGCCCAGCTGTTTCCATTTTTATTTCTTCGCATGCTGTTCCTGATTCTACAATACTTCTCATTTCCGTTTGGCAATTGGACTCATCAGCCAACACTCGTCTTAAGGCCTCAATGCTTTCTGATATACTGGTCAATATTTCCGCAGCTCTGGGGAAGAAGGTTCAAAGCAGAAGAATAAAGTTCAAAATACGCTCGATGCATCTAACTGCTAATTTATATTGGTGGGGGAAAGTGCCATCAAGTCACAGACAACTTATGGCGACCCCAAAGAGTTTTCAAGGCAAGAGATGAACAGAGGCGGTTTGCCATTGTCTGGCTCTCCATAGCGCCCCTGGTATTCTTTGGTGGTTTCCCATCCACGTACTAATCGGGGCCAACTCTCTGACGAGAACTAGCCTGGGCCATCCAGGTCAGGGCGACATTATATTACAAAGACTGAAAATGTAATTCTATACTTCAAATTATTCAAGGACCCTTGTGGGTCTGGCAATATGAGTACAATAAATCACTGGGTTTTTTTTCATTGTCCATTATTTGAGGTTGATAGACAGAGGCTGGTTGAATTATTTGATAATGGAAAGAAGGCACTCACCCCTTCCTGACATTTTTTAATAACAAATAAATTGGAGATGGTGAGGATTGTAAAATTTATACATATATATGGGCTGCCTATTTTAAAGGATAAGGGGAATATATTAAATATTTTGGCCATTGTGCAGAACATATGATAGATCCTCTTCTGGCTAGGATACAAAGAGCCATGTGTACACATTAAAACATGCATAACATACTCCAATATTTCCCATTACGATCACCATTCTCAGTATTGCATCCTAGATAGGTCAAGAGATCTCCTGACTTCCTGGATGGACTTTTCAAGAACTGTGGTAGGAATGAACATAAGAAAGGCCATGCTGGATCAGACCAAGGTCCATCAAGTCCAGCAGTCCTTTCACACAGTGGCCAACCAGGCCCCCCAGGAAGTCCACAAACAAGACAACCACAGCAGCACCATCCTGCCTGTGTTCCAAAGCACCCAGTACAATAGACATGAGAAAATAATTATGCATCATGACTAGCATCCATTTTTACTAGTAGCCATGAATAGCCCATGAACATGTCCACTCCCCTCTTAAAGCCTTCCAAGTTGGCAGCCATCACCACATCCTGGGGCAGGGAGTTCCACAATTTAACTATGCATTGTGTGGAGGTCTCTGAAACCTCAGTGCAGGAAAGGCATGAACCTGGCTCATCTGATCCCATCTAAAGAATGACAGGGTTCCATAAAGATGTAGATGTTATAGATCCATTCTGCTAACAGCAACGCCGCCCTCTGGCATGAGGAACCTTCTGCCAGCAGAAAAACCTCTTGAATTGGCGGAAGGCTCCTTGTGTAGGAAGAAGCTGCAGCTAACAGGATTCATCGGTAGGATCAAGACCAGTGCATTGAATTAAATGTGTAGTGGATTATTAGATAACAATAAATGAACGCAGACCATTGACTTGTATTTAATAGATTAAAAGAAAATAAAAAACGAAGCAATGGATAACCTTTGAACATTGACAGGTTGTCCAAAAGAGTCTGGAACATGATGGGCCAAATCCATCATCTCTTCTGATAAAGAAGTTAATTCCTTCTTTATGTCACCCTGCAAAAGTATCCCGTCTGTGAAAAAAAAGAGTGAAACTGTTTTTAATAACGTATCATACCATTCTGTCCTAGATACCAGACACTGAAACGATGAGAAACCCATGATTTCAATAGTTATTAGCTTAGTGTGCTTTCTTTTCAGTTTTCAGCTTGATCTCACAATTAGGGATATTTAGATAGCAGCAGTTAAGTTGGTTTATACCTCTCTTAGGCTTTTTCACAGGCAGAATATCCTAACATGTTTTATACATATCTCATGCTTGTTATCTCCATCCATTCGTACTTTGTTATATCCTCACTGTGAACTGCAAACATTGCTGGCTCCATGCAATAGTTATCATTACTACTTACTACAGGCTGAGTATCCCTTATCTGAAATGCTTGGGACCAGAAGTGTTTCGGATGTTTCCGTATTTTGGATCTGCTTTTATCAGTAATGCACGTAAGTCTGTTCCCTCCTGCCTTGATCGGTACCCCAGCCTGCTACTAGCAAACTTCATTTTCCAGCAAGCTTCCCTCCTGCCTTGATCTCCCGAGCTTCTAGTAATGCACGTAGGTCTGCTCTCTCCTGCCTTGATCTGCCAAGGGCAAAGCACTGTGAATAGACCGCACCTTTTAGGGGCAGGAAGATGGGGCTACCAGCAAACTTTCTCTTACAGCAAACTTCCCTCCTGCCTTGATCTGCAGAGAGCGAAGCACCGCGAGAGCTACCAACAAACTTGGTAATGCGAGTAATGCCTGCAATTTGAGGTGTGGCGTCATGTCGGCTCAAAAACATTTGGCTGTTGGAGCATTTCGGTTTTGGGATTTACATATAAGGTATACAGAACCTGTATTAATAATTATAATAGCAGGCAGCAGTTACTGCTGCATTGTCTTGCTGCAGTGAACACTACATGGAGCTACCTCAGAAGAGTGCTCAGAACTAAAGTTGGTCTGAAATACAACTACTGGTCAAAAGGGATCAGACAGCACCTATCTGGAAAGGTCTGTGTAAATGCCCAGAGCTCAGTTCGGAGTAATGGTGATGACCTAGCATGGATAAAGGGTATCTGAAGAAGCACCTACTCCTACATGCAGTTGATCGTGCTCTAAGATCCCCAAATAAGGCCTTCCTTTCTGAGGGAAAAAAAGCTAGTGATAGTATTTATTATTTCAAATTTATAGCCCGACCTCATTCCCAGCCAAGCCAGGCTCAGGGCGGATAACAATCTCTAAAATCACATAAAACCATAAAACATCAAAGTTAAAAACATAACATCATAATAACTATACAACCAAGATGGCATTCATATAAACCAGTTGCCACTATAGATCTGGGTTTCAGCAGATCAACCCCCACAGATAACAAGAGTTGGGGGTGGGGAGATGGGGAGGCCAAAGGAAATCCCTACTCTAGAGAGGCTGGATCCCTACTCTAGAGAGGCTGGATCCCTCCTGATGCCTGGAAGACTAGATCCAATGTATCTGAAAGAGTCCTGAACTCCATTGATCTATGCTCAGGGTCACTATGGATTGTCCTGGTGATATTTTATAAGATACTAGTCTCCAGGGTTACAGAAACAATAAAACATCTACCAACAAAACACTGGTGTGGGAGAAACACAACGGCTTGTGTAAGCCTTCCCCCAACTTCCGCCAGCCTATCACGATACCCAATGCACATTAAAGGGGGGAAAAACCCACAGAAAGACCACATAAGACAGTGATAAAGGTGGAATATATTTATACTTTCCATTGTATAAATGGCTCACCTCCTTCTAGACCCAGCTGCATCTGCTTAAGACTTTTCATATTTGCCATTTTTTGAAAAATGAGAAACCCAGCCTACAACAATAGAAAAACAAAACTCTATTACATTAAGTTAATTATAATCAGAGGTTTATACAAATAGGGGCCTATAACAATAGAAGAGCAAAGAAAACAGAACTGTGAAATTAATTGTAGTCAGAACTTTTTTTTTTAAATAGGGCAGCATTGAACACGTGAACACACGAAGCTGCCTTATACTTAAACAGACCCTTGGTCCATCAAAGTCAGTATTGTCTACTCAGACCAGCAGCAGCTCTCCAGGGTCTCAGGGTCTTTCACATCACCTACCTGCCTAGTCCCTTTAACTGGAGATGCCAGAAATTGAACCTGAGACCTTCTGCATTAATGCATTGCGCATCCACCAAGAAGAAGGGTCTCTACAGAGAAAGCAATGCCTCAATAATTTACTTTGTACGCTGACTGAAGAGCTTCTGCGGTTGTACAATTTTAGGGACCTACCTGATCAGCAACTAGTTTATAATGGGGACCATATCTGGAATGCAGCAAGGGAATGAAGGACCTGCAGAGGCGGTTCCAGCCACCGATTCATTTCCAGACAAGCAGAGATACAGGCAAAGGACTCTCTAAATCCCATCTCTCCCTGTGTGGCTTTGGCAGAGCCTTTCTGCAGCCACACTCATGTAATGGTATGTTGGCTCACGCATAGGAGGCAGCAGTTAAAATGCACAAGGGCAGTAATCCAACAGAACCTCTGCTGCCATTTGCGCAGGGAAGAAGGGGTTAAAGAACCTGTCTGTTGAACCTCAGGCCAGTTTAAACATGACAATGGTCACGTAAACAAAAGTTATCCATTAATAAAAACATACCAGGTTGCCAGGTCTACCCACAGTACATTACATGACAATGTACTGAACAATGGATGCGGGTCACACCAACACTCCATACGTAGGTGCTGGTGACTGTCAGGCTTCAGCAAATGCACGGCATTTCAGGCAATAGAACTCAAATCCAGGCAGAGTAGCGATTCAAAGATTTATTCCGAAAGTAGTGATTTCAGTAAGGAGACAAACAAGGCTGGAATACATGACTGGGGGAGAGAGGATACATACATAGCGCTGATACAATAGGGTTACAGGAACAAAGAGACAATGTAGTCGTTTCCTGCCGGTAACGACTTAAGTAAAACTGAAACAGAAACAATTATGAGCAATCAGTGGAGGAGATGGCAGAGCTCTCGGCTTTGTGCGCGGGACCCGATATCAGATCGGAGATTTACACGGGTGGGTCCCAATACAATTGTAAATCCCTGGCCGGAGCTTGTGTGCAAAATGGGGGGGGGGGAAGGAGTGCACAGAGAACTCCATCTTGTTCGTGGGGAAACCATCTTGTTTGGGAACGGAGCTGTCAGAAGCCCTATCTGACAGTGACCCAGTTTAGATTTCACAGTACCTATGGGGCTCATACTCAACACCCCCCCAAAAAGAACCACTCCCAACTTCACCTTTAAACCAAGCCTCAGATTAGGAGAAAGTGACCAGGGTGTGCTCTAGAGTATGCTGGGTATCTAGTTTGAGCCCCAGGCTTCCACCTGTCCACCCCTCTTCAATTAATTAATTAACTGGTTAATTTTTATCCCTTCCTGACTAAAGCCGGGCTCAGGGTGGCTAACAGTATAAAATTACTGCAATTAAAACAATAAATAACATATAATTACAACATTACATTATTAATAAACAATAATGGTGTCCTGGTCATAGGTCCCAGATGATGGGAGGGGCTGTGGCTCAGTGGTAGAGCATCTGCTTGATATGCAGAAGGTCCCAGGTTCAATCCCCGGCATCTCCAGTTAAAGGGACCATGCAAGTAGGTGATGTGGAAGACCTCTGCCTGAGACCCTGGAGAGCCGCTGCCAGTCTGAGTAGACAATACTGACTTCGATAGACAAAGGGTCCGATTCAGCTTCATGTGTGCATGATGCTATGATTTCCAATTCGTACCCAGTGTGGTTCTCCCAGTCTCATCTGCAGCATAGTCTAGCTAACTACAGAGCCACATCAAACCCTGTTCAACCTTCATTTTGTTTTGTTCTCTCTCTGTCACGGTCTCGTTCTGTACTCGCTTCCTGACAGGAACATCTGCTGGCTATTCCGGCTGGCCATTCTACAGCAAATCACCACGCTGGAACATCCCTGCAGATACCGCTCCCAAATGGCAAGTGAAAGGCCGCAGTCTAAACCAGATGCCCTACACAAAATCCTATTTCTGAACACAATACGGCATGGATTTCAGGAGCCGTTTTCCATATTAATAAATGCTCAAGTTTCTTAATGCATACACAGGTGGTAAAAACAAAAGCATGATCTCGCCAGAGACAAATGGATCACAATACACATTCAGGGGTGGGGACCTGCCCTAAAGCAAGATATAGTTGCAAAGTTATTGGCTGATACTGATCCAAATGTAACCCTCGCCCTGGCAAAAATTTTATCTCTGATTTTTAATGATACCTCTTTTCAACTGTACTGTTTAGATATTATATTTTTGTATGTTTGGGTATTTATGTATTATGGAATGTATTGAATTTGTTTTGCTCACGACCTGTTGGTCCACGAGCATAAAGAATAGAATAAAGGTGGTAAAAACAGTAGTACGGGTGGTCATCTCGCCTTAAATAATTCTAGGGCTGCAGTGTTTACTTGATTAACCAGATAGATCAAGCAATTAAAACCTTTTGGTTTTAAAAGGTGCTCCCGATTGCAATACATTTCCATCTGTTCAGTGCAGCAGCCCAAGAACCACAGCAATTCAATGCAATAAAACAGTAAAATCACAATACATACAACACATTTCCAGAAATGTACACTTTTTAAATATTTGAAATGTTTAATATTTGAAAAAGCCACCACTATAGAAGAAGTATTCCCCCTTTCTTCCACATACACTACTTTCTTCAGATAGTGCCTCCTATTATACTTAGCACATTTGATCTAAAATCCAAATACACTTCCCCCCCCTCAAAAATACAGCTTTATTCATATGCAAAGTATGCAGATTGAGTCAATTCATGAAAATGCGTCTGCTTAATCAACACTAATTCTTTCACTGGGTAACAGTTCTACAAAATGCACCAAGCGATTCATGCCATTTCTTACAAGGATGTGGTTTCTGTACAAGAAACATGATCTTCAGTGATGGCTTCTAGAGAGATGAAGACCATCCAGCCTTCACAGTATCCCCCAGAGATTCCCAAAAAGCCAATGATCCACCTGTGACCATTCCTAATTAGGACACAATTGCTCAATAAAAGTCTGTCTGACATGCGTAACCTCTCTCTTCTTCCTCTACAGATCTCAGAGCAACATGCATAGTTCTTCCTTTCCCTCTCACATACTTTATTTCACAGCAAGCTTTCAGGCAGGTTGGGCTAAGGATGACTGGCCCAAGCAGACCCACACAGTACCATCCTGAGCAGAAAGGCAATTCCTACATGGAACTGAAAGTAGAGACCTCTGAACTCAATGGATTAGGCCAGCGGTTCGCAAACTTTTTGAGTCATGGAGAACTTTTGAGGAGATAAATTCGTCATGGAGCACTAATTTTCACCCAGCACCTATATACTAAACCAAATGACAGTAGTATTTCTCTTTCCAGTCTCTTCACAGAGCACTAGGAGATGTTTCGCGGAGCACCAAGTGCTCCGTGGAGCAGTTTGGGAACCGCTGGATTAGATAACTGTGTGCCGTCAAGTCACAGCCAACTCATTGTGGACCCAGGACCATGGGGTTTTCAAGGCAATAGATGAACAGAGGTAGTTGGCCATTGCTTTCCTGTGCATGGCAACCCCAGTCTTCCTTAGAACTAGTAGTCTCCTGTCCAAGTACCAGTTGTGGCCAACTCTGCCTAGCTTCCAAGCTCTGATGAGACTGGGCTAATCGGGGCTATTCAGGCAGCTTTGATGGATTTAGAAGGGTATAAACTCTTCCGGTAAGTCTTCTGACTGAGTGAGGATTTGTACCCACGTTGCCTAGTCCAACACTAACCACCACACAGGCTCTGAAACATGAAGCTCAGCAGCCTCAGACATCTCCTCTGAAATGGCCAATGCGATTCAGTTTTGCCACCACTCCATCTAAATTACTGAACAATCATGAGGATGAAGAAACAGCGCAATGACTCAAGATCCCATGTGCCACAACGTCAACTTCTCTCCCATTTCACATATGGCTGGGGTGGAGGGGTGGGCAGAAAGTCAATCTGCAACTCAGTGGCATTGAAAGACGGTGGGGAGGAGGGCTTGGAATTGGAAGCACAGGCCTTTGTTCAATGGAAAAAGAAACTTGGATGACATGAACACATGAAGCTGCCTTATAATGAATCAGACCCTTGGTCCATCAAAGTCAGTATTGTCTACTCAGACTGGCAGCGGCTCCTCAGGGTCTCAGGCAGAGGTCTTTCACATCACCTATTTGCCTGGTCCCTTTAACTGGAGATGCCAGGGATTGAACCAGGGATCTTCTGCATGCCAAGCAGATGCTCTACCACAGCCCCTCCCCATGTTTAGGAAGGCAGCCACTGGAAGTCAAACAGCGACATGTGGGAAAGGGGCCACCAACTTGGAAGGCTTTAAAAGGGGAGTGGACAAATTCATGGAGAATGGGATTATCAATGGCTACTAGTCATGATGGAGATCTACTCCCTCCAGTACCAGAGGTAGTATGTCTCCTTAAATCAGTTGCTTGGGAACATGGGCAGGAGGATGCTGTTGAAGTCATCCACCTTGTGGGCTTCCTAGAGGCAGTCGGTTGGCCGCTGTGTGGACAGAATGCTGGACTTGATGGGCCTTGGTCTGATCCAGCATGGCTCTCCTTAGGGGCCTAAGAAAGTGTGGAACTGTGACATGCAGGTAGCTGAACAGGCTCAAACCAAACAGGCTGGCACCCGGATCAACACTGGTACCACTTAAGGGAATTTGGCAAGCGTGAAAGGGTAGAACATTTGGGGTGGAGAAGGAGGAGTATTTGTAGAGGCGATCCACTGATTCTACTGTTGGCCCCCAGCCAAAACTAACTGCAAGAGTATGACTGTGAACCTTGAGCATCAACAGGATGGACAGTTTAGCCTTTCAAACCAAGTGGGCCTGGTACCTCTGGCATGACATATCTGCTTTTTAAAAAAAACAAAGGTGTTAAGATATCAGCAAAGGCCGAGACCTAATATTCAGTCATCTGCCCCATTATCTTGATTTCACAGTTCTGGAATCCAGGCCTACATAAAAGACAGGCTGCTGCTCTAAATAGTCAGAACACGTCAGCCGCATCAAGAAACAAAGCAGGCTTGCAAATTTCACATCACTAGACGTATCCTAGGGAAAAAAACAGAGGGTTTTTTTTTTGTACATACATAAGCATCAGTAGCTGCATACAGCCTCTGCTCCTCCGTGAGCGGAAATTGTTCCCAATTACCACAGCGGATCAAATTGTCTTTCAGAAGCTGTTTGTGGAACAGATGTTTTACGAGGTTGTTCAAGCTCCAGATCTCCTTACATTTTAGCTAAAAATAAGATTGCCACAGTTAAGTACAAACTATTTCTGAAACCGTATCAGCAAATCAGTTTGTGCGTTGGGAGGTCTACAACTGGCAGAGATGGAATGACTCCAAATGGGATTGTTCATTGACAAAAGGTTACTTTATAATGGGCTCAAAAGCACAAATTGAATTTTTAAGTGGAGTTTAACTGGAGCTGTCTCCTGCAAATGCTTTTTTGTTACAAGACCTCCATATTTTAATTATTTAAATAACGTTTCCAGGCTCTACTTTCAGTTCAAAGACTCCCAAGGCAGCAGCTCACAATTAAAAAAAAAAAAAGAACACACAAACAATTATAAAGTCAGCTATTTTTACACCTTATAAGTAGGTCAAGATGTAACAGGTATCAAAATGAATACGTGTATCATCTGACTGAGAACCAAGGGCGTCTCATTAGATGAACACAAGCACAATTCTGGGGTTCACTGTCCAATGATTTGGAGCAAGGGATAACAAGACAGTCGAGGGACAAGTAAGCTCACTCCAGATTTTGGACAAGCGAAATTTTCAGCTGGTGTGACTCAAATCTCCATCTTCCCAAATGTTTATAGCTTTCACTGTCTGGGAAATTCATTCACTTGCCCTGAGCTGATCTGAGGCCAGCTGTGTAATATGCAAAACAGTTTTTGAAATGTTCCATCATATCAACAAGATATTCATGCTCCCCTATCTCCTTCGAACCTGCTGATAGCAACCATATCAATGACATGATAATCGAGCTGGGATCGTATTCTGGGTTGAGGTAAAACAGCAGCCTGAGAATGTTCAATTTTTTAAAAAACCACACAATAAATCAAGAAAAGCTTCATTTTATCATGCAAATAAGGAGCCTGACAAACAGACACGAAGGTGAAAGAATAGGAAGCACATGGCTGTGTGAGATAATAAATGACGACCGTGAAAAATCTCACCATGAGGTATCTATTTTTTTCCTTTTATCATAAATTTCATTTCAAATTTAATATGTCAGTAGATGGAGAATCACTTAGCAAAGCTCTGCTCCCCAGAAAGCTGATCTTCTATGAATTCTCTGTTGAACATCCACCCCATACCAAGAGTGAATGATTACCTTTTCATTTGCAAGGTCAGCCAACTCAATGATGCTCTCCAATCGGATTTCAAAATCACGCATCAACTTCCATTTATCTCCTTCGATACCAACACCAGCTTCTTTTATTCTTTTATCTTCAAGCAGCCTTTTCAGTCCCACAGGGAAGCCTGAAACAGATTCGGAACACACATACCGTTAATTTCGTTAAGAAATGAATACCCCCACCTGTTTTATGTCAGTATAGGCTGTTTACGGGATGTGGAAAGGTATAGTATTGCCCGATCTCATCAGATCTCAGAATCTAAGCGGGGTCGGTACTTGGAAGGGAGACCACCAAGGAAGGCTCTGCAGAGGCAGGCAATGGCAAACCACCTCTGCTTAATCCCTTGCCTTGTAAACCCCACCAGGGGTCGCCATAAATTGGCTGCAACTTGACAGCACTTTACACACACACACAGAGGCTGTTTACAATAATGTAAAATAAACAAATGATTCTCATGAAGTAAAAATAATATAGTTATACCCAAAATTCAGTCTTCAATCTAATGGATTGGATCTAACACAGCATTTCAGCCAGCCCAAGGATTTCCCCCCAAGACTGAAGAAGAAGAAGAGTTGGTTTTTATATGCCGACTTTCTCTACCACTTAAGGCAGAATCAAACCGGCTTACAATAACCTTCCCTTCCCCTCCCCACAACAGACACCCTGGGAGGAAGGTGGGGCTGAGAGAGCTCTTAACAAAGCTGTGACTAGCCCAAGGTCACCCAGCTGGCTTCGTGTGTAGGGGTGGGGAAACCAACCTGGTTCACCAAATTAGCCTCCACCACTCATGTGGAGGAGTGGGGAATCAAACCCGGTTCTCCCGGTCAGAGTCCACAGCTCCAAACCACCACTCTTAACCACACCACCATGCTGGCTCCATGGTGACTGTCACAGTTTCCTGTTCTTGCAGCAGAATGAATGCCCCTAAAATCCAGCTTGTGCGGGGCTCCCCTCTCCCCCAGGAGCAGGATTTGGCAGAGCTTTCAAGTTGCCGTAGGGAGGAGAGATGCAAAAGTCACATTTTCATAGTTGGAAGTCCTTGTGGACACAGAAATGCTGTGCTGGATCCATCCCAATGTGCAGAAACGGAACATGGTGGTAAACCGTATTTGTGATCCAGTGATGCATAGAAGACAGAAGGGTAATAGGCTGGTGTTCAAATTCCTACTCAGCCATGGACTCACGCTGTGACCTCAGTCACAATCAATCAGCCTCAGCTTTCCATCCATAAACTGAGAATATTACAGAGCCATCCTATGCTGAATTACACCCTTCTAAATCCATGGACTCCAACGGAGTGAGGGGTGGTGGTTAGTGGGAGAGATTGATGGTGCTATCCTCTGCAGTTGCAACCTTATAACATTGGAACTACTAAATTACAGCAATTTAATCTGAATTACACCAATATGTGCATGATTGTGCCCTTTCCCTTAATAGGCACAGCATGCAGAACTCTCCAGAAACCTAAAGATCACTGGCCAAGGGGCTGCAATCTTCAAGGAAGTCCAGCGGGGGTGCAAAACTGTGCCTCCTCTGCCCCTGAACCAATCCCAGCTATGCAGTCCAACAGGATACCTAGGCTAATAGTAACAAGAACTGCTAAGAGGTCCAGCAGAACCAACAGGGATGTGCTGTGTTCTACAACAGCCCAACTATACTTGCAGCAGGGTCACCTGGCACAACTTTTGTGGGAGGCTACGTATTTGACAGTTTTTTTGGGGAGGGGGGAGAAGACCCTTTATGCACCCAGGACAGGAAGGAGGTTCTCAATTTGCTTAGCTGAAACAGGTTGCAAGGCACTTTTCTTCTTGATGCAGATTCTGGGCTGCCCAGGTGCAAAGGGAAAAAAAATGCATATCACAAAGATGCATTGGGGGGGGGATGTGGTTGTCCTAGAATTTATGAATTACTGTAGAAAAGAGAAAGAGTCCAGTAGAACCTTAAAGACTAACAAAATTTCTGGCAGGGTATGAGCTTTCATGAACCACAGCTCACTTCTTCAGATACAGCAGGAATGTGATTCCATCTATCCTTAAGTAGAGAAGAGTGAACTAGACACAGAACGGCAATGTAAATGTCAAAAGAAAGTAAATGACAATAGCAGGCGTGATTGGATGGGGTGTGATATGCAGAGGAGTAGTAGGCATGGAGAAATTATCATTGGTAATGAGACAGGAATCCCAGATCTCTATTCAATCCAGGAGAATGCACTGTCTTGAGCTTCATTATTATTTGTAATTCAGCAGACTCTTTTTAATTTCCCTTTGTAAGAGAACTGCTACTCTTCGATCAGCAACTGAATATCCTGGAAGGTTAAAATGTTCCCTCACTGCTTTCTGAATGTTGTGGATATGAATCACTGGTGATACTATTTTGTTCAGAGATTAAGTTAAAACAGTACTGACTTGACATGGCTGAGATGTGAAACAGGTAACATTTTTTCTCAGACTCGCACAGCTGGATTAAAGCAACTTTCCCTTCCTTCCCTTTGGTATAGGACGGTGTCCATTCAATGTCAAATCCCAGGACAGCTCCATCAGGCAAGGTTGCACTGGAAGATTTAAAAACACATCTCCGGTTTAGCTTTTCTTAACTATTATGAAGGTCTAGTGGAAATGTAACACTGGCTTCCCACAAATGGTTGCTGACACATCAGGAAGAAGCCTCAAGAATATGCATTCCCTTCCCTCTTCCGCCCCCCACGATCTGGCTTCCCTTTTTGCCTTAACTACATCTGCAACAACCTTCATTACAGTTTATGTTAGCCTCAGTTCCTCTCTCGCTCAGATTTTGAACTAGCACTTATTTTAATACTAAATCATTACAGAAAGGAAGAGGAGGAATTCGGGCTGAAGAGGAAGTGGGAAAAAATCATGCATGCTTCTGAGTCTGGCTCTCAATTTGCAAACCATAGTTTCTATCTGTATCAAAAGACATGAACATTGGCACAGCTTACACATGAAGCTACTGTATACTGAAACAGACCATTAATTCATCAGGACAGGGGCAATGGCACAGAGGTAGAACATCTGCTTCGCACACAGAAGGTCCCAAGTTCAATCCATGGCATTTCTAGTTAAAACTATCAAGTAGTAGGTGATATGAAAGACCACTGCCTTAGACTTTGGAAAGCCTCTGCCAGTCAGAGTAGACAATACTGACTTTGATGGGACCAATGGTCTGACTTCATGTTTGCAAGGTCAGCACTGTCTACTCAGACCGGCAGCAGCCCTCCAGGGTCTCTGAGAGAGGTCTTGCAAAATCACATACTACCTCATCCTTTAAACTGGAGATGCCAGGGAATAAACCTGGGACCTTCAGCGTGCAAAGCAGAGGCTCTTCCACTGAGTTATCGCACACACACCCTTCCCCTGAGGAATGATTAAGGATTTGTGGGTTTTGAAGACAGTAAGAACTCTTTCAAATAAACAACAGGAAATCATTCTTAAATGGAGGCTCCTGGTGCACTTTATAGTAATCTCTAAGGCCATAATGAATATAACAAAACAAAAATGTTAGCTTATTTTCAATTGCTGTCATGTGTTGAAGAGGCAAGCTGCTTTCCATCTGTGTTTTAGAATGTATATTGAAAAATAGCTTGCCTCTTCAGCTTATGACAGCAATTGAAAATAACCTAACATTTTTGCTTTGTATATTCATTATGGAGTCAGAGATTACTATAAAGTGCACCGGGAGCCTCCATTGCCAGGAGCTGAAGAGGCAAGCCGCTTTCGACCTGTGTTTTAGAATGTATATTGAAAAGTAGCTTGCCTCTTCAGCAGCGTGAATGGCCGCAGGCACACTCCTTCTTTCTGCTCTGAAATGCCAACAGCTTTAGGGGATTTGTGGCTACACAGGGCAAAAGCAGTAGCTGAGCTTTACATGAGCGGGCCAAAACCAACCCTCCGTCTGTCATCACAATTGCCATCATAGTGTTTCTAACAGCAGCACAGGGACAGGCCAAAACTTGGTCTCCTTTCGATATCACAGCTGTTGCTGTAAATAGGAGTGATAGGACCCAAAACCAGATCCCCCCCGATCAGATTATTACAGTTAACGGTGCAGTCCTAAACAGAGTTACACCCTTCTAAGTCCACAGACTTAGAAAGGAAGAAACGTGCTTAGGATTGCACTGTAAATCTTTTATTATTTTGCATTTAGTGCTTGGAACTGCTTTGTGCAATATTTACTTTCACTAGTCACCTTGAGCATGCCAATGGAAAGAACTGGAACATACACAATATTCGTATATAACCAGATCGATCAATGCCTCCTCAACGCTCATAACCGTGACAAGTGTGAGAACCCTAACTAAGTGTGCATACTGGCAAGAGGAAGACTTTTATTTTAAAATACTGAAGTAAGCGCAAGCTTCTTACATAATATCTTCAGACAGTAAAGAGCAATCACTGGCATTACAGCTGTAGACGATGGAGCCATGAAATTCTAAGAAAGGAAGGTCGTCTTCCAAGACGCTCCGATGGACTGGATTCCTCTGTTTCATGAAAACGGAAAAGACAGCCTGTTGTATTGCATGTTTGAGAAAAATTAGGTGAGGTACCACTCATTCTGGCATGGCACACACAGTGTGCCTGCCCTCTTACATACGCTCCAGAAGCTGTTATTGTTGCCCAGAGTAGGCAGTCTCCACTTAAAACTGGGGAATTAGCTAGAGACCAAGAGCGAGAGGGGGGTAACTGGGATTGATAATCTATGTATGCCAGGATTGCCTCAGGTGAGAACTCTTAAATGAGCAGGTGGTTGTATAATTGAAACAGGTTTTATTAAAAAAATAAGAATAATAAAAATTAGAAGTATATTTCAAGCAATGAACATACACATGCAAAGCATACAAGAGCTAAGAGAAAAGGGAGGAGGATGGTTAGGGAAGGCCTCTTAAACTTTTTCCACTCGCAACCCCTTTTTGCCCAAGAAATTTTTACATGACCCCGGGTATATAGGTATATAAAATAGGTATACAAATCAAACATTTACTGATAATAAATACTAAAGAAATTTATTTTAAAATATTTTTAAAAATTTTGCAACCCCCACATTCGTTGCGACTCACAGTTTAAGAAGCTTTGGGATAGGGTTTAGGGAAGGGTGATAGTTACCAGCCTTGAAGGGACATCCATGAGAGCAGCTCTAAGGAGGAAAACAGCTAGCGCTTCCAGAAGCAAAGGAGATAGGCCCACATGTAAGTGGATGGATCCAAGGTGCGCACGCACACATACTATGATGGCCAAAGGACCAATATTTATACCCCAAAATGGGCCCTGAGGTAGTATACGTAAGCTGCCAGGAAATCCAGAGAACAAAGAATGGATTGCTTTCCGGGGTTCCGACAAAAGGGCAGGAGAGGCTACATGGGTCATTGGGTCCCAAGAGAAAGTCTGTGCTATTCCCTTGGATACTGATTGATTGGAGGGATGATACAGATAGGTAATGGTTTTCTCTGAGCACTGATTAAATCACCTTAAAGTGACACAATGAAGTTTCGCTAGCTCCTTAGGGCCAGGGGAAAAGTTCAGCTGCCAACTGATTCCTACCCAGGCTGGATACACAAGATGGATCCCAAGACTCTTTGAGGGGCATCCATTTTGGAGGAGCACTGCCCTGTTCTGATGCCAGACTTTGGCCCCATTCCTCCATGCCACCCTTTAACAGGAGGGGTCCGACTGCTCACATTATATAGATTAAAAGTTTGTGGCCAAGTGTTTGCTAGGCCTGTTGTGCCGAATACTAGAGTATGATTTAAGCTGACCCACATTTGCCATTTAGTTCAAGCATAACATACTTTTGACAGGCAGGCTTCATTAATTTCTAGTTTCTTAAAAGGAGGGCAGCCAATTAATGACTCCAATAGATTTTGCTATATCCTGAATAGACAAGAACACACATCTAAAGCATTGCATGTTTATCAACGAAGTTATTGATTTGTAGCAGAACTTCAAAAAGCCTGAATCCACTGCTTGTTAGTTTTTGTCTCTTGTACATTTTCATTTTGTAAAGTGTTCTACACTCTCTGTCAAACTAACCTGCTAATCTGTGGCAGCAAAAATAAACAGAAATCCTGCAGCATCTTAAAAACTAACAAATGCTTATTGCGCCATAACCTTTCATGTGGATCTACCTCATGAAAACCTATGCTGGAATAAAAAGTGTGTTAGTCTTTAAGGTGTCACAAGAAAGCACCTGCTCAGGAAACTAATGTATGCAGTGGATCCATGCACAAGATGCCTACAGCATGCACAAATAAGGTTTCTGTTCCAACAAACAGAGATGAAACACATGGCATTCATTTGTGAAATCACTTTTTGAAGACTGAGTAGACTAACTTAGAACCAGCCCTCTGAACAAAATCTAGACCCTAAAATCTTAATGCCAAGACAGTAAGTATCACAATATCTGCATAAAAAACTGACAAAGGCAGGTTTTGGCAGCTGACAGAACTCTGGGGCCCTGGTTCTAAATACACACTAAATGCTTGGCAGATTCTATCCGAAACTACTTACAAATTCCACAATCTTTCACCTTACTTTTCCCATCACTGTTATAAATTTGTGCTAACCAAACATACATTCCTTTTTCCTACCTTTTTGTCATCCACCACATCTGCTTTGCTCTCTTTGGTCATCCATAAAGGAAGTTTATTTGGAGGAGAATCCATATTCCTATTAGTTTCTTCATCTGCACTTGTATTTCAGCTGCAAGCACAAGTACAAACTATGACTGACTATTGAGGAAAAGACACAAAAAATCACAGCTTGGGTAACATCATTTACAAAGGACATCCCTTCAATCAAAACGCTGTCCTCACAGGATCAGTCTAGCTGGCCACCCATTTCTCTTTCCCAATAAATAGAGGAACAAGGTAGGGAGCCTCTCTTTTGCATTTGAGTGAGATCTGGGCTGAGCTTTTGCTAAAGGTAGCCCTGTTAGAGGTATTTCGCTTAGCCATAGCATGAGGCACAAGCCAAAGGGCTACAAGCCATAGGTGGCCCTGAGTGAGTCAGCCCAGTAGTTTGAAGTTATACTTTGTATTTTTTCCCTTCTTGGTTTGTCTAAACTATATTTTTATGCTTCCTTATGAGCTACTTTGAGGCACCAGTGAGGAGAAAAGCATAAATAAACACATGAAATTGTCTTATACTTAATCAGACCATTGGTCCGTCATCAAGGTCAGTATTGTCTACTCAAACCAGAAGCAGCTCGCTAGGATTTCAGGCAGAGGTCTTGAAAACCACCTAAACCCTTTAAACTGGAGATGCCCAGTATTGAACTCAAGACCTTCTGCATGACAAGCAGATGCTCTACTACTGTCCCTAAGGACAAATATACTTAAAGAAATAACAAACAATTAAAATCTTCAAATGCACAATGATGGTAAAAACAAATATTCACCAATATACAAGCATTGAAATGTGGGTGCCATAGACAAGTCAAAAACAGCTCACAAAGCACATTTCACATTCCAAGTTTCATTTCTTTTTACCCTCTTACTACGTAATTTTTCTTGACTTCTTTTTGCTTAATAGTACAAACAGCTATACCTGGTGAGGGGCTGTGATTCAGTGGTACAGCTTCTGCTTGGCATGCAGAAGGTCTCAGGTTCCATCCCAGCATTGCCAGTTAAAAGGATCATATGAAACACATGAACCTGAATCAGACCCTTGGTCCATCAGACCAGCAGCGGCTCTCCAGGGTCTCAGGTAGAGGTCTTTCACATCATCTACTTGCCTAGTTCCTTTAACTGGAGATGCCGGGGATTGAACCTGGGACCTTCTGCATGCCAAGGAGATGCTCTGCCACTGAGCCACGGCCCCTCCCTGTACCACCCGAGCCTTTTCATGGAAGATGCCAGAGACTGACACTGGGACCTTCTGCATGCCAAGCAGATGTTCTATGGCCCTACACGAGGCTCCCTCATCCTGCACCCACACTCTAACCACCAACAACATAATGTTTTCCTAGCAGATAGCCCAACGCAAAACCAATGCAAGTAGGGTTGCCAACCTCCAGGTAATCAGCAACTATGAAACACAGCAACAATTGCAAAACTTAAATAATTGAAATAGTGTTATTCAATTCTCATATACACTATTAGCAACATCAGATTCACTTAACAAATAAGCTATTTTAAGCAAACAGTAACAAAAAATCAGAGTCCATTTATACTTCTGTATAAATGGAAACATAATCAACCATACCTCTTGAACCTCCTCAACCTATGGGACTTACAGTCAAAAGGACTTTGAACCTTGACTCAATGGACTCTGATTTTTTGTTACTGTTTGCTTAAAACAGCTTATTTGTTAAGTGAATTTAATGTTGCTAATAGTGTATATGAGAATTGAATAACACTTTCAATTATTTAAGTTTTGCAATTGTTGCTGTGTTTCACAGTTGCTAACTACTGTACAGCACGCTAACTTTTGTCTGCCAACCTCCAGGTAATAGCTGGAGAGCTCCTGCTATTATAACTGATTTCCAGCCGATAGAGATGAGTTCACCTGGAGAAAATGACCACTTTGGCCATTGGACTCTATGGCATCGAAGCCCCTCCCCTCCCCAAACCCCGCCCTCCTCAGGCTCCGCCCCAAAAATCTCCCGCCGGTGGCGAAGAGGGACCTGGCAACCCTAAAAGCAAGTGTGAACCTAGCAATTCAGGCACGACTCTACATTGGACTACTTGGAAAGAAGTCATATATTGGGGACGTCCAACTTTCAAAGTACGTTTAGAATCGTGGCCCTGAAGCTCCATCCCTAGCCAGTTAGTCCCACTTCAGCTTTACCACGGCTGCGTGGCGAAGCAAACGCTTAAGCATAGCCGGGGGCAGCTGCCAGATGTGCGACAGCTGCCGGGAACTGGGCAACAACCCCAAATCCCCCAGGGGAAGGAATCAGCAAAAGGGAAACTCACTTTATCCAACTCGACCCAGGACTCTCTCCTTGGACACTACCGCCACCGCCTTTCCCCCTCAGAGCAATCTTCCCGCCAGTCGCGCGCCAGCGGGCTACACCCCCGACGCGCTATGATGACGTCCCTGCCGACGCCAACGCCCCTTCAGACCGTCCTATCCACTTTTTTTCTCCCCACCCCCCACCCGCCGCTGTCAACTCTGGAAGGTGAAATGAGGTGAGGCGCGTGCGCAGAGAAGCCTCCGCGCCCGCCGGCCGAGGGCGCCGCGGGGCATCCTGGGGGTTGTAGTTCGCCGCTCCTGAGGGAAAAGGTGGGAGGGGTGAGAAAAGAAAGGAAAGGTCTTTCGGCGGAGCCGCGGCGGGAAAGAGACCTCGCTCTGCCTCTCGCCCGGTGCCCTTCCCCCCCCCTCGCTCCCGGGGGCGGCGTGGTTTCCCCGTGGGGCCCACGCGAAAGGAGGGGGAGGCGAAGCAGGCGGCGGTAGGACCCGCCCGGCCGAGGGTGCTCCTGCCGGCACCCTGCGGGCGGCAGCGCGGGGAAAGGCGAGCGCTGCGGGGGCCACGAAGGGCAGCGGGGGTGGCCGGCCGGCCGTCGAGCGAATGAGGAGGGGGCGACTGACGGGATGGCGTAAGTGGACCCGTCTCCCCCCCCCCACGCCCTGTCTGTATCCCCCCCCCTCCTCGGCCTCGCATGCCTGTCAGGGCGGGGGGGGGCTTCCCGGGGGTGGGGGAGGGGAGGAAGATGAAGGAAGATAGAGGTTGTGTGAATGGATGGGGGTCTCTAGGACGGCCGCCTAGGTGTGGCTTTGACGGGTGGGGGAGGGGAAGAGTGGGGGGGCTCTAATAACGGGAGGGGGGGCTCTGACCCTGCCCAGTATAGTCTAGTCTCTCCCCCCCCCGCTCTCTCAGGGTCACAGGCTTTTGGGTGGCGCCAAGGCCCCACATGCCCTGGGAGGGCGCGACGGTGTTGTTGTGGCAGGCCGTTACGCAGATCCCCACCAGGTCGGCCCCCTTGTGCTTTTTCTTTTTTCTTTTTTTTTAAATGGCACCCTGGCATGCAGAAGTTCAGCAAAAAAAAAAACCTGGAGGGCTTCCCACCCCAGTGTTGGATGATGAGATGTATTGGGGGAGGGGAAGCTTTACCTGCTACGTTTGCAACGCCTTGTCAGGCTGCTGAGCAAGGCCGTTTAAAATAAATAAATAAAATAATTAAGTGGCAGTCGCATAAGCCACTTAATTCTATCGCTTTTGCTGCCCTCGCCCCGGTATCTTTAATGGAATCCCGACAGTGAAGCTAACAGTGTGGTCCTCTGCAGTTGTTCCAGCCTGTGCCCATTGAAACCGACGGGTTTACAGTGTAGCGAGCAGTGTTATTTTATTTATGTATTTATTTATTTCCATTTGTTACCCCGCTTTTCCTGGCCAAAGCCAGGCTCGTGCATTACTATGTATGGGTGGGAAAGCTGGACATTGAAGAAAGCTGATAGGAAGAGAGTAGATTTCCTTTGAAATAGGGTGTTGGAGGAGAGGGTTACGGATACCGTGGACTGCCAGAAACAACAACAACAGTGGGTTCTAGATCAAATCAAGCCTGAACTGACCCTAGAAGCTAAAATGACTAAACTGAGGCTGTCATATTTTGGTCACATTATGAGAAGGCTAGAGTCACTGGAAAAGACAGTCGTGCTAGGGAAAGTTGAGGGCAGCAGGAAAAGAGGAAGACCCAACAAGAGATGGATGGACTCAATAAAGGAAGCCACGGCCCTCAGTTTGCAAGACATGAGCAAGGCTGTCAAAGATAGGACTTTTTGGAGGACTTTGATTCATAGGGTCGCCTTGAGTCAGAAGCGACTTGACGACACTTAACACACACACACACAAGCAGTGCTGTGACCTTTGAGCAGCAGCATGAGAAATGGGAATTATTTTATAAGTATGTTGAGGCTCATGTTAATAAATTCTAACTGAGAGTCTAGATAACATTTAGCGGTAGTAATGTAGTTTTAACTTTATATTTAGATAACTATGTAGCGTGTGGGGATAATAAATGACCATTCATCGACTAGGCTATCTGTATAACTTGCCCAGACATTGAAATGCAAAGTAGTGTTGCATACTAGATTTGCATTGAAACTGTTAATTTTTAGCCTGTTAATGGCAGTTAGATATTTCTACTTTTCCCCCTTCCCATTTTCCTTTTGTATCCCTTTAGCATACAATAAAAAAGAAAGAAATCAACGAGTTTAAACTGGAGTACCTCTGCATAGGATTGCACTGTGTGAAGACGTGGGAACAAGGCCAATTTTTAAAACCGGGGCAACTGTATAAGGTTGCCTGTTCTCACCAGCTTGCTCCTGTATCTTGAACGGCATCCTGACACAGTGAAACTTAATAGGTGATACTGGCTATGGGAAAGGCTTCACCCACTAACATAAGTGTGTCAAAATGCTGTCCAAGAGCAGGATCAGCAAAAAGAAAAAGACCTCTATTATTGCCTCCCCTTCTAAACTGTCTGTTTTCCTGTGCCTTTAACAAAAATCCAACTCTCAAATTTAGCAAGTGAAGCTTTTCCACATCTCCAAGCCAGGAAATACTTCAAATCCCCTTCTACCATTATCATGTGCCTGAAACAGCTCTGTTATCTCCCCACCCTGCAAGGCAGTATGTCAGAATAAAAAGCAAGACTGTTATCGAAGAATCTTTCTAGGGAAGCTAATTGTGTATGAAAGGCTGTTGCCGGGAAAGCAGAATAGGCCCAATGGATATCTACAGTGTTATGCATCTTTGTTATATATTTGTTGTTTTCAGTTGATTGGTAAAGATGGAGAGAGGCAGAGGAGGAGGAGGAGGAGGAAGGAGTGTGGGGGGCTCTGGCCTACACAGGAGCATTTACTCCCAGTCCCAGCAGCAGTATCATTATCCTGCCTCCTCTTCTCAGGCGGGCTGCATGGAGATCCAGGAGCTGGCCTCCAAAAGAGTGGACATCCAAAAAAAGAGGTTTTACCTGGATGTGAAGCAGAGTTCCCGGGGCCGCTTCTTGAAGATAGCAGAAGTCTGGATAGGAAGAGGCAGGCAGGACAATATCAGGAAGAGCAAGCTGACTCTCTCACTGTCGGTAGCTGCTGAGTTGAAGGACTGTCTGGGAGACTTCATAGAACACTATGCCCACTTGGGTCTGAAGGGCAGCCAAAGTCACCGGAATGATCACGCTAATGGCAAAGAGCAAGATTCGAGGAGGAGGCCGCATCATCACCCACCGTCACCTCCAGCATCAGTTGGATCCGAAGAGCATCTTCACAGTGTCTTAAAAACGGAGTATATCGAAAGAGACAACAGGAAGTATTACCTAGACCTCAAGGAGAATCAACGCGGGCGCTTCTTAAGGATTAGACAGACTTTGATTAGAGGACCGGGCATGATAGGATATTTTGGTCACAGTTTGGGACAGGAACAGACTATTGTTCTTCCGGCGCAGGGAATGATTGAGTTTAGGGATGCTTTGGTCCAGCTCATTGAAGAATACGGCGAAGGAGACATAGAGGAAAGGAGAAGTGGGGGCGATGAGCCTCCTGAACTTCCAGAGGGGACTTCCTTCAGAGTGGACAACAAGAGGTTCTACTTTGATGTGGGGTCTAACAGGTACGGTATTTTTTTGAAGGTAAGTGAAGTGAGACCTCCCTACCGGAACACCATCACGGTCCCGTACAAAGCATGGACAAGATTTGGGGAAAACTTTATCAAGTACGAAGAGGAGATGAGGAGAATTTACAATGGTCACAAAGATAAAAGAATGGATGCCAGAGGGGACAGTGGTGAAGAACAAGAGGGTCTTGATTAGAATGCGTTTCAACAGGCCAAGCAGCAAAATAGAAAATTTGCTAGAGGTACTGATATATAGTGGTTGGAAGAAGCTGCCTTTCTTTTTGTAAGTTCTTCCCTGTTGTTAGTAAATATCTCCAATATATATATAATACTTCAAGGGTCTGGTTATTATGTTAAATTATACCCAGCAACATCTCTCTGGTTCTTGCAGACATAGTTAACCACCCAAGTTTAAATGATTCTGATAGTAACCTCTACAAGACTATGAAATTATGTATAATAGCACTAAATCTGTTGTTATGACCTCTTAAAGAATCTGTATAAGGTTTGCATTGCACTGTAAAGGTGATACAAGTAAGCCAGATGGATTTAATATCTTCTAATATTAACCATAGAGCATTTATGACCAAAACTGATATTTAAATTATAAATACTTGTTTTGGAAAAGGCACCTTAAATAAGTGTCTGCTGGTTACCTTATGGTAAAAATCTTGAGGGGGGGATCAAACCTCTGTATTGTATTGGCCAGTAATTAATTTCACTTCCACGTTTGATTTAAAAGTTTGTTTCAGATTAACAACGATCATGAATCATTCTTCTTTTTATGGACAGCTTACGTCTTTTGAGGAAGGTTATTTAAATAGTGTTACAAATTTTTCAAAAGCTATTTTTATATTTGTGGTATAAAGGGATTCCAGCAAGTTGCTGTGATGTTGGGATTTGGTAGATGAGTTATAGTTGGGATTGACATTCTAAATAAGGAGGCTAAACGTGTGTGTGATATAAAAAAGTATAAGGAACTTTTGTTTTTATCTGTGTGCTTTGGGGAAAAAATGCCTTGAGAGATTTTGGTGCATCGCTTGATTGGGATCACGCTGGTGCAGTTGAAGCGTTCAGTAACTGTCCTCAGCACTTCCCTGTATTACCCTTGCCGTTTAAATATTTTAGTATTCCAAACTATTTTTTAAACCTTTTCATTCCATAAAAATATATATATTTTAATTTTGGGTCCAGGGGTTTTCTGCTTGAACCACTGGCGCATGTGCTTTAGACCTTAATACTGTGTAATTATTTCTGGTCTTTTAAACATTCTATTGTACACATACAGAAGCAACTGCACAGTAGTTTTCCATCAGAGGTAAGTCTCTGCACGTGTGTTAGCATGCTTACATTTAAATACTAATTATTTCTCATATTCAGATGCTTGGATATCCAAGCTCAGTCGTGACATTAGCTTTAATTTATCCTACTTATATTTTCCATTTTGATACCGCATTAAATGTATGCTGTGCTCTTTTCCCCATGTTACCCCGAGCTGTATGTGAAGGAGGAGAGCAGCCAGCATTTAATTGGGTCCCAAAAGCTGTCAAAACAGTTCTGTTTACAAACAAAAGGAAAAATGAGCGTGCACCAAAATCACCAAAGGAACATTAGAAAAGTGTGTTACGGTTGTGACAGAGAGAAGTATGGACTTTAATTTCACTGTTTTAGGTGATTTCCCCCAATCTAAGCGATTTGGACCTGCCAACTGTTTGGTCTAGGTTAGAAAACAGCAGCTAATGAATATGTCTAACTTAGGAGTTAAGATGGTTTACGTGGTTGTGTTTGATTACCCGCTGGGCCATGATAAGTCACTGAAAGGTCGCAAAAATTCTGGCTCATGCGCTAAGTGACGTTCCAAGGGTGTAGGAAATGAGAAAGCATTCTGTGTACTGTTGATGGCAGGAGTTATAGTGAATTGTGTTAAGCCTAAATTACCCTATTGCTGATTTGCTGCTGCACATCCCACTGACTGTACTAATGGCAATATTGTCAAGAGATTCCAGAATATGGGATCTGTGAATGTAGGAATTCCTGATGCTCACATTCTCCCAACTTCATATTCATAAGGGGGACTTCTCCCATCCATTTACAACAGACTTAATTGTAAAGTAATCCTTGTACCAGCCTGCATTCATCTTGAGCTCCCCGGTCAACTTTTAATGGAGAAAGGAATACTAATTATCTGATTAAATGGTGGTGAAGAAAATATAATGTCTCCATCCACATGTTTAAATCTACAAGTGTTCGTCTTAGTTATCACACCAGCCTGTGTAAATTTGTGTCCCTGTTTTTAATCTTGACTGGGTAAATACAGAAACAACCAACTGTGATTATCACCACCTGCAGAGTTCTGTATCCCTTTTCTACCAGTTGGGGTCTCATTTGCATATGTATGCAGGTGGGGGTTGCCACGTTCATCAAATCAACTAATACACTGAAGTGAGCATGTGGGCATCTGAGATTGACTACATGTGAGCCTTAAAGTTGCCACCTCCTCTATATGGTAGACTTATTGGTTTTGGCTTATCCATAGGAAGTACTGGTTTTATTTCACATCTTCAACTTCAAGAGTTATATGGTCAGATTTTTTCAAAGCCAAGAGCTTAAAATGGTAATTTGGGAAAGAGTTTCTCTTTACATCTGGCAGTCATCCCCATCTTTGGAGAGTGGCAATAGCATGTTGCGTGTTTGCAGAAGGGTCTGTTACAATGTAAAGAAATATTCTTTGCATCCCAAAAATGCCATGTCCCTTAAACTTGAGAAAAACAGAAGCTTATTTGCACTAATAATAATTTAAAAAAGCATGGCCAAAAACAATTCTGGGAGGACAGGGTGGCTAAAATCCACCTGTACCTCTTGAATGATTTGTTCTCATAAGAGAATTTTGCATTAAAGCCCTGACCTCTCTTTTAAAACTGTATGGTCCAGACAGAAAGTCTGTCAGTTTTGTGATTTCATAATAATGCACTTTATATTTTATAAACAATAGAAGCACATTTCTGCTACTGGTCTGGTACAGTGTGTTTCAGTATAACATATAGTCTACATCAGTATAAAAACGGCTTTCTGCCTGCATGTCTATCAGTGATCTGTTCTGATTACAAGATCATATTACGTCGGCATGATGGAGAAGAACAGGCACTGTGTTGAAATTAATTTCCAAACGCTTGCTTGTTTGTTCCAGAAACGTTGAGTACTCTCCTACTGCCTTTAGCTGGATTTGAGGGTAATCAACATTTTTGAAATTCAAACCACAAATCTGTTTGTTTTACAAATATTTTATTCCTACAGTGGTGTAGATCTGGGTTAAAGGAAACTGTCTCATGTGCGGTTTGGTCGCATAATCCCCCTCCTTCCCTAAAAAGTTATTTTAGGGCACTGGATTTTATGTGGCTTATACAGGGTTGGTAGTAGGCCATTTGTGCTGATTCTCTCAACTAATGTTACTGGAGGGGGGGAGGTTTGCTAAAGTACAAATCTAGAAAGATATTAAAATAGAGTAGCAATGTAAGAGAGTTCCATAGTCCATTTAGAATGACTAGGAAGTACCATATGTAGCACATTACACCAGTTCTGGTTAAACCGACAACTTGGTGAAATGCGAGGAAGTTTTAGGTGAAAATTTTTGCAGAAGTTCCATCTTTGTTCTTATGCCCAGAACAATGGGAAACAAATATATCTCGTATGTTAAAGCCTGAAAGGTTTAAGAAGTAGAGCAGTATAGGATGCTATTTAACTTTAGTTACCGCATACATGTGTATTTAAGGGGGGGGAAGCCCTATGTTTTAACAATCTACTTACTCTTATAAGGGCCAGTTCACACTGCCTTTTCTCTTACATGCAAGTGGTCCAGCTGCAGCCTGATTAAAGCACCTGCCCATACTCACCAAGGCAAAAGTAATGCATGCTCCCATATGCACCAGTACAGTGAACAGTTATTTTGTTTTTGCAACCCACCACAGTCAAGGGAACTGCTGTGAGCTGTGTCCACAGACCTCCTTTGTCACACAGTATATTTGTCTAGGCGACTGTGTGCCCCCAGGCTAGGGTTGCCAGCCTCCAGGTGGTGGCGGAAGATCTCCCACTATTACAACTAATCTCCAGCCGGTAGAGATCAGTTCCCCTGGAGAAAATGGCCGCTTTGGCAATGGGACTCTATGGCATTGAAGTCCCTCCCCTCTCCAAATCCTGCCCTCTTCAGGCTCCGCCCCAAAAATCTCCAGGTATTTCCCAACCCGGAGAGGGCAACCTTACCCCAGGCAGTTCAGGACCATCTGCGTGTAGGGGGGGGGGGGAATTCAGTGTGAGTCAATCCTAAAAATGTTAATATATCTGATTATATAGAGAGTTTAATGTTTGCAGCAACTGTATCTTTAACGTATTCATATTCTTGTATATTAATCCGTTCTCGGTGAAATATATTTTATCTGGATTCCCCACCCCAATTTTAAAGTCGGCTTTTGCTAAGCATAAATATGTAGTAAATGTCTAGTTCACCGAGCTATTTAATCTATTAGTTATCCCACATTTTCAAAATAATCCATTTAAAAAATGTTTATTAGATTTTGGTATGGAACACAGAGAGGCAGGCCTCTCACTGGAGTTGGGGGAAAATAGCAGGGGAAAGTAAAATGGCTTCTCAGTGTGAAGAAAGGATTGTGAAATACAGTATGAAGACGTAACATTGGATACGTGGCGTTTCATGTAATATTTGAACCGCTCATCGCAAATGCTACTGATATTTATGTGAAACAAACCCAACCTCAAAAACAGGCATCAACTAATTTAAAACTGGCTGTTTTATAAATTATCCAAAATGTCCACATGGTTATCTCATTGGGGTTGTAAGAGGTTTTCGGTGTTATATGCATGTTAGTGACGTTATCTACATTTTTTCCCTTAATGGTTTATTAAAATGGCTTAAATACTCTATAGGGATAAGAGCCACCATGGTTCAGTGGACTGATGTTCATTTACCGATAACCCTGTTAATGGAAACTATAGTAATTTTGTGCAGTAGCAATATGTTTGTTTTACTGTTTAGTCCCACTGTAGGTTATCTAAAGTTTGAGTAAATGAATTAAGCTTGTTTCTAGTTCCACTGTGCTGATACAAACATGTATGTACACTACATGTATGCATTTTAATTATTTTACATTTTATTTTCTGTTGCATTGTTTGAAATGAAACTCAGTTTTTCCATGTCATGGCTTTCAAAATCACTTTTGTTTCCTAAATGCATTCTGTAATTGTAATCTGGAATAAGGTACTCTGCTTGCAATCCTGAGAACTCTTTCCTGGGAGTAAACCTCATGGAATAAAACAAGACTTGCTTCTAATTAGATTTGTTTAGGATTGCTTCCTGGGTTAAATTAGATTTAAAAGACATAGTTCCTGATTAGGTCTAGTCTGTGGAGTTAAACCAGTCTAATCCTAGGCAATTCTGCTGGTATATCCATGTGATGACAGTATAACATCACAGTTTGTCATACTATCCTAGTAAAACAGCCTGGAAGGTCTCATTTTATCATTTCTTTGCTGGTGTCAGGAGACCGAAATCATTCATGAATTGAAAAGCGCAGTAAAGTTGAAAGGCAATTATAAAACAACCTTCCTGCATCATTGTCAGTTGACTCAGAAACATGGTCAAAGTGCATTTAAAATTGTTTTTCTGATTTTTGCACATCAGAAACTTGATACTTGTGCATTTAGAGCCGGCCTTTCAGGTTTTGAGTGTGTGGGAAAAGGGCTGAAAAGGGCTTGGAGCAGGAATTCAGCCCATCTTAGAATCAACCCTTACAATTAGTGAAGCAGGAAAACAAGCAATCCTTCTTAACAAGTTTGGGATTCGCACTGGTAGATTGTAAACCATTAAGAGCTTCAATGGTTATCTTTGACATATCTGCTTAGATACTCTTGACCAAACTTCCACAAGTAATTATTACCCAAATCTGTACATACTCAATCCAGTTGTCAATCCAGTGATTTTTTTCCTTACAGGTATATAAAGTTTGTATTCCTGACACAATTTCTGAAATAATTTTATTATTGTGATTAGGATTTTTCATAAGAGTAGATTTTTGCAGATCAAAACAAAATTCAGTTTGACAGCAATTCGGTATGCCGGTTTTAACTCTTAACAGAATCTTTCTGAATCTTAGCAATTATTTTCTCCTTTCTGAGACAGGTATATGTAATATATTCCAAATATTATGTTTTCATTTTAAAAAAAATACAGATGCATCTCTCTTGATACTATTCACCCATTTCAAATGTAACATGAAACGTAGCCCTAAAATGATGGATTAGGGCTGCCAACCTCCAGTGGGGCCTGAAGATCTTCCAGAATTACAGCTGATCTTCAAACCAAGGGGATCTGGGGAAATGGCTGCTTTGGAGAGCAGACTCTCCTGCTATCACAACTGATCTCCAGCTGATAGAGATCAGTTAACCTGGAGAAAATGGCCGCTTTGGCAATTGGACTCTATGGCATTGAAGCCCCTCCCCCAAACCCAGCCCTCCTCAGGCTCCGCCCCCAAAAATCCCCCAGTTATTTCCCAGCCTGGAGCTGGCAACCCTAGTCATTATGCCAAGTTAAAGTCCCTCTTCAAACCCCACCCTCCCCAGGCTCCACCCTCAAATTGCCTGGAATTTCCCAGCCCAGAGCTAGCAATCCTGTGATGGATAGCTATCAAAATCTTATGGAAACCGTAACATTCCCAGTCTCCTAATCATGTGTAGCAGATTCATACCATGTTGTAGTCTTGTGCCTCTTGTTTTCGTTCCTCCCCTCGAATGCACGAATTTCTTCTTCCTTCCGTGGTTTGCTTTCATGTCGTTTTAAGCATAAATCAGTGCTAGTCATGGTTAATTCTAACCAGATTTCTTTGTAACCATGGTTGATAAACTCCAAACCTAGATTTCAAGTGATGCTACGCCATTGTTAAAGCAAACCATGAAAGGGGGGTTGTGTTCAAGAGGGGAGGGGCAGGGAGCACATGAGCCCATATTACCATATCACTGTGTTTTGAGGAAGATACTAGGGTTATAGAGTTCTTCTACTTCCAAATAATGCTTTTTGGTTGTTGTTTTGCTATTGTTGTTCACTTTGCCATTCCTTCTAGCATTCTTCTTTTGTATACAATAGTTTAGGCCTGGGTTCCTTTCATTTTTCAGTGTGGGCTGTCATTTAACGTGGAAATGAACATCTTAGTAGCATTTAGTGCCACCTTTTTTAAAAATTAAGAACAAAAAATGAGGGTTCTGTGACGCCACTAAAAATTTACATAGCAAAGCGATACTAACATTTGTTCTGGCTAATGCTGTAAAAATTAATTCAGTAACATTTGCAAAATAAAAAAACTTGACTATGAAGCGAAACATGCAGTTCTCTTTTTGAGTACAAAGAACGGGCAGGCCTTCACCCAGGGTTGCCAACCTCCAGGTAGTAGCTGGAGATCTCCTGCTATTACAACTGATCTCCAGCCAATAGAGATCAGTTCACCTGGAGAAAATGGCCGCTTTGGCAATTGGACTCTATGGCATTGAAGTCCCTCCCCTCCCTAAACCCTGCCCTCCTTAGGCTCCGGTCCTAAAACCTCCCGCTGGTGGCAAAGAGGGACCTAGCAACCCTACCTTCACCAATTTTCCACCCATCTTTCTCACTACTTCAGAAGTTATAAGTAGCCCAGTTTTTAATGGCATGTGCCTTAGGGTTGTCAACCTCCAGGTGGTGGCAGGAGATCTCCTGCTATTACAACTCATTTCCAGCTGATAGAGATCAGATCACCTGGAGAACACGGCTCCTTTGGCAATTGGACTCTATGGCATTGAAGTCCCTCTCCTCCCCAAACCCCGCCCTCCTCAGGCTCCACCCCAAAAACCTCCCGCCGGTGGCAAAGAGGGACCTGGCAACCCTAATGTGCCTGCTTCTACCATGGGCCCCTGCACACATGGTACAACGCATAGGGCCTTAGACTGAGATAAATATATCTGGCGTGTGGAATGCATACTATAATTCACTGAGGGTTTCTGTGGCAGCAATGAAGCCTCTGGCACTGGTTTGCTGAGCAGTGCCGATGCTGCAGAGGCTGAGTTAGCAACGGTATCACAGTCCGAGCATCAGAGGGGGACTCTTCAGGAAGAGGGAGCTTAGAGCTGGGATCTCCGAAGAACAGCAGGAAACAGGAGACTGAGAAACAGGAAGGAAGAGGAAGGCCAAGAAAGGAGGGAGGGAAGGCCAGGCTTTTAGAAGGGCCACTTAAGGAAACATGAGCAGAAGAAGATGCAGCCCTGGGAATGGGAGCAGTAGCGGGCCAAGTGAAAAGGGGACTGGAGAAGAGAGTTCTTCACAGGAATGGAAGGAAGAAGAGGGACTGAGGGAGGAGCTGTGGGGGCACAGGGAACCCTGTGGGCCGAGGAAAAGAAAAGGGAGAATGGGGTACAGGAATGAGGGGAAAAGGAAATGACTTCAGGCCTTTAGTTTAGTCTCAGATGACTCGCGTGAGATTATTATTGTGAGACGATATTTCAGCTCCGCTTGTTTACTTTTACTCCTGCCCCATCCCCAATACTGGGTATTTTTATTTTATTTATTTTTGTGATTTATAACTCAGCCTCCCTGGCCAAAGCCAGGCTCAGAGTGGGTGACATCATATAAAACACCTTACTATAATAAATAATGAAAATCACCAAAAAAAATCTAAATTTAAAACAATAAAATCCCAATTAAACTTTAAAAACTACAGATCTATAGATGACGCCTAAGTATCTCATGTTGCCAGAGAGAGGTGGCAGGTTCCCCTCAATTAACACAAAATAATATAAAAGGAGGGTAATAGGGAGGACAGCAAGAAGATATTTTTCAAACATCTAGTTGAATTTTTCCCATTAAAAAATTAAGAAGTGGCCTTTTCACTTAATAGGTTTCCTTCAGATCTTTTTATGTTTGAAGAACACCTTGATATAATTTTGATTTAATTTTATGATGAGCTTTTGGGTTATTTAGTAAAAAAAAATTGATTGTATCAGAGAATGTGTCAGAGAAAGAGGCAATCACCTCTAATAGCACTACCGCTTCAAAGCGAAAGGGTTTTAGAAGGTTTTCGTACTATATTAAGAAACCTGTTCAAGCAAAACAATTTGCGAATGAATCTAACATCAGTGAAATAGTTAAGCAAGCTTAGTAGAAAGGCTATAAATGAGAAAAAAAATATTTCTCTATAGAAACGGTGTATTCTAATTTCTAAATATTTATTTTCTCCCAACTGGAAATTTTATTAACCTTTAGTATCCTGTTTCTGGATTTGTGTGTGCGCACTTTTCTCATTAGACAGTAGATAAAAAGATTTCATAATGTCAGTTTGCTTCTCTGAAGGTTCTTGGATGAAATGACCTTTTTGTATGGCAAAATGTACATTGAGAGCAGAAAGACTGTTTTCTGAAATATTTTCCAGTTTCCCAATACCCTTTTGGATTCTAAGACACCAGAAGTAATTGCTTCATGTTATCTAACTTGCACTTAATGGAATAGAATTGATGGGCAGTAGATCTGGGACAGTCCAAAGGAGTAACGCCTTCACTCAAAGAGTAATTGAGTTGTGGAATTCAATGCCACAGGATGTTGTCAAGGTGGCCACTAATTTAGTTGCCTTTAAATGGGGGTTAGACAAATTTGTTAAAGAAAGGTCTACCAATGGCTATTAGCAACAATGACTAAATAGAACCTGCATGTTCAGAGGCAGAAGCCCCCAGAATTCGGGAGGGGGGGAGGAGAGGCAACAACAAGGGGCAGAGGTGGGCCTCTGCCCTGCTTGTAAGCCTTCCAAGGCATCTAGTCAGACACTAATTGAATAAGGATTCTGGACTAGATGGATCATTGGTCTGTCCAGTATGACTTTTCTCGTGCTGCGTGGTGTATTGGTTAAGAGTGGTGGTTTGGAGCGGTGGGCTCTGATCTGGGAAACCAGGTTTGATTCCCCACTCCTCCACATGAGCAGCGGACGCTAATCTGGTGAACTGGATTTGTTTCCCCACTCCCACACATGAAGCCAGCTGGGTGGCCTTGGGACAGTCACAGTTCTCTCTGAACTCTCTCAGCCTCACCTACCTCACACGTTGTCTGTTGTGGGGGGGGGAAGAGAAGGGAAGGTGATTGTAAGCCGGTTTGAGTCTTCCTTAAGTGGTGGAGAAAGTCGGCATATAAAAACCGACTCTTCTTCTTATGACCACAAACAAGGGCTCTTACAGTTTGCAGCCATGACGGCTTTTTTTAGACAGATGATGGCTGAAATCTACACTAGAAGGTGCTGGTTGGTTCGAGCGGGATAAGCGGCCCTCAGCTCTTTCCTGGCCCTTCGCTCTCGTGAGGTGATTAAACGGAGCTCCGCTTTGAGGGATAACTGCAGTTCTGTGCACAAGCAGTGTCCCAGTCACAAGAGAGGGGGTTTCCTCGCGAGAGCCCCGGCCTGCTTGGAAGAGTTTTTGGGGAGAGAGGGGAGGACAAGGAATGCAGTGCATGCTCAGAGGCACTCTTTCCTCTGTGCCAGGAAAGGTTGCCGCGCCACACAGTCACAGCTGCTGCGCAACAGGTGGTAGTACCGTTTGCTTGTTTGTTTTAAACTTTAAAATTTAAAGTAATTATATATATGGATACCCTGGACTCCCAAAAAAACAAATGTGTTTTCTTTATCCTATTGAAAATGTCATTTATGCAAATTTATGCAAATGTGATGAGGGTCGCAGGTTACTTGTCAATTGTAAAAGGGGGTCACAACTCGAAAAAGGTTGAGAACCACTGGTTTAGAAGGATATAACTCAGTTTAGAATCGTACTGTGAATATGGGAACATATTGAACACCAGGTTCCGGTTCTGGCCTAGTATCTCTGTTAAGTAGCCTACTGTTGCTGGTGTGTAGCTTCAGTTTAAGTAGCTGAGTGTAAATCAAGGGTGCATACAATAGCACATTGAAAGATTACCATTTTAAGCTCTGATTTGTGGTTACTCTTGGGACTTCATGCTGAAGCCCTTTCTTGGTATAGACCCTATCCTGAGAACAGAATCTTCTGGGTGTGTGATCTGGCATATGAGCTATGTAGCTGCACCCAGTTTTTAATTGATTATCTAAACTTTTGGATAGTCTTGTAGTATTCTCAAGCCTCTCTATTGGTGCATTACTTACTCATTATTGTATTCAAGGCAGCATGCCTGCAGTCAGACATACACACCTTCAGCCTTCTAGCGTCCTGTGTGACACATAAAACATGCATGGATCTAGAAAGCTTTCCTTAAAGAAACCATTTCAATCAAACATGAGAATGAGGTCCTGCTCCTTAACAGTGACCAATTACTACAGCACATATACTTCTGTGACGGACTACTTTCCAGCCAAGCCTTGAAAGGCAAGAATGTTTAACCTGAACTCCTAACATAAGGCTATGAATGAATGCTATATGGCATGCAGGACCTAATAGAATATTCCCTGAATTATGGTTTTCCTAAGGGCCCACACGCTGTTCTGGGAAAGGCTGCAGTATAAGTCTCATACCAGCTAACTAAGAGCAAAATCTTGCATCCTGAAAGCAAGACAGCCTATCTGTTGTGCCATTGTCATGTGGACATGATAAGCTAAAGAACAGATGTTAGCAGACAAGCATGTGACCCAGTCCGGTTAGATGACTGGCTATTGACTGTTGCTACTGCCTGGTTATTGCAACCCCTGCCATTAGCAAATTTCAACCACATTTGGGAAGGCTGCCAAGAAATCCAAGTGTCTACTGGCACCACCACCCTTCCCTAGGGCAAACAGGTGCCCAGGGTCTCCTTAAAAAGTTCCTGAAACAAAGCCTTCTGGATGCATCCAGATGGACCTGAGGGACCACCTCCCTTCAGAGGTGGTTCAGCATCTGCTTTACATGCAGAAGGTCCCAGGTTCAATCCCTGGTATCTCTAAGTCAGTCTCATGAAAGACTTAAACCTGAGACTCTGGAGAGCCCCTGTCAGTCAGAATATACAGTATTGACCTTAATATACCCATGGTCTGACTCGATATAAGGCTGTTTCATGAATGAAAGAAGAGCTGATGTTTCATCACTGTGTCTCCTCTCTACGCTTTGCACTCTCCGTTCCAGTCCTTTACTCAGCTGGTTTTCTAAGACGCATGGTATCTTGGCAAGCAAAATGACTAGCTGATGTGCTTTCATTTGTTCCCCGTCTTCCCCACGTGGTCTCTCTCTAGGTACATTTTACAATTGGCCACTGTCACGTATCACTGCTGGAGTCTGAGGAAGAGACTGAGCTAGGTCTCCTGAATCATGAAGCTAAATCCAGCTGTTAATCTGTTCCACTTTTTCCCCCCAACTACACGTGGTGTAGTGGTTAACAGCAGTGGTTTGGAGCGGTGAACTCTGGTCTGGAGAACCGGGTTTGATTCCCCACTCCCTCCACGTGAGCGGCGGAGGCTAATCTGGTGAACTGGATTTGTTTCCCCACTCCTCCACATGAAGCCAGCTGGGTGACCTTGGGCTAGTCACACTCTCTCATTCCCACCTACCTCACAAGGTGTCTGTTGTGGGGAGGGGAAGGGAAGGTGATTGCAAGCCGGTTTGAGTCTCCCTTAAGTGGTAGAGAAAGTCGGCATATAAAAACCAACTCTTCTTCTTCTTCAGTGTCCATAGCTCAGCAATCATCACATTCAGGCCCACTAACAGGGCTACACTTACACTATGCTTGCTGGACATAGGTCTGTGAAGTGAGTCCTAACCATGTCCTGTCTCCTTTGGTTTGTGTCTGGTAGGTCTGCCGTTTGAATCCTTGCCACAGTCACCCAGCTTTCTTATGCTTGAGGCAAGTTCTTCTTGTCAACTTTCATACAGGGCATTATCATTATTGCAAACCAAGCTCTAAAGGTTGTAGGGCACATACTAACATATACAGTATGCATACTACTGTATTGTACGCCCTACAGGAGCTGGAGTTATTTCTCAGTGTGTGGTATTAGCTGCTCCTTCCTCACCACCACCTTTGCTTCTGTAAAGAGCAACAATGATCCAGCCGGCTGTCAGCTTTTACGTACAAATAATAATTCAAGCACCTGGTATGTTTTACTTATTTCTTTTTAAAGCTAGTTTGTGGTGTTTGTTTCCTATTTGGAACACTGCTCCTGGCAGTGGGGAGGAGTGCCTTTGTGATTGTCACAAGGGTAAGCAAATAATGTGCTGTGTACAGACAGCTGTGGAGAGGAAAAGGCTTTATGACCGGCCAACCAATCAGAATTTTTCACCGCTGACCTCTTCGAGAAATAGGAAGAACACAGAGTAGATATAGAGATATAAAAATAGTGATTGAATATGGTTGCAAAAGGAGATGTTAAAATTTACACATTTAGCATTAGAGGAGTGGGTGATCCTATTAAACGAAGGCGAGTTGCAACTTGGATAAGAGAATCGCACCCAGATGTTATAATTCTTTGGGAGACACATCATAGTAAAAAAGGAGATACATCGCTGAAACATGGATACTATGGGCAGCATTATTCAGCACCAGGGAACAGCAAGTCAAGACGAGTAGCAATTATTTTTCAACAGTTTTCCCATTCCAAAAAGAGGAGTTAGTTAGAGACCCACAAGGCCATTATATTTTTGTAAAAGGGTAATATGCAAATACAATATTTACACTTGCCTCTATTTATGCACCAAATAGGAAACAAATTACGTTCCTACGGAACACTTTTTAAAAACTAGACAAATTTAAACAAGGGAAATTTATAATAGGGGTAGATCTAAACTGGACTCATGTAGATTGTCTAGATAAAAGAGGTAATAAAAGTACAAAAAAGAAAATAGGAAATAAACTGGCAAAAGTTCTACAGGAATTCAATCTCATAGATGCTTCGAGAGTAGATAATACAACGATGGATTTTACATATTATTCACTTAGACACCATACATATTCTAGAATAGATTTTATTTTAACGTCGTCTAATGTAATGCAAAATATTGTGAAGGCAGAAATTGGCATTGAAAAATTATCCGATCATGCACCAGTATGGGTAGATTTGAATATTCTTAGGCAGCAACCAACCACCTATACATGGAGATTCGACTCTATTTTATTAACTAAATTAGAATCCAGGAAAAAAATTAAAAGACATACAAAATTATTTTAAAGCAAATATAACTAAAGGAATGCCAATGCATGTGATATTGGATGCATTAAAATCAGTAATAAGGGGGTTATGTATTCAAGAGATGGCCAGATTAAAGAAGAAGTTTAATTGTGAAAAATTGAAGTTGCAGGCAGGAATAAGAGAATTAGAATCAAAACACACACAAAACTAAATCAAAAAAGATATATAATTACTTGGAAAATAAAATAAAAACTAGATATTATCAAAACAGATTCTAATACTTAAAAAACTACTGTATTTGAAACAGAATATGAATTTGGTTACAAGAGTTCAACAATATTAGCAAGTACTTTGAGAAAACAAAAACAAATAAAATAGCAGTGATCGAAAGCAGTGACAAAAAAAATACATACCTGCGGAACCGCCTCTCCCAATACACTCCCCCAAAGACCATTACTCTCAGCTAGTAATAACCTGCTGGTGGTCCTCGTCCCAAGAAGCATCTGGCTGTCCTCAGACAAAGCTTTCTCAGCTCTGGCCCTGGCCTGGCGGAACTCTCTATCAAGTGGGATCCGGGCCCTGTGGGCCCTGGCTCAATTCTGCAGGACTTGTAAGATAGCTGTTCCGCCAGGCCTATGGTTAGGTTTGCCAACCTCCAGGTACTAGCTGGAGATCTCCTGCTATTACAACTGATCTCCAGCTGATAGAGATCAGTTCACCTGGAGAAGATGGCCGCTCTGTCAATTGGACTCTATGGCATTGATGTCCCTCCCCTCCCCAAAACCCACCCTCCTCAGGCTCCACCCCAAAAACCTCCTGCTGGTGGCAAAGAGGGACCTGGCAACCTTATCTATGGTTGAGGCAGCAACAGTTACATCTTAGCTGGCCTCCTTACCCTTATTCCCATTCCCTCAGTTGTTTTTTGATGTTTTTTGTTTCTGCCTTCCCGTTCTCTCCCCCCCCCCCCCACTTGACTGGCTATCCCTGTCATTGTTATTTGATGTTAAGGGCGCCAATTGGAACTTTAAAACTAATAAGGTTTTTAATTATAATTTATATGTTATATAGTATACTGTTTTAAACTGATTGTATTATTTGGTTGTTAGCTGCCCTGAGCCTGACTATAGTCAGGAAAGGGCGGGATAGACATCTAATAAAATCAAAATCAATAAGGGAGGAGCCAGATAATGCTGCACCTGAGACAGAATGTACCTCGCATGCCATGGACCCATAAAGAGAGGTCTATCAGCCAGTAATTATAACAATCCCCTTTCTGCCTTTTATTTTTTTATTTATTATATCAGACATATAACCCACTCTACTCCGGCAAGCCGTGCTCAGAGCGGCTCACACAAACCTTAAAACATATAGTAAAAGCCATAAAATCACATACAACAGTGAATTGAAACAGCCGTAATCAATTAAAATAATAATTTCTGATGGCGCGTAACGTTGCAATACAAGGCCGTAAGGTTAGGATGCTTGATCAGTGGCCTTAAGGAGGACAGTGTCCCAGTCATAACAGGCACAGTAACCAGTTCATCAGTGAGTTTGGAAACCCATTGGCGTAGACAGTGGTCCTTTTGATGCTTCTTATGCAGCTGACAGTGTCGGTTGAGGAAGAGTCCCTAGACTGCCTCTGGGAAGAGGGAGGTTATGGTGTGGACAGTTTTTCCTGAGACAGCAACTGGCAGAGCTTGGTTAAACTTTTTCTGATTTCCAACCAGTTGTCAGTTCCCTACTAAGTAGGCATTATGGTAGGCTTAATGCGAGAAACATGTTTATTTATTTAACAGAATTGTCAAGGGGCTGTGGCTCAGTGGTAGAGCATCTGCTTGGCATGCAGAAGGTCCCAGGTTCAATCTCCGGCATCTCTAGTTAAAGGGACTATGCAGGTAGGGGATGTGAAAGACCCCTGCCTGAGACCCTGGAGAGCCACTGCCAGTCAGAGTAGACAATACTGACTTTGATGGACCAAGGGTCTGATTCAGTATAAGGTAGCTTCATATGTTTATATGTTCATATGTTTTGTTTCTGCATTTCAAAAATGCAAAGCTGAGGAATATTACAAGTTGCCAACCAATTCCAGAAGTTACAGTGCCATCCTAAACAGCAATAACTCCTTCAAAGTCCAGTTAAATTAACAGGCTTAGAAGGGTGCAACTCAGCTTAGGATGGTGCTGTCAGTCTGTTATGATGCTGTTGACTTGTCTGGGGTTAAATTTTCTCCTTCTCTGAGTTGCTCTTTTAAATATTCATGGTATGTGTGGGGGGGAGTGACTTTTCTATAGTCAAGATGTAGCATACTGCATATTTAAGTCTCTTATTTTACTAATTTCCTCTTTTTTTAGTAGTAAGAAGAGCAGTATACATACTATCAAGGAAAGAGTAAAGTAAGCTTCCCATGTAGGTCCCTTCCCTCGGCGTTCCCAGGAGGCAGATTTAGGAGATTACCAAGATCAGGATGGGGATGCCCCTGCAAGTCAGGTGAAGTTGAATCTAGTGTGCATGCCTTTCTCCGACTGAGCTCACAGGACATCTTCAGCAGCAGGTGTTTACCTTCCTATGCTCAGGGAGAGGCAGGATCTAAAAAACATTTTGCTTCCTGTCCCCTGGGCTAGGACCGCCCTCTGACATCCAGTTCTCCTATGGGAAGGGTCAGACCAGAGGGTGAACCAAGTAGCTGAATTCTGCGCCACAATATATAAGATCTGTCAGACAAAGCTGGGGCTTGGTAATATAGCTTAAAATGGGAAATGTTTTATTAAATCGAGGTCTGTTTAAATTGTATAAACTGTCTATGAATCGTACATCCTATAGTTTTAGTTATTGTATATTCTCCAGTTTTAATTCTGTAACTGATATGAATGTTTTTAATGGCATTTGCCATATTAATAAATTAATCTGAATCCATGCAGTGGCAGGAAACTATCTCCTCCCCTCTCCTAGATGCCCCTCTCACTAGAGTCGTGGGAATAGGGTCAATCTCTCTGTCTTCCACAGAGGCGCCTCTTAGACTTGTTCTGCATGCCCTCAGAACAATATGGCAGGTGTGTTGAACCGGCTCCCATTTTGCATTTGGCCTTTTGATTCCAGCAGCAGCTCTTCTGTCTCCTCCCTTTTCTTCATTTCGCCAAATTTTAAATACATTTCGTTGCTAATTCTTGGCTCCTTGAGGCCCCCATGTAATTCTACGATGTGTGCCCCCCCCCCAACCAGGCATTGGCAGTTCACACTTTTTAGAGTGAAGGATAGCGAAAACGGCTGTCTGTAAGCAAGTATGTTTTGCTTCACTTCTTCATATGATTGAAAGATCTGACACGAAGTTCAGTAAAACTGCATTCATAACCTAATTCGTTAACTGATATTTTTAACTCTAGTTGTTGCAGAGTACGCTTAACGCATTGACAAAGAAGTATTTATGTAAGTATAGCTGTGAGTCTGCTTTTTAAAGTACCGTCTGGAAACTGACTCCTCTAAAAAATGCATGTTGAAGTCTCCACTAAGCCAACCTAGAAAGCCTCTTGTTAATGTCTGGTAGGTTGTTCAAGGGACTTTACAGAAGCAAAGGTTTCAGAATAAGCGTTACGAAAGATTTGTAACTAGTTCTGACAATTTGCTTTCCAAACTGTCTTCTGCTGACGTAGCTTATGAACTTGTATATATATATATTGTAAAGCTATATACAGTGTAATCGCTGTACATAATCGCAGTCCGAACGGTAGCGCTGCCTATTTCTTTAAATGTAGCGAACGTAACGTGGAGCACTTTGCCGTGGCATGTGCAGGAAATGTGCTCCCGAGCTCTTACTTTTTGTCTCTTAAGTACCGTATCCGTCAAACCAGGCTTTGGGATACTTACCTAAACCATTCTGGAAGCTAGCACTTTAAGTACTTGTAGTCACTTTTCTTCTGACTATATGGAGCACCGCACTTTTATAAATACTTACTAGCACTGAGTTTTTAAATGTGTCCTCCCTCCCCCCATTTCTTTGTTGTAGTCTTTACAGGGTGTATGTTTGAAATAGGTGGTGGCTGTCCGAAGGTAGCTTTTCATGAGCGTGGCCACTGCCTGGTGCCTAACTTTTACTTACTTATATCTTTTAGGAATTTTATAAACTGCTGAAAGGAGAGAGAGAGAAATCAAAAGTATATTTTATAACTTTAAAAAATATCCTAAATAGCTGACATCTAGACAAATCTGATCTAAAACATAAAAAACGAGTAACCCATGTGCACATGCACACCGACAGGCTTTCAAAAACACCAAAGATGCAGGGAAAACTTTGAAAATGGACACAAAGAGCACAAGAGTGTATCTTTTAAGCTTTGCGTTATACTGACTGACAGCAGCAAAACAACATGGTTTCAAATGTAAACTTTCATAACGGGAGTTTTTACCATGGTGATTTTATCTTGGGCAGGCGAGAAAGCTGGTGGGGGAGGGGGAGCTGTTCAAAGTTATATTTTCACTGTGCATCCGTATCCACACAGACGCCGCGTAAGCCCTTGCGATCAAATATATAGTACTGTGCCTGTGAATTAAAGTTTGAATGAATACGCTGGTTTCAAGAGTAAAGGTTCTTGCGGGGTGGGGTAGTAGAAATGAGATTCAGTGAGTCTGGAGGGGCAAATATGACGATATCAATAGGAATACTGCTTTTGTGGAATATTCTTGTTTAGGGACAGTTGTCGGAGGCAGGGAGTAGCCCTGTGCGCAGTTTTTGTTGTTTCATTTTGATTGGCCAGAAACACAAACTTTTGTGATTTCTGTTATGTAACTGGTCTGAAAGATAACCTCAATCATATTTTTGGCAACAACAACAAAAAGAAATCCATCCCGTCCTGCATCATCTGAAAACGTAGTCTTTCAGTTTACAACAAGCTGCAAAATACCTTAAAGACCCTTCAACTAAGTTGCTTAAGGCTTTTGCGGATTATAAAAGAAGTAAACTGATTTTATGAAGATGTTTGAAACTTGTTGAATGACAATTAACACCTACAGTAGGTGTCACTTTATAAATGCAAATGGAGTTACATGTAAAGAACCCAAAACGATCATACACTTTAAAGGCCTCCTGCGCCCTGATCTAACTAGCCCTACACACATACAAAAGCCAGGTTTTTTGTTTGTGGGCATCTTTTTGTCGGCTTGTGTGCAGTAACCACATGTGCAATTTCTCCCATTCTACTGGAGAACGTGCTTGTAGCCCAGGTAAAATGGTTGATGTTGAATGCTCCAGAGACTGAATGTTGATCGTTGGTGGGTAGGCACGTGTGGCTGGACATGCGTGGAACCTGACAGGAACCTTACTCTTAACCATTTGAACAGGCATGTACTCTAAACAGATTTGCTGAGCTTTGTACAGCCAGTTGTCCCAGTAGAAATAATCATGGGGAAAAACTTTTAAGGCCCTCAGTGTTTCTAATTCGATTGCTATACATTTTACTATATCAGTCATGTTAATTCTGCTGCAGCGGTGATATCTTAACTTCCCTAAATCTGAATGATTTCTTCCCAACCCTGAACATTCTATTATAAGAATGTCTGGTTGGCTTTATCTTAACAATGGACTAACCTAAGTATATTTAAATATAGTATTCAGCATTCCAGTCAGTGGGTGATGATGATAACAGAATCTATTTTTTTAGATAGACAAATTGAACATCTACTAAAAATCAAGGATATTGCTGTTCCCTCTCCCTCCCCCCAATTAATATAAAGTAACATCTTGCAGTATGATCCACAAATAGCTTAAACCGAATATGAATGACAGGATCCAAAGGGCTGTGTATTGTATTTCCTACACGGGGCTGGGCTTTTAGAGTGGTGACACGCTCGACCATGGCCTTATGCACCCCTCAAAAATGTATCCTGAAGGTCATGGGACTTCCTAGAGCTCCATTCAGTGTGGTATGGGGGGGGGGCTGCCTTCAGAAGATCATGTGCATAGTTGTCTTCGGATCCTAGAAGATCATGTGCATAGTTGTCTTCTGATCCTATCTGTTTAGTCCCGACAAGCTTGTCAACCTTAGAAGTGGATTGTCCTTAGTAAGCAAAATGGTCCATAGAGTCAGTTTTATTTTGGTAGTTTAGTATAAAAGGACCTAAACAAAAAAAGAATTGGTGGTCCTTCTCAAATAGACATCTTTCCCCTCAATATGTTACTTTGTTTTTCACCTGCAAGTAAAAAATTTTCCCTAAAATTTTCCTAAAAATATTTCCAAAGAATCATGCTATCACTTAAAAAAAAAAAAACATAAAGAAATTGTAATGGCACACAGGCAATGATTAACTATAGTCAATAGGTGTTCCCCCCTCTTTTTATATAGTCATCCGAATGATCATTTTAGTATTCTTCCATAACTCTAAACATGTAAAGGTAAATTCGCAACTGCACCTATAATCAGAATAGAACATTCCAATGATCAATTCAATCAAAATAATGTGCATAGCAGGTAGGGGTTTATCCCGTGTGTGTATTCTTCCCCAATGGTACTATTTTTTTTCTCAGTAGAATCTTCTTAACCAAAAGGTGTTTTAAAGTCATGGCATGAAAAATTGTAAATGTAAATGAGTACATGTAATGCTAATTAAAGGAATTCCCTTAATCTTATGTGATGCTTACTATTTTCCTTAGAAGTTTTTGTTTTAAAGGTAGATCACTGTTCTGAAGGATGTTGGTCCTATGAAATAAAAATAATGGAAATAAAATGCATGTGTTACAATTGTAGACATGGTAAAGAATTAAATGTGAACTTACTGTACGATACTGACTCTGTTTTCAAGCAATCTGTTTTGCTGTTCTATAGTTAACATATATTAAAGAAGCAAATGTACTATAATTTAGCACTTTTCCCTATGTACCCTGTTCTCACTATACTAGAGGTACAAAAATGGCATAGGTGTTGGAACATGTAATCATGCTTGCATGAATACTTTAGGGTTTTTGCTTTCCTCGATGTGCAAGACTGATTCTCTGTAGACTTCATTTTAAATGCAAAACCATTGTGTCCTCTCTATTGGCTATACCGTTATCTTCAAGGCTGCTAGAATTGTTCTAAAAGCAACTTTAAAAGTTCAGGGTCTCTTTACATGATCTCTTTTTCCAAAAGATACATAATCACAATTCAAAGAGCTTACAAGATTGATATTTTTTACCTGACACTGGTGTTTTGATGGGATCATCCATTTGAGTCCTTTAAACTCTATGCTGAGGGGGAAATTAACTCATGCTTCCAACACAATAAAGTCGGGGAGTGTTGTCCTTTTTGAGTCTCGCGTGCACACTATCAAACAGGTGCATATCCAAAAAGGGTCTTCTATATAAAATATAGAAATGTTATACCATCAAAACAACTCCCTGAGAATGTTATCAGAAATAACTTTGTGTTCCTGTATGCATGATGTGGAAATACCATGCATGCTGATGAACAGACTTACATTGCAAGTGTAGATCAAATAGGTGCAATGTGTTGTTTCCTGTGGAGTACAACTAGTAACCATTGCAACACTGAGGCAGGTCATTGGCTGTGTCATTCCACCATTTGCTATCTCTAATTGAATCAAGGCCCTGTTTATTTGGGGGTAAGAGGATCATACAAATGGAAGAGGAAGTATATACAAACCAACTGATACGTTGAAGACTGGAGAAATTAATTAAAGGGGGGATTTCCCCCCCAAAGAGTATGGTACTAGAGGTTAGAGAGAAGGCTTGAAGGGAAAGGAACTCAAGACACTTCATCTGTGTAAGTGTTAAGGTTGACTCACACATCCATGTATTACATTTAAGGTCACATTATAGAACATGTTAGAAGTGCTTCTTTTGTTTGTTAATTAAAATAGTTCTTAAAACTGTATTTTCCCCAGAAAACTGGGACTGAGGAGACGTAACAACAGTAAAACCAATACATGACATTAAAAATATTAAACTAGCCAGCAGTAAATAGAATAATGAAAAGCTAGCATGTCAGGGGAAAGGGTTCTAATGCAGCCTTTTCTTTGATATCTCAGTTTTCTACATGCAGGGGGGCTTAACATGGCAGAGCTTTCAAATGTACGGTCCCTGCCTTCTACAGTAATACAGTGTCAGGGTTATATATTGTACTGTTTTTTTTCTGAACATGTAGATGAGCTCTCAGATTGTCGATGGTTGGCACATAGTTGAAGGAGTAAACTGCCTTTTTTGAAGAGATTGGGCTTTGGTTGATGTCAACAAACAATAAAAGCTCAGTAGTTTTCACTAAGTACAGGTCTGAATGAGTGGGTGATTAGCATTCACTTCTGAAACTGTTTTTAGAGAAAATATGTGTTTGGGCCAGGTTGGGATTGAGAAGATATCTCAGTTTCTTCTGAGGCATACTTAGAACCATGATTAGATGTAAAATTCTTGAGCTGCTAGGAACAGGGAAAGTGAGAAATCTCAACAATCCAAGAATAGTATGAAGCCGACTTCAGAGGAAGAGGAAGAAACTAAGATAGGACTTGGGGGAATTGATGAGTCTTGCTCCAAATCTTAAGCAAAGCTGCTGCTTGACAGTATCAGTGGGGCTTCTGTGTTAAAGGGAACTCCAATGATAAAGTAGTTTTTAGATTGTTACAAATAGAAGGTAGGAAGACATTAAATGGCCATAGTAGATAGCAAAGACAAGTCGAGAGGTTCTAACGGAGAAAGAGCTGAAGATGATGAGATGAGAAGGGTCATGCTAAACGTTCATGGATTGATGGGAATGAAAGGGAATTGGGAGACTAAGGTTTAGATGAGAACACGATGTAAGGAGAGTTTGGAACCAGGGTGATGGCTATTAGCCAGTGATGTGGAAACGTAATTCTAGAATTAGGCCCTTGTTGAATCTCAGCTGTATAGGATTTCATCCAAGTGTAGCCAACTGCTGTTCAAAAGGAGATTATGGGGGATTGTAAATTAGGAGGACCTGGATTAAATTTTATTGGCAGCAGTGGCCATCTCTGCCAAGGTAAAAACTTGATTTCTGCTCCCGGGCATCTCTTCATTTGTTTCACAGCACTTCTTTGGTGATTTCACAATAGTGTAGTGGTCACAATCCAAGATGAGGCTAAGCATGGATAAAATTTGAGCGTCCAGCAAAAGCTCCACAATTAAGCCCCTCAATAGTTTAACTTCCAAATATTTTTTTTTCAAACAACTCAGATAAATGTTTGGCAGTGGTCCCAGCAAACTATTCAGTGCTTGCAATGTTATTGTGGAGGCCATGTAACGATCAGACCCTGGCTTTTGAAGAGAGGAATGAAGTCAGCCAACCAACCAACCCTCTGTGTTACTCTCAAGATGCTTCTGAAAATCTGCATCATAACTCTAGTTTAAAACAGGGTGTTCAGATGTGACTTGTCATGTACTGTACTCAAAGGTTCATTGATCAGTGACTGTATTGTACTGTATGAATAATCATAAATTGCCTTGTATCGTTTATGATAAGACTGTACCAAGTACCACACAGATTTCACGTTCCGAGTTTGTCAGCAATGCGTGTTGCCAGTTAGATCCTAAAACGACATGGTGCTAACTCTTCCATATACAATGGTGCTTTTGTGGATGCTAACTGCTGACGTGCTGGGGGAGGGGGGGGAGCTTGAGGTTGAAAAGTCTCTCATCTGTTTGTAAAAGAAAAAAATCATTATTTAAACTTGAATTGTTTCAAAAGTACCATTGACAATCCAGTGTTTTATATGTATGTACTTTTTATTGGGTTTTAAACTGGTTCTTCAAAAAGCAGCTCTTTTCGCTTCTTCTGAATGGAATGGTATTTCTCCCAGATGATAATTTCTTCATTTTGGCTTGTTGGCCCCTCGTCTTGACTTGTTGGTCCCTGAACCTGTTTTGAGTCAGGTGGCCGGAGCACCTGGTTTAGTATTTTGGAATAAGTTACACTCGTTGACGGCTTTATTCCTGCTTTCCTTGAGCCGCAAAAGATCTGAAGCTCATCTTGAAAAACCTCCTCTGAAGCAGCGTCTTGTATATTTCGATACCCTCAAACGAGTTAATTCTCATCTAGCTTTTGACAAGCCTCAAGGCCATTTCATACATTATCCAACATCAGTCTTGGGTTTGCTAATGAATGCATACCCTATGGGTGCTGTCGCCATTCACAACTCCCTGATCCATATACCTGTAACATACCTTTGTTATATTCAACCTTTGTCCCCTGCTAAAAAAAAAAAAAAAGTGTCACTCTCCAAGGTACCCCAAAGTTCCTGTTTCTTTTTTCTACAATGGCTACTGAAGAATGTTTTTAGATGTACCCTGAAAACGTTACACATAGACATTTAAAATGTACCAACTGAAGTGATTTGTTAGTTAGCAGAGTCCTTCCTCATGTTAAGGAAAAGCTGTTTATACTAGTAATGGAATTGTCACATCTCTTCTCAAAGGTGGTAGGCAAATTAGAACACCTGAAAAACCCAAGCTCTGGGGTGGGAAATAACTCTTAAGATAAATGCAATAAGCTCCAACTATAAATGTACAAGACTTGACCAGTCAACTGGTCAGTCTGGCTCTAAATTTCTAGGTGCTGTGAAAATTGGCAAGTGCTGAGGTAGCAGTGGCAGGATCGTGAATAGAAACAGCACAGATTCGAGAGAAAGGAGTGATGCTGTGGGCGAAAACGCATGGTCGCTTTAGCCTCCTTTATTTCGTTTCAGCCAGGATTTAGCCAGGCTAGAATGCATGCATTTCGCCGAACGTGCATTCGATCCTGGCTGAAACAGGGAATAAAGGAGGCTAAAGCGACCATGCGTTTTCGCCCAAGTCTCCGGAGTAGTGCAGACTGTGATGCTAATTTAGTGATGTCAAGACAGCTTGATACCATTAAATACATACTTAGTATGGTGGAAGCATTTTGTATTGTACCACTTCAGACTGCATATGGGGGAGAGGCTAACTTCTTTTGGGGTGCTATCTCCATATCAATAACTCCCCTGCATGGTATTGAACTATCAAGGCCATGGGAAGCGAGGTTGTCCTCGACCTTTCTTTCTGGTGTGTTTGTTTCCTCCTCCTGTAAAAAGCGACTGGCACATTTCTCCTCACAGAGGCACCCGGCCAAGTGGGTACAACAAGGAAAGGATGAATGGCAGGAGTAAGAAAGCATGTTGTAAACATGGAAAACTGCCTCGATCTTTAGGGTTGCCAGAGATCAGTTCCCCTGGAGAAAATGGGCTGCTTTGGCAATTGGACTCTATGGCATCGAAGTCCCTCCCCAAACCCCACCCTCCTGAGTCGCCGCCCCAAAAATCTCCCACCGGTGGCTAAGAGGGACCTGGCAACCCTATCGATCTTGCCATCTTTGCATTTAAAGACAGAACACCACATAGTTTCATTTCTTCCTCTGTTGCTGTTCTCGCTTACTGAAGATGAAATCACAACGGGATTTCCCATTGATCGGACAGTTTGTAGGGGTGGGGCCTTGGTTCAGTGGTAGAGCACCTGCTTTAAATGCAGAAAGTCCAAGGCTCAATCCCCAGCCTCCCCAGTTAAAATGGATCAAGCAGTAGGTCACATGAAAGCCCTGGGCCTGAGATCCTGGCGAGCCACTGCCAAGCAAAGCAGACAATACGGCTCTTGATAAGACAGACAGTCTGCCTCACTATGGGGGAGCTTCATGTGTTCTTGGCTGAAAATTTAAATAATGAGCTGCTTTTTGGAGAAATTATATATATATATAATGTCAGTTTGACAAGTCTAATTGCCCCATTATCAACTGAATTTGCATACTGTTGTTTGCCACTGTTTGTTCTGTCTTACAATAAATTTGCTTACTTGTGTAGTCTTAAGCGTCTATTCTGGGTTGTCGTTTTTTTAAACTTAATTTTGAAAAGGCACATTTCTCAGGAATCGTAAAGCACCCAATAACCTTCTTCAGCTGATATGTTTTCACTTTTGTTAACTTACATGTTCACTTAAAGGAATGGCTGAGGGGAGATAATTTCATTTGAAGAACACACAACAGCTTAAATGTTTGGTTTTTTAGCTCTTTCTAACTGACTGTCTGCCTGTTGTGGGGAGGGGGCGGGAAGCTGGTTTGATTTTTCCTTAAGTGGTAAAGAAAGTTGGCATATAAAAACCAACTTTCCTTCCTTCCTTCCTTCCTTCCTTCCTTCCTTCCTTCCTTCCTTCCTTCCTTCCTTCCTTCCTTCCTTCCTTCCATTTCATGATCCTGAGGAGCTGATACAACACTTGATTTGTTTTAGCAATAACATGCCACCGTAGTAGAACAGAAGCAACACAGCTCAGGGAACTAAGAGTGTTATATGAAGAAAAACAGTGCTTCACATGCGGAAGGATGGTTTCTACAGAAGGAAGAGTCTGTAACAAAGTCACCAAAGGTACAGCTGCATCGGAACTTGGTAAGTGCAGCTTGTGTGTCCTGTTTTCATCCTTCTATGTCAGTTAAGGGTGCTAAACTGCAGACGAAAATGGAAGTTACAGCTGAAGGGCTGTCATATAGAGGAGGGAGCCCAGTTGTTTTCTGTTGCCCCAGAAGGTCGGACCAGAAACAACGGGTTGAAATTAAACCAAAAGAGTTTAGAAGAATTTTCTAACAGAGTGGTTCCTCAGCGGAACAGACTTCCTCTGGAGGTGGTGAGCTCTCCTTCCTTGGAGGTTTTTAAGAAGAGGTTATATGGCCATCTGTCAGCAATGCTGATTCTGTGACCTTAGGCAGATCATGAGAGGGAGGGCATCTTGGCCATCTTCTGGGCATGGAGTAGGGGTCACTGGGGGTGTGGGGGGGAGGTAGTTGTGAATTTCCTGTATTGTGCAGGGGGTTGGACTAGATGATCCTGGTGATCCCTTCCAATTCTATGATTCAATGAGATCTAAAATGAAGAGGTGAGCTGTGACTCATGAAAGCTCATATCCTGTAAGAAATTTTGTTAGTCTTTAAGGCAGTACTAGACCCTTGTTCTTTTCTACTGGTATTTTACTACTAGTGAGGATTCTAGTACTCATCCAACATGTGTTAAGTAGTGCTGCTGGTTGCCGATACAAGAGGCAACCTCCAGCCCTGGAGATCTGTACTCCCTCTGCCACTCTGTGGAGCAGCAGGAGCAAAACGGGGAGCAGAAATTGGTGGTGTGTGATGCTCTAGCAATTTATCTATGGTAAAAGCCCTTGACGTTTGGGAAATTCTTAGCGTGTCAGTGACCCCGTGACATCCCTTCTGGCTCCAAAACCAGAAGCGGCACTCTGGCATCACTTACTCTTATTTTTGCAGTCTCCACCCTCATTCTGCTCCTGCAGATTTAGTGTTTTAAGTTCGCATCAGAGTAGATTCCCAGGTCAGCCTAGCCCACTTAATGTTGCCATCTTGGGATCTCATTTAACCGTTGACTGGTGTTAGTAAAGGTAGTCCCCTGTGCAAGCTCCGGGTCATTCCTGACCAATGGGGTGACGTCACATACCGTCGTTTACTAGGCAGACTATGTTTACGGGGTGGTTTGCCACTGCCTTCCCCAGTAGTCTTCCCTTTACCCCCAGCAAGCTGGGTACTCATTTGACTGACCTCAGAAGGGTGGAAGGCTGAGTCAACCTTGAGCTGGCTACCTGAAACCGACTTCTGTCGGGAACGAACTCAGATTGTGAGCAGAGCTTGGACTGCCATACTGCAGCTTACCACTCTGTGGCACAGGGCCACGGGGACTGGTGTTAGGTTAACAGAAAACAACAGAAATATTTAGAAAATTAAGTTTGTTAATGTTTTTTTTTAAAAAAAACTAATATACACACACACACACACACACATACACTATTAAATAGGCTACAGAGTTATTGGCTCTGCTCTTATTTCTAGTTCTTGTTTTGTTTGAGGCACACTGAACTAGTCAAATATGGTTAATAGCAGCAGCCTCGTATCATCTGGGGAGGGTGACTGCAGCACCGCCAGGTCACCTGGGGAAATTACCCCTTCTTGAAGTGGCCCTCTTGCAAATTAAGCTGCTGATCAATCATTTTATTTTCCTTTAGTGGCCACATTGCACCAGGAAACATTATAGCTTAGCAGATTCTTACAGCTTAATATATGTAAACTGAGGCCAGATTTGTGCATTAGCACTGCAACGTGGTAGCTGTTTTCATCCCACTGTGCTATGCCAGGAATACCTGTAAAGAGGATCCACATGGACAGCGGGAATGACAGACTTTCTTCCTTACCAATGGCCTGTCACCCCCCCCCCCCGGGGAGAGGTGGGCAGGAATGCCATCATTCATTGAACCCTTGTTGATCATAGAATAATAGAATTGGAAGGGACCACCCTAGTCCAACCCACTGCACAATGCAGGACTTTCACATCTACCTCCCGAACACACCCCCAGTGACCCCTGATGTGGACAGGATTATCATCCACTCCCCCACACATCACTGCTGAGGCTTGGAAGCGGCTGTCCTGTAGCACTGCTAGTGTATGAACGGGGCCAGAAGTCAGCTCTCAGGGCTGACACAGATGTAACCTAAGATCTATGAACAGGTCTTCCCATTTTTCCCCTGGATGCTGAATAGGTGTTGTGTGGGAGAAGCCCAAATTGGGGCTGGGGTGGGATCTAGCTCTTTCTGTCTTCATTGTTTTCCCCCCCAACTTTTACACATATACAAAAAATTTTACCGAAATAAGGTCACAGATATCCTGATGTCCTATCTAGCTTGGCCTTCAGTGGACGAACTGGCTGCCTTGTTTCATACTAGAAGTTGCATGTGCAAAACGTTTGTTTTCTATATCCATTGTTCTGAATGTCTCCCATCAGGCTTGATCTGGACGTAAGCATGCTCTTAAGGGGCCTGGAGTTCCTTGTTTTTCCCACATTAGACTCCTTCCCTTCTTGCAAGAGGGAACACCCAAAATATTTTTCTTTATACTGAGACTTAATACACATGTAAATACTTCTAGAGAACCTTGGCTTCCATTTTCTGTATTACTATACTACAACTAGGACAATTAATGCAAAGCAAAAACAACCCTCCCCCCGCAAAAAAAACTTTCAGTGACACGTTCCACATGTTGATTAAACTGAGATACCTACTATCTGTGTCCCTAGTATTTTATCCAAAGATAAACAGCTCCATAAGGCAAGGAGTATCAATTAAGAGGATGATCCAGATCAATTCAGAAAACTCATTTTTATATGGGTCCAGAATTTTCCCTAACAATGGCTAACTATCCCACCTGTGAGGGCTCACAGTCAGCGTGGTGTAGTGGTTAAGAGCGGTGGTTTGGAGCTGTGAAGTCTGATCTGGAGAACTGGGTTGGATTCCCCACTCCTCCACATGAGCGGCGAAAGCTAATCCGGTGAACAGGGTTAGTTTCCCCACTCCTACACATGAAGCCTGCTGAGTAACCTTGGGCCAGTCACAGAGCTCTTAGAACTCTCTCAGCCTCACCTATTTCACAGGATGTCTGTTGTGGGGAGGGTAAGGGAAGGCGATTGTAAACCGGTTTGAGTCTCCCTTCAGTGGTAGAGAAAGTCGGCACATAAAAACCAACTCTTCTTCTCATAATTTTGGAATAACGTACAAGATCCATCCATGTACCCACTATAATCACACAATTTTTTTGTTGATACATTCTTGTAACTTCCAATCACATCTATGAACATCACTAGTAATTACCACTTTCTCATCTGTATAATTATCTATTGGCCTTCAACCGGTACACTTCATCTTTCATTCTGTATCATCCCTTTGTTCCTGGCTGGGCTGTTCTCACCACATGGAAGCACTCCTTGCTCCTGAATTAGGGATATGTCTTAGAGGTATCTATTGACATAAACCCTATCGCTTACAAACAGTTCTTTATTCAACACAGAAAAGTATCTTTTGGTACCCAGCCAACTCTGGTTCTGGCAGGCAGAAGTACCTTCCGCCAGCCAAAGTCAGCATTCCTTGCTAGACCTGTGACAACCTGCAGATTATTTGCCGATAAACAGCTCCATCCTCATTATGGTTTCTAATCTGACCTTCTGCTGAATAAATCACTCCCAGATCTCTTTCTTTTCCTTGTAACCGCTGATGTGTGCTTTTCTGAAGACAAAGGCACAAGACATTAATCTCAACTGAGATGAAACATTTTCAGGAATGAGTTTTTGCATTGGCAATGGCTTGTTTTGAGTTCAGGGCACAGTTTAATGGTTCACATCAGGAGTTAATGAGAAAACAGATATGAATGCAGATTTCCCTGGAAAACAGGCTATGTGTGAAATAACCATTCCAATTAGACTTAATGATGCCATCTTGGGTTTCTCCAACCAACACTGCATAGCACAGATAAGGAGGTCTGGGAACTGATCAGGTAACTGAATACCTACCTACACAGATGATACAGCTGCTAACCCAAACCTTACAATGTGGGTCACACTGAACAGATGTAAAGTGATTGGTGGAGGCAATTTCAAGCAGAGAAACAGCCAGCAAAAGGGGGATACTGTGAACTTTCCCCCCACTATAATTTCTCCTTGCTGTTTTTCTCATAATTTCCCCATATTTCCAGTCTTGGAAACAGGCTAGGAGAAAAGTGTTTAAGGGAAAACATTTTGGGGATGGGAAAGTGGTCCAACACCCTTTTTCAGCCCATGGGGCTTTTGCCTGATATTGCATGCTGAACTACAGTTGCCTCAATCCAACTTCTAAGACATAGATCACTACTTAATGTGTTATTTCATGAGAGCCAGCGTGGTGTAGTGGTTAAGATCGGTGGTTTGGAGCGGTGGAGTGAGTCTGATCTGGAGAACTGGGTTTGATCCCCCACTCCACCACATGAGCGGCGGAGGCTAATCTGGTGAACTGGATTTGTTTCCCCGTTCCTACACACAAAGCCAGCTGGGTGACCTTGGGCAGGTCATTCTCTCTCAGCCTCACCTACCTCACAGGGTGTCTGTTGTAGAGAGGGGAAGGTAAGGTGATTGTAAGCCAGTTTGATTCTCCCTTAAGTGGCAGAGAAAGTCGGCATATCAAAACCAACTCTTCTTCTTCAACACTTGCGGTCAACTGGTTCTTTAGCTGTCCAATACCACTGTTGGTTACCTGTGTTGGGATGTCATGTCTCTTCCTGCGCTGATGTGAAGGTGAGCATTGCACATCAGTCTTTTGCATGTGAATATACAGCTCTTGATCCTTTCAAAGCTGTGCACCGATACCATATATTCTTTACCTGGGAAAACCATGCTTGCGGTGGGAAGTACCATCAAGTCGCAGTCGACATATGGTCACCCAGTAGTGTTTTCTAGGCAAGAGATGAACACAGGTGGTTTACCATCCCCAGCCTCTGTGTAGCAACCCTTGGTGGTCTCCCATCCAAATACTAACCAGGGCCAAACCTGCTTAGCTTCCAAGGTCTGACAAAACTGGGCTAGCCCGGGCCATCCAGTACAGGGCAGAATAGACAATATTGACCTTGATAGACCAGTGGTCTCAGTATAAGGCAGCGCTGTGTGTTCTTTTGCTTCCCATTAGTTTTTTTTTTATTATTAATTTCATTTTAATTTAAATGTATTTATGTTATGGCTGTATTTATTATACCTTACCCTCCAAACCAGTAGGACCTGAGGATGGGTTACAGCAATAAGATGAAGCAGCTTTCGGAGCAGAAATGTGTCATGAAAAATAAACACACACCAGCGTGGTGTAGTGGTTAAGAGCGGTGGTTTGGAGTGGTGGAGTCTGATCTGGAGAGCTGGGTTTGATTCCCCACTCCTCCACATGAGCGACGGAGGCTAATCTGGTGAACTGGATTTGTTTCCCAACTCCTACACACGAAGCCAGCTGGGTGACCTTGGGCTAGTCACAGGTCTCTTAAGGATCTCTCAGCCCCACCTACCTCACAGGGTGTCTGTTGTGGGGAGGGGAAGGGAAGGTGATTGTAAGCTGGCTTGAGTCTCCCTTAAGTGGTAGAGAAAGTCGGCATATAAAAACCAACTCTTCTCCTCCTCCTCCTCCTCCTCCTCTTCCTCCTCCTCTGCTTTAAATTATCCCTTCCTGAAGCTCCTTTTCCTTTTATGTTTCAGTAAAACAAAAACTAGCATTGGGACCTGCTGTACATGGTTGCACATAACCCCTAAGGAAACCTCAGTTCATCTGCGTGGCTTCTATGCAGTCCCACATTGGGACTGCGCAGGCCAGCCACGGATAAGATTTGTCAGCTTCTAGCAAAATCTAAGAGAGTGCTCCCCCTCCCCTTGGGGCATGCAATCTTCCCGCCCCTTGGTCACATAACCCAAGGGGGAGGAAGCACTCTTCCCTCCAGTTCTCTTTCTGCCGCCACAGAGAGAGAACGGGTTAGCTTTGTCTCTAGCCATAGAGTCCAAGAAAGCTCCACTTTTCAAAAAATGTACCTCTTGTGGTACCAAGATGGCGAAGACTGATCCTCACCTTGAATGCCTCCTTTGCTTGGGGGAAGGCCATATTCCTGCAACTTGTAAAAGTTGCTCCAAACTCACCAACAAGGCCTTGAGGGTTCAGTCAACTCGCCTGCTCTCTCATCTTTACAAGGAGTCTCTTCGTCCACGAGGTCAATCTGCTGAGCCTGGTCCTTCGACCGGTAAGCCACAATCCGAAGCGGGTCCCCCAACAACGGGGTGGCCCTTCTAAGAAGCCCTCGTCGGTCGTTGTTCATCCAGCAAAGTTTATTGCCCCGGGTTCGCAAGATGGCCGCGGCTCTTCGCGCCATGCGTCCCGCTCCAGATCGCCTCGGCGCTGATCACCTTCGCGTTCGCCGAAGTCTCTTCGACACCGATCACCCTCGGCATTTCCTCGACGCCGATCTCAAACCAAAGTGTCTCACCCGTCAGCATCGCTCGCCTCCGAAGTAGCTGCACAGCAGCCCATTACCATCGAGGATTCGCCTCCTCATTCCCTGTCTACCCCCTCGGTTCCATGTCCGAGCAGGGCCCAGGAAGACTCGGCTGAGTTCAAGCAGCACCTCCTTCATCTCTACAAGGATGTGCCTCCGGTGCATATAAAGTCCCCACGGCCTGATGATAAAGGGCCTCGGGCAGAACCTGCAGAGCTCCAGGTCGCTGCCGCTCAACCACCCCCTCCTGTGAGAGCTCAACAAGACTCCCAGCAGTCAGTCGAAAAGGCCAAAGTGGAGTCGCCGAAAGGTTCGTCCCATCTCGAACCTGACCAACGGCCTCGGCGTCGATCGACTTCTCGACGCCACTCTCGAAGTCCGGCTTCGTCCAGATCCAGTCGGCGTCGGTCTACTTCGCGCCGTCGCCGCCCTACCCGTCGGAGCTGATCCTCTTCTTGACATCGATCCGCCCGTCGGAGTCGATCCGCTTCCCGCAGACGTCGGTCATCCTCTCGTCGGAGCCAATCTACCGGTCGGAGCCGTTCCTCTCATCGGAGCCGATCCCATCGTCGGAGCCGTTCCTCTCGTCGGAGTCGTTCGTCCCGTCGGAGCCGATCCTATCGTCGGAGCCGATCTCGTCGGCACCGATCTACCTCTTGCCGCTCCCAATCTCATCGGTCTTCATCCAGACAGTCTTCTTCCGGACATAGCCGTTCACTCCGCTCACGTACACCAGCCGTTCAACAACGCCATTCATCATCTAAACAGTCAATCACCAGACATAGCCGTTCACTTTGCTCACATGGTCCAGTTGTTCAACCTCGTCGTTCATCATCCAAACAGCCAACCACCAGACATAGCCGTTCACTTCGTTCATTCAGTCCAGCCATTCAGAGGCGTCGTTACTCGTCTAGGAGCCGGTCTCCCTCTCGTCGGCGCCGAGATGTTTCTCGACGCCGATATCCTACTCCTTCCGTCTACTCGGGCTCTTCGGTCGACCGCTGTCGTCACCGTCGCTCCCGTTCACGTTTGCCTTCTGGAGGCTCTCGTCGGCGTCGACAATTGCCATCTCGCCATCCGGATGATCATTCCAAGGATTCCGTTCGTCCAAGGCAAGCGTCGCTTCGCAAGCCTCATCTATCCAGGTCTCCTTCTATGTCAAGGAACACTGATCCATCCGAGTATGATGCCTCCTTGAGGATGAGGAATCCCACGCTTCAGTTCCCTCACCCGAGGACACTGTGGAGGACTCTAAGCCAGTTTCCCCTATGGGGGACGTTCACTTATACGCGGAACAATTAATCCGCATGGCGAAAGCTCTTAAAATTGATTTTAAACTGGAGGATTCCGGTCGTATGAAGGTCAAAAGGCAACCTCTGACACATAGTTACTCAAAACAGGAGAATCTGCTACAAGCAGAGGCGTGGCCCATTTGGCTGCCTGGTCCTTTGTCCTCCGAGTCCTCAGCTCCCAAGGCAGGGCCCATGACGCTAAGCCTGCCTCAGTCCCCTCGTCCACCAAAAGAGTAGAGAATTGATATAAGATTCGCAGAAAAGGTGGAGAATTCCTCTACCAGCATCCCCCTCCTAATTCCGTTATAGTGGAGGCTTTGCCTGGTAAATATAGGTCAGGAGCACATTCCTCTCCACAGGATAGAGAGGGTCGCAAACTAGATATCCTTGCTAGAAAAATTTATACCCCTAGTGCGGTAGGCCTCCGCATTTCCAACTTCCTTGCAGTCATGACCAGATATCAGTACTCCCTTTGGGATCGTGTATCCCCTCAAATTTCCATCCTTCCTGATGACCAGCGCCCTCGGCAGTAGCCATTCAGTCCGAGGGCATGTCTTTAGCAAGGCAGCAGCTCACGGCAGCACGCCATGTGGCGGACTTGTCCAGTAAAGCCATTGCTTCCGCCATAGCCATCTGCAGACACGCTTGGCTGCGTCAATCTGCGCTCCCCTATGATACTAGGGCACGTATCGAAGACCTTCCGTTTGAAGGGCTGTCCCTATTTAGCGACCAAACAGATACCTTCCTGGATCGCTTGAAAAAGAATAAGACAAATGCAAAGTCTCTAGGGATTGCCCCTCAGGCGCCTGATTTCAAGTGGCATTATTTTGGCCGACAAGCCAACCAACCTTCCCGCCCATACCGTTTTCAAGGGTCTTTCACACAACCTTCTTTCCGTCCTTCCTTTCCTCGCCCTCAGCACGAAAGGAAGTTCCAAAACCTAGGGTCCGCAAGGTCCTAGAGGGTCTCTAGGCCGTTTCAACAAACTGAAACAGGCATGACTAGACGTGTCCATTGGTTTTCGTGATCGCCTGTCTGATTTCTTCCATGCTTGGCTTGCAATTACCAGTGATGTCTGGGTTCTGAAAATAATAAATGTCGGTTACTTCATAGAGTTTCTTATGTTACCTCCACATAGGCCCTTGGCCCGCTCTCTGTCACCCGCCCCTGACCTACTTGTACAAGAGGTTGACAGTCTCCTCTCTAAGGGGGCTATTTCAGAGGTTCCATCTGCCGACCAGAACCGCGGGTTTTACTCCCGCTTTTTTCTTGTGGATAAAAAGGGGGGAGGCGCCCTATCCTGGATCTCCAGGACCTTAATGTCTTTATTAAGACCAGAAAATTTCGTATGCTCTCGCTCCCAGAAGTGCTTCCCCTCCTGGACAGGCACATGTGGTTCACGGTGCTAGATCTCCGCGATGCTTACTTCCACATCGCGATTCACACAGAGTGTCGCCAATACCTGAGGTTTGAATGTAACGGAAAATGTTACCAGTACAATGTTACCCTTCGAGTTATCTACGGCCCCCAAGACCTTTACAAAGTGCCTTGCAGTTGTGGTAGCTCACCTTGCCCTGAAGGGTTGTGTAATATTTCCCTACCTCAACGATTGGTTAATCGTGGGTCCTTCTCAATCACAGTTGGCCACGCAAGTGGATTTAGTCCTTGCAGTCCTTAATAATCTGGGTCTTTTAGTTAATTTTTCCAAGTCCAAACTTGTCCCTGCACAGGTACAGACCTTCATTGGAGCGCGTTTGGATGCCAAACAAGCCATGGCCTTCCTCCCTGTTCAAAGAGGTCGCGCCATCCAAAAATTGGTGGCCAAGTTCACTAAGAAACGCTTTCAGACAGCCTACCATATACAGCAGTTGTTAGGCCTCATGGCCTCCACCACGGCTGAGGTGGAGTTTGCATGACTTTGTATGCGCCCGCTCCAAAACTGGTTCCTCCGGGCGTTCAGGCTCAATGTCGACTCCCAGTACAAATGCCTATCCATCCCCAGATATGTCATTGCTTCCCTGCAGCGGTGGGCGTATGACATCAACATCATCTCAGGCGTCCCCTTTCATTGTCCTTCCCCTGAGAGGTACCTGTTCACAGATGCTTCCCTTTCTGGATGGGGTGCTCATTGTGGTAACCTTACGTCACGGGGTACATGGTCACATTTAGAATCCCGGTTGCACATAAATTTATTAGAGCTTCGTGTCATCCGTCTCGCTCTGTCTTCATTTGCAGGGCACCTGGACAGACATCACATTCAGATCGCTACGGACAGCTCCACTGCCCAGTATTATATAAACAAGCAGGGCGGCACAGGGTCCGTTTCGCTCTCCAAAGAGGCCAGCGACATTTGGGAATGGGCCATAGCTCATCACGCTACTCTCATAGCAATTCACATCGCAGGCAAGAGCAACACGTTAGCGGACGCTCTGAGTCGCCTTCCCAATCAAACGCACGAGCTCACCTTAAGCGATGAATGTCTCCACCAAATATTCCGACAGTGGGGTTACCTGCAAGTAGACATTTTTGCAACACACCTCAACACCGTGTGTCGCAGGTTTTATTCGAGGGCGGGAGCCAGCGCGGGCTCATTGGGGGATACCTTTCAGATGATTTGGAACTGGGCTCTCTTTTATCTCTTTCCCCCATTCCCTCTACTTCACAAGGTCCTAGCCAAGTTGAACCACGACAAGACAGATGCCATCATTGTCACTCTGTTTTGGCCCAGGAGGTCGTGGTTCGCAGTGCTCATGTCACTTGTGCAAGGGAACTATATCCTTCTCCCGAAGGATCCCTCCCACTCCCCCCCAGGCCTACAACTCACTGCCTGGAGGGTGCGGCCCCAGGGCAGTGGTCTGACAGGGTAGCTAAGGTCTTATTGCACTCCTTAAAGTCCTCCATGAGACGATCTTATGACGCAAAATGGAGACATTTTTCTGATTGGGCTAAAAGTCAAAGATGTTTCGCCAATTACTTGCCCACTGTCTGTTGTGTTTGATTATCTGCTAACCCTCAAAGATGATGGTTTATCTCATTCATCCATTAAAGTTTATTTATCCGCAATTTCGGCTTTTCACTCAGATATCGACTCCTTTTCAGTCTTTTCTCATCCCCTTTCCAAAAGGTTTTTGAGAGGTCTCACTAATTTGTATCCTCCCGTCACTCTGCCCGTTCCTCAGTGGAGTCTTTCCTTAGTACTTTCTCAACTCATGAGACCTCTGTTTGAGCCATTGGCCACCTGTGAAATGGCTCTGCTATCGTTTAAGGCGGACGTTTTGGTCTCAATTACCTCAGCAAGGAGGGTGAGTGACTTATCAGCACTCTCACACTCCCCTCCTTATACTACGTTCCACTTGGATAGGGTGGTACTGAAGCCAAAGATCTCTTTTTTACCCAAGGTAGTATCAGCCTTTCACCTTACCCAGGACATTGTCCTCCCGGTTTTTCCCCCTCACCCATCCTCAGATGCTGATAGGGCGTTACACTCCCTCGATGTCAGAAGAGCCCTCCTTTTTTACATTAAGAGGTCTCAGACCTTTCGTAAGGACGATAACCTTTTTGTTTGCTTCGGGGGTCACCGTAAAGGTCGTCGTGCTTCTCCTCAGACTCTCTCGAGGTGGATCACATCTACCATCAAATTGGCCTAAGATCTTGCTCACCAAGAATGCCTTCCTATGATTAAGGCACACTCTACCAGAGCGTATGCGGCTTCCATCGCCTTTTCTTCAAAGATAGATCTCCGGGACATCTGCAAGGCTGCCACCTGGTCCACTCCCTCCACGTTTATGAATCACTACGCTGTGGATGTGGACTCAGCGAGAGATGCAGCCGTGGGACGTGCCGTGCTGCAGTCTTTATTTCAGTGACTGTCCCACACCCACCGTCCTGGTAAGCGAGCTCGCTACTCTCCCAATGTGGGACTGCATAGAAGCCACGCAGATGAAAAACAGAGTTTCACTTACCTGTAACTGTTGTTCATCTGGTGGATCTTCTATGCAGGCACACATCCCTCCCTCCTTCCCCGCTGTGGGACCTTTCCGCTAGTCCAAGTGGTTGGTTCCGTGGCGGCAGGTTGGAGAACTGGAGGGAAGAGTGCTCCCTCCCCCTTGGGTCATGTGACCAAGGGGCGGGAAGATTGCATGCCCCAAGGGGAGGGGGAGCACTCTCTCAGATTTTGCTAGAAGCTGACAAATCTTATCCATGGCTGGCCTGCGCAGTCCTAATGTGTGCCTGCATAGAAGATCCACCAGATGAACAACAGTTACAGGTAAGTGAACCTCTGTTTTTTTATATGCAACTATCTTTTTCCCTAAGCATCAGTTTTGACCGGGCCTTGGTATCAATCAGTCAAAAGGCTCTGACAGGTCCGTCCTAGTCCCAGGTGTATTGCTCCTGTGAAGAACGTGCTACAGCGTTCCTGAGGTTGAAAAGCTCATCACATGCAGCATTAGATGGCCATGACAGCTGTACTGATCAATCAAAAACTCTGACATGTCTTTCCTGGTCTTTCGGCAAGTCACCCTCTGAAAGGTTTCTAGGAAATCGGTTGCAGGAATATCACATAGCATGTGGGCTGTGTTTCTTTGCCTTTGCAGCATCAACAAAAATCTGCACAATTTTCCAGTGTGTTTATGCAGCTTAGACTTTAGCTCACATGAAATACATTTTATACACAGAAAATAGCAGGAGGCCCATATAAATCCTCCCAGATTTTTTTTACTTTAGGAAGGAAGCAGAGCTGAGCATCCCACAGAGACCTTTATTGAGTTTTAACATGGGGAAATCACAGTTAAAGAGGCGCACAGAGAGTAAAAAAATCTGCTAACGATATTAAAAGAGATCTCTGAATTGCTGACACACACCCATTCTCAAGCAGTTTTGGCTAACTGTTCTTGAAGAGACTGTCAACAGTGCTTTCAATTCCTTTCCAGTCAGCGCTTCCAACAGAAAAGTCATGTAAGGCTTTCCTAAGGAATGAAATCCATTTTGTTCATCACAGCGGGGCCTGGAGCAGGCCAGACTCGGGATATTTTATGTTCTGGTGGCAGGACCCCCTCAGAGTTCACAGGGCTGGATGACTTCACTCCAACATCCCCATCTTGGCCTGGAGGCTTCTAGAATTTGCAGGTCAACATCTCCCCTGCTCAATGTACCCTGTAGTTTTAAAATTAATTTATTCAGACTAGATCTAGGCCTAGCTGTATCTGTAGGGTTGCCAACCTCCAGGTACTAGCTGGAGATCCCCTGCTATTACAACGATCTCCAGCTGACAGAGATCCGTTCCCCTGGAGAGAATGGCTGCTTTGGCAATTGGACTCTATGGCATTGAAGTCCCTCCCCTCCCCAAAGCCGCCCTCCTCAGGCTCCGCCCCCAAAACCTCCCGCCGGTGGCAAAGTGGGACCTGGCAACCCTATGTATCTGATTTATTTCAGTTGCTACAGCAGAGAAATAATCTCACAGCGCCATCTGAGGCAGAGTTGCCCCATTCCAAGCACACTGACTTTAATGGATTTAGAAGGCTGTAACTTTGCTTAGGAGGGCAGTAGGTTAGCCATTGTAACATACACTGTTACAGTGATGAATTCCTCTTAGGAGCCGGAAGAGGAATTGTACGTGTCTGTTCATTAATTACCACATTTCCCCAGAACTTCTGTAAACGAAATATGGACAGAAGGGCTAGATTACATTCTCGTCAGTATTCTAATAAATTACATTGGAAAAACTGAGTCCTGTGTGTCCAATTGAGCCAAGTTTGCCAACGTCTGCTTGGAAAACACCTGGAGATTTTGCGGGGTGGAGCTTGGGGAGGGTGGGGTTTGGATAGGGGATGGACATCAGCAGGATATAATGACATACAGTTTACCTTCCAAAGCAGCCATTTTCTCCAGGGAAACATCTCTTGTTGTCTGGAGATAAATTGTAATAATTAGAGATCTCCGGTCCCCACCTGGAGGTTGGCAAACATAGGAATCCTTGCCCTGTTGGCCTCTATGGTAAAAGGTTCTTAGGGGGATTAGAGGTTTTATTAGTTTGATCTGATCTTCAACAGATCCCACCTGCAGCCTGAAATGGTACAGTCTAAAATTTAGCAGAGGGGCTGTGGCTCAGTGGTAGAGCATCTGATTGGCATGCAGAAGGTCCCAGGTTCAATCCCCGGCATCTCCAGTTAAAGGGAGTAGGCAAGTAGGTGATGTGAAAGACCCCTTCCTGAGACCCTGGAGAGCCGCTGCCGGTCTGAGCAGACAATACTGACTTCGATGGACCAAGGGTTTGATTCAGTATAAGGCAGCTTCATGTGTTCATGTGTGTTCACTGTTCCTCGCCGACCCCATCTCATTCAGCACAATATCAAGATTGACTAATTTTCACACCTACCATGTTTATCTAATAAGCACATTTTGCCACTGCACTCATATCTGGGGCTTTTGTTTGGCAATCAGACTGAAGTGAGACATCGACACCACAGGGAACAGTGTCATCACTCTCTGTTCTTTGAACTCCAGTAGCTTGCTCTTTGTTGAGAGCAGCTGCTGCCAGTTGATTGCACAGAAAGCCCGAGCCCTGAAGAAGTATTTTTAATGTGTGTATTCTCAGGAGACTATTGCTGGAAAACCACCAGCAACTTTGTGCTTTATGGAACCATCATGTACAATGGTTCAGAGTCACAGAGCCAGAGTGTGATTATTTATCCAGCATGGGTCTAGCAACGGCTTTTCCAAAGACAGCTAAATGGAGCCTCCATGCTCAGACGCAATGCATCTCTCAATACCACCAGAACAAATAGCGATCCCAGCAACAAATGGCAGGAGAAGGCCCTAGGGTGTTAATGTCCAGAGGCCTCTTTCTGGCCATGGCTAGACTAGATCAACAAGCTGGACATTAGTGCTTAAAAAGAAGCCTTTTTAACAGACAGTGGGTAGCCATATTTCATAACCCCTTAGTCCAAAGGCACTGAGCCTCCCTAAAAAATGGTGGAGATGTTGCATGGGAATATAGGAGCAGCTCTCCCATTCCCCATAATGGCTGATTGTTCTGCCTGTAGACATACCCATAAGAGGAGGTGAAAGGAGGCTGTGGAAGTGGATTGTGCCATGGTTGCAAGGTTAGTTTCATCACAAAACACTTCTGCTTTAAACGTTTAAAAACTTAGGCAACGTGGGAGGTTTTGTTTTTATATAGTTATTTAAAACGGGAAAGGATATTTGTTACCTAGCCACTGGCCTTTGTAACCTAGCCACCTGCCTTTGTTACCTAGCCACTGACCTTTGTTATCTAGCCACTGACAACCAAAGCTCAGCAGGTTAAAGGAGGGCTGAAATCACAGCAAGATCTTCAGCTGGAGAAACCAAATTCAGCAGGAGGCATCCATTGATGCACAGGCAAATCACACAACAGACACATTTTGTTTGTACTTAGTCCAAAAACACTGGACAAATATATAACCAAATTAGTAGGCTAATGATTGCACAGGCAGTGCTACACCTCTTTAACATGAATTAGGCTGTTACCGCATTAGGTATTCCCAGCGATGTATTAAGAGTTTGAAAATGTTATAAAAAATACTGTTCGCACTTTCTATGTATCCCACCGATGTATTAAGAGTTTGAAACTGTTAATAAAAAATACTGTTCGCACTTTGGCCCCTTTAGCTGTGAAGACGTCTTCCAACCATTTTTTAGCCGTGGCATCCAAAAACCCTTTTAAAGCAATGTTTTTTATAACATTTTAAAACTCTAAATACATTGCTGGGAATGCCTAGTGCGGTAACAGCCTTAGTTTCTGAAGAACACCATGTAAAATCCATATTTTAAAAAGCGTATTGAATTATATTTATGGTTAATACAGACTTTCGATCTTGTCTGTTCCTAGGGAAACAGCAATAAGATTTTAATCAAAAAGTCCCACTTTCTGCGTGCTACTCAGAATATCCAATTAGTATCTCAAACTGTAATACAGTTGGTTTCAACATTGCAAGCTGAAACAGGAAATTTTGACAAAGTTTAGTAGAGAGAAAAAATATTGTTTGAGCTTGCAAAGAGAGAGAGAAAGATTCTCTGGCTACAAGACAATGGCTGAGAGCAGTTGGCATGTGAAGCCTGTCTTCAGTGCTGCTATTTTCAGAAAAATAGTTAACAAACACTGGTGATAAATCTCTCTCTCTCTTTAAAAAAGCCATTTCCCAAATGTCAGTCACACTGCTGCGTGACCAAGAAGCAGACTATAGAGCGTGGCTAAGCACATGGGCTAAGTTTAAGATTCCCAAGAGGTCTGAAGAAAAAAATGCCCTGTCCAGAGTCTTAATGTATGGACACGGGCAAGTAAAGCTTTTCATGGCATGGAAGTAAATAATACATATGTAAGTACTGACCTGAGTTCAATCCCAACAGAAGTTGGTTTCAGGTAGCTGGCTCAAGTTTGACTCAGCCATCCGTCCTTCCGAGGTCGGTAAAATGAGTACCCAGCTCGCTGGGGGTAAAGGGAAGATGACTGGGGAAGGCACTGGCAAACCACCCCGTAAACAAAGTCTGCCTAGTAAACGTCGGGATGTGACGTCACCCCATGGGTCAGGAATGACCCGGTGCTTGCACAGGGGACCTTTACCTTTTTAAGAAATGTCAAGTCACAACTGACTTACGATGACCCCAGCAAGGGGCTTTCGAAGCAGAGGTGGTTTGCCATTGCCTTCCTGTGCAGAGTCTTCCTTGGTGGTCTCCCATCCAAGTATCGACTCTGTATAGCTTCCGAGATCTAATGAGAGCAGGCTATAGCATACCCTTCCACATTTGGAAGTAAATAATATCCCATGAAGTCTCTGTTAAGGAACAGAACGTTTTTTTCTCTGAATTGTTGGCAACCTTAGCGAAGTTTTTAATGGTTTCTAGTTTGTTACAAAAAGTAAACATTCTGCATTCTGGGACACAGCTGAGAAGGAAGGAAGGAAAAATGTTTTATAAAGGGAATACCATTTTCACGATGTTCATGTTTGTGAAAAAATCTAGGCAATTTCATGGCATTACCTATGCTGGTTTTGTTGTGTCGCTTTCTTATTTTGCAATCCAATTTTATTGTCTCGTTTGTTGTCTGAATTGTACTCCTGTTTTTTTCTTTTGAAATATTGTAATCCACCTTAAGTCTCAGCAAGAAAGGCATGGTATACATACATGAAGGAAGTCAATATGAGAGCCAATGTGGTGTAGAGTGGCGGACTCTAATCTGGAGAACCGGGTTTGTTTCTCCACTCCTTCACATGCAGCCTGCTGGGTAACCTTGGGCTAGTCACAGTTCTCTCCGAACTCTCTCAGCCCCACCTACCTCACAAGGTGTCTGTTGTGAGGAGGGGAATGGAAGGTGATTGTAAGCTGTTTTGAGACTCCTTAAAGGCAGAGGAAAGTGGGGTATAAAAACCAACTCTTCTTCATGTCCCTGATGCTAGGCTCACCAGAGGCATGGGACGTGTTTCACCACCATACGAGTAAGCTTGCCTGCTTTCCAACCTGCTTTCTGGCTGTGTCTTTGACAGCCACCTTGATCTTTGCAATTAGCAGTGTCAGCTCAATGCTGTGAAAAGCGTCACATCATTATTTCAGAAGCTCAAGCTGCTATTAAAGACCCAGGAGCAGGTCATTTTTTTGTAGTTTGCATGGCTCAGCCCAAACCATACTGTCCTATTCTCACATCAAGGATCCTGAACATTAGTCTCCCCATTAGGTAAAAGTAGTCCCCTGTGCAAGCACCGGGTCATTACTGACCCATGGGGTGATGTCACACCTCGAAGTTTACTAGGCAGACTATAGAGGCCCCGAGTAGTGGCTTTGTTTTCCCACACTGTGACCATCTCTTGAAATCATTTTTTTCGATGACTATAATAAAGGACTGTTCACAGGATGCAATTTGCCACCAAAAGTAATGTTTTCTGTGCTTTATTTTTCTTGCATTTAAGCCTTTTCCCTCAGTTTAGAAGCTAATTTGCATGGACATCATGCTATACGACGGAGATACGAACAGAGCCCCCAGACTCTGAGACGCCAGCCTTTCAATAGGCTTTTTCCACCAGTCCTCAGCAACACTGAACTTCTGAACCTGAAAACAGATGGACAGCTCGGCTCACAAATGCCTGGGGGATGGAGCGACCCCTTTGCAGGCCCATAAAATTGGACCCCCTGGCCCAAAGTTCACCAAACTTCAGTGACCATTTAAGGAGAGTCCCTTGCAGCCACGGTGCAAATTTGGAGACTCTACCTCCAAAAATGCCCCACAGGAGCTTCAAAAAATCCCCATAGACTATAATGGATCTGAATTTTTAGGTAAAGCCAGAAATAAAGCCGAAATACCCCTTTACCATATGGGTATTCAGCTTATTCTGGGTTTACAAAAAAAAAAAAAAAATTGGGCCCAATATACCCAAACCTGAAATTTATCAAAACATCGATTATTATTTGTTTGCACAATCCTACTCAGTCATCTAGCCCTGACCTGGATGGCCCAGGCTAGCCTGATCTCGTCAGATCTCAGAAGCTAAGCAGGGTCAGCCCTGGTTAGTATTTGGATGGGAGACCACCAAGGAAGTCCAGGGTTGCTATGCAAAGGAATGCAATGGCAAACCACCTCTGTTAGTCTCTTGCCATGAAAACCCCAAAAGGGGTCGCCATAAGTCGGCTGCGACTTGAAGGCACTTTACAAACACACTCAGTCATCTACACTTTACCCCCAGAAAACTGGGTACTCATTTTGCCGACCTCGGAAGGATAGAAGGCTGAGTCAACCTTGAGCCAGCGACCTGAAACCGACTTCCATCAGGATCAAACACAGGTTGTGAGCAGAGCTTGGACTGCAGTACTGCATATTACCACGCTGCACCATAGGGCTCAGATTAATCGCCCCAGTGCACATTGCAAAGTCTCTTCTCTGGCATTTTACATTCTGTATTCATTTATTCTAAAATGGCCTATTAGCAAATTAACATCAGAATTCCTTTTTTAAAAAACTTTAAGAATAGTCAGCTTCCTAACCTTGGTTACAAAGTCTGATGTTAACCATGGTTAGTGACTACGTCATTGCAGATCTAACACACCATGGTCTTTTATGCATGGGGATTTAACCTTGGGCTCGAGGCTCTCTTGACCCACACTTTTCTGATCCGAATTCTCAAAATCCTATGCATGGTGGTTGTTTGCCGCAAAAAAAATTCCTGGAGTATCAGGAGTTCTGCAGAATCACCAGCAGAAATCTGGAAGCATCTAAGTCCCTGCCTCTTGAAAACACCGCTTTGTCATTAGCTGTAGTGTTTTTTGTTAGAATAACATCACCACCACCACCCTGCCAGCTCCCCTCTGCCCCCGGTGAGTGGCCATTTTACAACCCAAGTGCCATCAGAAAGCAAACCTCCAAAAAGCCAGTGCTGCAGCCCTGGTCTCAGCTACCCATCCCCTGCGATCAACAGGGACTGCAGAGCCATGTGGTTGCTTGCTTCTCTGGGTGCCCTCTGCCGGTTTTTTTCTTTTGATATGATAATTTATCATTAATTCAATTGAAATATAATTTAAAATGAAGAGAGAGGCAGCCGAGGCTAAGATCTGACGCTCCCCCCCCCCCCCCGCATTAGGGTAATGGGTTACCCACGAGGGGATGAGGGGGGGCCAGGTCTTAGCCTTGGCTGCCTCTCTCTTCATTTTTAATTATATTAATGCGGCACTAAAGACAGTCAATGGATGGAACAAGACAAGCTCCTGAGCTTTCTGGACTAGTAAGGCAGTAGCTGCCACTGCTCTTAAACAAGGGACCATTCCTGCAGCTACAGGATCTAAAGCCAGAGAGTAATAAGCAATAGGATGCAATTGGGGCCCCCAAAGTTGTACTAGAACACCAGAAGCTACAGCTTTTCATCCATGGACAAACAAGGTAAGAAGACTTAGGAGACTACAGTTGCCAACCTCCAGGTAATAGCTGGAGATCTCCTGCTGTTACAACTGATCTCCAGCCGATATAGATCAGTTCACCTGGAGAAAAGGGCCGCTTTGGCAACGGGATCTGGCACTGAAGTGCCTCCCCTCCACAAAGCCTTCCCTCCTCAGGCTCTGCCCCAAAAACCTCCAGCCGGTGTCGAAGAGGAACCTGGCAACCCTACAGTAGGCCCAATGCAGGTGCAGACATGAGAGCCTGTTTAACGCCATGGAAAATAGCTTGTGCCTCTTTGGTCCCATGGACGGGATCCTCCACATCTTTGGTGGTCAGAGCTACAAGAGGGTTGGTCAACCTAACAGAGGCTGGAATCCAAGTTCTTCAGAAACCTGCGGTGCCTGGGAAAGCTCTCATATGTCTTTTGTAAGTTGGCCAAGGCAGATCCTGGATGGCAGTAAGGTGAGAAGGATCAAGAGACTCAGTGCCTGATGAGAGGATGAAACCTCAATAGTTAACAGTAGACTGATAATACTGCAGTTTCTTGGGTGACACCTTGTGGCCTTTTCCAGCCAGCGCAAGCAATAGGGTTCTTGTATCTTGTTTACTTTCAGCTTCAGACACGGAGCATAAAAGGTCATCATATTGTAAAAGGCTGAGACCTCCTGAAAGAACAGTGGACAAATCCTTTGCTAGAATTTGGGAAAATAAAGTGGGGCTTTCTGGATTTATGTAAAATGGCAACAGGATCAGCAGAGGCCCAGGAATCCCACTGAATTGGGGGTCCAGCCCCACAAAGAGGCAGGTAAGTCCTGTAGGTTGGATGGGCTCCTGGCACAGTCTGAATCTACTAAAGCACCCTGAAAAGCCTATAAGGAAGTTAATAGCGCTGAAACAGACAACCCGTCAGGAGTACATGTTTAGGGTTGCCAACCTCCAGGTACTAGCTGGAGAGCTCCTGGTATTACAACTGATCTCCAGCCGATAAGAGATTAGTTCACCTGGAGAAAATGGCTGCTTTGGCCATTGGACTCTATGGCATTGAAGTCCCTCCCCTCCCCAATCCCAGCCCTCCTCAGGCTGCACCCCAAAAACCTCCCACCGGTGGCGAAGAGGGACCTGGCAGCCCTATACCTGTTATAGTAGTCTCGAGCTTGCAGAAGAGGCCCCTCCCAAGGAGATTTACAGGACTTTTTGGCAAAACGGGAAGACAATGACAATTTTGTGGCTCCCGTATCTACTAAACACTTATATTTTATTCCATTTACAAGAGGCTCAAGTAGTGGGTCCAGCAATGTACAACAAAACTGGACAGAAGGCGGCACCTGAAAACCTAACATCGTAAGCTCCTATTCCCCCCCGATTTGCGCATCATGCCAAAAGGTCTCCTTCAGTTAAGAGGGGGCCTTGTTGCGAGATAGGGTGATTGTGACCAAGGTAAAGGTCCCGGGGGGTGGGTGGGCGAATGGGACGCTCATTTTTCCAGTGTCCTGATATTTTGCAGTCATTACATTGATCTTGACTGGTCACCAAGAGGCAGCCAGTCATTCCCTGTCGCCCTTGTCCCCGCCCTCCCAGGCTTGCCAGGAAGGAACGAGAACCCAATGGCAGCAGCTAACGTCGAAATTTCTTGCTTCGTAGCCACTTTATCAGCTTTCTTTATCAGCAATTGAACACATAAGTGGCCGAGGAGAAAAGGATTCCAGCCCTAGAGGGATGTTTCAGGTGTGGAGGAAGCCTTGGTTTGTCAACTGAAAGGATTCCAGCGCCATAAAAGTTTAAAAGTGGGACCTAGCCAGGAAATGTAGAGGCAGTTATCAGAGAGAGCAACAAGGGCCAAGAGAGACACACACATCCTTCTAAAGACGGGCAGCCCATTCCTGAAGGGGGGTAGATCTGCAGTGGCCAGGAGCGGCGCAACCACGCCGCCTCCTCTGAGGCTTCCCGGCCGCCGAAGCAGAAAAAGCCTTTTAAAAAATAACAAACAAACAAAAAAAAAGTGAAATGCCCCATTGCACAGAGCTAGGCTGTGCCACCCAAAAAGGTGGCGCAGCCACGCCACAGCTCGAGGGGGTGTTCCTGGGGCAAACAGGGTTAGGAAGATGCCCCGGGAATGCCCCGCCCCCAGCATGGGCTTTCCCTTCCGGGAAATCCCTGGCTGCGCTGGTGGCGGGGGCCAGTGGCTCCCAGATGCCGGTGTGTTTGCCCCCGTGGCAGTGTAGGTGCCACCTTATTCTGTGATAAAGTGGTATCTATCATGGTGTGGGGTCATGCTGGCTCCTAAGGAGCTTTGCCTCCTCCCTTCAGGAATGGCCTCAAAAGGAAAGAAGCTGGAAGCTTGCTGTTTGGAAGAGGCAGAAAGGGAAGAACGTCCACCCGCTCTGTCATTTGTCATGTTTAATTAATTTGACAAGTTTTGACTTGTATCTTGCCTTACTGTTGATGTATGTGCCTTCCCCCCACCATTATACATTTTTTTCTCCACGTACCCCTAAATGTCCTGGTTTGTACCCCAGGGGATACGCGTACACCAGGTTGGGAATCACTGATCTAGGGGTTGCAGAGACATCAGATTGGGTTTCCGGGTCCCTCTTCGCACTGGCGGGATTGTTTTGGGGTGGAGCCTGAGGAGGGTGGGGTTTGGGGAGGGGAGGGACTTCAATGCCATAGGGTCCAATGGCCAAAGCGGCCATTTTCTCCAGGTGGACTGATCTCTATCGGCTGTAGATCAGTTGTAATAGCAGATCTCCAGCCACCATAGGGCTGCCAACCTGCAGGTGATGGCTGGAGATCTCTCGCGATAACTGAACTCCAGGCGATAGAAATCAGTTCCTCTGGAGAAAATGGCTGCTTTGGCCATTGCTCTATGGCACTGAAGTCCCTCCCTTCTCCAAACCCCGTGCTCCTCAGGCTCCACCCCCCAAATCTCCAGGTATTTCCCTAAGCCACCACCTGGAGGTTGGCAACCTTATAGGGTTGCCAGGTCCCTCTTCGCCACCTGCAGGAGGTTTTGGGGGCGGAACCTGAGAAGGGAGGGGACTTCAGTGCCATAGAGTCCAATTGCCAAAGAAGCCATTTTCTCCAGGTGAACTGATTTCTATCGGCTGGAGGCCAGTTGTAACAGCAGATCTCCAGCTACTACCTGGAGGTTAGTAGTCAAAAACAGCTACAAGTGCTACTCAGGAGACGTCTTACTTTGCTGTCCATGCATACAAGGAAGGTACACTCCTTCATATACTGAATGAATTGTGCACGGAAGAACTGAAAGCCTGAAAAAGTTTCATATGAAATGGAATTATACCGGATTTCCATTGCACAACGTCTTGTCTCCATTGCCTAACTGTTGCATTTTATATGTATGGACTTGAAATGAACGGAGCAATTTTGCCTATATTTACCTCCTTGTAACGCTTTTGCGTCGTCATATTGGGTCTACTCTAGACCAACTGTAAATTTTCTGTCTCATGTTATGTTAGTGAGAATTTATTCTCAATATATTGTCGAAGGCTTTCACGGTCAGAGTTCATTGGTTCTTGTAGGTTATCCGGGCTGTGTATTCCAAGACCACGGTTACACAGCCCGGATAACCTACAAGAACCAATATTCTCAATATATTTTTCTAAAAAGCCATTTTGCATTGTAGTTACCTTATCGGGGGTGTAATTTTGCTGGTGCCTTTAGTTTGAATTCCTAAACTACCTGGAGGTTGGCAACCCTACATCAGAGTCCTTAAAAAAAAAAAATGCAAGAACCTGGACCTGTTCCTTCTTTATCCCCAAGGCTGACGTGAATTTCCTCTTCAGGACGAGCTGAATCAAATTTTGTTTTAAACGAAATCACCTTGCTGCGAAGGGGGTCTTTAAACCGACTCGAGAGGGAGAGAGAGGCCAGGTCCCCCTGCGGAAGGAGATCCGGCAGGACGCCTTCGCCCATGCAAGCCCCACCCCCCACCCTCAACCCTTTCCTCGCAGCGCGCCGGGCACGTGCCTGAGAGGGCGGGACCGCCTCGAGGGCTGCGCGCGAGGCCGTTGGCCGCGGAGGACGCCGGGAGAGCTCCGACAGAGGAACGCGGGCAGGCGGCGGGAACGTCGGGGGGCAGCCGCGGACTCAAGACTGAGACTGTGTGTTTTTTTTGTTAAGAGTCCCGGCTTAATGCGGAGGAACACTCGAGGGGGGAGGGCGCAGAACGCGCGGGGAGGCGTTTGTTCTGAATTCTGAACAACGCTCGACTCATCCGCGGGGGCAGTAACCGTCGCGCTGGCGGAGGGAGCGCGCGGCGTTTTCCCCCCCCTCTTATTTGCCTGGGTTCGTTAACGCTAAATTAAAGTAGTCCCGAACTTTTTTGGGGGGGTCGCGTCGGTTAACGTTCATTTAATCCCTCCCCCAGCGGCGTCCGGTCAGTGGCGCGCGGGGGAGGGGGGGGGTCTTCCCGCCGGTCGGTGCCGGGTGGCGGCGGCGGCGGCCCTCTCGGCGAGCGCGGAGCAGCTCCTTCCCTGGTGAAGCGACCCGGCGGAGGCTTGATTGCGACGGCGCGGAGGGCGAAGGCGCCGTCTGCTGTTCTCCTGCGGCTGAGATGCCCAGGTAGACTGCCTTTGTCCATGGGGGTTCCACTTTCGCATTGACGACCGTTGTACCGTCGTGACCATCTTCCTTCCGTAAGTTTGCCTTAAGTTCTTTCCAGCGGAGTAGCCTAACTAGTCTGTCGCGGAGAAACTTAAAATTTTTTGCTTTGTATACTTATTTCTTATACTTATTGCTTTGTATGCTTATTTCTTCTATCCCAAAGCTTCTTAAAACTGTGGGTCTGAATGTGGGGGCCGCAGAAAATTTGCGAACAGAAAATGGTAAAATTATATGCATACCAAAGAATGGTTTTAAAGTCAATTTCCTTAGGGTTTATTATCAGCAAATGTTTGATTTGTCTACCTTACCTACCTACCGTAGATACCCGGTGCCGCGTAGAAAAGTCTCGGACGAAAAGGGGTCGCGGGTGGAAGAAGTTTAAGAAGCCCTGTTCTATTCAAGGGGGGTTCTCAACAAGGGGGGAATTTCTCCCCCCCCCCAAGGGGAGTTTTAGGGTTCCAGGGTGGAAATTGGGACCACTATTCAGCAAAACGTGATGTCCTGTAGATTATGTACAATCTGTAAAATTGTGGTTTGTTTTTAATAACGGTTAGACCAGTGGTTCCCAACCTTTTTTTTGACCATGCCCCACCTAAGCATCTCTAAAATCCTGATCCCCCCCCCCCCCCGGTGACATATAGTTCTTATTATTCAAAAAGTGAACTATTCACGTGGAGGAAATCTAAAAGGCCATTAACCTGGTGTACGTCACAATATATATTTATATACTGTATATGAGGCCCCTAGAATTATAAGAAATGCAAAAAATTCTCTGTTAATAACTCATTCTCGAATTGCCCCCCTTAAAAATCAAATTGCCCCCCTGTGGGGCGTGTGCCCCACCTTGCAAACCACTGTGTTAGACTATTTTGGGAAGGGGAGGAATTATATTCTGAACAATGGTGAGAGGGGGGAATGGAGCAAAAAAAAAGGTTGAGAACCACTGCTCTATACCCTTCCCCCCCCCTAATGGGGACCTAAAAGGGCTTATTGTGTCTTTTTCGTCTCCCTTGAGTCAGAACCAGGTGCTGAGTGTCCATCGCCACAAATTTCTGGGTCTGAGGCCGCAATCCTAGTAATACTTTCCTGGGAATAAGCCCTACTGACTAAAATGGGACTGGCTTCGGAGTACATCTGCCTAGGACTGCACCCTTACAGTGCGATGCTTTGTGGAGTCATTCGAATCAGCTCATTGATTTCAGCGGGCTCGGGCTGGAGTCACTGGGTCTGTTTAGCCTGAAGAGGAGAAGACTGAGAGGGGATATGATAACCATCTTCAAGTACTTGAAGGGCTGCCATATAGAGGAGGTTACCAAGTTGTTTTCTGTTGCCCCAGAAGATCGGACCAGAACCAACGGGTTGAAATTAAATCAAGAGTTTCCATCCAGACACCAGGAAGAATTTTCTAACCGTTAGAGCGGTTCCTCAGTGGAATAAGCTTCCTCGAGAGGTGGTGGGCTCTCCTTCCCTGGAGGTTTTTAAGCAGAGGCTAGATGGCCATCTGTCAGCAATGCTGATTCTATGACCTTAGGCAGATGTTGAGGGCATCTTGGCCATCTCCTGGGCATGGAGTAGGGTTCACTGGGGGTTTGGGGGGGAGGTGGTTGTGAATTTCCTGCATTGTGTAGGGGGTTGGACTAGATGACCCTGGTGGTCCCTCCCAATTCTATGAAATCTATGACTTCAGTGTAAGTTGCTGATGAAGTAGGCAGCGTGGTTCGCACGGGTGGTTGCTACCCGGATTGCTAATCAGGCATCTTATTCTAACTTCTTGACTCTACCAAGCAAAGCTTATCTTGCCCTCTCATGCAGCAGACTTCACAGTGCTGACCAACAGTTCAAATCCTATGCAGAAAAACTAAACAGAAAGGCATCTGAAAGACCATGGGACTTCCCTTTAATTTTGATCCAACAGACTGTCAGGGAAAGGACTGGAGCACAGTTGTTCCAGTCAAAGCCTACTCGTTTTAATGGGCTTGGTCTGAAGTAATGGTGTCTAGGATCGCACTGATGTGTTGTGTGCTTGATGGTTTGCCTCACTTCTTCTGAAGGCTTACGGTCCCCTTTATCAGAGAATCCGCCTTAAGTTTATTAACCCGTTGTTTACTGGTAGGGAATGGCACCCAGTTGAGCGCAAGGTAGCCTTTCTTATGTCTACTCAGGATTTGGCCACAATTGACCATGTAGCCAAGTTTTTGCAACATGCAATGTGGATGCACAAATTGTATGATTATGTTCTCTGCAGGTATTGTTTATGCCAATAAAGGATGGATTGATTGAGGACTGGAACACAGTTGTTCCAGTCGAAGCCTACTCATTTTAATGGGCTTGGTCTGAAGTAATGGTGTTTAGGTTCGCACTTATGTGTTGTGTGCTTGATGGTTTGCCTAGCTTCTTCTGAAGGCTTACGGTCCAGCTGTCTCCCCCCCCCTAAATTCTCGCACATTGGCTGCAACGTGACGGCGCTTTACGCATCATACAAAGCAAAGTTGATCAATGGGTCTCTGGAGCAAATGCAGGATGCTTTCCCCTCACTTCTGAATAATTGCAAAGAGCCCTACGCAGCTGTGATTATTAGGGAAAGGAGCTTGCAGATAGCTGGCATCTCTTTCTCTAGAAATTACAGATAATGGATTAATAAAGGCTGGTTTTGGCAGCAGTACAGTAGGTCTGATCGAGACTTAATTTTTAGGCTCATTTGTCATACAAATCAAAATATCGTTCTTTTTGTGTTCTCATGTTATGAAGAGTGTCCAACCCTTTTGGATCTAAACTTCCACAAGACAATGTCCATACCCTAAAAGAGAGTGTGTGTGTGTGTGTGGGGAAGTCTTATATTTTACCTTGCTGAATAAAGTAGTATGGTTAAATGGTGTAAAAAGGAATAATTAATCTGTGATGTGATACTCTTATTGCTGAATTTCTAGTGTTTCGTTTATTGCAGAATGAGACAGCTATTGTTAAGATGTAGATATAGAAATGTTGCCTCGCTGTCATTATAGTCATTGTTATCCTTTGTTAATGTATAAGAAAGAATAGTGTAACTTGGAAATGTGTATGATCTGTTTTGTGAGATAAAGAGGTCAGCTTGTCAAACCTGGTCTTTTTTAATTTTCTAGGATCCAAGTGCAATTGCTCTCTGTTGCTAAGTAAAGCGTGGGGTTTGCTTTCAGAAGTTTGTGGCTGATTGATTTTGTTGTTTCTTACAGGTACAATAGCAAGCAAGTGACTGTCAGTGGAATCCTCAGCAGAGGTACTCTCTAAGTGCATTGACTTCAGTGGGCTTAGAAGAGTGGAACTGTGTTTAGGATTGCACCGGTAGAAGCTCTGAAATGCTTACTAGGGAGAAAATCCTATTCAAACCAATGGGATTTACTTTTGGACTGAGTTTATGGTTGGCTTGATGACTTCTTGGGGAACTCGATGGCATCCAATAAAGCTGATTCAAGATGGACAAAAGGAAATACTTCTTTACACAGTTGCCATTTATGCATGGGAGGTTTTGCCTTGGATTTGCCACTCTTTAGATGCACTTTCCCCCCATCCATATTCTCAAAATTCAACAATAAGCCCCCATGCAGAGTTTTGAGAATTCGGATGGGGAAAACATGCATCTATAGAATGGTAAATCCAATACAAAACCTTCCATGAATAAGTGGCCAGTGAATGATTAAAATGTGGAATTTGCTGCCAGAGTTGTAGTGATGGCCACAGGCATAGACTGCTTTAAAAGGGATTAGACAGGTTGATAGAGAACAGGTCTCACAGTGGCTACTCGACATGGTGACTAAAGGGAACCTCCATATTCAGAGGCAGTAAACTTCTGAATACCAGGAGACAACATCATTCAGCCTCTGTGCCCAGCTGTTGACCTTCCAGGTGGATTGGTTGGCCACTGTGAGAGACAGAATGCTGGACTATATGGACTGCTGGTCTGATCCAGTGGGGCTCTTAATTTACTGAGTAAAGACAAATAATTTAAATTTCCATGTGACTTTGCCATAGTGTAATTCACTGTTGGGGGACTGATTAAATTGTGTCTGTTCCTTAGGATAAGTATAATATTACTGCCACCTTTGTTAGAGAAGACAGAATAAGAACCTCAGAGTTCTGAAGGACTGGTAACAGAATCCAGTACAGTGCAGACAATCTAAGTTTTCTTATTTTGTGTTGTGTTTAAGGACGTCATAGATTTTTTTAATAGTAGTGTTCAGTTATTGAGTAAAACCTTAAATACGTTGGTCAAAACAGCCCCTTGAACTTTTGTATGGAATTTTTAAAGTGTGGCCTTGTTTTTCAGAATTATATTAGGTGCTCTCAAATGACATTAATAAATCCCAGTGATAAACTTTAAATGGCTTTAATGCACTTTACAGTGTCAGATGAGACCTGGGGGAAAGACAGCATGTTAAGAAAGCTGAAAACAGCATGTTTGGGTGAGGAAAGTAATTATTAGGTCTGAGGAAGTTAAATTCAAAATAACAAGGGAAAGTCTATGAAAGCAGGCCCCTTTGTAAGATCAGTGTTGGACAGAACATAAGATTGATCTTCAGGAGACATGTGCATTAGGAAGCCAGACGGTGTTTGAGCTTTAGGATTACAGATCATTTAGTCTTTCCAAGATCTCAGGCTGATGCCAAGAAAATGGAAGCTGGGGTCATGAGTGTGGTGCGCAACTACGTCTGATCTATAGAGCAATGCAAGACAGGTAGCCATATGAGTCTATAGTAGCGAACCAAATCAGAAGTGCAGTGGCATCTTAAAGACAAAGGTGCAAAAAACCCCAATAATTGGTGCAAGGGAATTGTATTTTAATAAATTCTCTAACCTCTACACGTTTTGCACAAGCTTCTTCAGGGGGATCTTTTTGTGACAGTTGCTTAATTGCTTGCATGGGACTCTGAAGTGGAAAGAGTTCCCCCTGAAGAAGCTAGTGCGAAACGCGTAGGGGTTACAGAATTTATTAAAAGACAATTCGCTTGCAGTAATCATTGTGGGGTTTTTTTTGCCTTCGTTTTGTTCAACCCCTTCTTTTTCTATCTTAAAGACTAACAATGCTTATTTTAGCATGAGCTTTTGTAAGTCAGTACTGATTTCCTCAGATGTAGTGGAAAGAAAGAACATCATTTCCCTCATTTTTACACAGAAAATTACATAAGCATAGGGGGAGGGAGGAGTTGAGCAAAGAGGCCTGGTGTCATAAATCAGGTATGGTTGAAAGACTTCTCTTCGCTGCATGAGAGACAGGCTAAAACCTCTGACCTCTTTCATCATCCATTATCTATAACAACCTAAGCCATTCATCTTCACCTGATTTATCACACCAGGTCTCTCTTTGCTCCAGTCCTCCCTCCCTCCTCCCTTTGTGAGGAAGATTAGTTTCTTTCTTTCCATTGCATCTGAGAAAGGGAGCTCATGCTGGAATAAGTTTTGTTAGTCTTTAAGGTACCACTGGACCTCTGTTTGAGTTTTGCTGTAGAGCAATAGCCATCTTCTGACTTGAGTCTCCCTTCTGGCCTGTAATAACCCTACCAGAGTGACTATAAGATGGCTAAAATCCAAGCCCATCGGTATGTACTGTTATCCTTGAGCGTTAGGAGGGTAGGAAAGGCTTCACGGTTCAGTAGAATTCATAAGCATCTGTTAGAAAACCTCACTTTTATTTGAGCTCATTAGATCTCTAATCAGTGTTCTTCATAAATTTGCATACAGATAAATCAACCTATTAAGAAGTAAACATTCTATATTATAATACCTAATATGCCTCTGTGTGTGGAACTCCTCCCTGCGCAAAAGGCAAAAGGCAACCAAAAAGGGATTTGGTTGGAAATCCCAGAAGTAATAATTCATAATCAGTCTTAGGTGAACCTCAAAGAATGTTCACCTTTGTAATATGAACCCTAACTACAGGAGTGGTGTGAGTCTTGGTGTGATGTGATATGTTCAGATTAGTAGAATTCTGTTAGGATAGGTTTGGAGACATTATGGTTCACTGTAGCAAAAGCTAGTTTTTATTAATGGGGCAGTTGTGACCTGTACTATCAAAGCTAGTCTAAACCCTGCTGTCCTTGTAACTAAGAAGCTGTGAATGGCATTGAAGAGGGAGTGTGTGTAAACTGCACATGACCAAATTGTGACAGTTGCGGTCTTGGGGTGTGTGTAAGGTCCAGTTTGTCTCAGGGTTCTTCCCCATCCCATAGCTAAAGATATGTAACATCAAGAGATTGATCTTAACACCCTAATGTATGTGTGTAAATGTCCCAAACAATTGGTATTTTCCAGTTTTTTTTGGAAATAAAGTCGAAAAAGGATCAGTTATTGGTTTTGCTTGTCAGCAGTAGAACCTTGAATGGCTTGGGGGGGGGGGAAACAGGATTCTCGCCCTTGGTTATTTAAACACACCAGGTATATTTGTAATCACATTGATGTCCGTTCTAGGCAATGATAAGAGATCAATGCATTAACAAAGAGACATTAGTCCAACAAATTATTGCTGTGCTTCCGTGCTTTCTTTTATTGCCCCCCCCCTTTTCTTCCATTGTAGAACTGTTGAAAGTTTTTAAAAGATTGGTGGTTTAGTGTTGTCAGTGTGGCTGTCTGGTTATACAGATATGATATATATTGGATGTGAGGGTGATCTGGCTGTGACATCTGTCACCCTATTGATCTCCAGCTGATCTGGCTGACTATGCGGGTGTTCCCCCACCTCCCTCACTGCTCCCTGTGTGTCCCTCCCGAAGCTGAGCACTTGGTGGAAGTGGACGACCATCCCAGATGAGAGATATATTAAGCATTAGAAGAGCTTTGGCAATGCGGAAGTCTGTGGAATCTTCTTGGTCTAACGCTGTAAATAGGATCAAGCTCAAAATTTTGAAGAATGTCACGCTGTAATTTAACAAATGTGTAAGTGTTGCGTCTCAGAAATATGTAGTCTATCTCCCTCTAGTGACTGGTTCACAGGTAAAGCTTCCTGGCACAAGAAATTGTATAGTCTTATATGATTCTTACTTATATTCAAACTCATTGATTTAGAATGTTACCGAAATACTTGAATAAGAAGTAGGATCTTAGATGGTGGGTTTTATTTTAGATTTACTGTTTTAAAGTCTAATGCTTTATATAAAATGCATAATGGTTTGGGGTTTTTTTTGCAATTTCTCTGTTAGCCTCTGCATGCGTTATATAAGTGATTATTATGTATATCATTGCTGATTGGGTTTGGCAGTTGCACCTACCACCTTGTGTCAGAATTCCGAAGGTGCCCACAGGCTCACAAGGGTTAGGGACCCCTGCTATAAATGCACCTTGGAGATGTAGAACCTGGTCATGACAGCTAACGTGGAGGTGTGCTTTATATTATTAAACAGTCAGAGTTTTGAAAAACAGCTAGGACAATCCTGAGTATAAAAATGAAGGGGTGAACATAAAAGAAAAGGGGGGAAAGTGAGCAGCTCTGCTATGCTAAGACAGGCTGCTTCTGCTTCCCCATATCTTCCTGAAGTATCAGTGCCACAGTGACCCCAGTTTCCAGGGGCACTCTATATTTGCAAGTATTGTATTTTTCGCTCCATTGGACGCACCTGACCATAAGACGCACCTAGTTTTTAGAGGAGGGAAAACAAGAAAAAATCTTGTTTTCCTCCTCTAAAAACTTGTCTTATAATGCGAATGCCGGCTGGGCGCATGCGCGTTGGGACGGCGCGAGCCGGTGTTCCCTGCCCCGACGGCCAGCTGGGAGGCAGGCGGGGCCGCACAGAGCCGGGTGGGCGCATGCGCGTTGGGACGGCGCGAGCCAGCGCACGCACCCAGCCGGCTCTGTGCGCCCCGCCCGCTTCCCAGCTGGCTGTCGGGGCGGGGAACGGCGGCTCGCGCCGTCCCAACGCGCACGCGCCCAGCCGGCGTTCCCCACCCCGATGGCCAGCTGGGAGGCGGGCGGGGCGCACAGAGCCGGCGGGGCGCGTGCGCATCCGGATGGCGTGAGCTGGCATTCACTCCATAAGATGCACAGACATTTCCCCTCACTTTTGAGGAGGAAAAAAGTGCGTCTTATGGAGCAAAAAATACGGTATTTGCATGAGTTATGTCATTTGGTGGGCTTGTTGAGTGATAACGGACTTGGGGAATGGGGTTGTAGAGCCATTGTAATGTCAATTTGCTTATTTATAATAATGGCATTATTATTGGGGTTTATTGGGTGGTATACTGCTTGGTGTGGTGTGCCATCAGGTGAAAAGATCCCCAACCTAACAGATTGCACCTGGAGTGGATAATCCAGGGTGGGTTTTTTGTTTTTTGTTATACCAAAGATGTACATTCTTAAGAACATAAGAAAGGCCGTGCTGGATCAGACCAAGGTCCATCCAGTCTAGCAGTCTGTTCACACAGTGGCCAACCAGGTGCCTCTAGGAAGCTCTAAAGCAAGACGCCTGCAGCAGCATTGTCCTGCCTGGGTTCCACAGCACCTGATATAATAGGCATGCTCCTCTGATCCTGGAGAGAATGGGTATGCATCATGACTAGCATCCATTTTGACTAGTAACCATGAATAGCCCTCTCCTCCGTGAACAGGTCCACTCTTCTCTTAAAGTGGGGGTGGGGAACCTTTTTCCTGCCAAGGGCCATTTGAATATAACACCATTCGGGGGCCATACCAGGCGTAGATCTCCTGCAAGGGGGGGGAGAGAGGCTAGGGTTGCCAGGTCTCCAGCCACCACCTGTAAGCACGCACCGGCTTACAAAAGGTCCTAGGAGAGGCTATGCAGAAAAGGAAGGGAAGGGGAGAGAAAAAAAGAGAGAGAAAGAGAGAAGCCTTCCCGGTTCTCACTCACACACACACACACACACACACACAGGCACGTACCCACTTGCAGAAGGTCCCAGGTTCCTTCCTGGCTCCCCCTCCCCCCCCCCCAACACAAAGGCACTCATTGGCTTGCAAAAGGTCCCAGGTTTCTTCCCGGTCCCCCCTCCCCCGCGCACACACACAAAGGCACGCACTGCTTGCAGAAGGTCCCAGGTTCCTTCCCGGTCCCCCCCTCCCACACGCACAAAGGCACCCACCCGCTTGCAAAAGGTCTCAGGTTCCTTCCTGGTCCCCCCCTCCCCTGCACACACACAAAGGCACCCACCCGCCTGCAGAAGGTCCCAGGTACCTTCCTGCATGAACCCGGCCACACACACGGGCCCACCAAGCTGGCGGCGCGGCCCGAGTCTCAAACCCCCCCTCAGCGATAGGCCGCAGCGCGGGGGTGCGCCCAGGGGTGGGGTCGAGTAGGGGGAGGGCTGAACAGGGCCCCCAAGCTGGCAGTGCGGCCAGCGTGCAGGCCGGCGAGGCCCCGGCGGCACGGGGGTGTGGCTGGGGGATTATCACACCCCACAGACAAAGGCAAGCTGGGAAGGGGAAGAAGGTTTGGGGCCGGCATGCACTCCTGCCTCCCAGCAAAATCCAAAGTGCCAAGAGGAGGCTCCGGCTAGCAACAGTTAGCTCAGTGGAGCTCCCGGCCTTGGCAGGTGGGCTAGGGGCCGGATAAAATGAGCTCACGGGCCGGGGCCGGAGGTTCCCCACCGCTGTCTTAAAGCCTTCCAAGCTGGCAGCCATCACCACATCCTGGGGTAGGGAGTTCCACAATTTAATTATGCTTCTGTTCCGAAATTTTAACTATTCTTCTGTTCTGAAATTTTTCATATCCATACTTTCAAAGACCATAACTGATCCATTTGACAAACATGTAAAAACTTAATTTAAACGTTTCTTTGAAATTATAAGAGTTTTTTAAAGAACAGTATTAGAAATTGATACATCAGTAGAAGCATATCTGTGTTTGTGTGTGGGCGTGATACCAATGAAAAATATGTTTATTTTCATTACAAAAATGTATATTGGAGTTTGAATCTTTTCAGAGAATGGAAGAATAGGTTTAAGTGAAATAAGTACAATATAGGGTGACTGTCTTTTTAAAATTGAATGCCTTTCAATTTTTTTCTGATGTATAAATTATTTCATATCTTTAAAATATGACTGTTACCAGCAGTTCCATTCTAAGATCAGGGCTCAGTATATTCAACATAAGTGTGTAGCAAAGAATGAGATTCCTAATATTGTCAAAGGCTTTCACGGTCAGAGTTCATTGGTTCTTGTGGGTTATCCGGGCTGTGTAACCGTGGCCTTGGTATTTTCTTTCCTGACGTTTCGCCAGCAGCTGTGGCGGGCATCTTCAGAGGAGTAACACTGAAGGACAGTGTCTCTCAGTGTCAAGTGTGTAGGAAGAGTAATATATAGTCAGAAAGGGGTTGGGTTGAGCTGAATCATTGTCCTGCAAAAATGAGATTCCTGCTTTAGAATTAATAACAAATGTGAATGTCCAGGAGCTTTGGGAGGACAAATTAGGCAAATAGAACTGTCAGCAAATTTCTTTATTATTCACATTTATAATCCGCCCTCCCCAGCTAAGACCAGGCTCAGCTTTTAAAAGTGAGAGATTCAGGAGCCAGCAAACTTTTAGGCTGCTTTTTTTTTTTAAAGTGCTATTTGTAGTTTGACTTTCTCATTGAGGCTCAGGGCAGATTATACAATTTAAGTAAGTGCAATTAATACAGTAAGACGTCTGACAAGCAAAGTAATAAGATTGAGACTATAGAACTCTGGAAACAAAGTATAAGTAATAAACATGATATGTTAACAATGCCAAGAAGTAGTATTACATAGGTGGATAACAATGTAGTGAGACCAAGATAATGCATACGGCAAACAGATAACATATTCTATGCATCGTAGTGTAGCGCACAGTCCTGTTGCCTTTACTAAATCACCTTCTTGAACTGCTGCATCATTTTTACGATGCCTTTATAAAAATGCCCTTCTGAACATTTCTGTTTTACATAGTGTGTGGAATGCCAGAAGCGTGGGGGCCTTCTTGACCTTCTCAGGCAGGCCATTCTACAAGGTGAGGGCCGCAGCAGAGAATGAACCTGCATTTTCAGGGCAGTACCTGCAGAAGGCCCATTTCAGATGAGTGAAGCTGTCATTGTGGGGAATAGGCAGACATGTAAGCACTGCAGAAATGAAGGTCCAAAGTCACGAAGTGCTTTATATGCGATAGAACGGGTGGGGAACATCAGGCCCGTGGGCTGTTTAAGGCCCGCAAAATCATTTGGTCTGGCCCTTCGTGGGTCCTGGCAGATCTCTAGCGCAGAAGGATCTAAGCCTGGCAATCCACCCCCTCCCACGGAGAGGAATAGCTTCTATTCAAGGCGGATGTGAGTTTGTTTTGCCGAGGAAAAGAACCTTTCTCCACCCCACCCCCCTTGCAGAAGAGTTTTTAGCTATGGAGCTGCTAGGACTGCCCAAGAAACCGTGTTAACCCTTTCCCACCCGGGCCGTGGAGAAACGTATTCCCTCTGTACCACAAGAGGGCTGGGGGCAGAAGTGGCGACAGTGGAGGGGTTAAAGGCAGGGGCAGAATGCACGGGGGGCGGAGTTCTTAGCCAGTTTGTCCTCATTTCACCCCTGCAGGCGGAGGTAGCAGGAGCCGGCTATAGAATCCTGCCCCGACCGTGTGGAGCAGGAGCAACTCCGGCGTGTGGCTGGACAGCTACACCTGGCTGGTGCAACGGACCATCCTGTGCCACCAGGTGGGCGAGTGCGCCACTGGTTGGATGCCTGCCTGCTTGCCCACGCATATAGGGTCATCTGTGGCAGCTGCCTGCTTGGGGCTTGGTCAGCTAATTTTTAAGTTGATAATTTTGAGTGGCCCACAAATGATGTTATCAATATCCAAATGGCCCTTGGTGGAAAAAAAGTTCCCCACCCCTGCAATAGAATCTTGAATTGAACCTGGTAACAGATGGGCACCCTACGGAGTGACTGCAGAGTATGTGTAATATGCCATGTTTCCCATGTCTTCTGATAGTAGCTGGGCTGTGGCATTTTGTACCAACTGGAGTCTCTGAGTTGACTTCAAGGGCAGACCTCTGTAGCGTGCATTACAGTAGTCTAGTCTCGGTGTCACTGTGGCATGGATCCAGGTGGCCAGATTGGCTGAGTCTAGGCAGTGGGCCATCTAGGCTAAACAGAGTTGAAAGTGTGTTTTGCAACTGCATTAACTTCTCCAGGAGGAAGGCTGGGTCTAGTATAACTCCTAGGCCCGTGTTGGTGACCCTATGGCACGCGTGCCGGACTTGGCACGCGGAGCCCTCTGTGGGCACGCGCGGGTAAGTTTCGCATCTACCTTCCCTGGCCTCCGCAGCCCCCCCTTCCCTGGACTCCCTGCCGCCCAGCTTTGAAGGGCTCCGCAGCCCCCCCTTCCTGGACTCCCCGCCGTCAAAGCCCCCCCTTCCCTGGACTCCCCACCGCAAGGGCTCAGGCAGCGCGGAGCCGTTCAAAGCCCCCCCCCTTCCCTGGACTCCCCGCCGCCCAGCTGGGAGGAAACCTCAGTATTCAGGTTAAATTGCCGTGTTGGCACTTTGCCATAAATAAGTGGGTTTTGGGTTGCAGTTTGGGCACTCGGTCTCTAAAAGGTTCGCCATCACTGTCTAGGCTCTTAATTGAGTCGGCAAAGGTCAGCTGAACTCTGCTGAAGGCGGGAAGCATGAGCCTTCCAACCAGCATTACCTCTGCCTTGTCAGGATTCAGTTTCAATTTATTAATTCTTAGCCACTTAACCACCGCAGACATGAGACCTCTACTAAGCAATGTGGTAAAATAATAGAAATCTGAAACAGAGCATAAAGTATTAGATGTGATGTTACGCAGTGCCAACCTAACAGTTTCTGGCTTTTATTCCTGATTCAGGTTGATAGAAATGAAAACCGGATTGCCAGAACGCTTGAAAAAGTTTACCATCCCTAAAAGAACACCTAATAAAGGTACAGTAGAAAAGCAACACAGTATAACCGGGAACTCTGAGACAATTTATGTTCCCTGACCCCAGAAAGTCTGCAAGACGCCCAAGAATGAGAGGAAGAGCTGAGACGCCTTGAGTTCCTTATCAGTCAAACACCAAAATCTCGCTCTAAGCAAAGAACTTAGCCCAGTACTCACTAGTAACCCTAGAAACGAGGGGCAGACTCTGACCTCAGGTGACACAGGCCAGTCCAGGGGAAGGTAGATCTGGGAACATGGGGGAAAAGGGGCTATGAGAGTACCTGGACGGCTTTATCATGGGTCCCCTTATCTCTCCAGGAGACCCGGCTCAAGCTGTCACAGCGCTTCTTCCTCTTCAGCATGCATTGGGGCTAGCCCTAGGTAAAGAGAACCAGTGCGGTGTTGTGGTTAAGAGTGTTGGGCTAATATCTGGAAGGCCTGGGTTCAAATCCCCACTCGTGCTGTGGAAGCTTGCTGGGTGACCTTGGACCAGTCACACTCTCAGCCTCACAGGGTTGTTGTGAGGATAACCTGGAGGAGAGGAGAATGATGTACGCTGCTTTGGGTCTCCATTGGAAAGAAAAGTGGGGTATAAATGAATCAATAAATAAAGCTCTTTCCCGCATGAGGGACTGAGTAAAAGCCATGTCTTTTCCCTCTTATTTGCCTTTGTAGTTCAAGAAACTCTTTCCATTTACTGAGCAAGTGTGTGAGAGTGGTGATTATGGGAAGTTGCCCCACACCGTCATCCCTCTGCCTCTGTTGAGATAAGGGCTTGATCACACTTTTCTCCGGAACAGAGCGCAGGGGCCTTGGAGTAGCCATTCCCCCACTTCTTAGAGTTTATATCAGGGCTGGCCAGAGGTTTTGTACTGCTTGCAAATTTCAGGCCACTAATATTGCATGCCATTTGGTACATTCTCTGTCTTCAGAAGGCTCTGGGCCTGGCTAGAGATAGTCCCAGATAGCTTAGTAGGGAAATTCTCAGCCCCAAGCTGTAAGGTTAATGCCTTAGAGTCCCTGACATTGGTCTTGATTATGACTGCCTCAAAGTCAGGGGAAGGATGCAACGACCATGGTTCCCTTCTCGCAGCATCCCTTTTCCAAGGGGACTCTGGGAAAGTTCGTTCCTGGCTAAATTACTTTGTCTTCTGTGAGCAGAGCTGTGCTGATGGAAGGGGCAGGAAGGCTGACTTTGTCCCCTCCCCGAGCAACCCCTCAACCAGTGTGGCTGTTAGTCCATGCAGATCCTGCAATCCCAGGAATAAACTTTCCCAGTGTTGGAAAGGACTTCTGCTGGAGGGTGTGGGTGGGGGGGAATATTCCTTCGTTTTCTTCCATCCCAGGACCTCTTCTGAATTTTCAACTAGCCTCTGCATGAGAATGAGATTTGTTCGTTCATTTAGAAAATGTACACGCTGCCTCTCCAGAGAACTTGGTCAAGGGTTCAGTCCCAGACTTTGGATTAAGCAACTGGGCATTCTGGACTGAGCTCAGCCAGTCAGTTTCCCTTCACAAGCACAAGCACAAGCCACTGCTTCAACTGGTTATAAACTAATTTCCAGTAAATTCTGATTTCTGAAAGGTTTTGCTGCTTTAAGAAATTAATCAGAATTCTCATTCTCTTTCACAAGGCTGTTCTCTTGGGAGGAGTGCACTGCGTCATAATGCTCTGGGCTTATTCATTCACTGTGCCACTATACTTAGCATTTCCCATGCACAGAATTATATTTTCTTTAAAATTTTATGTGCTTGTTTCTTTTTGTGATTTAGGTTTTCTCTCTGACAGATCCACTAATCAGAGAGATTGCCAGGAAGTTCAAGAACGGCTGACTCAAAGTTGCTTTGACAGAGAATGTAACCTGGCATCCTTGTGGCACTTTGAAAAGATAGACATGGTTCACAATAAAGATCTCGAAGAGGAATTTGTGGCAAAGAGGTGAATCATTTTTATATGAAGACAAGATGAATCAAAATTGTATCTCTCCCTTCCGCCAACAAACTCGAGGAGGCAAATGTGAGGTTTTCTAACTGTAATCTCACAGTAACCCAATTAGGTAGATTAGGCTGAGTGATTGTGATTCGTTCAAGGCCACCTGATAAGCTCCATGGTTGAGAGCCTAACTAGATGTTTGGTTCTCCTCCGAGGCAAGGGCATCTTTAGCTGTGGGTGTTTTCCCACTCTTTCCGGGAGGCAGGACCAAACTTTTCTTCCTGTCTCCTTGGTGGGAAGATCGCCCTTGATCCCCAGTTTCCGTCCTGCCTTTGATGATAGAGCAGTGACTACTTACAGCTCCGCTATTAGAATTAGATCTAGGCAATTCGTCTTTGTACCTTAGTATATTGGTTTGTTCTGTTTATTCCTCTGTGTCTGTTCCCTCCCGACATCCCCACCCTCCCTCCCTTACCGTTTCCTGCCGTGAGCTGGCATCTGCTCGTAGAGAGCAAGATGGCTGATGCAACGGCCGGGAGAGAGGACGATCTCCTCTAGGTGGAGTATTATCAGAGTGTGCTGGTCCATTCCGCCCAGAGGGACAGCCCTCCCAATGGCCGAACTAGCGAACCATTAGGGAAAAATAAATGCGCAGCGGCGCAAACCGCAGCAGATGAGGAGCCCTCGCTGCCAGTGCAGCAGAAAAAAAAGGTGCGGAAAGCCGTGCCACTGCTGGTGCACAAAAAGAAAAAAAGTTCCAAATTCTTCGCCTTCCCGAGAGTCGGCGCCTCCCGAAAGGGTGATCCCGGTTCAGCCTGTGACCATCGCTCAGACTTCGAACTCGGGAGAAGTACCGGTAGGATCGCCCCTGGCGGGAGATGGCAACCCCCCCTCTAGATACGGTGGGTGGGCGCTTTTATTCTAGCGAGGAGGCCAACGACCTAGTCAGTTTGGCCCTCCAGAGGCAATGGCCGGCATTTCACTCCTTTCAAATGAGGCTCCCCCCCCCTTTCTTGGGCGGTACATGAAACCTCACCAGCTTCCTCCTCCTCCCAGTCCCATAATGCGGGACAGCAGGAACCTGCATCCCCTAGAGCCGTGTTGGCGAACCTATGGCACGCGTGCCACAAGCGGCACGCCGAGCCCTTTCTATGGGCACGCGTGGAGCCGCCGGCCCCCCCCCGCCCGGCCCCCGCCCGGCGCCCGCCCCCTCCTGGCGGTCTCGACGCCATCTGCCTCCGTTGCCCCGCTCCGCCCTAGCAGCAGCGCCGCCGCCCCACCCAGGCGCCGCTCCAGATCCGCCACCGCCCGCTCATGCTCGGCCCCGAGGGCTGCCCTGCCGGCCGCCCCGCTACGCCCGCCGAGTCACCCCCGCCCCCTCTTCCGCCCCCTTGGCTGCCCATCCCCCTCCTCCGCCCCTCCTCGCTGCCTCGGTACAAGTTTCCGACGCGCCGCAGCTAACTTTGTCGAGGGGCGGGGGTGACTTGGCGGGCGTAGCGGGGCGGCCGGCAGGGCAGCCCTCGGGGCCGAGCATGAGCGGCCGCGGCGGCGGAGGGTCCAGAGCGGCGCCTGGGTGGGGTGGCGGCGCTGCTGCTGAGGCGGAGCGGGGCGGCGGGAGGCTGGCGGGAGGCTGGCGGCGGGCGGCTCTTTCACTTGGACTTGCCACTGAGATGCACATTTACCCCATCCAGAGTCTCAAAACTGCATGGGGGGGGTGTCTATTTGTGAAATAGAGGTTTTGCCTTGGACTTGCCACTGAGATGCACATTTACCCCATCCAGAGTCTCAAAACTGCATGGGGGGGGTGTCTATTTGTGAAAGAGAGGTTTTGCCTTGGACTTGCCACTGAGATGCACATTTACCCCATCCAGAGTCTCAAAACTGCATGGGGGGGGTGTCTATTTGTGAAAGAGAGGTTTTGCCTTGGACTTGCCACTGAGATGCACATTTACCCCATCCAGAGTCTCAAAACTGCATGGGGGGGTGTCTATTTGTGAAAGAGAGGTTTTGCCTTGGACTTGCCACTGAGATGCACATTTACCCCATCCAGAGTCTCAAAACTGCATGGGGAGGGGTGTCTATTTGTGAAAGAGAGGTTTTGCCTTGGACTTGCCACTGAGATGCACATTTACCCCATCCAGATTCTCAAAACTGCATGGGGGGGGTGTCTATTTGTGAAAGAGAGGTTTTGCATTGGACTTGCCACTGAGATGCACATTTACCCCATCCATATTCTCAAAACTGCATGGGGGGGGTTGTCTATTTGTGAATGGGAGGTTTTGAGTTGGACTTGCCACTCAGATGCACAACTCAACAATAAGCCCCCCTGCAGAGTTTTGAGAATGCAGATGGGGAAAATGGTGTTTGTCAGTCATTGCCATGATTTAATTTTATGGATCACAAAGGATAGTACAGTTAGTTCTGAAAATGAAATCCTTAAAGTGTGGAATTCTCTGCCAAATAATTTTAAATCAATGAAAGCACTTGGGATTGCTTTCCTTACTTTGTTTGGATCATTTTATGCTTGTGAGCATAAGATGTTAACATATGAGTTGTTTTTTCTAAACTAAAACCTCAGTATTCAGGTTAAATTGCCGTGCTGGCACTTTACGATGAATAAGTGGGTTTTGGGTTGCAGTTTGGGCACTCGGTCTCTAAAAGGTTCGCCATCACTGCCCTAGAGCCTCTACCAGTCAATGGCCCACTAAAGCAGCCAAAAAAGCCACAGTTCATACTACCGTGGTACAAGCTGAACCTCTCTCTGAGCAGGAGTCTGATCCAGAGGAATGCGAAGAGGGAAAATTTGACTCTGATGTGGAGCTCATCCCTTCAGACGAGCAACAGCCCAGGCTGTTTAATGGGGAAGATTTCCAGAGTCTACTGGCCAAGGCACTCTTGGCCTTGGACCTTATGAGGAACAGGAATCAACTGATGAACCTGCCCCAAAGCGCAAGCAAGGGGTCAAGGAATGCTTTTCTAGGAAGCAAACCCAAAGTAATTCTGTTCCTTTTCCTGAGTTCTTTTTAAGGGCAGCCAAAGAGGAGTGGGAAAACCCAGCCTCAGGCAAACAAATCTCCACTGGTGTTAAGAAACTTTAGCACCCCACGCCATGAATCTTCTCAAGGTGCCATTAGTGGAGGCCCCGATAATTGACCTGCAGACTCCTGGCCTGGTACCAGAGGATGAAGGGGTTCCATAAGGGATCAGTTGGACAGGAAAACCGAATCCCTAACTAGGAAGGCTCACGAGGCGGCCACACTGGTAATCCAGTCTAGCGCTATTATTTCCATTTTCTCCAGAGCCTCTTATCTCTGGGTTAAGAAGCTTATCCAGCTGGTACCAGAGGAGAGCCCTGACCTGGATGGCCCAGGCTAGCCTGATCTCGTCAGATCTCAGAAGCTAAGCAGGGTCAGCCCTGGTTGGTATTTGGATGAGAGACCACCAAGGAATACCAGGGTTGCTGTGCAGACGAAGGCACTGGCAAACCACCTCTGTTAGTCTCTTGCCATGAAAACCCCAAAAGGGGTCGCCATAAGTCGGCTGCGACTTGACGGCACTTTACACACACACACACACACACCAGAGGAGAACTGTAGGGTCTCCACAGGTCTGGAAAGGGTTCTCAAAGCCACCACCCTGATGGCGGATGCCTCCCTGGATTCTATATCCTTCACAGCAAAATCCATGACATCAGTTACCTCTGCAAGAAGAGCCCTATGGCTGAGGGCCTGGCCAGCCGATTTCAAAGCCAAAACAACCCTGATGGCCTACCCCATTCAGGAGGGGAGATTATTTGGGGATAAGCTTGACAAAATTCTAGTGGAGACAAAAAGAATATCATGCCTAGACAGCGCCGAAAGGATAGCTGTTCAGCCAAATATCAGTCCTTTCGGCCCCCCAGAACACCCTTTAGATATAGGGCTGATTTCAGAAAGGGTACATGGAATAATAACAGCCGACCCTTCCGCAAAGGCGGAAAGTTCAACAGACAGGGCCAACAGCCCAGATCGAACAAGCCAGACAATTTCTCAAAGACCAGTGCCCAGTAACATCAAGTCACTACAGTTGGGGGGAAGGTTGCAGGCGTTCACAAGCAGGTTGGAGGAGTCATATCCGGACAATTGGGTTTCTCAAATAATGTCCAGGGGATACCTTCTGGGATTTGTTTCCCTACCACCGGACCGATTTGTGCCTTCCCCACTTCCCTCAAGGAGGGAAAAACACTCCAGAACCCGCCAGGCCATTCTGCACCTCCTTCAGTTGACCGCAATAGAACTGGTACCACCGTTGGAAAGATTCCAGGGAGTCTACTCCACATTTTTTACGGTCCCCAAAAGAAATGGGGACTGGAGGGCCATCCTCGACTTAAAATACGTCAACCGACGGATGCAGAAAAAACACTTCCGAATGGAAACTCTGTGTTCCATCGTGGAATCCCTCCTCTCTGGAACCTTTATGACAGCAGTGGACCTCAAGGAGGCCTATCTGCATGTACCGATACATACTCTACACAGGCAGTGCCTCAGCTTTGATTATGCCCAGGAACACTACCAATTCAGGGCCCTCCCCTTTGGACTATCATCAGCCCCCCGGGTCTTTTCAAAGGTCTTGGTTACCATCATAGCAGTTCCCAGACAGGAGTCGATCCAGGTACATGCGTACCTGGACGATATCCTGATCTGTGCCCAATCACGGGAACAGTCCCTGTTGCACATCGCAAGAGTAATTCAGATATTGTGGGAGCACGGCTACTTGCTGAACCTTGAAAAGAGCTCTCTGGGACCATCCCAAATTGTTACACACCTGGGAGTCCGGATAAATTCCCTAGAGAACTCCCTCTCCCTTCCCCGAGAAAGGCCCCCAATTTGCTCTTCATGTTGTTCCTAAGGGCCTCCTGTTCCCTGCAGTAGCATTTTGGGGGTTGCATTGGAACAGGGGAGGCAAGAAAGTCCTGTTCTGCTGATGGAAACAACTGCTGGAACCCACTCAATGGCACCTACCTAGTCATCATAGCAGTATAATCTGCCAGACGACGGGCGAAAATGCATGGTCGCTTTAGCCTCCTTTATTCCCTGTTTCAGCCAGGATTCAGCCAGGATCGAACGCATGTGTTTCTCTGAACGTGCGTTCGATCCTGGCTGAATCCTGGCTTAAACAGGGAATAAAGGAGGCTAAAGCGACCATGCGTTTTCGCCCAAGTTCTCTTGCTATTGCACCCTATATTTCCTGTGAGGAAAGATACATGCCATCTTTTCTGTGATCCAGATTTTTGATTGTCAGATCTTGGAAGCTAAGCAGGATCATCCCTGGTTAGTATTTGGATGGGAGACCACCGAGGAAGTCCAGGGTTGCTATACAGAGGCAGGCAATGGCAAACTACCTTTGTTAGTCTCTTGCCTTGAAAACCCAATGGGGTTACCATAAGTCGGCTGCAACTTGACAGCACTTTATACAAATACACACACACAGAGATCGCCTTTAGCAAAGTTGCCAAGAGCTCTATCTCTTCCTAATTTCATCAGAGCTGTTCAAGGAGATGTGGTGGGCTGGCAAGTCATGGTTTATTGCACTGTCAAAGGATCAGGGGATCTTTTGTGTTGCCAATAATTTACTCTCTCTTTTTTTTGGTGCCGTCAAGTCACAGCTGACTTATGCCAACCCGACAAGGTTTTCAAGGCAAGAGACGTTCGGAGGTGGTTTGCCATTGCCTGCCTTCGCATCAGGACCCTGGTATTTCTTGGAGGTCTCCCATCCAAATATTTGTTAGGGCCAACCCTGCTTCAGATAGCTAACAAGGTCAGGCTAGTTTGAGGCTATCCATGTCAGGGCAATAATTTAGTAACATAGACTTCTTAAAGGCAATATGTTTTGGCTTAAAAACATTACAGAGATTCAGTAATACAACAAAGTGGCCAAGTTCATGGGGTTCTTTAAGTGGCCAATCTATATACCAGTGGTTCCCAGACTGTGCTCCACGGAGCACTTGGTGCTCCGCGAAACTTCTAGTGCTCCTTGTAGAGATTGGAGAGAAAAATACTGTCATTTGGTTTAGTATATAGGTGCTAGGTGAAAATTAGTGCTCTTCGACTCAAAAAGTTTGGGAACCACTGCTGTGTACAGTATCAGGAAAAAAACACACACCCAGATTTCTAAGTAACCCATCTCGTAGACACTGTTCTGTGCCAGCCAAGGTGACAGCATCTAGGATGCCAACCAAAGCTTGAATAGGACTCAACTAGAGCAAAAGTTACTCCACTGAGCAGTAGCTAAAGGCAACAAACGTTGGGTACAAAGGAGTGCGGGGAGAGGTCCCAGTAGTAGGAACTCCCAGGCAAATTCAGTAGGAATTCCTTCAGTAGGAATTTGAGATCAATGGAGTACTTCGGAAGTAATACAGACCTACTGGAATATTTTGGTAGTAATACAGACCTACTGAGTGCATATACTGGGTATATTCACAACTTTGCTTGAAGCTTAAACCTTCAGTCATGCGGATACTTTACTGGGAGTAAGCTTTATTGAATAACACAAGATTTCTGAAGAGCAACACTGGAGTCCCTGTGGCCCCTTAAAGGCTACATATCAACATTCACAACTTACTAATTAAAAAAAAACATTTAGATTTAAAAACCATAGGATCGGCAAACTCACAGCTAAATCTGCTGGAGAAATTCATTCTTTAAAAGCAATAGCGTTTCAGGTTTGATAAGAAAGTATTGCTTATATTGCAATTTCCCCTCATGTCTGGTTTTTGTTTCCTGGGGGAAACCTGCTTATTGTTTCCCAAGACCTTAAAATTTCTAGAAGCATTACATCTCTACTTGGGTGTTCCTGATTGCTTGCAAGAGGAATAGGGCAGAGTTGGGCATCAAGCCCCATTCCTCTTGATATATAGATGAGTGCAGGGAAACACAATAAAAGCAGTTGTAGTCCTATGGATATAGATACATCTATAAACAATAACCCAAGAATATATTAGTTTCATTTACAGACTCAAGGTAATCCTTTTTAGGCATGTCTTCCTAAAAATACAGAATAATATGGAATTCTGTGAGACCTGCAGACATGGAGCAAAATCATTTCTTACTGTAATGAATGCATATTTGCTGTGTATAATTATTTGGAAATGCATCTGACTCCTTGTTTTTTATTGCTAGGACTAAGATGCGTGAACAAGGAAGAATGGACAAGGAACTCTCTAGTTTTTTAGTTGTGTCTAAAGAGGAAGTCTTGCAAATTTGTCAGAGTGGCCTGCGAACTAGTAATTCAATCAAGAAAGAACTACACATCATGAGGGAACTAGGAAATCCTCAATTTGGAGTATATTTATTCAGACATGTTGATATTGCTTTGAACTATGCATCCAAACACTCAGTTCCCATAGAAAATATCATAATTTTCAGGGTAAGTGGTGTATAAAGAATTAGTGAATATTATGAAACTTCTTGTGTCAGAATTCATTACTTTTTAAAAAAAGTTCACCCTGTATGGGTGTAAATTGGTCATGTGTATGGGCATTTGAAATCTCAACAAACTTTAATGGAAGTTTCTTTTAGTACGTTATCACTACTGCATCTGATAGAAAGTGGCTGGACCCTATTAGGGACTTGCAAGGAAGAGGAGCTATTCACAAAAGATAGGCATTTCTGTGTTACTCAGGAGCCTAAGTATGCAGAAAAATATGACTGTAAATTTACCAATAGAGCTTCCTCCCTCCCCAGTCTGATGAGGACAAAATGTGCTCCAGTCGGCATGGAGCGTTAAGCGTGGTTGAGAATGAAAAGAGAAGGGGGAGGGGTGTGAAATTAGCCTGATGAAGTCCTTGAGAGCTTATGTAGTCCTAGAGCGGGGAGAGTTTTTTTGGGGTTTTTTGTTGAAATTTCCAAATTGTCTTTGCAGATACATGTGGAATAAGTAGCGCTGACACCATTAGCCGAGATAATAAAGCGGCCCGCTTTATTCAGTTTGACATTGATCAAGGGATCTTCAGTGCCAGTGTGCCAACCCATTCTGTTGCCTAGTCACAGTGCAGGCCATTGATGAGATGCGGAAGAGGCAGGCCTCCTCTGTTTGCGCATCCCAGATTTTATGGGCGATGCCATCCTGGCTCCAAGGCCCGAGCCGTCAATTGTTTATGGCTCCGTCTCCTCCTTGCCAAACATTTTATTGCTCATACGTGGTGTGCCATGTCCTTTACCCCTAGCCACCAAGGTCTGTGGGTCAAAGATAATGGCACCTTTCAAGGGAATCCTGTCCCAATACAATGAAAGAACCAAGGCCTCAGATCTGAGGATTGCTCCTTCTCCCATTAACTGATGCCACAGGGTACTCACCAAAGTTTTACTGCTGTTGGTTGCTGTTGCCACAAGGAGATATTAAGACCTTAAACCCAGCAAGCCCAGGACTTTGCTGTACTATTTTCAGAGTAGAATAGCCCCTCCGCAGCTTAGGTTGTTTGGAGGGGGGCCGTGGCTCAGTGGTAGAGCATCTGCTTGGCATGCAGAAGGTCCCAGGTTCAGTCCCCGGCATCCCCATTTAAAGAGACTAGGCAAGTAGGTGATGTGAAAGACCTTCCTGAAACCCTGGAGAGCTGCTACTGGTCTGAGTAGACAAGACTGACGTTGATAGACCAAGGGTCTGATTCAGTGTAAGGCAGCTTCATGTGCCGAAGGGGGCAAAAATTCCTTCTAGGCCCCAAACTGGTGACCAGCTTGCACCTGCTCTGAAGTCAGGAGGGCAGGTGGGTGCCACCTCATTTCACTGAACAAACTGGGGGGGGACATTGGCCCCTTAAGCGTGGTTCTTCTACCCTCACCCCCATCAGCTGCATACCAAAAAAGGCCATGTCAGGCTGGCCAGCTCTCCCTTTCCACAGGCTGCAGTAAAACCCTACCCCTTCCTCTCTCACGCCTATGCGGGAAGGGGTCTGGAACATCCTCCTTTTGTTGATTGCTCACAGGCTCCTAGCTTTTTCCCTCTGATACCAAATTTCATGGTTGGTTGCTTAGCAGGGCAGCAAAGCAGGGCCCAGCACTTCAAAGTCAGAGTTTCTGTATACTCAGGTGATTTCCCATAATTTTCCTAATTGTTTATCCTTCTGCAAACACTTCCCTATGGGTCCTTCGCTTTGACAGAAATGAAAACCAGCCCTGGATTTTCTGAGCCATTTCCCTGCTTTAGCTTGGCCTTTTTGTTGACCAAAGTGCAGCCATTTTAGAATCCTTCAGGCTTCTCTGCCTTCTTAAGAGGTACAAAGCTAGCCTGCCTCTCTCAGAAACACGTGTATCTTCCTGAACTGGCTAGAGGTAGCCAGGAGAGCCTGTTTATCAAACATTGAAGGTCAGTTGTTTGCTACAAGAGAACAAGCACCCAAGGCACACTCTATGAGAATGTACAGTTTCAAAGGTCCAGGTAAGACCCGAAGGCGGGTCCGTCCCGTCTTATCCATCAGGGACACTGGCAACAGGTCCAGAACATGTTCATGGCGATGTGTTATGGCACCTTAGGCCATTGTTTGGAACACGGTATAAGTAAAGACCCAAAATTTAGCAAATAATCACCTCTTATCCTGAAGAGATTCCGCAAGCCAGACCATCTGATATGTGGCTCCATAGTGCAATGTTAGGTAACCTTTTCTTTAAAAAAAAAAAATTTAAAACATTATTTTTTAACAATACGTAGCACAACATAAACTGCATACATTCCCATTCGCATACAGATTGGGCTTTTTCCAGGGTTGATATTTAACATTTTAGCAACACCATTAACAACCATCTTATTACATTATTAAATGTTTCTAGGTTCAAGTTGAGCCTTTTATCCTTTCTGCTATAAACTATGGGTTCTTCACATATTATTTAATTTCTAAACAGTTTTGGCTTTTACTATCTTTCTTTCCAAGATATCTATATCTAGTCTCTACTGCAACCTACTGATATCTACATTTATAACTTCAGATTTGCATATTCAAAATAACACATCAAATTCTTTCAAAATTCATCATTCTTCCTCTCAACATAGCGGTTAATTTGGACTTCCGGTGGCTGAGCTGATCCCGGCGCTTGTCTCTTGAGAAAGCTCTCAAGAGAATCCAAGATACGCTCTAATTGGAGTGATTTATTTTACTCCAACCCAGTCCTAATTAGTGGATTGGGATACAGGAATTCCTCTGCAGCCTGAAGATAGCAGTTTGACGCCCATACTCTCCGAGGGAGTTTTTTTAAGTCCCCCGGAGGTGCAGAGACTGTCCTGCTTGGCATTAAGAGAAGCATCGCCGTGAGCGTTTTCTTTGGCATCTGGCCAGGATCTCCACCACCTATTACCAACTTATCAACTGATTAACGAACAAATACCTCACTGTCTGAAGTCTATGTGAGTAACAAGAATACTTTCGCTTTTACTGGGAATAGAAGAGCAGCCTGGCTGTTAGAAATAATTGGGAACTTTGCACTCTTCCCCCCCCCCCCCATCAAAAATTGACTGGCTGAGATAAGGCATTGGATAAAGCAGTAAAGAAGTTATAAATTTGGGTAGACTAAACAATTGACTTTTAGATGGACGTGACAAATACCAATTAGACTCTGACGTTTGAGGGAAAGGGAGCACTGAAACTCCCCTCCCTTGATCACAATACCTTTCCGGGTTAGGAAGATCAGCCTGCCACGTACTCAAAATTGAAATGCCCGTCAACTCTGCAGAAGGGAAGTAGAGAACTACGCATGACCAGAAACTCCCCCAGTGCATCCAATAAAAGGCTTATACTAAAACTATGATAAAGGGGAAGACGGGAGGTCCATATCTGCATCATATCTGGCTGACTTCCTGTTTACAGTGATTGTACTTGATAAAAGTTATTAGTCTACCCATACCCTGGAGAAAATGGAAAAAATCCAAGATCTGTTTGCCCAGCAGTACGAGGCCTCTGCCAGATGGTATGAACAAATGTTAAAAAAACAGGAGCAGCTGGCAAAGCAGATCGAATGGATGGCTGTTACAATGAATGTTGATATCCAGTCACCTACCCAAAAAATAAGTGAGGAAGACCTTAATGGTTCTATAGAATTGCCACTTGATGACAAGAAAGAAGAAATACAGAGGAAACACTCGGATGAAATGGGAAATTTCAATAAGCAAAGTGTGATAATCCTGCTACCAACAATGGATTTGACAGTGAAGGACTTGGATTTGTGTCTCTATAACCTGCCTGAGGAAATCTTTAATATACGCTTGGAGTACCTAATGAGCAAGACAATTGGAACTGACAAGACTCTTTTATTTGAATGTGGGATGGAACAGACTACAACCTGGATTTACTATGAAGTCCTTCAATAATGACCTCCAAGGATGATTTTCGATGCCTATTGCTAATGGAGGCAAGAAGGAAACGCTGGAAATTCCGAGAGAAGAGACTAATATAAAAGAGGGGTCTTTCTTGGTGACATGATTAAAGGGAATGGGTTAAAGGGACTGGTTTAAATGGAAAGAGAATCATAATTGATATTGATTTATTAGAATATTAATGCTTAAAATAAAGAATGGGCGAATCTTGTTAATCTTTAATTTTTGGGGGGTAAGGAGGCGTGGAGAACTTATTGTGAAAATTACTTTCTGATGGATCAACTTAAAGGATAAATTTTGATTTAATCCCATGTATGTATTTTATATAATAGCTAACTAGGATACCATAAGATTTGTATTAGATAAAACAGGAAAAGGATAAATTTCTTATATAGATGGGGATTACGCTGTTAGCAAAAGTACTTACAGTTTATTTTCAGACGGAAGAAAGTGAAGGGGGAGTCATTTTTATTTGTATTAGACATTCTATTATTTTCTCATTTACATTTACTATTTTTTAATACTCAGTAGTGATGTATGTATGAGGTATTAAATGAGAAAATAATAAAAATTCTTAAAAAAAAACATAGCGGTTAATTTGGCCATCACTGCATATTCTGACATCTTTTGTTGCCATGTCTCTATTGCTGGTGTCTCCTCTTGCTTCCGCATCGTTGCGAAGACAGCCCTTGTTAGGTATACCTTTTCTCTCTCTGTATTTGGGAGTCTTTTGTTCTTTGGTAGGCTAAACGGGTTTGCTGGTTGCCTGTTATCTGTCTGCTGCTAAATAAACTGCTTTAACTGAGAACTGGTTTCTGTGAATTTCTGGGCAGACAGGAGGTTTGTGGGGAGGTCTGTCAATAGTGTATGATTTTGCTTCTCTCCAGGAGGTCTGATTCCCCCTCCCCCGGACAGAGGCGGCTGCTTAGTTTAATCTCTGAGAGTATATTCCCTTCAGGAGCTTGTCAGCTCCATCTTGGTACAGTTTTAACTTCTAAAACTACTTTCTTGGGCCATTCCTGTGAGGTAGGACACCACCAAGAAACATTTGGACCAAGTTTATTCCTTGTTTTATTTCTTGTTTTTTTAATAAGGGGTGCTGTGACGCCAGCGATAATAACCCCAATGACGACAGCACCCTCTTGAAAATTGTCATTATTTAAGTCACGTTGAAGAAAATAACTGACTCCACAACTGTAAAAATGCACAGGGAAGGCATGAGTGTGAAAGAACTGTGCCCACACTGATTCCAGTGCTTGTGGATCAACTGCTAGGAAAATCGGGAGTAAATCTGGAGTGTGGAGAAGGTCTGTGTCTGGACTGGGATGAAAGTCCTCTTAAAATCAGTCTTAGTGTAAAATGTCAGTTCTGTACCTGCAAATAATGAAGGGCTGTAGTTAATGGGTAGAAACCACTTTGTTTTCTGTAATTATGTAATGGGGGGGCAAATCCATCCAGATACTTGATTACAATTCTGTCAGTAACTTATTGGGGTTCTGTACTAAGATTTTAATGTAGTCTTACAATGACTCTACTTTCTTTTGCTTCAATTGATCAGGTTCTCTTAGGAAAAGTGAAAAACATTCACCCGCCGAAGGGCAAAAAGAAACATCTGTTGGATCCAACTCCAAACTATGATTGCCACATAGCCAGAATTCAACCGTCTCTCAAGGATTCAGTAGAGGATCAGGCCATTGGTTCTTTGGTAGATTACCTTTTACCGCTACTGCTTCTTTTTTTAAAAAAGTGATCTAGTATGATGTCATACATTTTATTTTCCTTGTCACTTGTACTGTTAAAACCAGGTTTTTGGTATTCTTGTTTAGTTTTGATGGGTTTTGAAAACTAGAATTAATCTGAATTTGGTCTACCAGAAATGATTGGTGGGCTTTGATGATGCTGGTGCAGAGGAAGGAGCCATAAAATGTCTCCTTATTCCAAACAATGAGTCTTGTGATGCTTAGTCAGTTTGGTTATGGCAGAGTACCAGCACCCATGAATTTTGGGTTTATAGGTGGCAATGATTTTAGCTAGTTCTTTCCCCACCCCCCAGAGAGCCAGTGTGGCGTAGTGGTTAGAGTGTCGGACTAGAATCTGGGAGAACCAGGTTTGAATCCCCACTCTGCCATGGAAGCTCCCTGGGTGACATTGGTCCAGTCACACACTCTTCAGCCCACCCCACCTCACAGGGTTGTGAGGATAAAATGGAGGAGAGGACAACAGTATAAGCTGCTTTGAGTACCCATTTGGGAGAAAAGTGGGGTATAAATGAACATCTTTGGCTGCAGCAGATTATATCCAAAAGCAATAACAAAAGCCCAAATGACACAAAATAGGGTGCAAGCTTTCGAGTTCTCCAGAGCTCTTCCTCGGGTTGTAACTTACAATATTAATTTTTAAAAAAAAGGTGGGAGAGAGCAAGAGATGTTTTGGGCCATGATTTTAAAGCGCTTTTCTTGCCAGCATCCCTGTGCCAAGGTCAAGTTGGGGGAGGCAGATATACATTAGTGCCTTTGGTGTCACAGCTACCTGCCTGTTGTGTAGTTAGTCTTTTAAAAAAATGCAGTGTAGTGCATTCTTGGACTCCTGTATGTGAGCCAGGAGCTTCTAGCAGCCCCACTATGACAACCATGTTACGAAATTCTGTTCCCTGTGGATTCTTGTGTCTCGGTTGGCCTTAGAGAACCATCTCCTGTCTGGGGCACTTTCCTTTAGTGTTCACAGGGCTCAGCCTCCTGCCCCCATGCTTCTCTCAGGTTTTAGTTTTTCAGCCCACTCCCTAGCCTGAGGCCCTCTCTTCAGCGGCTCTGGGGTCTCTGTGCCATTGCTCGTCTTTGGGCCTTCTAATGTTCAAGTCCCCAGTCCTCTCCCCTTACTTGCCCAGTATTTCTGCTTCTGTCTTCCTTTTCTTTACACTAGCTCACATTCCTATCTTCCCTTTAGCTGCTCCGTGTGCTGATATTCTAGAATTTAGGATGTGTTTAAAGTGTAGATGACTGGGGAAGGCAATGGCAAACCACCCCGTAAACATAGCCTGCCTAGGTGCCATTCGAAATTTTGTAATGTTGTGTTTTAAGTTTTAATTGGGATTATATTATTTTAGATTTAGATTTTATTATTGATGTATCAATTCTTTTTATATGATGTTACCCGCTCTGAGCCGGCTTTGGCTGGGGAGGGCGGGTTATAAATCACAAAATGAATGAATGAATGAATGAATGAATGTTGGGATGTGACGTCACCCCATGGATCAGTAATGACCCAGTGCTTGCACATCACCTTTACCTTTTTAAACTTTCCATGATACCACAACAGTTCAGCTAGTGATATCATGCTGGACATCTGTTACTTCTAAATTTGTCATCTGTACTTGCTCCCCCTCCCAATCTTTGGAGAGAGACTTTTAATAGTTTCTGTACTAAGGCAGGACATTTGTTTTAGCACCTCTTTTGGTAAAATAGACCCTGTATTTTTAAATATGTAGCATGTTGGTCCATATTAAGGATTCAACTTAAGTGAGTACCTTGGTAAAGATACTAGCAACTTGACAAACTGTAAATACAACATTAAGATGCTTGCTGGTGTCACACTGATAATTCATTGCTTAAATGAATCTGTATGTGTACAAAAAAAATAGTATTTGATCAAACCACCCCCTGACAAAATTCCCTTAAAGGGGACCTTTTGGGCCAGTAGCAACATGAGTTCTGGCTTCAGATGGTTGAAATTAATATGTTCAAAATCATATTATGGCCAGCTACAACAAACTTGGGACTTACACGTTGAGGGAGGGGTTGAAGGAAGATCCTGAGAGTTGAAGGCCCCAACAGAGCTGAGATGTACTCCTGTCTCGACTGCTTTGCTCAAGTGGATCCGGAAGAAAAGACGGCAGCGGAATCCTGGCAAAACAGAAGTTATGCTGGTGGGGAAGATTGATATTGAGGCTGACTTACTAACATTATGTGGGGTCCAGATGACCCTTTCTGATCTAGTTTGTAGTTGTTAAATGTTATCAGTATGCATTTATTTAAGCATTTTTGTGCCTTACCGTAATTTATAAAATGCAAGGTTGCTAACAATCAGATATTAAAATCACTATTTTAACAATGGAAAATTCAAGCTATCATACTAAATACTTGAAGGTTTCAACATATGAAAAGTTATGTTTGATTTCGTATCATTTTATAAATGGAAGGATACAATAGTGGAAGTCTTCAAAGTCAGTTCTGCCTAAATATGGCCAGTGCTTGCATTTGTTTGGTAAATCGTGCTGCTTATATTCCTTACATATTTTTCATATTTTTCATACAGGTATATTTTTATGAATACGGTGAACTTTCAAAACCTGTGGATAAGCCTAGGCAGTGTCTTCCACATGCAGTAGTAAAAGTAAAGTGTATTAATCAGAAAGCGAGAGCCGACTACCCTGTAGTTTCTTTGAAGAGTAGACCTAACAGGGTCTCTAAGGGTAAGCTTGCCTTTATTAATGGGCATTTCTTGCTCTTTATGTTAGAATGCTGCTTAGACCATAAGATGCATTTACAGAACCCCGATCCTGAACGTTTTGTATGTTGGTCAGTGTTGGTAAAAGCACATAAATTGTTCCTACAGCATTGTTCCTACGGCATTGTTCCTTAACGTTGTTTTTGGATATTGTTCTGGTACAGTCGTGGTCCAAACTGCACATGAGAGCATCAAGCCTGTGTTTGTTTGCTTTTAATGTTAGCCTACCCTTGTTTACACGTAAACTGTCAATGGAACAATGCAAATGGGGCAGCTTAGCTGCTAGCTTGGAGTGGCTTGAGGAACCAGGGTCGAACTGCATGTTATGTTTTTATATGAGTTGCCAATAGGGACTGGCAGCCCACATTGTTGCTTTAAGTTCCTGGTAGCAGCTCTTGCATAAAAGCATAGCAGGGCACAATTTGAGTTAGGACTGTGGCATGCAGGGAGGAGAGGCCGTGGCTCAGTGGCAGAGCATCTGCTTGGCATGCAGAAGGTCCCAGGTTCAATCCCCGGCGTCTCCAGTTAAAGGGACTAGGCAGGTAGGTGATGTGAAAGACCCCTGCCTGAGACCCTGGAGAGCTGCTGCTGGTCTGAGTAGACAATACTGACTTCGATGGACCAAGGATCTGATTCAGTATAAGGCAGTTTCATATATGTGTTCATGTGTTAAGCTCCTCCCCCCCGGCTGTTTTTGGGAGCCCCTCCGCCCCCACAGTGCAGTCCCCATCCAGATAGGGCCTCTGCTATGCTTTTATGCAAGAGTTGCCACCAGGGACTCAGCTATAGTATGGCTACTAGTCCCCACTAGTGACTTGTGTAATGTGTAACAGGTAGTTTGGCCCTTAGATGTTCTGAGACTGGGTAAAGTATTGATGGAAGATAATCTTCTGGCTGGCCATGCCACATTCTACATCCTTAGTTTCAGCGATTGTGTAGTAAAGGAAGCGGTACAAACCACTGCCACCCGCAGAACTAGAGGGAGGAGGCTACCATGGTGGTCTGCCTGGGCTGAAGCCATGAGCTAAAGGGGCTGAGGCTTGGGTTCTGATCAGCAGCCAGGGTTCTCAGAAGGTAGCTGGGTACCAGGGGAGGAAGTAAGGTGAAATGAAACCACAGTGTCATTTTGTTGCATCATACTAAGGGAACTTTTCCTCCCTCATTCCTGGGACAAATTTTCCTTGTGAAAATTAGCTTCTCCAATCCTTGTCCGATGCCTTGTGTCCCCCGTAAGCTTTCTGCATCTTTAAGAATAACATAGAAGGAAGAACTGCATCTGGTGCGAAATTTTCCATCATGGTGTCATGATGATAGAAGAAGCCGCAGCTGCTGGAATTTCTTCTCTGCAACTCTTTAAAGTACAGAACTCCCTGAAATAAATCTTCCAGCTTACAAGGACTGTTTATTTTGCTCTTTCATGGACACGCTCACAGCCCCTCGGTCCCTAGGTTCCTTGTGACAGTTGTCCCCAGACCCGTTTTGTTCTGTTCTGCAACTCCATGCCTCCACTACTAATTGTTTCCCCAAGTACTTCGGCATTCTTGTCCTTACTTCTTTCTGCCGCTTTCTTTGCCCGCCCAGTACTTCTTTTGCCATCTCTCTTCGTGCACAGTTTTTTCTGTCCTTAAGGTTTGGTGATTCTGTGTTTGTCTTCCTCTTCATTAGGCTGCCCATCTCTTTTATCTATTTCTCAGCACTCTTCCTATTCTGCTTTGCTCCCTTCCTTCAGCTATGCTGCTCTTGAATCTGTAGTTTCTCTACTTCATTTTCTTCCCATGAGCAGCCCATTCCTAAGGGGAACTTAACTCCTTTTAAAAATAAAAAATAGGAAAATGCCCCCATAGACATCAACAGGGCTATGACACCAAAAATGTTGTCGTAGCTACGCTGCTGTGGGAAGGGGAGTTCCTGGGGCGAAGGGGTTAGGAGGCTGCCTAGAGGCAGCTCCGCCCCACTAACGCCTCCCAGGACGCCAGCATGAGGACTTGAGTGACTGGAACACTGCCAGGAGGCAGCGCCTGCGCCCAAGCAGCCGTGTGGTGTCCGCGCCAGTGTGGCTGCCACCTGTGATGGAATAAGTGCCCCTTATCACGAATTAAATGGGCCCTTACACTGGCGCGGTGTCACATTGGCTCCTAAGGAGCTTTGCCGCCCCCCTTCAGGATTGTAGCCTTCATCTCCCTACCATACAAATTAAGCTAATTCTGTCACTAGGGCTGTTTAAGAGCTTTCCCAGCCGAACTAACCTTCCCTTTTCCTCACAGAAGCTGCTTGTAAACATTCAGTTGAGAATACTCAGTATTTTTAAAAATTAACTGTTTATTGAAATGGTACCCCAAAAAGGAGTCGCCATAAGTCGGCTGCGACTTGAAGGCACTTTATCCACACACACTTATATTAATAAACATATGTCTCCGAGTTTCATTTGTTCATGAACATTGTTTGTGAAATATTATAAGAAATCAGATAATGGCTAGAGAATTATCACCAGTGCTGGTTCATTTTGCCTCAGAACATTTCAGTATAGAGTGGTCATAGGATTTTTTAAATGGATAAGAACTTGTAACTTGGTAAAGTTTTGTTCTCACTCATGTTCTTGCATTCACAGGAAGGGGCCGAGGCCCTCTTCTGGAAAACTGTACAATAGTCACAAGGATAGGTAATAGCCAGCTTATCTATGAGCATTTCCACAAGCCCAAAAACTGTGCAGTAAGTGATAATCTATCTGTAAAAAGTTCTGAAAGTGCACCCAACTGGAATGGCTCTGGAGCCGAAACCCAGGGCAGTAAAATGAAACATAAATTACCTGGACAATGGGATTCAGCACAGGTAGAGGCAGATGTGCAGAATTTTCAGCGTATGCCTGATGTGGATTGCGACAGAGATGGTAAAAGTAACCACATGGGAAGCTTTAGCAAGAATCCAAATGACACTTCAGTTAATTATAGCAAATTAAGCACTATAATTACCTCTAAATCGATTAAGGATCCTAGGCTGGCAAAAAAGGAAAGAAACCTAGGGGAGCAAAATGGAGAGCCAATCTCTCATGGGATTGTGCAGCTTGAGAACGAGCTTAAATATAAAACAGAAATGAAGATGGCTACCACTTTTGGCATACCGTGGCCTGACCCTGAGGAACTTTTTCTTCTTAACGACTCCTGGCGTACTTTTAGTGAAGAGCAGTATACGGCAAAAACACCATGGAAAGAGAGGGTTTTAGGAGAGCGTGGATCACCTTTAAGTAGCAACAATGAGTATTGGGTGAACAATGAACACACCGGGGTTGATGTAAATCTAGATTCTCAGAACATTGATACAGATTTTGCTGTCAAAAGTAATCTAAGTCATAGTTCTTTAAAATCTGCAGACTGTGGGATCAAAACTGCCAGCCAAAGCTTTGCGCAAAGAGACAAAACAGTAAAATATTCAGACCCATTGTTAGGCCAGAACGAAAATAGCGTAAACACTGACTGTGCAGTTTCTAGCTACATAAGCAATGGCACTTGCACCCACGACAGAGAACAGCTTGTCCTTGCGCCACCTTTTCAGATAAATGCGCACAACCGGGATCTCGAAAGAGCTGCAGCTGACAGAGATGAGCGGTCTGTGGGAGATCAAGTGCATGCAGAGGTTTTTAAACAAAATAAGCTTCGAGAGTTGGCGCACACCGAAAAATCCAGGATGGATGAAATCCCTGAAAAGACTAATAGGCAGATATCTCCCTCATCTAATAGAACAGGCAACATAGGTGAAAAGGAAGAAAATACATCTAAAAAATTAGAGAATGTAAAAGACTGGATGGACACTTCTCGTATTTTGGATTCGGAAAACTCAGCTTCTGATTTCAACTTGAATTTTCAATTGAGTGCATTGCTCACTAAATGCACAGGCCCGACAACGGAAGACACTGCCTTTATGTTACTTGCCTCTACTCCTGCACCTTTGGGGTATGTGAAGGATACAGAAATTGAACATCCTCAGTCTGAGAAGACATCTCATGCTACAAATGAACAATTTGGAGTGTTGAACAATAGTTTATCCTGTAACGACACCATGCCAGAAATATTTGAACAGGTATTGGCAGTGAAGAGCAGGGACATTAATACCCCAGACTTAGAAGTTAATAGTAAGGCTGAATTTTTTTCTGAGGGGGATAAGAAATGTTCCTCAGTACCTCAGAAGCGATGTAGTCACGTCGAGGTGTCTAGTGACGACACTGACACTGAATATCAGTATTTACAAGAGCGCATGGATTGGGAGAATCTGCTGGCAAAATCTACTCCCGATACAGAGATTTCAGGAAGTACTTCTCTGAAGGAAGACAAAAATGAGTGTTCATGTGAGGAAAAAATAGAAGCGGGGGGAAAAGCAGAAAAAATGTTTAACATGTATGTGAAGCCTGACTTACAAATTACAGTTCCTAACACAGTATACCCCTGTCATAGTCCTCTCAAAATGAGGACAGAAATGGGGAAATTCGTAACTAAATGTTCAGAACAAAAAACAGGTTTTAAATGGTCACAAGAAAAGAAAAAAGGAAAATATATACTGAGTCAGAAAAAACCTAGACTTTATCACAGAAAGAAAGCGCTGCATACTCACTGTTCATCTGAAACGGCTCCTCCGTTGTCCAAGGGACCATTTGAACAATCTGAAAAGCATATTAAGAATGTTTTGCATACTCTTAACACCGAGGCATCATTGTGCAAAAACAAGCATCTGTCTCAAAAAATAAATGGAGCAATGTTTCACTTACAAAAAGCTCAGAGGAGCGTTCAGAAATCTTTAAAAATCTTGGCCATGACTGGAAAGAAGAAAAGAAAAAACGACTCAGGGTCGCACAAAACCATACCGAGTAACTTATGTGAACGTTCCGATCATGCAAGTTGCAATGTCGTGTCTGTCAAAAAAATGGCTGCTTGTTTTGCAGGGCAACAAAGGCCTAAGATTGGCACGCTTACCTCTCCTATAGAAGCAAGAGAAGCAGGTGAAAAAACAAACTGCCAATTGGAAGGTCACATTGAAAGTGAAGGGGGTCTGACCTGTAGTACAACCAGTTTCTTGAATGATAATGAAACTCACTCCGGATCCTTAAGTTTGGATTGTTCTGTAACATCTGCTTTCACTGCCAATATGCCTTGTAGCAACGATAATATGAAAGTCAGAGTAATAGATCATGAGATCTCTGAAAGGTCCACCAGTTCAGATGCCATGGAACTCGACATGAAACCAGCCAGTGGTGAAAGCAGAGTGAATAGTGAGCAGAGGACTTACGCAAATGTGGTGTCAGAAAATAACATCCAAGAACATTTTACTCCCCTCATGGGACACACAAAACAGGAGCTCAGCTCTGAAGCCAGCAAACATATTGCGACAAGCAAAAATATCTCAAAATGTTTAAATTTAGCTATTGGGACAGAGGAATTAAGCCTCTGTCATGCAGACCAAGGAGCAGATGAAGATGCTCGTGAGTCTAATGTAAATACGAGCACAGTCAAACTTGCCGCATCAGTTCAGAAATCTTCAGGAAAGCTAAAGCCTTCTAAGCCAGATGATATCTCCAAGTTTCCCATTTTCAGTGGGAAGGATACTTTTTCTAATGAAAAAGAAGCTGTGGAAATATCCCCAGTACAGCAAAAGAACATCAGCCCAAATGTTGACAGTGATTTATCGCATGCATTAGTACCAGTAGTAAAAAACATGCATGATGCCAGAGACCCTCAAGTTCTGTTAACTCCACAAATTCATGGGTCTGGATGGAAAATAAAGGCAAATAATTCTTCAGAAAGAAATTTAGAGGACATCTGTTCTGAAAAACAAGAAGAGCAACAAAAATTGTATGAGAATAACAAACATAAATTGTTAGCCAAACCTATAATACAACCAGAAAATAATATGGGGATACTTAATGGTTATCTGATGCAAACAAGTCAAGTCACACATAGCAAAGAGTCTACGAACAAATGGACCTTGCCAAGCAGCACTGAAAAGGTGGGTAGGTGTCATTCTGCATCGCCATTAAGAGGAGATTCAAAGGAGGGAGTTATTACCGCAACTATGATTTTACCTTGTGCCTATGATAATGTCTTGCCAAATAAAAATTATCAAAAGGACAAAGGCCTTTCAAGTGAACATTCTAACAACCGCAAAAACATTACTAATGGCACCAAACTTCAAGTAGAAATAGAACAAACAGCTCTTGACTTTATAATGGAAATTTCAATGATTTTGCAGAAGGCAGATGAAACCTCCTGCTTAAATGTGTTACAAGAACAAGTTACAATTTGCAAAAACGTTCTTCCCTTGTTCATCAGAGCTTTTGAAGAAAAGCAGGACTGCTCCTTTGAACATGTATTGGTGTCAAGAGAGAATGCAAAAAAAAGCATGCGGGCTAAATTAAAACCATACGCCATAGAGTCATTTGTTGAGTTACAAATTATGATGGAAACCATTGAATTTCTGGAAAATAAGAGGAGGTACTTACAGGATAAGCGTACTTTCCGTAGCTTGCTTTGGTTTGATGATTCATTGTGTATTGAGTTGTTTGGCGGCCAGTCAGGTTATCAACAACAATCAAATTTTTATCCTGCTTTTCAGAGGAGTCTAAAATACAGTGCTCTTAATGAGTTGCAAAGCCATCACAAAGAATTAGTGGACAAGTTTGAGATCACAAGATTGGAAAACAAATCTTACTATTGTTTACTGAAATTGAGACGAGAAATTAAGGAATGCGAATCAGTAGTGAAAAGTAATTTCCTTTTGTCTGAGTTTTTTCTGTCTGAGCCATATGTTTGTGGAGCTAACTATGGAGATACAGTAGAAGATTTAGAAAATGCCAGAAAAAGTACAGTGGATTTAATAAACACATGTAGCAGTCTGTCAGGTATTCCTTTAGGTACTGAAAAGCTGGAGCATCTTGGGATTATAATGGATATTATTTCTACAAAGGTAGAATTTATAAGAACCTGTAAAGAGAGGAAAATAAATTCGTCATTCATTGGGTTAGAACACATATTTTTTAATGCTGCTGTAAGCTGTATATTGAGAGAAAGATCTATATTTGTAAATGGAGATTTTAAAAGTGGGGATGGACAGATGCTCAAAATATATGAAGCTGCCCTTCCTAAACTTTATGAGATTTATGAGGATAGAGTGGAGGAACTTGAAAGCAACTTTAATTGTGCTTCTGGAGAACACACCAGAGGGGCAAATTATGGCATTAGAAATTATCTAGTTTCATATCCAGAGATTTGTGTTGGAGAAATACTGGATGAAGCTCAGTCTGTAAACCTTGAAAAGTTGAGGCAGCACCTGTGCAGGTGCACCGAACATCTCGAAGTCCTGAAAAAGTATTTTCAGATCATACAGGAAGTGGATGTCGACCGTGTGTTGATCACAAAAGAAAATGTGCTGAGTTTCATGGAAAGCAACAGCCTAAGTGCCATTCGTTTGAAACCAGAAGCCGTTGAGGTTTATATGGACTTGGCAATGGTGCACGAAACGCTGTGTTTCCTTCAAAATTCAATAGCAAGAAAAGAAGATAAGCCCAGATTTCGAAGTTTATTATGGTGGGATTTATCACTTATAAACGAACTCTTCCATTGCCAACAGAAAATGGCTTCCTTTAGTTATCAGAAAGATAACCCTTTAGAAATTACAGAGTCTGCCATCTCTGACCTTCACGATGAATTGAATGTTGTTTATGACTATGCAGAAAGCTTAAACTGCTCTTACGCGCGTCAACTTCTAACAAAAGAGCTTGAAGAACTTTTAGAAACAAGAAAGTACCTACAAACGTCGGTATCCTCCATTTGCATGTGTATAGACTTGGTACCATATACTATAGCTCTAAATTATGGGAGTAATATATCTGAACTGGAATATAACTATGAGCAGTTCTACTCGCTTTTTGAGAAATTGCTCTTGGCAGACAGGAAGGATTTAGGGAAAATGGCTCACGTTATGAAAATACTGAAAACTATTGAGCATATGAAGTTTATCTGTACCAAACAACAAAAACCACCTCTTCATCTGGTCATATGCCAAATGCTTAAAAACTGGAGAAAATCTCGTCGGTTGAAAAAACAAGAAGATATGAACAGACATATGGATTCAAATGGAGGCAACAGCACGAAACACAAGAGGCCAGCTGGTATAACTTCAGAAGACAATTCCTGTGACCACGAAGAGCAGAATGACCCATCTGATAGTAAAAAGAAAAAGGTAAGACCACACAGCTTTTTTTTCTTGGACTGTAATATTGAATTTGGATCACGTTATGCCAGATGTAGATGAACAGGTCCTGTGGGTTTAATCTAATTGAGGGCTTACTCAGATATAGAAGAATGGAAGGACAAATTAATGGAATACGCCACTATGGCAAAAATGACCGCTATGATAAATATTAATAACGATACGCCTTTTGAGCAGCGTTATGAGACATGGAAATCATTTCATAACTATGTCGAGGCTCACAGTTAACAACGAGAAAGTGAAAGATGAGGTTTCAGTTGGATGTATTATAATGTACTTTTAATTTCATTTATAGATAATCATTAGACTTGTTTAACATCAACTAGACATAGATAGCGATCATTCTTTCTATATGTTACTTATAAAGTCTGCCCAAGCAATGAAAATTAATGGCAACGTTATTTGCCTGTTCTGTGTTTGAATTTTTATCTTCAGTTTTTCTGTTACCATACGTTTGATGCTGATTTTCCCCCTTCCCTGTTTTCCTTTTGTATCCCTGCTATATCTTATACAATAATTTTTTAAATAATAATAATAATTGAGCCTTATCTAAGCAGTACAAAGTCCTTATGTTCATTGGGGAACAACGTGACGACCTTGCATCAGACATGAAATGGGAATTTTGTGTCTCTCTCTTTTTTTTTTTGCATTTCTGCTTGCAACTAAAGCAGGTAGAGAGAAGCACCTTCAGCCTCCGCCCCCCCCCCCACAGCTGTTTTCACATTTGCGAATGCCTGATGGAGCCACTGTTGGCTCCATTGTTAAAACTGCATGCTGGGAGCGAGTAGCAGCTCCGCTGGGTAGTTTGGAGATGCGAAAACAACGGGGAGGGGGAGGCTAAAGCTGCTTCTCTCTACCTGCTTTGGTTGCAAGTAGAAAAGAGCCTGTGTGGATGGAGTGGGGGGAGCACAAAAAACTCATATTGCACGTCTGATATAAAGTCCCCCAATGAACATGAGGACTTTGTAATGCGCAAATGGATCATCTGGGTTCGCTACACATTACAAAGTCCTCTTGTTTATTGGGGAACTACGCAAGGATTTTGTATCACATGTGTGATGGGAGTTCTGTGCCTCCCAGATGCACACTGGCTCCTTCCTGTTTGTGACTACACCATGGCGGGAGAAATGGCTTTGGTGTAACCCCTCTGAGCTATTTTCACTGCTTCAGACTTCATGGAGCTGCTCTTGGTTGCCGCTGTGAAATTGATGTGCGGCCATGTAAATAACATGGTTTTACTGTGGAGCCAGGAGCAGCTCCCTGAGGCGATTTGCAGATGCAACAACAGTGGAGGGGGGGAAGCCACTTCTCTGCATGCTGTGATTTGGCTGTTTTTAAAATTACCTGCCTTCTCCCCTTGCACTTGGGCTTCCTTTTTGTGTGTAGCTCTGCCTCCTGACATAGCTGTTCATGTGTAGGAGTGGGGAAACAAACCCAATTAGCATCTGCCGCTCATGTGGAGGAGTGGGGAATAAAATCCAGTTCTCCAGATTAGAGTCCGCTGCTCCTAACCACTACACTACACTGGCTCTCCTTGACCAGTATTCAAAAACAGCACGTATCTTTTAAAAAAATAAATAAATTATCAAATAGGCAGCCAGTTGACCAGTATTCAAAGCCTTTGTCCTTGTAAATAGCTATTTAAAATATAATGTAATGGTTTCCACTTTGGTTTCCATTACTGTTTCATCTCTGTAGCAGGCCTTGTTTCAGTTCTCATGAGGATGGTGGTGACTGCAGTAAAAACAGAAATGTATCCAACGTGTTCTGTCAAACGTGAGCACGCATTGAGAACTACCGAAGGAAATATTGTGTGTAACAATCTTATATCGGAATTTTAAGTTGTGGTTTTTAACCTGTTAGGTTGTTGCTGCGTCGACGACCCCAAAAAAGAAACAAGAAAAAGAAAGCCGCAGGAACGTGAGGTATCGATACTAAATCCATAAAACAGCAATATCTGACATGTATTGTTTCGTAACATTCATACCTTTCGTTCACGGTATGAATCTTGAATAGAACTCAGTTCTCTAGCAGAAGCAGGTGGAGTTCGGGAATCAATGGCTCTAATTTATTTTATGTATGTTTTGGGGGATGTTTTCTATATCTCTCCTTCATTTGTCACAACCCTTATACTAAGCAGCCACTACTGTACAGTCCTGGGCTGACATACAATAGTGACTTGAAAGGAAGACAATACTTTTTTTAACCTTTTTTTTTACTTAAGGGTGGTCATCTTCACGTTGGGTAGTTGAGAATTCTGCTGAAAGGCACCCAAGTGAGGTGCTACAGGGGTTGATGTGAGAGGAGATTTTCTCACTACGCATGTAGAGAATGTCGCAGAAAGCACACATTGAACTCCTTCTCCAGCAGAGAGGAGTGGAAATGAAAACGATGCCGTGGCTGGCTTTGAGACTACGGTTCCTGCCCTGGTGAACAGTAAGAAGCGGCAGGAGGGGTGACTCAGGGAGTGTGAGTTTTGCTTCCCTAATGAACCTTGCTTCTGGCTCACAGTATGAATCCATATAAACTTTTGCACCTTCCTCTGAGCTTTGGGCTGGGTTTGGCATTTTATAAAATGCTATCTGGGCAGCATTTGCTTAGTCATCTTCTGTCTTGTTCCAGCTTTTTAAAAGCCAGGTTTTTTTTCAATGGTGTGTGTATGTGTCTCTTAAATTCAGGGTCATCTGCTTTTGTGTATAACCTTCTGCAGTGGGAGTTGTCTTAGAGTAAGGGTAGTCTTCCTTTCAGGTAACGCTTCCTTTCACCCATTGGTCACAACTGGGTCCTGGCAGACACCCATGATTGCCTGGGAATTGGCTGCAGAAATACAACTGAAGTTCTGGATAGAGGTGTGAAGGCTCAGGAAGAAAAATTAGGGGGGTTGCCCTATTGTGTTTTTTCCCCAATGACTTTTTTTCTAATTTTTTTTCCTTGGAAAGTTTGCAAAACGTTGGGAAATTAAAAAGAAACATTCTATCAAATAGATTTTTTTCCCTTTTGGCATGAGTGAAATTGCTAAGATAGCATAGGGTGCAACAGTTTCCTGATCCCCCTGGCTTTAGTATTGGGGTGTATTTGCCATTTTGCGTGTGGAAAACGAACAATGCCCAACGACTTAGACAAATGTAACTCTGCTTAGGATTGCACTGTAACACATTTCAGCTTTTTGGCCCTGTAAATATGCCAATTAATATAATTGTACATGCTTAACTAGGAGCCCCGTGGCGCAGTGTTAAGCTGCAGTACTGCAGTCAAAAGTTCTGCTCACAACCTGAGTTCAATCCCGACAGAAGTCGGTTTCTGGTAGCCGGCTCAAGGTTGACTCAGCCTTCCATCCTTCCGAGGTCGGTGAAATGAGTACCCAGCTTGCTGGGGGTAAAGGGACGATGACTGGGGAAGGCACTGGCAAACCACCCCGCAAACAAAGTCTGCCTTGGAAACGTCGGGATGTGATGTCACCCCATGGGTCAGGAGTGACCCGGTGCTTGCACAGGGGATCTTTACCTTTACTACATGCTTAACTGTGTTGTAACTGGTGCAGCAAACTAGGTTAAAGTTTGATAGAAAAGGAAACATTGCATATATTTCAATTTTCCCACAAATTTATCACTCCCCCCAAAATGGGTGGGAAGTTTTTTCCCACGGCTTCAAAATTTCTGGAAATTGCACATCTCTAATTGTGGAGCTCAGTTGCCTCTGCCAAGGAGAAGATCTTCTTAATTGTAATAAGGACCTGAGAGGTTTCCCTTATTTCTAGAAACATTTGTTTTTATTTATCCTGAGTTGAAAGTCTTAGCATAACAAAAGGGTCAAATATACGTTCCCTTACTGATCATGGTGAGCTGCCTGTGTGAATGTACAGATGAGGTAGTCCTTCTATAACTTTAAAATTCAGTGTTTTCAATGGACTCTAATTGCGCATTCAGGCACAAGTCATCCAGTCAGGAGAAATTAAGTTCTGAACTTGCATGTGCGTGATCAGGCCAAAATGTAAAGATTCAGAGAAACACAGAAATCCTTTGCAGAATAAGATACAGCAAGATTAAATACCGTATATCCACTTTTATTTGAGATGTATTTTATGCCCTCCTTATTTTGAGACATGGGCAGCCCTTTCCTGAAGGGAGGGGAGTTAGACAGTGGCCGGGAGAGGCTCAGCCGTGCTGCCTTTGCAGAGGCTTCCTGGCAAGAAAAACGAAAAATAAACTCCCTGAAAATAAAAGTGTGGGGGGGAAACGCCCCATTGACTGTAGGTAGGCTACGCCAGCTGGTGAGCTGGTGTGGCCCCACTGTAGCGTGGAGGGGCGTTCCTGGGGCAAAAGGGGTTAGGGAGCTGCCTGCAGGCAGCTCTGCCCCTAGGAACGCCCCAGGAATGCCTCCCAGGATGCCGGCACATGGAGAAACGCTGGCGGGAGGCCGCGCCAGCATCCAACAACTGCGCTGCCGCTGCTGACCAAGGGGGCTGGTGTACGTCACCCTGTGCCAGCGTCCTTGCTAGTTTGCATGGCACAAGTGGCACAGACGCTGAGGTAGGGGTCAGGCTGGCCTCTATGGGCATTCGCCCGCCCCCCTTTTCACGATTGCACAGAAAATACTGGTTATATTTTGAAACTTCCTGGAGGTTTGTTTGAACTTAAATTTCTGCCTAAATCTTATTGTTGATGGGGTTTTTTGCTGTTTCTTATAGTTTTGATTCATAACATGCTTAGATGTAATTTATTGGTTTAAGAAGAGTCATGCTGTCCATCGTAGTTTTTACCGTCTTTTTTATTTTTATAATTAGTTATCACCTATATTTTAGTTTTGAAATTCCTAATGGGCCTTTTCATATAAATTTACCAATTTTACTATAACAGTGCCTTCAAATACACTTGGAAAAATATTGGACGGCACAAAGTAATTTCTTCACAAAACTGAGTTCTTGAGTAAAATCATTTTCTCAAGCCATCTCAAGTGAGTTTCTGGATTCGGTTGTTTGCCTCAGATGTTTGTTTTTGAGTGAGCAAATGGATACACTAAATTTTAAGCAAAGGTTTTAAATTCTTGTTTCTGTTCTCCCATTACATATGATTTGTGTACTCTTGTTTGGCAGAAACAGTGTTGCCTTTGAGAGGTCTACTGAACAGGCGCCAGGTAGTATCAGATCATTACTGAATACAAATGGAGCTTTCTGTTGCTTTTGGAGAGGTCTCCAGACTGCTTTCTTTGCTTAACTTTTTCTTCCTTCCAATCTTTTCTTGAGGTAGCTAACTAATTCCCATCAATTAAATCCCATTTATAATTTTAATCCTTGCTCAACAGCTCCATGCAGAAGTTTTCTATTCATGGAGGATATAAGGGTTGCCTGGTGTACAGGCAGTAGACATCACATATGAATGGTTATACTGAGGAAGGCACTGGCAAACCACCCCGTAAACAAAGTCTGCCTAGTAAACGTCAGGATGTGACATCACCCCATGGGTCAGGAATGACCCGGTGCTTGCACAGGGGACCTTTGCCTTTACCCCACCTTTCTTCCCAGTGCAGACCCGGTGTGGTTGACACCCTCCCCCTCTCCTCCACTTTATCCTCACAACAACCCTGTGAGGTAGGTTAGGTTGAGAGTGTGCGACTGACCCAAGGTCACCCAGCAAGCTTCCACAGCAGAGTGAAGGTTTGAACCTCGGCCTCTCAGCCGGACACTAACCAACACACTGCACTGGCTCTCGCTGGCTAGCTGTACTCGTATAGTAGCAAGCTAGATTGACCAAAAAGCCTAACTCTGGATAAAACAATTTCATACGTTAATTATCTCAGGGGAAGCGGAACCTGGTAGGGTCTTCAGGGCCTGCTTCGCTATGTAAGAGTTCATTTTGCCTCCAAAGTTCATCCTTGGAGCTGTCCGAGGTACCGCAGCTGGTGTCCTGCCAGACTTGTTTCTCAGTCGATGCCCTCACCCTTTGCAGCCCTGCATTGCCGGCACTTTGCCCCGCCTCGCGAATTCCCAGCCGAAACAGTATACCAAGTGAGTGTCCAGACGTTTTTGATGCATGTCATAGAATCATAGAGTTGGAAGGGACCACCAGGGTCATCTAGTCCAACCCCCTGCACGACGCAGGAAATTAACAACCACCTCCCCCCCACACACACACACACCCAGTGACCAGAATGTCAATAGGGTTTATCTTCACAAAATATCAAGAAGCAGTTGAGGACAGTTTTATTTACGACTGCATTTGGCTGATTCCGTGTCTCTTTATCAGCGGTCCTAGTTGGAGTTTTAAAATTGGGAACTTTGATGTGTTTTTATCATTGTTGTTTTATTTATATTGCAAGCCGCCTTGGATTCCACAAGGGAGAAAGCCGGCTAATGAATGTTTCAAATAAAATAGTGCAAACTTTTAACACTGTTGAGACCAGAGAGGCCTGGTGTTTACTGGGGGGCGTATTTCAGCTTGACCCATACATTCACATTAACCTGACATTATTGCACAACCTGGATCTAAAAACTGTGGTCCATATGGAAAGACTGGGCTGAGAGTCCCATTTTCACCACAGATCAGATTATTGACCCGAGTGCATTGCAAAACACCTTTAAACTTCCTAACAAGTATAACCAGTGTAACCCTTTTTGCCGTAAAAAGGGCCAGGTTAGTGACCACAGGATTTCAGATGCTCCCATTCAAAACCTGAAACACTTGAACACTTAAGTAAGTAACATTTATTGAGAGGGGAGGGGAACAATAAAGTCAGACTGGGAGTGTGAAACAAAACAGTGTGAATAACCATTATATTAACCAGTCCCAAAGTCAGTGGGGAAAAGAGAAGGACGTCTCTTTAGTCGCTGGGATCTGCCTCGCAAACGCGTCCACCATAACATTCCCTTGCCTCTGGATTTGGCCAAGCCGCCTAGATCACATGTGAAGTGCCACCAAATTAAGAGGTAACATTCATTTGCCTCAATTTTTCAGGCCTACCCCCTTCCTGTATCATTGGTTGTCCTGGCAGCAATGGAATAAGTAATCTGAATGGCCAATTAAAAAAAAAAAACAGTGGTAGATTACACTCACCCTTATCAAAATCATTATTGTAGACCTAATGTTAGAGCTGCTTCAAACAAAAGTTTCTGTTCTGAACATAGTAGACTCCTGCAGTGTTGAATGTGTGTGTGTAAAGTGCCGTCAAGTCGCAGCCGACTTATGGCGACCCCTTTTTGGGGGGGGTTTCATGGCAAGAGACTAACAGAGGTGGTTTGCCAGTGCCTTCCTCTGCAGAGCAACCCTGGTATTCCTTGGTGGTCTCCCATCCAAATACTAACCAGGGCTGACCCTGCTTAGCTTCTGAGATCTGACGAGATCAGGCCAGCCCGGGCCATCCAGGTCAGGTGCAGTGTTGAATACTGAATTATAAATCAGATTACTTAATGCACACGATGAGGGAGTGGCCAGTAATTATGCCACTTTATGCATAATAATAATAGTAACAACAATAATAAGCTTAGTTTTATAAACCACTCTGTAGTTCCCCCAAGCCATTACAACAACATTGACTTGCACAGTGGAAGTGAATTCCGTGTATCACACTTGTGACCAGAGTACTGATGCTACAACACTGGAACGGAATGTCCCCCTTCCATACACCAATGTACCTCTCTTTCACATAACCAGTGTACCTCTCTTTCACATATGAACTCAGCTTCTATCAGAGACAAGAGCTGTTGAATGTATATCACAGTGCATGGATAAGTATAATGACTTATACATCATGAATCTTATTTCTTTGCCAACATGACAACTCCAAGATTACTTCTCCTCCTATTCCCCCAAAGTCCTGTTTTATATACACTCCCATGTTATGACGGTACATATCTAGTATTTTCTCAACTTGTACGGCTAGGTTTTTTCACAGGTATGCCATAAAAAAGAGGGTCATTTTACATTCACATACAAATTACAGTTATGTCCAATAATAATGTTTTTGTGTAGAACGGTTTTAAGGGGGGGTTTGTGTTACATCCAAGCACATATGATAATCTGGAAAATACTGCTATAATATATTTTAAAGTATCCTGGAAACTAAAGATTTATTTCATGTTTTGCAGAAAGGGTGCGAGACCTAAGCCTCTAGAAAGAGAAGAACTACAGGTAAAGAGTTCCACAGACAATACCTGGAATAAAAAAGATAAATGTTTTAGAGACCAGCCATCTCTCTCACCTTCACATTCAAAAGGTTTGAAAGCTGCTGATTCCTTGGACTATATTGAGCTTTCACCAAATGTTTCCAGTCCTACACTAGCTAACTCAAACATGTTGGACAGTCAGAAAAATCAAACCGATCTAGAAGACTTCACCAACAACCGGAGGGGTTGTTCGAAAGGCAACAACCAGGAATGCTTTGCATCCTGTAATGAGAGAGGCAAAGATACATTTGTATCTCCAAAAAAAGATCTATCTCCACAGAATTCCCCTGAGGACTCTTTTACTTCAGTAGCAAAATTAAGTCATGATAGCCCTGTGCTACCCACACCAAATCAGTGCTATGTTGTGAAACCAGATGTTACAGGAAATGCTTCAGGTTTGACCCCTAGGGGTTGCACAACCGTACCTCTGGAACTGGATAGAAATGGGGAGATGTATGAAACAAAATCTGAGCCCACCTGTGCACTGGCCTATAATTCAGATTCCTCCGCAATCCCTGAATTAAATGAATTTGTGGAACTGGAGTCTTTGTGTTCAGATCCATTTTCCACTGAAAATACCCACGCCTCTGCTGAATGTTCTGCTTTCAGTCAAAATGAACATATAGAGGAAACACCTCACATTCACAGTTATTCTGTACACACTTACAGGACATTCTATCCCTCCTACTCTTGGTACTTCTGTCAAACTGGGAGCAGTTACCAGGCTACCCAGATGTACCAGGAGTTCAGCTCTTACGCAATGCACCAGCTGACTCCAACCATGCTGACAGCTACCGGCATGGTATATAACACGCAGTCCAGTTATTCACACTCCTGTAGTCATTTTGGGGTTGGGGAATCACAGAGGTTTAACTTTGCCCAGTCCTACCCTGCGCAAAGCTATTTCAACTCTACAGTGTCTTTTCCGTACAGCTATCAGCAGTGGCCGTCGTGGTACGCGGAAACACCTCCTGCAGCACAAGCTGCTTATCCATATTCTTCCAATCCTGGCTTGTGAATCTGTGCGATTCTATTCTAAGTCCTTATCAGTAATATTTCAGCTTGTAGAACAAGCGTTTGCTTACCTCAGACGCTGGAATACTATTAATAAAACAGTAACCCAACAAGAACTTGATTATGATGCGTTGATCTGATTCTGTGCTGGTTTAGATGCTAGAAATTCCTCCTTGTGGGACACCCTGTAAACGGCAGCAGCATGAAGAAAGTAATACGTGAATCGGCATGTCCGTCACTTCCCGGCATTAATTCACACGAGCTCACAGAAACACTTCTTGGGTGCATGTATCACTTCCAAGAAGTGGCACTTCTAGGTGTCGACACACTGGGTCCCATTTTACTTCATGCACAGGACTCCTCTGTGGAGGAACTAGTCCTCAGGCACATTGAAAACACACAGCTACCGCCACTGTTATTTTGTACTACTCTTAGGCGTCGTTCTTTAATTTTAAAAACAGAGGGCCGAGCTACACGTCAGTAATGCTAGTTCCCAAGGAGGAACCAGGGAAAGATGGATTGTTCACTAGAAATGCTGCCCCCTCCCCCCGGATTTGATCAGAAATCATCCTGACTGGGAGATAATCGCTAGTGAAGCTTTTTCTGGGAAGAATCTGTGGGGATCGCAAACATAAAACAGCCACAACGCACTCTGCGATTGTGTTACAGTGACAAAAGTTTGGGGAAACATGTTTGCTGAGGTAGCGTAGTCTTGTTCTGAAACTGTCTGTGGGCACGATCATGGCTGGCATGATTAGGACTTGAAATGGTCCTTTCTGTTTGTTCTCTGCGGGAGTTTTCGGCCCTTCCAGTAAGTTGCGAAGCAACTAAAATCACTGGTGATTGGAAGTGGGCTACAGCTGCTGCCCCACAAGCAGAGAGGGTTGTGCAGTTGTAGTGAAAGCAGCATCCCTTCCAAGGACTGGACTGTTACAGAGACCATGACACTGCATGTCCTAAAGAATACAAAATGCTGTTTTCTGTATTTTTAGTTGCCTGACAACAGTCACCTCTAATTTCCATGATGGCCTATTTAGTTGTAAAGTTTCTGTTAAAATATTTACATAGACTTACTTGAATGACAGTGGCATAATATTTTCGACTGCAGTGACTTAAACAGGCAAATAAGCCAAATCAAAATTTAACTGGCCACTTTGCGCTTAAGAGGCTCTTACTCCCATTTGATGTCGGTGGGGTTTAAGTGTGCATGTACTTAAATGCCAACAACACTTCTTGCTGTGTGCTAATTGTAATTTTCATGTTTGTTTTTTAATTCAGAATTCTTGCTGTGTGCATACGGTAATTCTTTTATAAAATGCGATATCTGTTCTAATATCTTCATATTGTGACAATTTAAAGACTAGAATCAAAAAGCAGTACCATGTAAAATTATTTTTGCAGTTTACATGCTGTTTTATATTCATATTTGTACAATTCTTTATTTTTGGATCTTAGTATTTATATCTGCATAAAGTTTAAACTCTTTTTGATATTGTGCATTATAGCTTTAAATAAACATTTTGTTAATAGGCTTGATTATTGTGTTCATTCTTAAAACACATCGTACTTTTGTGTTCGAAAGTACTATTACTTTTGAAACAATCTGAATGTTTCTCTATAGGCAAGACAGAAAACTTGTTTTATTGTTGTTTCTTGCCTTAGGTCCCAGTTTTCTGGGAGAAATAGTTTATAAATTTTTCATTTAAAACATTTATGTAAATATAAATCACTGCATGGATGGATTATTGGCATTAGAAATGAAAACGAATGTGTTGTTGAGTCACAAGAAGGAGAAGGAGTTGATTTTTATATGCCGACTTTCTCTATCACTTAAGGAAGAATCAAACTGGCTTGCAATCACCTTCCCCTCCCCACAACAAACACCCTGTGAGGTAGATGGGGCTGAGAGTGTGTGACTAGCCCAAGGTCACCCAGCAGGCTGCATGTGCAGGAGTGGGGAAACCAACCCGGTTCACCAGATTAGCACCCGCCGCTCATGTGGAGGAGTGGGGAATCAAACCCGGATCTCCAGATCAGAGTCCACAGCTCCAAACCGCTGCTCTTAACCACTACACCATGCTGGCTCTCAGCTGACCCACAGTGACCCCTTTCACAGGCTGTTCCAGGCACGAGATGAGCAGAGGTGGCTTGCCATTGCTTTTCTCTGCATGGCAGCCCCAATCTTCCTTGGCTGTCTTTCATCCAAAACGTGACTATGGCTGACCTTGCTTAGCTCCCCAGCCCTGACGAGCTTAGGCCAAACTGAGCTAGCAGGGTGTGCGCTGCAAATGACCCAGCCAAAATGAATCCCATGTTAAACCTTTGTGCAGCTTTTGTGGTTTCACTTTGGATCATACGCAGTCCCGTGGCAAAGGGTGGCACTGATCTGAGTGGGTTGGCAAGAGAAATTTCTGTAATATGAGAACAAGGTCAGTGATTTACAGTGCAAGCCCAAAGGGAGTTACACCCTTCTGAACCCACTGAAGTCGGTGGGCTTAGAATGGTCTAACCCTGTTTAGAATCATAGAGTTGGAAGGGGCCAGACAGGCCATCTAGTCCAGCCCCCTGCGAAATACAGGATCTGCCTAGACTAGAGCATCCCTGACAAATGCTTGTCCAGCCTCTGCTGCCAGTGAGGGGGAGCTCACCACCTCCTTAGGTAGCTAATTTTACTGTCGGAACAACTCTGTGTGTGTGAGTGTGTAAAGTGCCGTCAAGTCACAGCTGACTTATGGCGACCCCTTTTTGGGGTTTTCATGGCAAGAGACTAACAGAGGTGGTTTGCCAGTGCCTTCCTCTGCACAGCAACCCTGGTATTCCTTGGTGGTCTCCCATCCAAATACTAACCAGGGCTGACCCTGCTTAGCTTCTGAGATCTGACAAGATCAGGCTAGCCTGGGCCACTGTAAAAAACTTTTTCCTAATATCCAACCGGTACCTTTCCACCTGCAATTCAAATCCATTATTGCGAGCCCTATCTTCTGCTGCCAACAGGAACAGCTCCCTGCCCTCCTCTGAGTGACAGCCCTTCAAATACTTCAACAGTGCAATCGTGTCTCCCCCCCAATCTCCTCCAGATGAAACATTCCCAACTCCCTCAGCCATTCCTCATAAGGCTTGGTTTCCAGGCCCCTGATAATCCTCTTTGCTTTCCTCTGTACCTGCTCGATTTAGGATCGCGTTGTTAGTGGGGGGCCAGCTCTGGATCTCACTAAACCTTTTGGGCACGGTTTAATTTGAGGCAGAAACATAGCCTTGAAATCATTGTAATGCTAGTGGCTATTCTATAGGAACATGCTAAATACAGTTGACATTTCCATTGAGCCCATATAAAGTGCAGTTCCGTTGCTGTTTGGACTATGTACGGTTAGTAGCTTCACTAACTCAACCCCCCCAAAAAACTAGCAGTAAATTATAAAGGGGTGTGGGGATGAAAGAGAACTGGTGGTTTTTACTAAGTTGGGGGTGTGGCCCTGGGGTTGGTCATGATGGTCCACGTGTGATGGTTGAAATGGTCACACAACCTTCTGTCGAACTACTGGGGCATTTTCACATCTGGTTGCCAATCTCCAGGTGCGCTCTGGAGTCCTCCTGGAATTGCAACTGATCACCAGAGATCAGTCCCCCTGGAGAAAATGGCAGCTTTTGGAGCACAGACTCTATGACAATACATCCCCAGTGAATTTCCTCCCCTTCCCAAACTCCAGCATCCAGCCCCATTAATCCCCAGGATTTGCTTCAGACTGGTGGTGGAAAGTGCCGTCAAGTTGCCACCAATTTATGGCTACCCTGTAGGGCTTTCATGGCAAGAGATTGACAGAGGTGGTTTGCCATAGCCTGCCTCAGTGTAGCGACCCTGGACTTCCTTGGTGGACTTCTATCCAAGCACTGATCAGGGCCGACCCTGCATAGCTTCCGAGATCTGTCAGACTAGCCAGGTCATCCAAGTCAGGGCTGTACCGCTTAATGCATCATGTGAATACTTATGCTTTGCTTCAATTTTTTCTGGTGGTTCCAGGCTTCTAAAATCCTAATGTGTTGGCTATTGGATGTCCCATTTTGTTGATTGTGCTGACGCTATGGGAATCCCTGTGAGAAAGGCAGACTATGAAAGCAGAGTCAAGGCTGCCCTCATCAGGTCTGATGGAGGGAGTTTTGACTCTTGAAAGCTTATGCCCTGGAAATTGTGTTGGTCTCGTCTCTAAGATGCAACTGGACCCAAATCTAGCTCTTCTACTGCAGACCAACACGGTGAGCCTCTGAAACAACTTTGGATCTGTTAAATGACAGCCCCTGCAAATGGCACACTTTCGTTTAGCCATTTAAGAAAAGCGCAACTAATCCTCCATAAGTGGACAAGGTTATTTTGTGGGAGCACTATATAATTTAGAGGTGCTATAGTAGAAGGGGTGCCCTGACCTGGATGGCCCAGGCTAGCCTGATCTTGTCAGATCTCAGAAGCTAGAAGAGTTGGTATTTATATGGTGACTTTCTCTACCACTTTAGGAAGAATCACACCACAACAGAGACCCTGTGAGGTAGGTGGGCTGAGAGAGCTCTAAGAGCTGTGACTAGCCCAAGGTCAGCCAGCTGGCTTCGTGTGTAGGAGTGGGAAAACCAACTCGGTTCACCAGATTAGCGTCGTCCGCTCTTGTGGAGGAGTGGGGAATCAAACCTGGTTCTCCAGATTAGTCTTCTGCTCCAAACCACCGCTCTTAACCACTACATCAGGCTGGCTAAACAGGATTGGCCCTGGACAATTGGATGGGAGACCCCCCCAAGGAATGTGCAGGGTTGTTGCGCAGAGGAAGGCAATAGCTAACTATGTCAGTCTCTTGCGTTGAAAACCCTACTGGATTGCCCTACACCACGCTGGCTAAACAAGATTGGCCCTGGAGAATAATTGGATGGGACACCACCAAGGAATTTGCAGGGTTGTGGTGCAGAGGAAGGCAAGAGCAAACCATCTCTTGCCTTGAAAATCCTACTGGGTAGCCATAAATTGGCTGCGACTTGATGGCATTTCACACACACAATATAGGCTATTTATACATGGGAGGTTTTGCCTTGGATTTGCCGCGCTCTAGATGGCCATTTCACCCCATCCAATTTCTCAAAACTCTCCATGGGGACAGTTTTGAGTTCTGAGAATTCAGATGGGGGAAACGTGCATCTAGAGAGTGGCAAATCCAAGGCAAAACCTCCCATGCCTATATAGTAGAAGGGGTAGTGTTCAGGATTTCTCCTGCCCACGGCAAAAGGCTGCGGGTAAAACGAGTTAAAAGTGGGTAAAAGTGTAAGGATGTGTCACTGGCCACCAAGATTAAGTTAATCCATGCCATCATATTCCCTATTACTATGTATGGGTGTGAAAGCTGGACATTGAAGAAAGCTGATAGGAAGAAAGTAGATTCCTTTGAAATGGAATTGTTGGAGGAGAGTGTTACGGATACCGTGGACTGCCAAAAAACACAAATCAGTGAGGTTCTAGATCAAATCAAGCCTGAACTGACCCTAGAAGCTAAAATGACTAAACTGAGGCTGTCGTATTTTGGTCACATGAGAAGGCAAGAGTCACTGGAAAAGACAATAACGCTAGGAAAAGTTGAGGGCAGCAGGAAAAGAGGAAGTCCCAAAAAAGAGATGGACTGACTCAATAAAGGAAGCCACGGCCTTCAATTTGCAAGATCTGAGCAAGTCTGTCAAAGACAGGACGTTTTGGAGGACTTTCATTCATAGGGTCACCATGAGTCGGAAGCGACTTGATGGCACTTAGCACACACACACACATATTGTTATAGGCAAAGCAGTGAGGTTATAGATCAAGCCTGAACTGACCCTAGAAGCTAAAATGACTAAACTGAGGCTGTCGTATTTTGGTCACGTCATGAGATGACAAGAGTCACTGGAAAAGACAGTCATGCTAGGAAAAGTGGAGGGCAGCAGGAAAAGAGGAAGTCCCAAAAAAGAGATGGACTGACTCAATAAAGGAAGCCACGGCCTTCAATTTGCAAGATCTGAGCAAGGCTGTCAAAGATAGGACATTTTGGAGGACTTCCATTCATTCATTTTGGAGGACTTTCATTCATAGGGACGCCATGAGTCGGAAGCGATTTGACGGCACTTAACACACACACACACATATATATTGTTATAGGCAAATCAGTGAGGTTATAGATCAAATCAAGCCTGAACTGACCCTAGAAGCTAAAATGACTAAACTGAGGCTGTTGTATTTTGGTCACATGAGAAGGCAAGAGTCACTGGAAAAGACAGTCATGCTAGGAAAAGTTGAGGGCAGCAGGAAAAGAGGAAGTCCCAAAAAAGAGATGGACTGACTCAATAAAGGAAGCCACGGCCTTCAATTTGCAAGATCTGAGCAAGGCTGTCAAAGACAGGACGTTTTGGAGGACTTTCATTCATAGGGTCACCATGAGTCGGAAGCGACTTGACGGCACTTCGCACACACACACACACATATATATTGTTATAGGCAAATCGGTGAGGTTATAGTTCAAGCCTGAACTGACCCTAGAAGCTAAAATGACTAAACTGAGGCTATTGTATTTTGTCACATTATGAGAAGACGAGTCCCTGAAAAAGACAATCATGCTAGGAAAAGTGGAGGGCAGCAGGAAAAGAGGAAGACCCAACAAGAGATGGACGGACTCAATAAAGGAAGCCACAGCCTTCAATTTGCAAGATCTGAGCAAGGCTGCCAAAGACAGGACATTTTGGAGGACTTTTATTCATAGGGTCGCCATGAGCCGGAAGCGACTCGACGGCACTGAACGCGCGCACGCGCACGCTCAAAAGCGGGCTGCGGCGCCCTCGACCTCCGGACGGCAGGTGGCGCTGCAGCCTCCCCCACCTCCCGGAAACGGCCGGACGCGGCCGCCGCGCGAGGTGGGAGCGGAATTGCGCAGCGTCGCGGCCGCCGCCATTACACGGTGCCGGAGCGAGAGAGAGGGAGAGACGGGGAAGGGCCGGCAGAGAGCGAGGAGGAGGGGGGAGGGCCTCGGCCGCGCGCTCTCTCTCTCTCTCTCTCTCTCTCTCTACCCGGGTGGGCCGTTGCGCCGAGAGACCGTTGGCCTGCCCCTCCCCCCGCCGCCCGCGCCAACGGCCGCCCTGGCCACGCCGCCCCGCGCTTCCTCCCTCCCCCACTGAGCGGACGGCGAGGGGTGGCCGGCAGGCATGGAGGACAAAATCTTCACCAAGGAGCTGGACCAGTGGATCGAGCAGCTCAACGAGTGCAAGCAGCTGAGCGAGAGCCAAGTGCGGAGCCTCTGCGAGAAGGTGGGCAGGGAGCGGCGCGCCTCTCCCCTACAGACCGACGTAGACGTGCCGTCGTCTGCTCTCCCTCTCCCCCCCCCGCCTATATAGTGCATATATATGTGTGTGTGTGTGTGTTACGTATAGCGTCGCAATGGGTAGCCGTGTTGGTCCGTCACTAGCAGCGGAAAAGAGGAAGAGTCCCGTAGCACCTTAAAGTCTTAACAACATTTCTGGCAGGGTGTGAGCTTTCCCTACACAGCTAGAATGTATCTGTAGTTATTTTCTATTATGTATAGAGTGTCTTTCTCACACACATATTGCTTTAGGTGTAGTAGAAAAGAGCAAGGGTCCAGTAGGACCTTAAAGTCTTAACAACATTTCTGGCAGGGTGTGAGCTTTCCATGAGCCACAGCTCACTTCTTCAGATAACAGCCAGCTATACATTCCAGCTGTATCTGAAGAAGTGAGCTGTGGCCCACGGAAAGCTCACGCCCTGCCAGAAATGTTGTTAAGACTTTAAGGTGCTACGGGACTCTTCCTCTTTTCTATTACATGTAGTGTGTCTTTCTCACCACACATTGCTTTATGTGTAGTAGAAGAGAGCAAGGGTCCAGTAGCACCTTAAAGTCTTAACAAAATTTCTGGCAGGGTGTGAGCTTTCCGTGAGCCACAGCTCACTTCTTCAGATACAGCTAGAATGTATCTATAGTTATTTTCTATTACGTATAGAGTGTCTTTCTCACACACATATTGCTTTATGTGTAGTAGAAAAGAGCAAGGGTCCAGTAGCACCTTAAAGTCTTAACAAAATTTCTGGCAGGGTGTGAGCTTTCCGTGAGCCACAGCTCACTTCTTCAGATACAGCTAGAATGTATTTGTAGTTATTTTCTATTACATGTAGTGTGTCTTTCTCACCACACATTGCTTTATGTGTAGTAGAAGAGAGCAAGGGTCCAGTAGCACCTTAAAGTCTTAACAAAATTTCTGGCAGGGTGTGAGCTTTCCGTGAGCCACAGCTCACTTCTTCAGATACAGCTAGAATGTATTTATAGTTATTTTCTATTACGTATAGAGTGTCTTTCTCACACACATATTGCTTTATATGTAGTAGAAAAGAGCAAGGGTCCAGCAGCACCTTAAAGATTAACAACATTTCTGGCAGGGTGTGAGCTTTCCGTGAGCCACAGCTCACTTCTTCAGATAACAGCCAGCTATACATCCTAGCTGTATCTGGAGAAGTGAGCTGTGGCCCACGGAAAGCTCACACCCTGCCAGAAATGTTGTTAATCTTTAAGGTGCTACGGGACTCTTCCTCTTTTCTATTACACGTAGTGTGTCTTTCTCACGCACATATTGCTTTATGTGTAGTAGAAGAGAGCAAGGGTCCAGTAGCACCTCAAAGGCTGTTACCGCACTAGGTATTCCCAGCAATGTATTAAGAGTTTGAAAATGTTATAAAAAATACTGCTCGCACTTTGTTTGGCCTCTTCAGCTGTGAAGATGTCTTCCAACCATTTTTTAGCCGTGGCATCCAAAAACCCTTTTAAAGCGATGTTTTTTATAACATTTCCAAACTCTTCATACATCGCTGGGAATACCTAGTACGGTAACAGCCATCATCTAACAAAATTTCTGTCAGGGTGTGAGCTTTCCGTGAGCCACAGCTCACTTCTTCAGATACAGCTAGAATATATCTATAGTTATTTTCTATTACATATAGCAGGGGTGTGGAACCTTTTTCCTGCCAAGGGCCATTTGCACATTTATGACATCATTCAGGGGCCATACCAGATGTAGATCTCCTGGTGGGGGGAGAGGCTAGGGTTGCCAGGTCTCCAGCCACCATCTGGAGGTTGGCAACCCCAGGGGAGGCCACACAGAGAAGGCCTGCAGGGTGCCCCCGCTCCCCCCCTCCCAGGCGGGAGGGCAGCCAGTGGTGGGCCCGAGCAAACGAGGCGCCAGGTGGGCGCAGCCCACAGTTCATCGGCAAGGGAGGAAGGAAAACAGAGAAAGAGGAAAAGGGAGGGAGAGAAAAAAGGAGAAAGAAATGGAGAGAGGGGGAGAAAGAAAGAAAATGATGGAGGGAAAGAAAGAAAAGGACAGAGGGAGACAAAGAAAGAGAAAAAGAGGGAGAGAAAGGAGAAAGAGTGACAGAAAAAGAGGAAGAAAAGAGAGAAAAGCCTTCCCACACACACACCCCTGCACACGGCGGCGCACAGAGCCCCATGCGACCGGGCCCCAGCCTCCATACCCTCTTCCCCCAGAGTCCACAAAAGCCCCCCCCCCCCGAAGCTTGATAGGCTCCTGCATTCATGCTCTGCCGCCGGGAGCCGCCTGCCTCTTCCCCCCCCCTCGCTGCTCAACAGCCGACAGGCAGCAAGAGGGGCTTACAATGTGCCGTGGTGTTCCTGCACACTGTGGCTGTAGGGGGCAGCCTTGGGGGAAGCATCCCTCCCCCTCTCCTCTTGCCGACCGACAGTCGGCAAGAGGAGGTCCAAAGGGCGCCGCAGCGCCCCTGTAAGCCGCAGCCCCAGGAATGCCCTCGGGGAGAGCTGCCCTGCACCCAGCCTCCGCGGCAGGGCCCCGGAGCTCCCGAGGGCCACAAAAAATGTCCTCGGGGGCCGCATACGCCCCCTGGGCCTGAGGTTCCCAACCCTGACGTATAGAGTGTCTTTCTCACACACACATTGCTTTATGTGTAGTAGAAAAGAGCAAGGGTCCAGTAGCACCTTAAAGATTAACAACATTTTTGGCAGGGTGTGAGCTTTCCTGGGCCACAGCTCACTTCTTCAGATGCAGCTGGAATGTGATTTCATCTATGGCCCAGGCTAGCCTGATCTCGTCAGATCTCAGAAGCTAAGCAGGGTCAGCTCTGGTTAGTATTTGGATGGGAGACCACCAAGGAAGTCCAGGGTTGCTGTGCAGAGGAAGGCAGTGGCAAACCACCTCAGTCTCTTGCCATGAAAACCCCAAAAAGGGGTCGCCATAAGTCGGCTGCGACTTGACGGCACTTTACACACACTTTACACATACAAGTAGAAAAGAGTGAATTAGACACAATGGTAAAGTAGATGTCAAAAGCAAGTAAATGACATTAGCAGGCGTGATTTGGATTGCTTTACTTGCTTTTGACATTTACATTGCCATTGTGTGTCTTAATTCACTCGTCTCTACTTAAGGATGGATGGAATCACATTTAGCTGGATCTGAAGAAGTGAGCTGTGGCTCACGAAAGCTCACACCCTGCCAGAAATTTTTCTAGTATTTAAGGTGCTACTGGACTCTTCCTCTTCTACTACACATAAAAGCAATAAGTGTGTGAGAAAGACACACTATACATAATAGAAAATAAAAGATACAGCTAGAATGTGATTCCATCTATCCTTAAGTAGAGATGAGTGAATTAAACTGGACTCCTCCCCTTTTCTACTACATATAAAGCAATATGTGTGTGAGAAAGACACACTACATAATAGAAAAGAGCAAGAGTCCAGTGGCACCTTAAAGACTAACAACCCTGCCAGAAATTTTGTTAGTCTTTAAGGTGCTACTGGACTCTTGCTCTTTTCTATTATGTATAGTGTGTCTTTCTCACACACGTATTGCTTTATGTGTAGTAGAAAAGAACAAGAGTCCAGTAGCACCTTAAAGACTTACAAATTTTTTTGGCAGGATGTGAGTTTTCCATGAGCCACAGTGCACTTCTTCAGATACAGCTAGAATGTATCTATAGCTGGCTGTATCTGAAGAAGTGAGCCATGGCTCACACCCTGCCAGAAATTTTGTTAGTCTCTAAGGTGCTACTGGACTCTTCATCTTTTCTATTACGTATAGTGTGTTTTTCTCAATCATGTATTGCTTTATGTGTAGTAGAAAAGGGGAAGAGTCCAGTAGCACCTTAAAGACTTGCAAAATTTCTGGCTGGGTGTGAGCTTTCAAGGGCCGCAGCTGACTTCTCCAGATACAGCTAGAATGTGAGTCCATCTATCCTTAAGTAGAAAAGAGTAAATTAGACACGCAATGACAATGTAAATGTCAAAAGCAAGTAAATGACATTAGCAGGCGTGATTTGGATTACTTTACTTGCTTTTGACATTTATATTGTCGTTGTGTGTCTAATTCACTCGTCTCTATTTAAGGATAGATGGAATCACATTCTAGCTCAATCTGAAGAAGTGAGCTGTGGCCCACGAAAGCTCACACCCTGCCAGAAATGTTGTTAGTCTTTAAGGTGCTACTGGACTCTTGCTCTTTTCTACTGCTAGTGACAGACTAACACGGCTATGTGTCTCATAGATTCTGTTCTACACTATGTTATGTCTCTTTCACATACGGTTTCTTTTATATGTAGTGTGTGCCATGTATTGTGTTCTTTATATGTTGTATGTTTTCTTTTATATGTGGTCTATTTTATGTATAGTGTGTCTTCCTCATATTATGTTCTATTGTTGACTGACCTGGATGGCCCAGGCTAGCTCAGTCTCATCAGAGCTTGGAAGCTAAGCAGGGTCAGCCCTGGTCAGTATTTGGATGGGAGACCACCAAGGAATACCAGGGTCACTTTGCAGAGTATGGATGCCAGCCTCTAGGTGCATTCAGTAAGTAGGATTGAATGACTGGATCCCTAAACTGCATTAGTTTTTGGGGAGGGGCCGTGGCTCAGTGGTCGAGCATCTGCTTGGCATGCAGAAGGTCCCAGGTTCAATCCCCGGCATCGCCAGTTAAAGGGACTAGACAAGTAGGTGATGTGGAAGACCTCTGGAGATCTGCTGCCGGTTTGAGTAGACAATACTGACTTTGATGGGCCAAGGGTCTGATTCAGTATAAGGCAGCTTCAACTGTTCATGTCTATGTCTTATATATGGTTTCTTTTATACATAGTCTGTGTTTTTCTCATCTATTGTATTTTTATATAGTGTGCGTCTTTCTCATCTAGCGTATGTTTTTCATACAGGGTTTGCTTTATGAATGGTGTGTGTCTTTCTCATATATTGTTTTCTGTGTAATGTCTCTCTTTCATAGCTATTGAAGGTATGTGCCACTCACATTATTTATAAATGCACAGACAACTAAAGATGCCAGCAGGCTCTTGATCCTCTCAGGATGCAGTCCCCAAAATATACATGTAAACAATGGGCGTGGGTGGAAAAACAGGAAGAGGCTTAAAATTGGTTTTAAATCATGCCTTTGCTTCTGGCCTCATCGGGGGGGGGGCATAATTGGGTTTCAAGGCAGGCCCCGAGAGCCACCACGACAGTTTTAAGGTGCTGAGCCAGGAGGAAATTGTCAGGGAGGCAACCTCTGACTTGGAATTGAGAGGGGCTGAAAAGGAGCAGAAATTCTAGGAAAGTGTTATTCTTCAAGCTGAGGCCAGAGGATGTTACGAGAGCTGGTCCTGTGCAGTGGTTACAGCAGCAGGCTAAGATCTGGGAGACCCAGGTACAGATCCCTGCTCTGCCATGAAACTTGGTGGTTTGACCGTGGGCCAGTCACACACCCTCAGCCTAACCTGCCTCTTAGGTAGGGTTGCCAACCTCCAGGTGTTGAAAAGAACCAAAGACAAAAATAACCTATGATGTAACGGATGTAGTCAATAACAAAAACAGCACGAGGGCTCACAGTTATTCAATGCTATCTATTCAATATAGTCAAAATACTACTCTACGCACACTACATATTGCAGTTAATTATACATGTGACACAGACATACAACAACTACATACAATATGCCTATATGCAGAGTCCATCCAATCAGCTGAATAGCTCACTAGCCAGACTGATTCCAAACACAGAAGTCTGCTAATGGAAAGGTCTTCAAGCAGTATTCTTATTACGTAGGCTTCTTCCCAGCTTGGTAGCTTGATAATCAGACTGGTGCAATTCCAGTCAGACTGGTGCGATTCCAGGGAATGTGTCCACCGGCTAATAAGAATACTGCTTGAAGACCTTTCCATTATCAGACTTCTGTGTTTGGAATCAGTTTGGCTAGTGAGCTGTTCAGCTGATTGGATGGACTTTACATACATACGTGTGTGTGTATATATATTGTTATAGGCATATTGTATGTAGTTGTTGTATGTCTGTGTCACGTATAATTAATTGCAGTATGTATTGTGTGTAGAGTAGTATTTTGACTATATTGAATAGTTAGCACTGAATAATTGTGAGCCCTCGTGCGGTTTTTGTTATTGACAACCTCCAGGTGGGGGCTGGAGATCTCCAGCTATTCCAACTGATCTCCAAGCGACAGAGATCAGTTCCCCTAGAGTAAAATGGCCGCTTTGGCAATTGGACTCCTCCCCTGTCCAAACCCCGCCCTCCTCAGGCTCCCCCCCCAAAAAACAATCTCCAGGTGTTTCTCAACTCGGAGCTGCAACCCTACTCCTAAGGTTGTTCTGAAGATACAATTAACCCTAACCACATACACTGCCCTGAGCTTGAAGGAAGAGCGGGATAAAAATGTGCTGTACAAGCAGGCTGTATGTGTTTATTTTTGTTGCTTTCCTAATCTCGCACATATGATTGAAAGCAAGAGGAAAGAAACCCAGGCCAGGTAGCTCATGCTGGAAGGGGCTCAGAGGCAGCCAAGCTTTTCCAGGGGCTGCTTGAAGGCCTGTGTGCTCCGAGGGAAAGTGGAAAAGGAGAAGCCCTACTTAAGGAGGTCATGTCTCAAAGGCCGCCAGGAGCCTGGATAAAAATCTGCTGGCCTCCGTTTTTGGAGGGGGAAAAGAATGACTCTTTTATGTTTAAATTGTAAACTCGCCTTCAGTGCCATGGCTGCAAGAAGTATATGGGGAGTCAATAAATAACTGACATAGCCTTCCTGAGAACTCTTTGTGTTTTCCGCATCCTTAGAACAGCGACCTTGGCTCTCAGGCCTGGGATTAAAATCCAGTTATGAACGTAGCAGTTGAACCGTTTTATATGCTTCCAGTCTCTTGATTTGAACCTGAAACTGGCAGGATGGAACAACTTAAACCTGTCCATCGTTGTGCGTACCTAGCATCTCATTCAACCTGGGCTGCTTTGTGTGTCGCGTTAGCAAGCCAGCTTAGCGCCTGCCTGGGCTGCAGATCTCTAGCTGAGGATGCTAACGTGACATGCACAGTGGCCCCATTTAAAGGAACCATGCCGTTAAGAACATAAGAAAAGCCATGCTGGATCAGACCAAGGCCCATCAAGTCCAGCAGTCTGTTCACACAGTGGCCAACCAGGGGCCTCTAGGAAGCCCCCAAACAAGACGACCGCAGCAGCACCATCCTTCCTGTGTTCCACAGCACCTAATATAGTAGGCATGCTCCTCTGATCCTGGTTCTTGTGGCATACTACCATCGTGTTTAAACAAGGCCTTAGCTGGATCTATGGAGCAACTGAGGCCACACAGGATGAGAGGCTGGCCCAGTAGTGTATGCATCCGGAATCAAGGAGCTCTCCATCTGACCGTGCATACCTCTCATCCCCCATTGGTTGCCATTTTTAAATACCAATTTAGGAGGCATCTCCTCATTAGTTGTGCTGCAGGAAGCTGCCTTATACTGAGTTGGGCTTCTGGTCCATTAAGGTCAGTTTAGTTTTAATTGAATGGAGAGTTAGCAAACAGGTTGCTGAGGCCTAACCTTACGGCAGTAACGGCAGTTTAGACGGAATGCAAATGCCTACACGATACTAAACGAGTTGATACTTTAATTGAATACATGAAGCTGTCTTTTTACTGAATTAGACCCTTGGTCTATCAAGGTAAGTATTGTCTACTCAGACTGACAGCAGGTGTCCAGGGTCTTGAACAGAGAGATCTTTCACATCACTCGATCCTTTTACCTAAAGATGTTGGGGATCGAACTGGGAACCTTTAGCATGTAAAGCAAATGCTCTACTGCTGAGCTATGGCCACTCCCCGCTGTAGAAGACAATATCTATAAGTTTGTCTTTATTAAATTTTGGGACCAAGATTTACTGTTGTTTTTTCCTGCTTCAGTATATTCTCCCCCTCCTTCCCTATTTTGTTTCCTTGAATATATATTTGCATACTGAAAACAAAAGCTAATTAAAACTTGTTCAGACATGCAGTTCTAGCTTTATTTATTTATTTATTGCACTTTTATCCCGCCCTTATTCCCGGCAAGCTGGGCTCAGAGTGGGTCACAACATACTAATAAAACATCAAGTAAAACATACATTAAAACATACTTTAAACATACGTTTCATAAAAATATGGATGAACTCTATCCATACTTCTCTGACTTATTACAAATAGCTTTTGAAACATAATCGGGTGCTGACCCTTTTCTCCCCCCCCCCCCCCCGTGGCTGGAAGAGAATGAACTAATTTACTATGTTTACTTTGTCTTAAATTTTGTAAACACATTTATAAATACAAAATGTTAATTTTGTGTCCCAATAGTAACAATTAGGATTAGGAAAAAACAAAAACAAATCAAGTGTGGTTTAAATGTTCAAACAAATCAGAACCTGAAAAAAACAATGATTACAACCGAGGAAATGCCAGGCTTTCCTAGTAGTTAGTGTATTGTCAATGATGTCCATTCACTGTTGGTTGTATGAAACAATAAATCTTTAGAAATGGAAAATTTTCCACAAGAAGAAAGAACTGGAAATGATTTCAGAACATTTTCCGCCCCACATCCCAGAGTAACACAAAAGAATGGCCCCGTTTCCACCCTGGGTCTGCTGCAGTCTGCAGATGAGGACGGGCAGTGTTTAAGAGTGCGCCCTTTCTCATTTTTCAGATTTTTCCTAGGGAAAAAATTTGATTGATAATCTCGCAAGATTTATTGGGAACATTGGTTGTTCTTAATAAGGTGCATTGCTTCACTGACTCCAGAATTTTTTCCCTCGAGGGCCACCCGTGTTTAATGTACTTCCTGAGAACTGTGTGCAGGATCATAGCGTTAAACTGATAAATTATGTATCTCTGAGTGTGTATACGTGTGGCATCAGTTCTGCAGACCTTGAGGTAACAGAAAAGGCCGTACGGTGGAGCTACCTCTGCAGTGGGGGTCACCAATTACAGTCTAGAAATCTTTAGTTCTCCGAAGCTGCTGCTCAATTTCTTCCACCAAAAAATAAATAAATAAATAAATAAAAACTCCCAAGGGAGGAGCGCATATTACCTGGGCCAGTGAATGCTTTAGAAGGAAGAGATACCCTGTTCTCAATTAAGGGCATCTTTAGATGTGTACTTAGCATTGCTGAAGTGTCCTTAAATGTTAAAAGTATGTTCTTTTTAATATAATTTTTTATTTTTCCAAACATTAAACATAAACACCATATAAACAAAAGCAGACTATTACATCTTGGTCTTGATCTTACATAATCTATCATACATCAAATCTTACTCAAAATGTAGCTCTGCTCACAGCCTAAGTTCGATACCAAGGGAAGTTGGTTTCAGGTAGCCGGCTCAAGGTTGACTCAGCCTTCCAGCCTTCTGAGGTCCATAAAAGGAGTACCCAGCTTGCTGGGGGTAAAGGGAAGATGACTGGGGAAGGCACTGGCAAACCACCCCGTAAACAAAGTCTGCCTAGTAAACGTCGGGATGTGACATCACCCCATGGGTCAGGAATGACCCGGTGCTTGCATAGGGGACCTTTACCTTTTATATATATAAAAGGTATGAACAAAGAAGAAAGATGGATTAGTTATTCGCCCTTACTATTTCTAGTATAGTTATGTAATTATATGTTGTTATATGAATTATCAACTATGGGAAAAGTATGTTCTTGAGTTCCATGATAACAATAGCCTTGCATCATTGGCTGTCATAATTCCCATTTACAGAAGCTGGGAGTATGTGGTTTAAGGGCCACCTAACAAGGCCCTAGCTGTCTCAGCAGGAATTTTAAGTGTAGATCTCCTGTGTCCAGGTGAAAGACATTGGGCCGATACCAGCATGGTTGTCCGCTGCTTGAGTTTTGAGTCTTCGTGCGATAGCTTTGAATAGAATACACAGAAAACCAACGTTACGGCTTCCAGTCTCACCTTCTGTTTTTCTTTTTCTTTTATTAGGCTAAAGAGATACTGACAAAAGAATCAAATGTGCAGGAGGTACGTTGTCCTGTGACAGTTTGCGGAGATGTCCACGGTCAGTTCCATGACCTTATGGAGCTCTTTAGAATTGGTGGGAAGTCACCAGACACAAATTATCTCTTCATGGGCGATTATGTTGACAGAGGATACTACTCTGTAGAAACTGTGACTCTTCTTGTGGCGTTAAAGGTAAGATGTGCGGGTTGTGAGGCAGAGGTTGGGGGGATTCACGGGGTGGGGGGGATCCCATCCCTTTCTCTTATGTTCTCTCCTGTCCCCCCTTTTCCCTCCTTTTTTCAGTCGCTGCTGTTTTCTCTTACCTTTCTCCCTACAGGCCCTTTCCCTCCTTTATCCACCCACCTCCACCTTTTGCTCTCCCTTTACCTCCTTTTCTCTGAGCCTTTCCATTGGCACTTTTCTTCCCTGCTGGGATAGCTTGGCAGCCCCAGAACACCATACATATTCTCAGTTTTGAGGGGATTTTAATCTTCATATTTTAATGTTTTTGGATTTTTTCTGCCGAAACATCCCCCCCCCATCAGTACATGGCCCTATTTTTCAGGTTTCTTGATCTGTGTTCTGAGGGCGTTGATCAAAATTAGATATGATAGTTCAGTGTATGTTATTTACTGGTGCATTACTGTGTATTATTTAAAATATAACCCTTTGATACTCTGCTATAATGCTGATTCACTCTCTGTTCAGGTGCGCTACCCTGAACGTATTACAATTCTGAGAGGCAACCATGAAAGCAGACAAATTACGCAAGTATACGGCTTCTATGACGAATGTCTACGGAAATATGGAAATGCCAACGTTTGGAAGTATTTCACAGATCTGTTTGATTATCTTCCTCTTACAGCTCTAGTAGATGGACAGGTAAGAAGTTTCTGAAACAAGGTTGTTGTATGACGGTGTGACATACTTGTACTTTGTGGCTGCTACTCAAAATCCATCCTGAGGTGTAGTGATTAAGAGCTGTGGTTTGGAGTAGTGGACTCTGATTTGGAGAACTGGGTTTGATTCCCCACTCCTCCACATGAGCGGCGGAGGCTAATCTGGTGAACAGGATTTGTTTCCCCACTCCTACACATGAAGCCAGCTGGGTGACCTTGGGCTAGTCCTCTATATGACGGCCCTTCAAGTATTTGAAGATGGTTATCATAGCACCTCTCAGTCTTCTCTTCTTCAGGCTAAACAGACCCAGCTCCTTCAACCTTTCCTCATAAGACTTGGTCTCCAGACCCCTCACCATCTTTGTTGCCCTCCTCTGGACAGAAGGGCTTTCCCTGCAGCAGCAGGAAAATCTCAGAAACAGCAATAGAAATCTGCAGGGACTGCCAGCTGTCAGAGTAGGTGGCCTGTGTGGTGTGGGAGTCAGTGCTCTTAGGAGCGGAATCTGATTTCAGGGATATAACATCGAACACCTCATCGATATTTGACAAGTCCTACTTACCTGACGAGTCATACAAAAACACCTTTCTGATTCTTAAACGGAACCAGGCAGACTAACTCATCCCATAAAAAGAACACATTAACTAATTCAGGGCTTTTTGCGGAGGTCTTGGAAAGAAGGCGGTTAAGGGGAGACTTGATAGAGGTCTGTAAAATTATGCATGGTTTGGAGAGAGTGGACAGGGAGAAGCTTTTCTCCTTCATAATACTAGAACGTGGGGTCATCTGCTGAAGCTGGAGGGTGAGATTCAAAACAGATAAAAAGAAGTATTTCTTCACACAACACATAGTTAACTTGTGAAACTCACTGCCCCAGGATGCCATGATGGCTGCCAACTTGGAAGGCTTTAACAGGGGAGTGGACATGTTCATGGAGGATAGAGCTGTCCATGGATACTAGTCAAAATGGATACTAGTCATGATGCATACCTATTCCTTCCAGGATCAGAGGAGCATGTCTATAATATTAGGTGATGTGGTACACAGGCAGGATGCTGCTGCAGTTGTCTTGTTTGTGGACTTCCTAGAGGCACCTGGTTGGCCACTGTGTGAACATATTACTGGACTTGATGGACCTTGGTCTGATCCAGTATGGCTTTTCTTATGTTCTTATGTCTCTTGTCTTTACTATAATTATGCTGTTTAAAAGCTACTGACAGTATTAATGTTTTGAAAGCCTATTTATATAGGAATTGTAAAAAACATGAGCATGGTGTTATGTTCCCTTGTAATCCGGGGACTTCCTTCCTTTGGGGCAGGGAAGTAGGAATTGCCACAGGGAAGCAGACTTAGAGGCAGAATTATAACGGTGGTTCCGCATGACCCAATACAGTGCTGCGTTCCTGTTCTTTTCCTGCAGTCCTTGCCTCACAGCAGAGAGAAAACGGGGTGGCGCATGACTTCTGCTCTTGTTTGTCAACAGAATGCTAACCAGTGAGGTTCTTCCAGCCTCCTTCTCTGCCGTGCTTCCCACTCTCGATAGCAGATTTCGTATAAGAGAACTTGCCTCTCGATATAAATATGTAATGGTGGGGAAGCTGTCAAAAATCTTTGCATTTTCCTTTAAACATGTGCTTCAGGCAGCTTAACCCAGTACAGTTTGCTTCTGTGATGTTCCAGTCTGTTTTCAGACAGCTTCGTGGAAACCTTTATGTTTAAGTGCTGTTTCGTTTGTTTGTTTTTAGCATTGGAAAGGAAGCTTGCCAGCAGGCTCTTACAAAATCAATTTGAGCCACCACCCCCAATCATTAGTATTCAGATTTATTGATACAGCATAAGCCAGTAAAATACACGTATCATTTATACAAAAGGTAAAAAAATTACAGCAGTTCAACCAAAAACATTCCTAATTAATATTTCCGAATCATTTATGGTCAACTAAAATTGACCAAATTATGATTTAATCATTAGTATAATTGTCATCATTTTGTATGAGAGCCAGCGCGGTGAAGTGGTTAAGAGCGGCTGACTCTAATCTGGAGAGCCAGGTTCGATTCCCCACCCGCACATGAAGCCTGCTGGGTGACCCTGGGCCAGTGACAGTTCTCTCTGAACTCTCTCCGCGCACGCAGAGGCAGGCAGTGGCAAACCACCTCCGAACGTCTCCAGCCCTATAGGGTTGCCATAAGTCAGCTGTCACTTGGCAGCACACACACACATCGTTTTGTGATCTTCTTTCTTAGTGAATCCACCTATATGCTTTTTATTGACATCTGATATACCATTTCACTGTTGTGTACCAGGAAATTAAAAAAACCCAACACTATTTAAATACTTTTTAAAGCACAAAGATTTACAAATGTATCCCTTATAATAGGATCTTGTGTAACATTTTGTCTTTTTTCTGAGACCCCTTGTATGTAACACCTGCAATGGCAAGTGTCTGTAGTGTTCTGAGATGATGGGTGTTGTGCTTGCCTTCCTGCAATCCTGAGAGGGGAAAACAATAAGGCTGCAATCCACAGGAGCCAGCGTGACCCCGCGCCGGCGTAGGTGCCACTTTGTGCCGTAGGTGCCACTTTCTGCCACCAAAGGCTCTCATCTCAGACTTCATGGTTGAACCCAAAGAGCAGGCTGGCTTAGTTATATTTGGTAGACTGATAGAACAGTCAGTGTATTGGGGTGGCTCTGAAGTAAAAAAGGGGATCCTTTACTCTAAATAAAGCTGCTGTTTTCATTTAAACCTAAATTAAATTTATTTACAAGTATAATAATTTCAGTACGGTTTATAAGTGTAATGGTTTCAAGTTAGGTACAGTTCTCCTTCTTTCTCTGAAGTTCCTTAAATAGACCTTGCCACAAAAGCATTTTTTACTCCCTCGCTACTTGGGAATAATTTCTTTGAGTGCAGGTTATTAGCCTGTTTCTTGCCATTTAGGCTAATGTCTTTCACATAAAGAACACGGATTTGAATCACACTCCACAGCAGCTTACTGAGTCTCTTCGCCCACTCAACTCCCTCTTTCTGTATCACACACAAAACCCTCTGAACAACCCAGTCCACCCCACCCCCTAGGGTGCTGCTGCCATCCAATCATAACACACTTCGCTCAACCATCTAGCCCCCCTTTGGCCAGTGTGGTGTAGTGGTTAAGAGCGGTGGTTTGGAGCGGTAGATTCTGATCTGGAGAACCGGGTTTGATTCCCCAGTCTTCCACGTGAGTGGCGGAGGCTAATCTGGCGAACTGAATTTGTTTCCCCACTCCTCCACATGAAGCCAGCTGGGTGACCTTGGGCTAGTCACACTCTCTCAGTCACCTACCTCACAGGGTGTCTGTTGTGGGGAGGGGAAGGTGATTGTAAGTTGGTTTGAGTCTCCCTTAAGTGGTTGAGAAAGTCGGCATTTAAAAACCAATTCTTCTTCTTCTTCGTCTTCTCCTTCTCTTTTTAGAAGCCTGCATTTTAAACCACAGTGACATACATACATACAAAACCCCCACAATAAATCCCAGAAACAAAACACACAAAATATTTACATAGCAAAACACCACATTTCGTTTCCCGTTTGCAGCTGTTTCATTGGTGAAGGGACCGGGTTGCAGGATGCTTTTAAAATGGCAGAGCAATCAGGAAGTAGTGAGTCATCACTAGCCTGACTGCTGCTCTTGCCCAGTGCATCAATAGCACTTTGCCAGTTCGCACTGAATAGGCTAATGCAGCAGCTTCTTTTAAAGCCCAAACTATTGCCACAAACCAGGTCTGAAAAAAGACTGGATGACAAAATGGGAACACTAGACTGTAAGGGTTTGGCAGCAGCCCTGTCTGACTTCTGCATAATAACTGCATGAATAAATGATGGCAGTTTTGGAAGACAGACCCACTAGTATGGAAGTAATAATCTGTGTGGCAAAGTAATGGGCTGGCACCATTTGGGAGTGGCTGTGGTTCAGTGACAGAGCATCTGCTTGGCATGCAGAAGGTCTCAGGTTCAATCCCCAGCATCTCCAGTTAAAGGGACTAAGCAAGTAGGTGATGTGGAAGACCTTTACCTGAGACCCTGGAGATCCGCTGCCAGTCTGAGTAGACAATACTGACTGATGGAGCAAGGGTCCGATTCAGTATGAGGCAGCTTCATTTGTTCATATGTGTTCACCAGCGCAAAATTTCCGCTTGCACTAAAGCTCTTGCTCGAGTGGACGCACAAGAACAACATCATAGTAGCACTAAGTCAAACTGGCTGTATTCCCCCTTGCGCAAGAAGTTTTGCAACAAATTTCCGGGTGCCGTAATACACAGGGAGGAAACCACCGGGTGTTGCACAAGGTCCTTGCAAGGGGAGCGGCTGCACGCACATCGCTGGATCCGAGTCAGGGTCTCCTGCATTAGTGATGCCTATATAAAAATGTATTCGGTGAGAAGTGACTCATAACTTGCCATCGTGCAAGGTTTACTGTTCTGTCGATAGGCGATATGGGAGCAGTATGACTCTTCAGCGTACTTACATGTATATATGCTAATTTTTAAAAAATTTTCGGGGGAAGTTAAGTCATCGCTGGAGAAATGGCTTTGTCATCTGAGAAATACATACATGGGTGTGTTATGCATTCTTGAACCATTAACGAAAGAAAAGGGTGAAGGTGCTTTCTTCGCATGCTCTTTTTAAAATTTTTATTTGTATTTAATATACAGGGATACAGAAAAAAGAAAATGGAGGGGAAAGAATTTGGGGGAAAGAAAAAACACATGTGAATAATAACATGTCTCTGCTTAAGCACTTAAGTTTAAATTTCATTATTCCATGCTACCCCTGTGTTTTCAAGACCTACCCATAGATTATTATATTTCTGAAATAGAGACTAAATATGGAGAAAGACCATTAGCTAATATTGAAAAAAACAAAAATTAAAACACTAGGTATTGAAGCTAATACATTAATTCTGTCGTTAAGTATTATATCAAATACTTGGTTAAATCGTACCTATTATATAGTAGTATTGCCTTATGTAAATCATATATTCATTTTCTGTTCTGAAATTAACAGCATCCACTGCCAAAGTAGATTGCTGTAAAGACATTTGGTGTTACTATCAGCTGCAAAACACTCTACGAACATGAATATTTATTATAAAAAGGTTGCCATTTTTGATTAAAATCATCAATTGGCTTTCTTTTCACCAAGCATGACAATTTTGACGTGGAAGCAAAATCAAATAGTTTACTAACCCATTCAACCATCTTGTGGATTTTATTTGCTTTCCAGCGAGTCACAAAAATAATTCTTTCTTCACATTCTCCATTGGCTCCTGCTGGTTTAGAGCTTTCTCAGTTTCAGTGGCCTCCCTACCAAACTGCTGTATTGAAAGCCCTTTGTGAAGCAGGGGATTTTGTCAGGGATCTCGCCATAAAATGGTGGGGGTGGAAATCTGTCACACAGACCTTCAATTCAGACTGTTTTAATGTTTAGTAGCAATTCCTGTCAATCTTTCCTTGGCTGGAAGCCCCAGGAGAGAAAGTATCCCACAAACAGGGCTAGTTCTCCAAAAGTAGGTTGGAGCGGGTAGCGTTTTAACTGGCTCAAGAGAGCAACAGTTCAAAGGTTTAGCCTTCACAGAAGGAAATGCACCTCTTTGTTTCCGTCGTACCCATTGTAATTTTGCCTTGCTTTCCCTTCCTGTGCAGATATTCTGTCTCCATGGAGGTCTTTCTCCATCTATAGATACACTGGATCATATCAGAGCCCTCGATCGTCTGCAGGAAGTGCCGCACGAGGTAATGTCAGTGGAAATGCATTCTGCCTTTTGTGGGTGAGATGCTGGGCTCGGATCCCTTCCCTCCAGGCAGGGTAAATTTCAGTTTAGAATACAGGGTACCTATCATGTTTCTCAGAATTGAACTAGGCCATTCTTGGTAGCTAGGCAATAACACGTACCTTCTAATTTTGCAGTTTATTATAGCGAGGCCTATTAAAAGAACGTGGAACCCTTTTGTAATTTAGTTTTTGCATCATTAAACTCTGAATTAATGACCTAGGATAGTGGTCTACTTCTGTTTGCACTTCTAAATCCTTTTAACATGCATAGTCCTAAAATTGTTTATTCTAGACAAATGCTTGATTCTCTTGCTGTGGTGTTTAGCGTATCAACACAGGCTATGCCTAGATCTAGTCCTAACTGAGATCTTAAATTGTAGGTTTTAAAGGTGTTTTTTTATAATAAGATAAGAAGGTAAAGGTAGTCCTCTGTGCAAGCACTGGGTCATTACTGACCCATGAGGTGACATCACATCCTGACATTTACTAGGTAAACTGTGTTTGCCATTCCTTCCCCAGTCATCTACACTTTACCCCCAGCAAGCTGGGTACTTCTTTTACTGACCTCGGAAAGATGGAAGGCTGAGTCAACCTTGAGCTGGCTAACTGAAACCAACTTCCGTTGGGATCGAACTCAGGTCGTGAGCAGAGCTTTTGACTGCAGTGCTGCAGCTTACCACCCTGCGCCCATGGGGGAAGGCGGCTATTAAATATCGATGCTTTGGCATCGATAAGAGTTGTATGCCTGTAGCTTTAGAATAGTACTTCTTCAACTTTCATAACCAAAAGACCCCCATGTTGATTTAACACCTTTTTATGGCCCCGTAAGCCTTCCTTCTCCCTGTTGACAATTCCTAGACGGCCCCTGTTCAAAGTGTGCATGACAAGACAGGTGCCCATGTCACGTGGAGGTTTCCATCCTCAGAACAATACAGTGAAAACCACATCAGCTACACTGCGAGAGAAAGTTTAATTACAGCAGATATATTGTCTGTATATAGAAGATGAAGAAGAATTCATTTATTTGTTTAGACAGAGGCCGTTACAAAATACCCTTACATGTATACAAAAAGCCAAAAAAGGAATAAAATTGCATCAATATACATTGTCTGGATAAAAACTATTTCATACAAAATCTCTATTAAAACAAAGATCGCACTCATTTGCTTTCCTTTACAAAAAAATTTCGTAATAGCTTCAAGAGCGCTAATCTTCCTGGCCGCAATAACAAATTGAGACATCAGAGTCAGAGAGTAAAAAAAAAGAAACAATTTATCAATTTCAGAACAAAAATTTCCTCCCTTCAAAATTCAATCCAAGAATTTGGCTCTAGGCTCACTATACAAAGGACATGACAGCACATAATGAAAAATGTCCTCCGTGATAAAGATCCACAGATACATGTGCGATGTTCCTTTGGGATTTTATTATACCGCCCTGTCAGAAAGGCTGATGGCATGGTCTGAAATCTTAGGGAGGTGAAAGCCACCCTAAGGTTCTGAGATGTGAGGTTAACCAAATAGGAAGATCTAATATGGTCTTTCTTATAGTTATGTATGTGTCCTTTGAGGGCCAGTCTCAGGGCTAGCTAAGCATGTTAAGGCTGCAACTCAGAAGGCCCCAACCCGACTTCCACTCAATCTCACCCCTTGATTGGAAAAGACTTTGCACTGGAACCTACAAGAAGCTTCCTGATTGGTTAATAAGTTGCTGATCAAACAGGTGGGAAGGAGCCTGGAAAAACTTTCAGAGCTGCTCCTAGAAATGGGGGAAAGACCAGCTTGATAAGAAAAACTGAACTTTGAGTATTCAGCTGGAAACTGCAACTGGTTATTACTGTCTGTGGGTGCAGATTGGTGTGTCTGTAAGCTGAAATCCTTTGCAGTGGAAAACAAGAGTGAAAACTAGTTCAGGTTTGTGTCTGGAGCAGCGATGATGAGTGCATTAGGAATGTGCCTCCTTGGTGCCACTCAACCAGTCAAGAGTTCCTAAGGCTGAGCCATCGAGTCCTGGCGATGACATCAGTTAGATGAGCAAGAGAAGGGCTCACTTTCTGTTCCTGCAGAGAGAGCCAATGCAGCGTAGGGGTTAGAGGGTTGGACTAGGATCTGAGAGACCCTGCTTCAAATCCCTACTTTTGCCATGGGAACTTGTGGGGTGACCTTGGGCCAGTCACGCACTCTCAGCCTAACCTACCTCACAGGGTTGTGGGGATAAAATGGAGGAGAGGAGAATGATGTAAATGGCTTTGGGTCCCCCTTGAGGAGAAGGCTGGGTATAAGTGAAGTACATAAATCAACAGAGGACTCTTGGGCCTCTTGACGTACCCATGTGGAGCTCCAGCAGTCCCCAACTCCAGTTTGTGAAACACATTTTGTAATGTCGTCAAGATAATCAGTGGAGTAATTCTCCTTTTCTCTGAAATGTGATGTTGTAGTCCGGTAGCAGAACATGCAATTAATACATACAGCTGTAGACTCCTGCCAAGCTAGAATTGGAAGAAGGTATATTATAAGCTGACGCTGATGTCAGCCAAAGCTTATTAGATGAGTCAGTGTGGAATTCTGAGCTTGTGCATTGCTTTCAAAATGGACCAGCCAGCCCTTTAAATCTAGTATTGCATTTGTTTCTCATGCATTTGAAACTCTGGTTAATTTTGCATGCAAGAGCTGATCTTGCATGATTTTAACCAGTAGCATGAGGCAAACGTTTTTTCGTTCCGGTATATTTCTATGAAAAAATTAATTAGTAATACAATAGGTAACTTAGCAGTTCAATCACCCACTTGCAAGTTAGACCTCACAATAGTCTAGGGGACCACAATGGCCTAATGGGTACCATTTTGGACTGGTTAAAATTAGTACATTGTGCCTTAACTTTTTTTCTTAATTTAAACACGGGAGGTGTGTCCTTCTGAGCTGTGATTTAAAAAGAAACAAAAAACCACGTTAAACATTCTAGTTAAATAATTTTCAAAATAAGATTTGAATATGGTTGAATACAACGTTTAAACCACATTAAGTGCACTTTGATTTTGTTGTTATCAAATACATTCTAATTACAGTAGACTATTGGGCGGAGATTTGATACACCATGTGAAATTAACTTGGCTGTTAAAGGTTTTGCTTATTAAATAAGTCCCACCATGTCAGATCCCAGTCTATTTAGAGCCTCCGAGTTCTCTGCAAAATTATTTTCGAGGAACTCACATCACTCAGCTGCTCTCTTGGCTTCCTTTTTTATTTTTTGGTCTGGTGTTCTTTGTTTCTTTCTGCGGCTGTTTGGAAAGGAGAAAAATGAACAAGCAGCATGGTTTCAGTGTAACAAGAACGTGCGTCAGGCTGAAAAGGATCAAATGGTATTGAAGGGAGTCCCTTTCACTTGTATTAACTTGCTGCAGTCTGAGAAGGATCAGTTCTTGTCTCGGTCATCTACAGATGGATTTTTCTCCGAAGGTTTCCTTATTTGGTTCCCTGTTCAGTGAATTGGAAGATTGTTGGTTTAAGCACTTGCGAGCCTGCGGAGTCAGGTAGCAATGCTTCGTGGCTCTAGTTTGTATTTAACTTGTAATAAGCCGCTGGAAGAAGTCGGAGGCTCGGATCTGCAGGTCCCCTCGCCCAAGCAGGAGGCGCTTTTCCTTGCGCATGGGGTGTGTGTCCGTGTCTCTGGTTCTTACCATACCCCATGCCCACGTAAACATCTGGCACACATGCCAGACAGCAACGTACCATACCCCTTTGCACAAACCGCAAGGGGCATGGCTTATGACGGTCACTGCCGCCCAGACCCATGGAGTCACTGGCCAGGTCAGAGGAGGGGCTCTGACGCGCTGACAGTGTGCTGCTGGGGCTCAGCTTGCTCCCAGCACGGCTGTCCATGTACAGCCTTTGTCTCTTCTCCCCCCACCCCCTGTCTTTGCTAGCGCACCAGTATCTCCTTGGGTAGATGTTGCATTGGGCCTGAAAGAATGCCTATTTTTCCTTTCCTTTATCCCTTAGAAGCCCCTTGTTCCATTGATCTTGAGCAGTGTAGTTTTAAATCTAATGTTTGAGGGATATAAGGAGTGAGATAAATCTTGACACTGCCAATGTAGCCTTGAGATCCCTGTCGCTTAAAAAAAAAGGCATTATATCAGACACAGAGGCATTGGATTTATGTATTAAAAGAGGAGAAATATATTGTGATCTAAGATCCTCATAGAATCGACATTCCAAGAGTACATGAGCCGATACAGCCAGAAGCACAGGACAAGTCCTTTCTGAATATGGTGAATTCAAAATTCTGCCTTGCATTACCATAGAAGGGTTAGTGTTTGATCTGGCCAGAAAGAAGGCTCAAGAGAGACGAGGGGCTGTCAAGTAATTATAGGCAGGCAAGCCACGTGGTGGTACTCCAAAAAAGTGAGATGAGCAAACGCGGCGAGCATGGAAAGATGGGAGAATGCCCACCTGTCCCAGTCTGTTCCATGGGCCAGTGCTGTAGGGAGGGGAGGGAGGGAGGAACTATTTCACCAGCTGAACTGTTAGATCCAAGCCATTGCCAGGGTTGAGAGCCCGGGTAATTTGGAGTGGATGTGGTGTCTGGTGCGGTGGACTCTGATCTGGAGAACCGGGTTTGATTCCCTACTCCTCCACATGGGCTGTGGAGGCTAATCTGGTGAACTGGATTTGTTCCCCCACTCCTACACCTGAAGCCAGCTGGGTGACCTTGGGCTAGCCACAGCTCTCAGCCCCACCTACCTCACAGGGTGTCTGTTGTAGGGAAGGGAAGGTGATTGTGAGCGGGTTTGATTATTCCTTAAATGGTAGAGAGTCGGCATATAAAAATCAACTCTTCTAAAAGCTGATGATAAGTAACATCTTAAAACCTGAGTTTGGCTGAACATTTGTGGATATACTACTTGTCATGGGTGATTTTAACTGCTTTTGTCAAGTTTGATTTTTTCCCATTGCTACTACGGTGTCTATATTCTATAAAATAGACATCAGAGACATTATTATAACTGTTTAGGTGACTCTTTAAGTTAATGACCTTTGGGGAGGGGAGTCTGATTTATTTGTTTATTTTCTTTGACAGGGCCCTATGTGTGATCTCTTGTGGTCCGATCCAGATGACCGTGGTGGTTGGGGGATATCTCCACGTGGTGCTGGCTACACGTTCGGCCAAGACATTTCTGAAACATTTAACCACGCCAATGGTCTTACGTTGGTGTCTCGTGCTCATCAACTTGTAATGGAGGTAAAAATGATTCCGTTGCCTAGCTGGACAGGGCCAGACATGGAAGGCTCTTAAAGAAAGTACTGGCTTTGCGTCCAGTGACTCAGCATCTTGACTTCTGATCCTGGCACCTAAAATGTTCTTAGCAACAAAATTAAATTCATATTCCAGATCAGAGGCAACTTTGATCTAATTACAAATTAATAAAATGTACCTAAACAAAACGACAATGGTGAAGGTGCCAGGATGTTCCCCTTGTCACACACGCACCCCCAGCTGTTCTTAAACTCCTGGAAATATTGAAGCTGCCTTCTACTGAATCAGATCCTTGGTCCATCAAAGTCAGTATTGTCTACTCTGACCAGCAGCGGCTCTCCAGGGTCTCAGGCAGAGGTCTTTCATGTCACCTACTTGCCTGGTCCCTTTAACTGGAGACGCCGGGGATTGAACCTGGGACCTTCTGCATGCCAAGCAGATGCTCTACCACTGAACCATTGCCCTTCCCCCTTCCACCATGATGTGGTCATGGGATGCCAAGGGGACAGCCATGAGAGTTGGGGCCTGCAGTGGGAAAAGATGGTGACCTCCCCCCCAATTGATTCTGCACTGGTGGAGGAAGGCTGATTTTAGCCCCATTCCCTCTCCTGGCTGCTTTCCTCTGACCCACACAGCTCTTCATCCGCATGACCCTGTGGCCTCAACAATATCTCTTTCCAGAAGTTGAAAGGGGATGGTGGTGGGAGGGAGAACTGCAGAGAAAAATCACTATTTTTCCGCTGGCCGGTTGGATACGGGCCGTTGCATTTGCCGTGGAAGTATGCGGTTTTTATTACATCTCTAGTAATGTGTTGCGTAGTCCAGTAATGGATATGCATCTTTTGACTCTGATTAAAATTGGTCTAGTATTAGTCAGCTGGTCAAACAACAGATCCAGTGGTTCAGTGGGAACAGGTCTGTTGATGGTACTTAGCAAGTAATTGCATTGAGTGGGCTTTGCAAAAAAAAACACACCACAAAAACTCCCCAAAAGTAATTGGAGTTGGTGGGGGAGCATATGGGGCTGTCTCCAAAGTATGTTTCCCAGCCTTTTACTATTATATGGTAAAAGAGCCAGCGTAGTGTAGTGGTTAAGATCGGTGGTTTGAAGCGGTGGACTCTGATCTGGAGAAGAACCGCATTTGATTCCCCATTCCTCCACATGATCGGCAGAGATTGATCTGGAGAACTGGATTTGTTTCCCCACGCTTCCACATGAAGCCAGCTGGGTGACCTTGGGCTAGTCACAGCTCTCTCAGCCTCACCTACCTCACCGGGTGTCTGTTGTGGGGAGGGGAAGGGAAGGTGATTGTAAGTCGGTTTGAGTCTCCCTTAAGTGGTAGAGAAAGTCGGCATATAAAAACCAACTCTTCTTCCTCTGTATAGCCTAAAAAGTTTATTTGCCATGAAATCAAAATTTATCTCAGGAATGTTAAATTTGCACGAAAGTTCTGGCTGCTAAGGGGTGTAATTATGCTAAATTTCAGAATGGCTGAGCTGTAGCAGTTTAAACGTTCGGCTTTTATGTCCACATTCTCATGTTTTTGAACTATTTTGTTTTGTCCACCTAATGCATAATGTCTCTGTTCTGCAAGTTTAGATTCAGTTTAAAATTCCCAGAATACTTTGCAAGTCTTTGTGCTCATGTGTTCGGTGAAAATCTTGTGTATACTTAGTTATGAGGTTTCATACTGCCCGCTGTATTTGATGAAGGGAACTTTGACTCTCACAGGCTCATACCCCGAAAATCGTGTTGGTCTGTAAGGTACGACTGGCCTCGTATCTAGCTGTTCTACTTTCATCATAGAGAAATAAAACTGTGGCACATTAAAGGTAAAGGTAGTCCCCTGTGCAAACACTGGGTCATTCCTGGCCCAAGGGGTGGTGTCACATCCCGATGTTTACTAGGCAGACTTTTGTTTTATGGGGTGGTTTGCCAGTGCCTTCCCCAGTCATCTTCCCTTTACCCCCAGCAAGCTGGGCCCTCATTTTACTGACCTCGGAAGGATGGAAGGCTGAGTCAACCTTGAGCCGGCTACCTGAAACCGACTTCCGTCGGGATCGAATTCAGGTCACGAAGTGAGCTCGGACTGCTATACTGCAGCTTACCACCCTGCGCCACAGGACTTTGTTATGGCATATTATTTAGTATAATTTTGGGGTTAGCCTACTCAGGGAGGACAATTTGCCTGCAAAGACCATCTATCAGCAGGCGTCTTCATTTAAAACTATGCTCATTAGTACGAGGAAGGGCTGCCTGACTATATAAAACATGCAAGCCCTATAGCCTGAAAGAAAGAAAGGGGTTAAGTGGGTCAGTGACACTTCCCCCTGCTGTTTAATTAAAGGAAATTGCTGGTTAGTGTTTTGTTAATAAACATACACAGGGTAATAAAGGCTGATGATATCAAAGTCAGGAGGCCTTAAGAGAGAGTTGTATTTAAAAGCCTCTTTCAAGAAGAAATTAGTTGAGCATGATGAGTATGATCTCGTCAGATCTCGGAAGCTAAGCAGGGTCAGCCCTGGTTAGTATTTGGATGGGAGACCACCAAGGAATACCAGGGTTGCTGTGCAGAGGAAGGCACTGGCAAACCACCTGTTAGTCTCTTGCTATGAAACCCTCCCAAAAGGGGTCGGCATAAGTCGGCTGTGACTTGATGGCACTTTACACACACACACACACACACACACGATGAGTATCTTAGCCAGCGTGGTGTAGTGGGTTAAGAGCGGTGGTTTGGAGCGGTGGACTCTAATCTGGAGAACCAGGTTTGATTCCCCACTCCTCCACATGAGCGGTGGAGGCTAATCTGGTGAACTGGGTTGGTTTCCCCCTCCTTATCAGCTGGGTGACCTGGGGCTAGTCACGCCTCTCTCTTTGTTAAGAGCTCTCTCAGCCCCACCTACCTCCCAGGGTGTCTGTTGTGGGGAGGGGAAGGGAAGGTGATTGTAAGCCGGTTTGAGTCTCCCTTAAGTGGTAGAGAAAGTAGGCTTATAAAAACCAACCTTCTTCTTAGCCTCTTTGTCGCATCCAAAATTAGCATTTGAACATGATAAAATTAATTGGGGTATCTTAAAATTCTTTGCTTTCTTTGCTTTGAAACAGATCGTTTGATGGTAACAAAAGTTTTGCAAAGCCCGATTCTTAAATGCTTTTAAGCATGTCACATATTTATGAGAAAATTGTTTTGAAATGTTTCACGAGAACCATTTTTTCCCCTGCCGCAGGGTTACAACTGGTGCCACGATCGGAACGTGGTCACCATTTTCAGCGCACCTAATTATTGTTATCGTTGTGGGAACCAGGCTGCTATCATGGAACTAGACGACACTTTAAAATATTCCTTGTAAGAAAACTTATTTTATTTCATTGGGCATTGAGGGTGGGCACTTCTTTTTCCCCCATGTTTTAAGCTAGACGATATGATTCAGGCAGAAGACACACAACTCTGCGCGGTGTAAACACAGTGGATCTGGAAAGGGGAGGTGACTTCCACAGATTCTCTCCTGGTGCATACCTCTGACCCCCTCCCAGCTATCCCTGAGACCCCATCCTCCCGGGAGCTGTATTGTGGAGGGGGGTACTTGGGGCTGCATTGGGAGGGGCCAGCGGGATTTCAGCCAGTATGTGGCTGTGGTCAGAAAAGGACAAATGAATGAAATGCGTGGCAGCGCTGTGCACTTCCATCGTAGCTTTGATCAGGCAAGATCATTGCGACTGAATTTTGCAGTCGTAGTTCCCTGACCAATCTAATTGAAACTAGTGGTTTTTGGCCCCCCATTCAGTGTTCAGTGAGCCAGCATGGTGTGGTGGTTTGGAGTGGTGGAGTCTGATCTGGAGAACCAAGTTTGATTCCCCACTCCTCCACATGAGTGGCGGAGGCTAATCTGGTGAACTGTATTGGTTTCCCCACTTCTACACACAAAGCTAGCTTGGTGACCTTGGGCAAGTCATGCTCTGTCAGCCCCACCTACCTCACAGGGTGTCTGTTGTGGGGAAGGGAAGATGGTTGTAAGCTGGTTTGATTCCTCCTTAAGTGGCAGAGAAAGTCGGCATATAAAAACCAACTCCTCTTCTTCTTCTTCTTAATCATAGCAATAATGAAGTTGGGCCAGGATTTAGTTAGTATTTCAGTCCTGTCTCTTGAACAGTAGTCTTTTTTGAATTCAGTGGAACATATGTATGTTTGGGTTGCAACTAGAACTCTAATGACAGGGTGGGAAGTAATACTGACTAAAAACAGCTTGCTCTGAACATTTCTTGCTGTACATACCATTTCCCATTGATAGCATTGGTTTAGCCCCATAAGACTGCGTGAAATATATTGCACAGGCTAGTAAAACACTTGGTTCTATTAAGTGTGTCTCATTGGAAGCCCTCCATTTCTTGCCCTGCCATGCCCATGCTTCAGATTTGCCAAGCCTGGTTCTTTTGGCCTGCCTGCCGTCAAGTCGCTTCCGACTCATGGCGACCCTATGAATGAAAGTCCTCCAAAATCTCCAGCTTTGACATCCTTGCTCAGATCTTGCAAATTGAGGGCTGTGGTTTCCTTTATTGAGTCAGTCTGGGTCTTCCTCTTTTCTTGCTGCCCTCAACTTTTCCTAGCATGATTGTCTTTTCCAGTGACTCTTGATGAGTAGATTATGTACAATCTGTAAAATTGTAGTTTGTTTTTAATAACTGTTAGACTTATCTTGGGAAGGGGGAATTATATTCTGAACAATGGTGAAAAGGGAGGAATGGAGCAAAAAAGGTTGAGAACCACTGCTTTAGAACCTTAGCCAAAATGCATTTGACCGTAAAACACTTTTTCCCTTCTCTTTCCCCCTCCCCCCCTCCCCCAGCCTTCAGTTTGATCCAGCGCCTCGCCGTGGAGAGCCTCATGTCACTCGGCGTACCCCAGATTACTTCCTATAATCACCTTTTCTCGAACCTGGCCTTGATCGGAAGGAAATACCTGGCATTAGGGGGAGGAGCAACCGTTTTCTGTGATGCCGTTGGGGTCTGTCTCGGCACCAAGCCTCTTCATGGACCAAACTGTGCCAGAATGAGGACGACAAGCTTTGAGCACAACTTAAAAAAAGAAGAAAAAAAAGACTGACTTCAACACACTAACCAATCCTAGATCAGCCAGTTTTGCCTGCTGTATTCTGTAGTCATTTGTTGTTCTTCTGGATGGTTGAGAGAGAGAGAAAAAAGGTAACTAACACCCATCCTCCCTTTCATGCTTACTTGTAAATTTTAGTTGTAGTGTTTAAACTGGCATGTTATTAACGTTTTGGAAGTTTAAGGAAAATGCACAAACTAACTTGCCTCTTAACTCTTCTTGCCCTCTATTTTATTGACATAAGTAACTTAACTGGAGAAAAAAAAATTCCCTCTTCAGAGTATGTTGTCATGAAAGCTTTCACTCCATTTAAGATAGATGACTGTTCTGTGTTGATCCTTTTTTTTCTGTATATTTGTCATGAAAGTGCTTGCATCTTCTTTGATGTATTTGAACAAATAAACCTACAAATCATTAATCCAACCCGCTGGACATTCTGGAATAGAATAATTTGTCACACGGATGTTATCAGGAGGTGATCAGGTGTCAAAATACTACCTCTTGGTTTTCTTTGCGTTAAATGTCTAATGAGAGCTTCACTCAGTCCTGGGAAGACCTCCATCTGTCTGCCTTTAACAAGATATGGAGCAAGAGAGTATCCCCCTTAGGGAAAGTTAGTTTCTTAATACTGTCTTCTGCTAAGTTTGCAAACACCTTCAAGGTTTTCTAGAAATCAGGATTTGATCACGCAGTAGGGAACGTACATGTAAATGAAACGTAGAAATGAGCTAATGTAGCCTGACCTTATCTTGAAGCTAAAGCTGCCGTTCATATTTAAGCATATGTTCAAGTTTCTCAACTACAGTGATTGAGGCATAACATCCAAATCGCAAGATGTCATAGTTCCGCTGCACAGCGCATTGGTCAGGCTGCACCTGGAGTATTTGCAGTTCTGGAGGCCTCACTTCCAAAAGGATGTGGACAGAATCGAGCGGCTGCAGAGGAGAGCGATGAGGATGGTCAGGGGCCTATGGAGATCAATCCCTATGAGGAAAGGCTGAGGGAATTAGGAATGTTTAGTCTGGAGGAGGTTGAGTGGGGACACGATTGCTCTCTTTAAGAATCTGAAGGGCTGTCACTCAGAGGGCAGGGAGCTGTTCCTGTTGGCAGCAGAGGATAGGACTTGCAATAATGGGTTTAAATTGCGGGCGGAAAGTTACCAGCTAGATAATAGGGGGGAAATTTTTTACAGTAAGAATTGAACAATGGAATCGGCTACCTAGGGAGGTGGTGAGCTCCCCCTCACTGGCAGACTTTAAGCAGAGGCTGGACAAGCACTTATCAGGGATGTTCTAGAGTCTAGTCTGATCCTGCATTGAGCAGGGGTTGGACTAGATGGCCTGTATGGGGCCCCCTTCCAACTCCATGATTCTATCGCACCCCAAGGTCAACTAATAAGGTTTAGGGTTGAGTGTGACGCCATATCTGGCCCAAATCCACCACTTTTAGTCCACTAAACTTTCCCTTAAGACTCATGAGCCATTCTTTTTCAAACAGAGCATATTTCAAGTGTGTGTGAAAACAATTGGGCAGTGCCTACAGCCAGGACGGTCGCATGAGATTTAGCTGGGTCAGAGGAGGGCTGTACTGCTGAGGGAGAATGCTTTGTCAGAATTCTGTGCTCGGTTGTGCTTCCGCTGGCCTTTAAGCCCTTATTAGCTTTCACTCCCCACCCCTTCCCTGTTGAAGTATCTGATGTGTACAGGATGTATGGTTGTCTGAAGATAGCCGTGCCCGCTTCCACCCCATCCAATTGACAGCCATCGGTTTTAAGACCATTTATTGTTCTGAGAGCCTTCTCAAGTCGTGCAGCCCTCAGTTCCAGCACGGGTTTGCTCACTTTTCATTTGCGGGTAATGATTTGCAGCAAGGTTCAGTAAGAAAGGATAATATATAGTTCAAGTCTTCTCTTGAGGCACAGGTTGGGGTGAACATGATTCTGAGAAGCTTGCCCCTTGGCATCTCATAAATGCTTTTGTGAAGCGTCAGGCAGGGGCGGTCTTTTAATGGAGGGTAACCAGCTCTTCTGCTGAAGTTGGGTGAATGGCTACGGTCTGATCGAAGTCGGCCTTGGTTGCTCCCATTTTGACAGCAACCGCGAAGCCTTGGAGCATTTCGTCGCATCCCAACCCTTGCATGTGAAGTCCGACCACCTTAAAACACAAGAGAGACGCGAGCATGTCAAACACGGGGCTTCTGTTGTTGTCTTTGTAAAAGGGAATCTTTAGATAGCCTTGCTTTTAGACAGCGAAGACAAAGAGTGTTCTTACAGAATTTTCTAACAGCGGTTCCTCAGTGGAACAGTCTTCCTCGGGAGGTAGTAAGCGCTCCTTCCCTGGAGGATTTTAAGCAGAGGCTAGAAGGCCATCTGTCAGCAATGCTGATTCTATGACCTTAGGCAGATCCTGAGAGGGGGGCATCTTGGCCATCTTCTGGGCATGGAGTAGGGGTCACTGAGTGTGGGGGGGAGGTAGTTGTTAATTTCCTGCATTGTGCAAGGGGTTGGACTAGATGGTGGTCCCTTCCAACTCTGATTCTATGAACTTCTGCTACAGCTTTGTGACTTAAAAGCTGTTGAAAGAAGAGTCCTCCACATGCAAGATCCAGGTGCGTAATAGAAGAATACCTGTTAAAGGTGGTTCCCATCTTCCTTCCCTACGTGGATCAAAACATTTTAAATATAGGGGAGCAGTTTTATGCGCTGGATGGGTGAGCTGCTAACCGCCTCTACCTTTTTCTGCTCAGCTTACCTTTTCCTGTGGAGTGGCACAGACCAGTTTCATGAGACACTTGGTTTTCCTCGTCGTTACAGCGTGGTACATTGGGACGAAGGAAGTCGTATAAACCTTGACGTTCTCTCTTCCGTAGGCGGCTACGGCTTCCGCTGGAAGACAGAACACAAACTTGAGCCCATCGAGATAAAAGTGTATGTAGGTGTTACAGGTGACTGAGGCAAAAACCACACTGTTCAGGCTTGGGGAGCCAGCATGGTGTAGTGGTTAAGAGCAGTGGTTTGGAGCTGTGGACTCTGATCTGGAGAATCAGGTTTGATTCCCCGCTCCTCCACAGGAGCTGCGTAGGCTAATCCAGTGAACTGGATTTGTTTCTGCACTCCTACACACGAAGCCAGCTGGGTGACCTTGGGCTAGTCACAGCTTTCTCAGCCCTATCTACCTCACAGGGTGTCTGTTGTGGGGAGGGGAAGGTGATTGTAAGTTGGATTGAGTCTCCCTTAAGTGGTAGAGAAAGCTGGCATATCAAAACCAACTCTTCTATTTCCTTCTGAAGGCAGCATTTGGAACAGGGTGTGCGATTAGCTTTCTGCTACAGTGCTGCAATGGGCACAGCCTATGAGGCTGAATACTAAGTGTGCCTCTCAGGCTTTGAAAAGCTTCCTTGTAGTAACCATCCTGAAACGTCCAACCCTTCTAAACTTTCACCTGGGCTTGAATCCAATGGCCCACATGTACCTCCCTCCTGGCTCTGCAGAAACAGTCCTCAGCTGTCAAATTCACTTCCTTTGGCAGTAGGTGCTTCCTTTCGCGCAATCCCAATGTTTTTCAATGAGCCCCAAAGCAAAGAAGGAGGGTTGGTTTTTATATGCCAACTTTCTCTACCACTTAAGGGAGAATCAATCCGGCTTACAATCACCTTCCCTTCCCCTCCCCACAACAGACACCCTGTGAGGTAGGTGGGGCTGAGAGAGCTCTAACAGAGCTGTAACTTGCCCAAGGTCACCCATCTGGCTTCATGTGGAGGAGTGGGGAAACAAATCCAGTTCTCCAGATTAGCATCCGCCGCTCATGGGGAGGAGTGGGGAATCAAACCCGGTTCTCCAGATTAGTGTTCACCGCTCATGTGGAGGAATGGGGAAAAACCAGGTTCTCCAAATCAGAGTCCTCCGCTCCAAACCACCGCTCTTAACCACTACACCACGCTGGCTCTGCAGCGGAGGATTGCCAGGGTAGCAGCTGGTAGAAAGAAGAGCAGATGTACAGGATTCAACCCCTGGCCTTGTGCTACGCTGTTCTAGAGAGCCCTGATTTTGAAGTTTGCAACTCGCATCCCTTGAGCTCTTAAACATGGACAGTTAAAACAGAAAACAACCTTTATTGGCATCCACAGCAACAAAACAAAACAAACAAGGCAAAGCAGCTAGACATGGGTACAAAAAACGAACGAATACACAGCTCATCAGCAAATTTTATAATAAAACAATTAAATGAGGGTTGCCCTCCTTCTTTCTCCCTCCTTTAGGACCTTGGCCAGAACTCTGCTACCTGAGTGGTAACTTCGAAGCTTTTGTCATCCAATAAATGGGCTATGTTTCCAGTAGTCATTGCAGTAGTAAATTGTGGAAGAGAATTAATCAAGCTGCATCGAAGCTGTGTGAAAAGTGGACAGTACAAGAGAATATGATGTATTGTGTCAGGTTCTTTACATTGACACCTACAACATCTTGCTTCGCGTGGTATTCCCTTGTATCTACCATTAACAACAGCTGAAGGGAATATATTAAATCTGGCCAACAAAAATGCTCTACGGTGAGAGGGTATAGTTAAGTTAGAAAAATACTGGGCCATAGAGTTTATTTGATAAGAAAGGCCTAAAAAAAAGGGGGAGCAAATACCTTCAGCACCGGCTTTTATTATTTGGGAATCACTGTCCCATATCCTTTTTTGGATTGTCCTAAAAATATATAATTCACTGGAATTGGACAAGGAATCAAGAACAATCCCGAGTGATCTGATCCTATTTAAGATAAGCCGAGACCATCTAGAAGCAGTTGAGTCAGTATGTAAAGCTGCCAATAAACTATTTGGGGGGCATCGAAAATGAGAGCGTAACCAGTATTTGATAGTAGTGATCCAAGCACCAGATTCTGCATATAACAGAATAGGGACTTTCTCAGAGCTTAGCTTAGGTGCATAACCATCAGTATTAGCCAAAAAAGCAGGGAGATCTGAAATAAATAAATTTAATAAGGATGGTGCCAATACACAGCCTTGCTTTACGCCCTTTGTCACCGGGATTTTTTGGGTTAAGGCTCCCCTCATCAAATCTAACTTGACAGGTACGTAATAAAAACAAAAGGTGTGGGTCAAGGCCCATATGGCTAGTTTCTCCCATAAAATCTGCCTGTCGACTGTGTCAAACGCTCCTTGAAGGTCGATAAAAGCAACATACAAATTTCCTCTAGGGAACTTAAGATATTTTTCTGCCAAAAATGCAAGAACTGTGCAATGATCAGTTGTAGAATGGTTAGGTAAAAATCCAATTTGCTCTTTCCCTGGGAGATTATGAAGGGCCATCCATTCAGATAATTTCTTGAGGAGGTGCTTGGCATAGAGCTTTCCTAAAATAGACAAAAGGCTAATTGGTCTATAATTTTCCGGTTTACTAGGATCACCTTTCTTAAACAATGGGATTATTATAGAATTCAGCCATGAATCTGGGAGGATACCAAATTTGTCTATCAGCGTGAAGAGATGTGCGAGTGGCGGAGCCCACCAATCGGAATTACTCCTTAGGAGCTCTGCAAGAATACCATCGGGTCTTGGGGCTTTGCCCAATTTTAAGCTAATAATATGTTCTCTTATCTCATCACAGGTGACAGGAGGTCATTCTGGTACATCAGGGGCTATAAAAGATTCTCTGATAGAAACCCCTGGGGACTTCACATTTTAAACATTAGAGTAGTACGAAAACCATGCCTGCGCATGAATTAAACTTGCCGAGTTGCCGCCAACTGAATAATTAAGTCCTGAAATTAGTGATCAGAAAGCTTTGCTATTTTTACTATTAAATGTTTGGAATAAAACATGGACAGTTCAGTAATTGCAGTTCATAATGGGGTGATTTGGCCACTTGACTAAAAGTTTTCTTCACCTTAAGCAGCTCTTGAGTTGTAGGAAGGCTTCAGACTTTAGTCAGCGGACAGGTAAGATCCACCCTTGGTTCTTGTAGGTTATCCGGGCTGTGTAACCGTGGTCTTGGTATTTTCTTTCCTTGGTATTTTCCCGCTCTGAAGGAAGGTCATCTTGTAAGCATTGGGTGTTTCTCGTTCCCATTGCTTGGAGAGGCAGGATGAAATTTAAATTAACTTCCTGTCTCGGGGCGAGGAACGCCCACAGCTCCAGTTTTTCTCCTGCCTTTGCGGAAAGAGGACATCCCAGCCTTAGCTGGGAACTAGCATTGCTGGAATTTGAGATTTTCTTACCCCTTTGTTCCTCCAACTTTGTTCTTTCCCTTCCCTTCCTCCCTCTGTCGTCTCCCTGTCCGCGTTTACCCCGTCTGTTTTTTCGTGCCCGCCCGGACCTTAGCGGCTACGGCTGCATTGCTCCGGTGGTAGGGCAGAGCAGGCAGGGGAGAGAAGCCAAGATGGCCGCCTCCGCGGCCCATTCAGAAGAAGTCGAGCTTCTTTCCGACACCGATCGAGACGCAGCCCTCAAAACGATTCCCACCGCCAGCCGCCCGGGCGGACTCGCGGCTCGGGAATCAGGAGAAGACGCTCCGGCCCCCCCCCAAGCCCGAAAAGAGCGGCGCTACCGCTGGCGCGGCCGGGAAAGAGAAGGAAAAAAAGAGCGGGAAAAAGACGACCCGCCGCCGCCATCTTAAGAGGAGCGCCGCCTCAACCTCTAAGGTCCTTGCCGGCTCCTCCTCCAACAAGCGGGCAGATTCTTCTAAGGGTAAAGTACCCCCCCCTCGGCTGAGGGTGGGGCCCCTGCTAATGTCCCTTTGACCGAGGATCGGGTCCAGACACTGATTAAAAATACCTTTGAGGACCATTTCCTCAGACTACAGAATCTTATCCTGACGGCCCAGAAGGGAGGGGTTGGCACCCAGCAGGGGGATCCTCATGTTTTGGAATCACCCTCCCATTCATCCTCTCATTCATCTTCAGCCTCCTCCCCCTCACAAGAGGAACCAGGCTGCAGCCAAAACAACACTCAGTGGTTAACTAAGGCTGCCCTTAAAGCCAATCCCAGGAGGCCTGAACTGCCCATTAGGGATGACGATTCTGTGACCAGCCGGGAAATTATAGCTGGGGATTTGGAGGAAGGAGAATTCATTTCAGATGAAGAGCTCCCCTCCACCCAAGAGCAGCAGCCCAGGCTTTTCCACCATGAGGACTATCAGTCTCTTCTGGCCAAGGCATTATTTGCCCTAGACCTCCTGAGCGAGCCTGAAACCTCAGAAGAACCTCAATCTAAGGTTAAACGCAGGGGGTGCAAGGACTATTTTCCCCAGGGAGACTCTCATGTAATTAAGGTTCCCCTTCCTGTACAGTTTAAAAATCTTATAAGAGCAGAATGGGATAAACTACTACACAACAAACAGTTTTCAGGCTCTGCTAAGAAACTGTATGACCTGGCTCCATATGCTATGGAATTGTTAGAGCTCCCTGTGGTGGACGCTGCAGTAACTGCGCTCCAAACCTCAGATTTCTTCAAAGAGGATGGGGGCGGGTTTATCAAGGACATGCTAGACAGAAAGATGGATTCTCTTTCTAGGAGAGTCCATGAAGCATCCGCCCTCGCTATACAGGCCAACACCACCACCGCCCTGATAGCTCGCGCAACCAATGCTTGGACTAAGAAACTAATTAAACTTCTTCCTTCTGCAGATAAAAGAGTAGCCGAGGGCTTGTCTAGAGTTTTGCAGGCTTCCGCCTTCATGGCGGATGCATCCCTGGATGCACTCATCCTTGCCTCCAGAGCAATAGCTTCTAACACTGCTATACGTCGTGCTCTATGGCTCAGACCCTGGCAGGTTGATTATCGATCCAAAGCCATTCTCTTAGCTCACCCCTTCAAGGGAGGCAAGCTTTTTGGAGAAAGGCTGGACAAAATGTTAGTCGACACTAAAGATAAGAATAGGTACATGTTAAAGAACCAGCGAAAGGATTCCAGACCCACTCATTACCCTCAAACCTTTCGTTCCTCCCATACCCTTTCAAGGTTTAGACAGGACCAAAGGCGCTCCTCCTGGTCCTCCCAGCGTGGATCCTTTCGCAGATTCAATCGATTCGGGAGACCTCCTCCCTCCCAGCCATTCAAAGGGGACAAATTCGACAAATTTGACAAGTTCCCCAGGACCAACAAACAGTAAACATTCCGTGGTGGGAGGCAGGCTTCAGGATTTCCTCCCACAGTGGATCACCTCTCAGGCTGATGCCTGGGTACTTCAATCCATTCAATCTGGCTATCTTATAGAATTTCGGTCTCCACCCAGAGATAGGTTCCAAACTTCCCCAGTTTACAAAAAACCAGACAAACATAGAATTACCTTGAGCGCCATCTCACACCTCCTATCCATAGGGGCAATTGAAGAGGTTCCCCTTCCGGAAAGGTCCACGGGAGTATATTCTATATTTTTTACTGTCCCTAAGAAGAACGGTGACTGGCGGGCGATTCTTGACCTCAAATACCTAAACCGCTTTGTCCAAAAGAAAAAATTCCGTATGGAAACCCTCCGGTCCATCCTCGAGGCCCTTCGCCCTGGCTCCTACATGTCTTCAATAGATTTAACCGAAGCATACCTTCACATACCTATTCACCTTTCTCATAGGAGATTCCTCCGATTCAATTATATGGACTTACACCTTCAGTTCAGGGCTTTACCTTTTGGTTTGGCTTCCGCACCACGTGTTTTTCCCAAAATCTTAATCACCATCATAGCCTCACTTCGAAGAGAAGGGATTCAATTGCATCTATATCTCGATGACATCTTAATTTGTGCCCCTTCTGCCACTTTGGCATCAGACCATACAAATCGAGTAGTCCAATCACTTCAACTACACGGGTTCATCATCAACAAATCCAAAAGCTCTCTCATCCCGTCTCAACGCATCCGACACCTAGGAGCTGTCATTGACTCCAGCCTTAACAAGGTATTTCTTCCCCAGGACAAGGCGACCAAATTGGCTTTGACTGCAAGAGCGTTGGCCAGAGCCCCGCATCATCGTCTCATGACCCTCGCAAAATTCCTTGGTTCGATGATTTCCTGCATCGACTTGGGACCATGGATCCGCTTCCATTCCAGACCCCTGCAGAACGCTCTTCAGCCCTTCCAGCTCCTTATCGCCCACAAGATAGACAAGCAGATAAACCTCACCACAGATGCCAGAAAGAGCCTAAATTGGTGGTCCAACACCAACAACCTCAGGCGGACAACAGTATCTTCATCCACCACCAATCCAGGTATTCACAGATGCCAGCCTCGTGGGCTGGGGAGCAACCGTCTTGGGCACCTTCACCCAGGGCATCTGGTCCCCCTCGGAGTCCAGAAAGCACATCAATCTTCTAGAGCTGAGGGCAATCTACCTGGTCCTCCTAAAGTTCCAGTCCATTCTGCACCATCAGCATGTCCTCATCAGGACAGACAACGTGGCCTCCAAGGCCCATATCAACAGGCAGGGCGGCTCGAGATTCAAGGCACTGAACAAGGAAGCCATCGCCATCCTTTCTTGGGCGGAGAAGCATCTTCTTTCATTAAAAGCGGAACACATTCAGGGTTCACACAACCTCAAGGCAGATTGGCTGAGTCGTCAACCGATCATCGAGGGAGAATGGTCCTTGGATCCCCAGATCTTCCGGCAAGTAACGGAACATTTCGGATCCCCAGTCCTAGACCTGTTTGCCACAGCCCAGAACCGCCAGGTCCCTCGCTTTTTCTCCAGATTCTTCCACAGGGAAGCGGAGCAAGTGGATGCCCTGCTGTCCCCATGGCCAAAGGGCCTCCTCTACGGCTTCCCACCTCTTCCCATCCTCCCAAAAGTGATTCGGAAAATTCGACAAGAGAGGGCGGAGATCATCCTAATAGCTCCCAACTGGCCACGCCGCCCTTGGTTTCTGGCTCTGATGGAAATGTCACTCCATCCTCCATGGCATCTACCAACATCGCACACTCTTCTCAGGCAGGGTCCCATTTGCCATCCGGATCCAAGTTGGTTTCAATTAACCGCTTGGAGATTGAAAGGAACAGGCTTTTAGCCCTCGGCCTATCTCAAGAAGTTATATCTACCATCCTACAGGCTAGGCGCCCTTCCACCAACAGAATTTACAACTACACGTGGAAAACCTTTGCTAGATGGTGCATTCGCAAACACACTGACCCTACCTCCCCCTCCCTACCGCAGCTTCTCCAATTTCTACAGGATGGTGTCCACCAAAAACTCAGGGCCGCCACTCTTCGCAAACAAATTGCAGCCATCGCATCAGTTTGTCCCTCTATTGATGGGATTCCTCTTTCATCACATCCCCAGATCAAGGCCTTCATAAAGGGAGTGGAACAGTCTATTCCCCCAGTGGCACATCGCTTTCCCACCTGGAGACTCAATACGGTCCTATCGGCTCTGACTTCCAAACCCTTTGAACCACTGAAAGAAGTTCCTCTAAAATTCCTTAGAATGAAGACCCTATTCTTAACGGCCATCACCTCTGCCAGACGGGTCTCGGAGCTGAAAGCCCTCTCCTTTCGCAGTGACTTATGCATTTTCCACAAAGACAGAGTCGTTCTCCGGACTGACCCTTCCTTTACCCCAAAAGTTCAATCAAGATTTCATCGAACACAGGACATTAATCTTCCTTCTTTCTGCCCCAACCCTTCCAATCCCACAGAAGCAGCCTGGCATACACTGGACCTGCAACGGGCATTACACGTATACATCTCCAGAACCGCCTCATTTAGAAAAACCGAATATCTCTTCATCTCCCTCAATGCTCCCAACAAGGGCCTCCCTATGTCTCGCCAATCAATCAGTTCAACCCTCAGAGACTGTATCAAGGAAGCCTACTTAGCAAGTGGCATTCCGGTTCCTCATGGTATCACGGCTCATTCCTTACGCAGTACCGCCACCTCATCCGCCTTATTCAAACAGGCATCAACTGAAGAGATTTGCAGGGCTGCCACGTGGTCCAACCCTTCCACGTTCATTAGACACTACCGTATAAACACATTAGCTTCAGCAGAGGCGGCATTTGGTAGGCGCATTCTACAACACGTAGTGGAAGACGAGGACTCAGGTTCCCACCCAAAATAAGGGCTCTTGGACATCCCAATGCTTACAAGATGACCTTCCTTCAGAGCGGGAAAGGTACATTGTTTACTCACCGAGAAGGTCCTTTCCGCTCTGAAGTAGAAGGTCATCTTGCCCACCCGGAGATGTAACTCATCTTCCACGGGTGGCTATCTCCTGGTTAGCCAACTATATCACATCAGTATACATTCACACTTACGGGTTTATAGAAATTTATAGAAGTTTATTGCATTCAGTAGGCATCATACAGTCAGTGTTGTGTTTTTTCCTGTTCTTTGTTTATCTGTTACCTGTTGATTGTCTCTCGTGAGCTCTTAGTAGAAAACTGGAGCTTGGGCGTTCCTCGCCCCGAGACAGGAAGTTAATTTAAACTTCGTCCTGCCTCTCCAAGCAATGGGAACGAGAAACACCCAATGCTTACAAGATGACCTTCTACTTCAGAGCGGAAAGGACCTTCTCGGTGAGTAAACAATGTACCTTTCTTTCGCCAGCAGCTGTGGCAGGCATCTTCAGAGGAGTACACTGTTACTCCTCTGAAGATGCCTGCCACAGCTGCTAGCGAAACGTCAGGAAAGAAAATACCAAGACCATGGTTACATAGCCTGGATAATCTACAAGAACCAATGAACTCTGACCGTGAAAGCCTTCGACAAGATCCACCCTACTGTTCATAGTTTCATTAAACTGTCACGTTTTCTAAACTGGGGGGCGGGGGATTGGGGGGATATCTTAAACTACTCTGGTACAAAGCTTTGCTCTATAAGGAATGAATAAAGGGTCCTTACTAACATCACAGTCACCAAGGATTGTGCCAATACAGCCAGTGTGGTGTAGTGGTTAAGGTGTTGGAAAAGGACTTGGGAAACCCAGGTTCAAATCCCCACTTGCGCCATGGAAACTTGCTGAGTGACCTTGGGCCAGTCACACACTCTCAGCCTCGATTCTGGCAAGTATTTGAATGAGAGACCTTCAAGGAATACTGGGGGCGCGACACGGAGGCAGGCAATGGCAATATCACTTCTGAACGTCTCTTGCCTTGAAAACCTTATGGGACCGCTATAAGTCAGCTGTGACTTGACAGCAAAACACAAGCACAAGGACTGGGTCATAAGAGTGCCTTGCGTACTGGAACACCGATGAAGAGGTCCAGGATCCTACCTTCTGTTAGTCCCACTGTTCCGATAGGTGGGTGGCTGAAGACCACAGTAGGAATGTTGGTGTAGTCAAGTTTGGAATCTTCTTTGCCTTCAAAAAGTCTGTGTGCCAATTTCCTGCCAGCCGCTATTGCCACTGTAAGAGCAAAAGTTGAGCTGTATAATTAATGTAGCTTGGCAGAATCCAAATCCACACAACCTATTGATGAAATCTGTACTAACAATGCCGTGCCACCTTGACAGTTGCCGTGGGGAAATGTATCAGTCCATGTACTACTGGCTAAATTTTTGCGGGCAGTAATTAAATGTAAAAAGGGTTAATTTTGGGAATTACATTAGTGTGATGCTGCTTGTGGCCTTTTGGCTGTTTAAGCAATATCATTTAAGTATGGTTAAGTTCACTAGGAGCCCCGTGGCGCAGAGTGGTAAGCTGCAACACTGCAGTCCAAGCTCTGCTCACGACCTGAGTTTGATCCCAACAGAAGTTGGTTTCAGGTAGCCGGCTCAAGGTTGACTCAGCCTTTTATCCTTCCGAGGTCGGTAAAATGAGTACCCAGCTTGCTGGGGGTAAAGGGAAGATGACTGGGGAAGGCACTGGCAAACCACCCCATAAACAAAGTCTGCCTAGTAAACGTTGGGATGTGACGTCACCCCATGAGTCAGGAATGACCTGGTGCTTGCACAGGGGACCTTTACCTTTTTTTTTTTTTAAGTTCACTTGCTGTGTGCACAGGCCCCCTCCCATGTGGATTTTTAGTATGTATGTATTAGGGGTAAGTTTCATTTGCTGCTTGCCTTCACTCCAATGAAGAGAGTATAATTTGATCAAGACAAGTCCTGGGGTACATCAGAACAAGCAAAAGAAGTGACAGCTGTATTTGCAACTCCGAGTGATAACAAAATATCTGAAAAAGCATCAATTTCAACTGAAAAGCAGAACAAAAATTCTTAAGCACTGAACACCAGTAACAACCCCGCAACTCAAAAGTAAGACAATTGTCCACTATGGGCATTAGCAGACCTGACGAAAATAAAATAAAATCTTATCAGCCTGTAAGATGAAAATTATGCAGACAGCTACAGAGAAGGGGAATATGGGATTCAGCCCTCCAACCTCTGTACATTAATTAATGTTTTTAAAGAAAATGCATCCTTTAAAATGCTAACATTGCAGGAAGTCTTGTTTGGAACAGCAAAAGCAAGAGGGCGCTGAAGGGTTAAATCATTTCTCCCTTATCTGCACAATTTACTTTTTACAGACTTCAGCTATGATCTTTGACATGTCTGTCTATATCTTGAGTAAGCACTCAAAGGGACACTTGGATGGGAACTCATGGCGACCCTATGAATCAATGTCCTCCAAAATGTCCTATCTTTGACAGCCTTGCTCAGATCTTGCAAACAGGGCCGTGGCTTCCTTTATTAAGTCGATCCATCTATTTTTGGGTCTTCCTCTTTTCCTGCTGCCCTCAACTTTTCCTAGCATGACTGTCTTTTCCAGTGACTCTGTGTCCCGGGACGAGCCCCTCCCGGAGCTGCCCGGGCCGTATCCAGCCCCCAACCCACCCTGCGGAGCGGCCGCCACTCACCTCGAGGGGAAGGGAGCAGAGTTGCGGGAAAGCTGGGCCCTTTGAGGGCGCACCCGGCGCCGGCTTCTCACCCCCTTTTTCCTCCCCATAGTCCGAGCAAGGCAACGAGGGAGCGAAACCCCCAAGAGACAGCGGCCTCATGCACCTGTCCCCAGCACCGGACGCAGCGCGAGAAGCGCGCGCCGCCGCACCACGCCCCACTCAACAGCTGGGCGTTGGACGAGCGCGGGCGGGGCAGGAGAGAGCGCACCGATCAGCGGCCTTACCGGCAGCCACGTGACCCGACCGCCGCCCTTATAGGGGACTTCCGGGGGCGGGCCTGGGGGAGGAAGGGGCGGGACCTCTCTGGCCTGGAGGAGATATAAGGCCAGAGAGGAGCCTCGTCTGAGAGGAATAGCAGCAGGAGGGTGAGAGAGAGGGAGCTGACTCTCAACATCCTGGCTGTTTCCGAGGGGGAGGCCAGCTCAGATTCCCCCTTGGACTGGTCCGAGGCCGAGGCCTTTCCCCAGGGCAGAGACCCCGAGGGCGACGGCAACGCCCGTGAGACGTGACACTCTGGTCTTCTCATAATGTGACCAAAATACAATAGCCTCAGTTTAGTCATTTTAGCTTCTAGGGTCAGTTCAGGCTTGATTTGATCTATAACCCACTGATTTGTTTTTTTGGCGGTCCAGGGTATCCGTAACACACTCCTCCAACACCACATTTCAAAGGAATCTACTTTCTTCCTATCAGCTTTCTTAATTGTCCAGCTCTCACACCCATACATAGTAATAGGGAATACGATGGCATGAATTAACCTGATCTTGGTTGCCAGTGACACATCCTTACACTTAAGAATCTTTTCTAGCCCCTTCATGGCTGCCCTTCCCAGTCTCAATCCCCTTCTGATTTCTTGGCTGCAGTATCCTTTTCGCTTGATGGTGGAGCTAAGGAACAGAAAGTCTTCAACAATTTCAATTTCCTTATTGTCAACCTTAAAGTTGTGTAATTCTCTTGTAGTACTGATGCAGCAGGTTTATTATGGTTAAAGAAGTGGTACTTAATATTCTATGCAGGATATAGAAAAGGTGAAAAAGATAAAGAAATCCTGGACAGCTGCTGCACTATACCCATTTCTTTTCATAGCCCTTCCTCAGTTTTTGGTGCAGAACGCACAGGATTTGCACACGTAACCCCTTATAAAGTCGATGAATATTACCTGGGGTAAGAAGTGCTTTCCCACATACATCTCCAACGGCGTAGACCCCCTGCCGGCTGGTGTTTTGGAACTCATCAACCACAATGTGGCCTGCATGGTCTACCTTAAGACCCTGATATAAGAAAACAAAAGTTCACATCAAGACCTGGCACCTCAAGAAAGCACATCTAAAACAGATAGCCCTGAAAGATCTGACCTTTGGCTACATTAATTTAATATCTTCAAGAAAATTGTGTGCAGTGTGGACAGTGAGTGGGGTTTTTTTTTGTCTGCATAGCTCAAGTGTTTAAGCACACAGGTAGACGGTGAACCATTTCAAGCAGCGGTCAAGCTGTAGGCCATATGCTTAACATGAACCTTGCAGTAAAAAACTGGCATTTTCTAAGTGTTCAATACATCATCTCAGCAATTGCAATAAAAGAAAGCAACATAGAAGAGAATAGCAGAAGAGTTGGTTTTTATACGCCCACTTTCTCTACCACTTAAGGAAGAATCAAACCGGTTTATGATCACCTTCCTTTCCCCTCCCCACAACAAACATCCTGTGAGGTAGGTGGGGCCGAGAGACCTGTGACTAGCCCAAGGTCACCCAACTGCCTTCATGTGGAGGAGTGGGGAAACCAACCCACCAGATTAGTGTCCGCCGCTCATGTGGAGGAGTGGGGAATCAAACCCGGTTCTCTAGATCAGAGTCCACCGCTCCAAACCACTGCTCTTAACCACTACACTTTGCTGGACTGTAGTATTCCATGTGGGACAGATGGGCCCCAAAGCGGAAGTCATTCCTACTCACCAGTTTGCCAAGATGCAGCCCCTCCGTGTTTGGCCGTCTCCCGATGGCCCACAACAGACAATCAACATCCTCAATCGTGTTAACGGTGGGTTTCTGACTGGGAGGGGAGGTCGTTACGGTTACTGCCAACAATCCAGAAGGTAACTTTTTGACCTGTTTGACCTGGTGAGGAACGAAGAACAATATGAGACATCCTGCATGACTTTTCAACCACCGAGAACAGCTGCAAGCAAGGCATTTTATGTGTCTTCAGTTCTAGGAGCTACAGTTAACATAATTTGACAGTAGCAACCTTTTGTAGGATTGCCAACCTCCAGGTACTAGCTGGAGATCACCCACTATTACAACTGATCTCCAGATCTGGAGAAAAATGGCCGCTTTGGCAATGGGACTCCATGGCATTGAAGTCCCTCCCCTCCCCCCACCCCCAAAACCTCCCGCAGGTGGCAAAGAGGGACCTGGCAACCCTAACCTTTTGCTGTAGGCAGGGCTTCATGCCTACTTCAGTTCAACACTAGCTCAGGAAACGCATTTTTACATGGCGTTGTGTGCAGAAATAATTTTTTATTTTCACAATAAAGCCTAGCAACTTTCTGGCCCTTCTGATTGTGAATATATGTTTTAAAGTGTGTGGGGAAATCTCCAAAGTCAGAAGGGTCATGGTGCTTGAATGCCAGGCCTAATACACTGTGTACCCGCCCTGGATTAACAAGCAAAAATGCTTTAAAATAGCCTTAATTATTTCTGTTAGACTACACCAAACTGTTTTTGCCAGTCTCGAAATTTTAGTTTTATTTCTGCCTAAATCTGAACATAAACTCCTCCTTCGGCAGGTCCTGTCTGTTTTTATTTATTTGTATTGCACATAGGAATTTCAGAAGTATCATTCTTGTGAAACATTTATAAACTCGCCTGTCAGTCAGGCAGATGGGACCCCATGTCAACACAGTTGGAATTCAGCTTTTATTGGTACACTGTGTTACTAGGGCACAGAATTTTCATTTTCATTAATGCACACTCTTGATTATAAGGAAAGTTACACACATCAAAATACTGTGGCTCCAAGATTTGCCTACTACCTTTAGTAATGTGTGTGTGTGTGTGTGAAGTGCCGTCAAGTCGCAACCAACTTATGGCAACCCCTTTTGGGGGGTTTTCATGGCAAGAGACTAACAGAGGTGGTTTGCCAATGCCTTCCTCTGCACAGCAACCCTGGTATTCCTTGGTGGTCTCCCATCCAAATACTGACCAGGGCTGACCCTGCTTAGCTTCTGAGATCTGACGAGATTAGGCTAGCCTGGGCCATCCCGGTCAGGGCACCATTAGTAATACCATCTTTAATAAATGGGATTACTTAAATAATACAACAGGAGTATAAAGCATGACAGTAATGCTTGAAAATGGTTTATTTTTGTACGTATGAAGTTTTTTTCGTTCATTAAGAAGAAAAGTTGTTTTTTATATACCAACTTTCTCTACCACTTAAGGAAGAATCAAACCAGCTTACAATCACCTTCCCTTCCCCTCCCCACAACAGACACCCTGTGAGGTAGGTGGCGCTGAGGGAGCTCTAAGAGAGCTGTGACTAGCCCAAGGTCACCCAGCTGGCTTCATGTGTAGGACTGGGGAAACCAACCCAGTTCACCAGATTAGCATCTGCCGCTCTTGTGGAGGAGTGGGGACTCAAACCCGGTTCTTCTCCAGATTAGAGTCCACTGCTCTTAACCACTTCACCACACTGGCTGAAGAAGCAAGGAACATTATCATACAAGGACGGTAAGCCAGACAATACAGCCAGACAAGCTTATTGGGAGATGGTGATAACCACTTCCTGCTATGAGGCCCCACTGCAAACTCCAAACATTTTGCGCCAGAACCATTACAAGTTTATAGACATTCAAAGTGGAAAAGAGTACATACCTTTGAATGCTTCCAGACTTCTACACCACCATGTTCCAGTTCTTGAGTGCAATTTGAACTGATCATCGAATCAAAATTCCTCAGCACCTGCATGGAAAAGCAGTCAGTCAGGTCATACCGTCACGCTTCACATCCACTTGAATATTATCCCTTTTCATAGAATCAGAGTTGGAAGGGACCACCAGGGTCATCAAGTCCAACCCCCTGCACAATGCAGGACATTCACAACTACCTCCCCCCGACACCCCCAGTGACCAGAAGATGGCCAAGATGCCCTCCCTCTCATCATCTGTCTAAGGTCACAGAATCAGCATTGCTGACAAATGGCCATCTAACCTATTCTTAAAAACCTCCAGGGAAGGAGAGCTTACCACCTTCTGAGGAAGCCTGTTCCACTGAGGAACCGCTCTGTTTTGTATCCATCCGAACTACCGAGACTGCACCTTAAATCAGTGGTTTTCAAACGGGGGCCATATGGCCTCCCGGGGGGTGGGGGGGCAGGATATTCCAAGGGGGCCACAGGTGAAAATTGAGTAAATGGGGGGCCACGGCACAAGACTAGGGGCCCACAGAGGGAAGTGAGAAGTGAAGAAAACAAAAACACATGAAAACCTAACACCTGACTTTCTTCATTGCGCTTCTATGCATCGTTTGCAAGTGAGGATTTTTATATCGCTGTAATCCTGTGCAACGGTGTGGTAGAGGCTTTGTTCTCCCTTGACTGTGAACATTGTTGTTTATTAGCGTGTTGTATTCCATTTTTGTGGGGTATTTTTTGTAAATTTCCGTTTCCCAATAAGAACTGCATGTGTGCATTTTGTGTGGCTGTTGATGCTTCTTTGTTCCTTGGCTATTTACAAACAAAACATTTAAATAGCTACTTTTCTACCGGTAGGACCAGGGGGCCGCAGGAAGGAAACAAGGTCGGAAGGGGGCCACAGTCGGAAAAAGGTTGAGAACCACTGCCTTAAATCACAAAGCCTGCAGGTCAAGTCTTATGTTAGACATGACGGTGACTTATGAGGGCTTAGGTAACACCCCCTCCTCCATTTCGGGAGAGGATACCTCTCTCCCTCAGTCTGTAACGAAGGAGGAAACAATTTTGCCCAAAGGGTTGCAGCCCGAATCACTGAGCACACACTGAAATCTAGCTAGTCATTAGCACCCATTCTCTTTGCTAGGCGCATGTGCCCATCATGGGAGATGCACGAGTCAAGCCTGGATCTCTAGAGGGTAAGAGGAGGTGGTGAGCTCTCCTTCATTGGAGGTTTTTAAGCAGAGGCTAGATGGCCATCTGTCAACAATGCTGATTCTGTGAACTTAGGCAGATTATAAGAGGGAGGGCAGGAAGGGTTGCGTCAGTGCTTGGCTCTCGTGGCCCTTTCTTACATGCCCAGGGCAATGCCGATCACCACTTTAGGGTCAGGAAGCAGTTTTCCTCCAGGCCAGATTGGCCAGGGATCCTGGAGGGTTTTTGTCTGCCATCCTCTGGGCATGGATCAGGGGTCACTGGAGGTGGAGGGGAGGCAGTTATGAATTTCATGTATTATACAGGGGGGTTGGACTAGATGATCCTGGTGGTCCCTTCCAACTCGGCTCTGTCCTTGATTACCTCTTCCAAAACCCTCAGTGCTCTTGACAGTTCTTAGGGGAAGCTGCATTGTCACTAATACACCATTCTTGTTCCATCCTTACTACTGCTGTGAGCAATAGGAGGAGTCTGCAAACTCATTAGTCAAAAGAGCCAAATATCAACAGTACAACGTCTGAGATTTCTTTTGAGAGCGAAATTTCTTAAACTTAAACTATATAGGTAGGTACACTGTTTATTAACTTAATAAACTTTAATTAAAGTTTTAAGTCTTAATTAAACTATAGGTACACTGAATAAAACTTGATATCATACTTAATAGTGATCTTATTTATCAATAAAAATTAAATTGTAAGTCCCTGCCATTTCCCCCTCCCCGTCCGGAGTCCTCGTCTGGAGGCCTGGTCTACCGCCATAAAAGCCTACTGCCATAAAAGCCTATTGGTAGACCTGGCCTCTGGCTGAGTCCCATTGGGAGGCCAGGTCTACCCATTGGCTTTCTTGGCAGTAGACCTGGCCTCCGGAGGCCCATAGAAGCCAATGGGTAGACCTAGCCTCTGAAGGGGGACTTTTCCCCCTCCTCGGAGTCCAGGTCTACCGCCAAGAAAGCCAGTGGGTAGACATGGCCTCCCAATGGGACTCAGCCAGAGGCCAGGTCTACCAAAGGAAGCCCGCCCCGCCCAACAGCTGATAGGTGGGGGGGGGCAGGAACCGCCGAGCCGCCCGCCCAGCAATCGCATGGCTAGAGGGGAGGGGAGGCTTCAGCCTCCCAACCATTCAGGGCAAGGGAAAGGGGGACCCGGCCATTCTCCACGGTGGGGGGGGGGGAGAGAGACAGCGCGCCCGCTCGCCTGCTCTCTCTCTCTCTCTCTCTCTCTCAGGCGCGCCGGCTCCGCAGCCGGCTGCCAGCGCGAGTGGGCGCGAGAGCAGGGGCTCCGAACCAAGTTCGGAGAGCCACACTCAACGGGCCAAAGAGCCGCATGCGGCTCTGGAGCCGCAGTTTGCAGACCCCTGGGCTAACCTGACAGCCTGAGTTTCCAGTGACATGCGTGACCGAGTAGGGATTTGCACCCAGCTTTCCCTCTTCCACCCTTATCCTCTGCATCATGCTTGCGCACACATTCATAAACATGCCTTAGCAATGTGACAACCCAGCGCAGGAAGTGGGTTTTTGGTTCTTATTACTGGGAACCAGACACCCCTGGAGGGCAGTCAGGATACTGAAAACACCACCCCATCTGCCTTACCTCGCCGTACCGGATCAGTAGGGACGTCTTTGACCCAAGGGCCGAAAGGATGCCAGCTATCTCCACAGCTATGTATCCGGCACCAACCACAAGACTGCGCCTGGGAGAAGGGAGAATACATTATGGGACTCCTATCCCAAAAGCTTGAAATATATTCTAGTTATACCTTGTATTTAAAAGAACAAACATTCCGAGCTATTTGGCTAGCCTTTGCTTCAAGCCAAGCGGAGGTGGCGGGGGGAAGACAGTACCCATTCCTTTAGGTATGTTTCAGGCCCTTTCCCTCAACATAAGATCGCAGTACATTCTCCCCGTATTGTCATCCTTTCCTGGAAGATCAGAAGAAGCTAGTTTCCCTTCTCTTAGCAGACTCCTCTCAGGAGATAACCGTTCAAGTATCCAAATTCTGCCTCCGGTCTAGTGGGATTCGTAAACGGCTAACTGAAAACCCTTCCCCGTAGAAGATCTTTCCTCCTCCTCTTCAAATCATCCCTCCCAGAATCATCAACTTTTATTATTTTATTTTATTATTTTAAACCTAACTTTGATTTTATTCAGAGCTGATACTATATCGAAATAAAACTTGATTGATTGATTGAAATTACAGTTTTTATTCAACAAAAAAGAAAAAAAGAAAAAACAAGTCCTTAGGTCTTGTTTTTACTATGAAGACAAATTTTTAGGTAATATTCAACCCAAGAGCTCAGTCAGCCCGCTGAAGTCAGTTACCCACTGCATGTGCTATTTATTTCTGAAAAAATGTATTAATGTTTTTAATTTAAGAAGAAGAAGAGTTGGTTTTTATATGCCGACTTTCTCTACCACCTAAGGGAGAATCAAACTGGCTTACAACCACCTTCCCTTCCCCTCCCCACAACAGACACCCCCTGAGGTAGGTGGGGCTGAGAGACCTGTGACTAGCCCAAGGTCACCCAGCTGCCTTCATGTGGAGGAATGGGGAAAACCAACCTGGTTCACCAGATTAGCCTCTGCTGCTAAGTAGCAAGGCAAGTAGCAGAGGACAGGAGAATGATGTGAGCCGCTTTGGGTCCCCATTGGGGGGAGAGGCGGGATATAAATAAAGTAAATAAACAAATAAAACCATTTAAGTGGCTCCTCCTCCAAAGGGAGAACCACTTAAACTGGAGGAAAGCTTCAAACCTGAGCCAAAAAGAAAGGGGTGTAAATATTTTAATTAATAAATACATAAACAAAGTTTGGATCCACCGATGGGAAGTCATCTTGGGATACTACAAGCTGCATTAACGAGTCAACAGCCTGTTTTCTGCAGCTATTCAGGTTTGTTTATAAGAGAGAAAAAGGAAACGGTCTCTATTTATAGAACAAACCCACTTGCAAGAAATACTGAAAACTGAAACACACTAGAGCAGCGGTTCCCAAACTGTGCTCCACGGAGCACTTGGTGCTCCGCGAAACATCTCCAAGTGCTCCGGAAAGAAAAATAAATGAAATAAACGTGACCAAGATCTCAAACTTGTGAATTTTGGCGGCCATGAACTGTGTGTAGGTAAGTATCGAGTAGAAATTATTTCACTCCTGCGGTATGCTGTGAAGCAGCAACTGTAAAGGGTAAGTCAGCATTCACTCTGCCAAACCCAAAGTTTGCCGTCTGCCGCTTATCATATCAGCCCTATATAGGAGATAGGTGAAAATTAGTGCTCTGTGATGAATTTCTCCCCTGAAAAGTGCTCCACAACTCAAAAAGTTTGGGATACTCTGCAGTAGCATGTCCATATTGATTGCATCTTACCTAGGCAGTTCTTCAAGTTCAAAGAACCCGTCGCTGGTAATTCCCAAGCTGGCTCCTGTAAAGCAATTCAGGAGTTTTAGGAACAATATGGCAGCGCATTTGGGAAGTTACTGTCAAGCCCTTGTTAACAAGTGCTAGATCTAGAGTCGCCATGAGTCGGAAGCGACTTGACAGCACTTAACACACACACACACACAGATCTAGGGTGTTGCAACTTGACAAATGGAGCACTGGCTGCAGAGCGCGCAGGGTATGCTCCTTGTACCATCTGGGCCTCCCCATTCCAAAAATTCTGCCTGCTTATTGTGAATTTTTAACTGTCCCCAAGTACAGAGTGCTTTTCTCCAAGGCCAGGTTAAATGCACTGCCATTGGGGGAGTTAGCAGGACCCCTGCCTGAATCAGGAAGACAGTTGAAGTAAGGAACCGAAAACAAAGTGGCAACTCCTCCCCATTCAAATCATTCCTCTTTCATCTTTTAAAATTACTCCTTCCCTGCACTTGGGATTCTTCTGTATGGTTGGCACCACCTTGTACAGCAGTCATGTCGTGGCTACGCCCACCACCCCGATGTCAGAATTCCAAAGGTTCCCACAGGCTCAAAAAGGTTGGGACCCCTGGCTTAACTCCTCCAGAGTTCCTGCTCTGTAACTGAACGTAAGGACAAGTAACATCGTTGGTTTATTTGCTTTATTTATAGCTCACTTTCCTCGCTGAGACTCAAGGCAAATTACAACATTTTAAAAACAGGGCAATGCACAGGCCAAACAATACTCAGACCAGAAGAGGAATTGTGAGGTTTCATAGCCTAGGCAGGGCCTACCAAGTCTACGAACCAAAGATTTTGTATTGCTCTTTAGAATCATAGAATCAGAGCTGGAAGGGACCACCAGGGTCATCTGGTCCAACCCCCTGCACAACGTAGGAAATTCAGAACTACCTCCCCCACACACACACCCAGTGACCCCTACTCCATGCCCAGAAAATGCCCAAGATGCCCTCCCTCTCATGATCTGCCTAAGGTCAAAGAATCCTATATTGCTGGAATGTGTAGCAATTAGCGAGAGAAATGGTCCGGTTACAGGCCCGTTACAGGGCAACACCCCCTTTCTCTCCTATCTGCGCAAATATTATTGATAGTGCAATAAACCATACATCTCCTCGTAATTATTTGCCGAGTTTCATATTTGGATCCAGCCACAGTCTGAACCAATTTCTGTTTTGGAATTTCCCCTTCAGATCAAAGGGTGCAATAAAAGTGGCATTCCTATTCACTGCTTATTGCCTTTGCCTCTTCCTTCCCCCCTGTCCCTTTGTCATCTTGTCTAACGATTAAATTTAAATTGTAAGCTTCCTGGGGCAGGGGCTCTGGGTTTGTTTGTTCGTTTGGGGTTTTTTTGCTTTTATTTATAACCTCATAATTGATAGGGCTTAATGATGACAAAACAGACAATAAAATAGAAGCCCAAGGAATCCCAAGGACCTGTAAAATATGCTTAAGGAGCAGCATAACTTAGCTATCAAGTCAGGTCAAAAACGGCACCGTTAGAAGTCTTACCAGGATGTTGGAATGGAGATTGACATTCCATGTAAACCTGAGATACTCTTGTTAAATTTAGTCCCTAACCGAACTAAAGATAAACGATGTGTGGGGTTACACATGATAACAGCTTGCTAGAATGACCTTTGCCAGACACTGGAAACAAAAAAACGACTCCAAAAATAGAGGAAGGGTTGGTTAAAGTTAAAGAAATATATGTATTAATAAAGTTAACAACACATCAGAAAAATGGTGATACAATGAGCCTAGGTGAGCTATGGTTACGAGCTGTAAATAAAATGGAAAATCTTATAATCAAGGGTGAGAAAGGACAGGGTGCTGCGATGATAGTCTAGCTATTTTACAGAGGACTAAACCATGTTTTTGGTGTGGTAGTATGAATGAGGATATTGGAATAAGTTGTATCTGTTAAATTTTTAAGTTTACATATATATATTGTATTTTAAAGTATGAAGATTGTTGTATGTTTTTGTTGATCTTTATTTAATTGAATAAATTTTTAAAAAAGAAGACTTACCAGGGATCTCATTCTCATCGGGGACCACCGGCTGCCCACCAGTAGCTATCAGGATGTGGGGCGCCGTGTATTTTTTACCATCTACCTCCACCGTGGGTGTGGGATCGGATGTAAACGTCGCATCGCCATGAATGGTTTCTACATGAGCCTAGCAAAATCAATTTTAGATTAAAACGTTAACAGACGTGAACTGAATTAAATACCAGCTAGACAGAGAGTGTGGACTAGGGCGTTTTAGTCACCCCTTTGCCTTCACAGTGTTAAGTGGCTGTGTGTCAAACCCTTTCTCCTCATCTACTGTTTGTCTGATATATGAAGATAACTGAGCCGACTGGGGCGCTCAGAGCTGCCACGTATTTCTGGAGCAAACCCTGAAAGGGGTTTCTAAAACAGAAAGCTGCAGTCTAACAGCTCATTCCTGAGCCTTGCAGCAACCAGGGACAGTGTGGCCGAGGCACTGCTGTGGCGCCTTCAAAGAGGTTTCCCGGCCACCGCAAGGCTTAAAACCCCATTTTAAAAATTTAAATTAAAAAATGGGGGGGGGGGGAACCTGGCACAGCATTGCTGTTTTGGAGGGGGGTGTTCCTGGGCTGGAAGGGGTTAGGAGGTAGCCTACCGGAAGCCCAGCCTCCCGGAACACCCCGGGAACGCCTCCCAGGACACTGGCGGAAGCACTTGTCCATGGGCCACAGTGCCGCGCCAGTCCTGGGGGGCCTCCGCAAGTGGCACTATGCCGGCGTCCGTGACAGTTTGCATGGCACAAGTGACACGGACGCCAGCGTAGAGGGCTGGTCACCTCCTAAGCCCATTCAGCCCCCAGGCTCAGGAATGAGCTTTAAGTGCGTTATCTATGATGGACAGAAACTGGCTTTAATGGAATGGAATCCTGGGAACTATAATTCTGCTGGGGGACTAAAAATTGCCACCGCCTTTAGTGAACTCCAATTCCCAAGATTCTCAGAGGAAAAGTACGATCCTTAAACCAATATAAAACTGATACAAGTTTGCAGTACAGATAGGCCTAAGATGCCCTTCTGTTCAGTATCAGAAGGTCTTTTTACAAACCACATTTAAAATTCTATGCAGGTAGACAGCAACTTGCAAAAAAACTATTTGCTCGTGAACCTAAACACCAACACAGCCAGGGCGGCGTTTTACCATTTCTGCCAGATTAGACTGTTTGGTGCCCTACCTTTCCCCCCGACTCAGCTACGGTGATCCACACAACGGTCACCTCCAGGTTAGACTACTGTTAACTTGCTCTACACAGGGCTGCCCTTAAGACTGCTCTAGAAACTTCAACTGGTCCAGAATGCAGCGGCACGGGTCCTTTCAGGGTCTCCTTCGAGTACCAGATCAGGTTTAAGGTTTTGGTATTCACCTTTGAAGCCCTAAATGGTCATACCTGTGGGACCACCTCTCCCAATATACCCCCTCAAAGAGCACTTCACTCATCTGGTGAAAATCTCTTGGTGATCCTTGGCCCAAAAAGCATCTGGTTGTCCTCGACCAGGGCCTTCCCAGCTCTGGCCTTGGGCCTGGTGGAATGCTATACTCAGTGAGGTTCAGTCCCTGCGGGACTTAAAACAGTTCTGCAGGGCCCGTAAAACTAAGCTGTTCCACCAGGAATATAGTTGAGGGCAGGGATGGTCTTCTATCTAACTGGCCTCCCCTTCTCCCTCCTCTGCTATCTCCCCACAAATAGTAAGTTTGTTTTTGTTGGTCTGGTATTATGTATTTTATATGCTGCTGTGATAGAAACGGGCATCTGGGTTTTATAGGTTTTATTGTTACACCTATGAATTGGGCTTGATTTTAGAGTGTCTTAACAGGCTGTGAGCCGCTCTGAGCCGGGCCGGGCCAGAAAAGAGCGGCCTAAAAATCAAATAAATCAAATAAATAAACAAAATGTTTTATCAGTGACAAGTCAGTTTGTCTCAAAGGGATAAGATGAACCAACTGAGAACTCTTTTTCCTGTTAGGAAACCTACGCAGTTATAGCAGTGAAGGAGTTTTTGGAGGCATAGGGCTGGCTGAGGAGCAAAACAGGAACGTTTACAAACCTTGTTCAAATTATTTTGATAGATCTCATTCAGCCGCTTCACATAAGCATCACGCTTTTCTTTAATTACTCTGCAATAGAATGTGAGTTTGGTGTCACTAAATTCTCTCTCTCGCACTAGAGAGGCCATAGTTGAAAACCAGGGCCTCTTTCTCAACCCCCATGGGCTAGGCACACAGAAGTTTATGAAGAACACAGTCAAACCAGAAGACAGATCTTTCTTTCTTTAACTAGATGCAAACTTCTTTAATGTACTGGCTAACAACTACCATTGGCTGAGCTGCTGTGATGTCAGAACTTCTTCCCAGTAGATTGTACTAAATTGCATCAGGTATCTCTACCATTCCAAATGATGCAAATCTACAGCTGTAGCAGCTCCCTTGCCTCGTATTTGAACGGCTTGGTTCCGGGCAGTGAACATGCCAATAGTGATCAGACGGCACTGGGTTCCTACTGTTATGTTTACTTCATAGGAATCATACCCTTTGAATACATTCACGTCATTCACAATGGATTGAAATCTGAGGCTATGGGCGGTCACATTTGTGTAAACGGGGTCTTTTTAAGAGAGCCAGAAACGCACCCGGAGCTGTTTTCTCAGTGCTCACGTCTATCGTGTAACAATGAAGCCAATAGATTATGCACTACCGACAGCCAGTGTGGTGTAATGGTTAAGATCAGTGGACTTGAATCTGGAGAACCAGGCTTGATTCCCCAGTCCCCCAGCATGGCATAGTGGTTAAGAGCGGTGGTTTGGAGGGGTGGAGTCTGATCCGGAGAACCGGGTTTGATTCCCCACTCCTACACACGAAACCAGCTGGGTGACCTTGCGAAGCCAGCTGGGTGACCTTGGGCCAGTCACGCTCTCTCTGCCCCACCTACCTCACAGGTTGTTTGCTGTGGGGAGGGGAAGGTGATTGTAAGCTGGTTTGATTCTGCCTTAAGTGGTAGAGAAAGTCAGCATATAAAAAACCAACTCTTCTTCTCTTCTTCCACATGAAGCCTGCTGGGTTACCTTGGGCTAGTCACAGTTCTCCCAGGACTCTCTCAGCCCCACCTACCTCACAAGGTGTCTGCTGTGGGGAGGGGAAGGGGAGGTGATTGTTAAGCTGGTTTGATTCTGCCTTAAGTGGTAGAGAAAGTCGGCATATAAAAACCAACTCTTCTTCTCTTCTTTCACATGAAGCCTGCTGGGTGACCTTGGGCTAGTCACAGTTCTCACAGAACTCTCTCAGCCTCACCTACCTCACAATGTGTCTGTTGTGGGAAGGGGAAGGGAAGGTGATTGTACGCCGCTTTGAGACTCCTTAAAGGTAGAGAAAAGCAATATATAAAAACCAACTCTTCTTCTTTTACTACTTCAGCTACTGGGGTGGGGGGCTGCATGTTCTTTCCCTCTTCCTTCTGGGAAACAAATTCTCCAGTGACATCAGAGAAGAAGACTTGGTTTTTATATGCTGACTTTCTCTACCACTGAAGGGAGAATTAAACTGGCTTACAATCACCTTCCTTTCCTCTCCCCTCAACAGACACCCTGTGAGGCAGGTGGGGCTGAGAGAGCTCTAAGAAAGCTGTGACTACTTCAACGTCACCCAACTGACTTCATGTGTAGGAGTGGGGAAACCATCCCGGTTCACCAGATTAAATCACACCGCTCCAAACCACACCACGCTGGTGTAGCAAGGTAGCAAATGAGGACCCCTGATCACTCACTGCCCACCTGCTAGCTGCAGAACAGCAGCAGGTAAGAGAACAAAGGAAAGAGAAAGCCCTGCATCTGGATCTTCTTTTCCTCATCTCCTGCCATCTCCTGCTCCTGGCAGATTCTCCAAAAGGAGTAGGTACAGCCACCCAACCTCTGTAGCAAACAGTTTGATTGCTGCAGCCACACTGGTGTTTCCTGCAGCAAAAAAACCCCCACCAAAGCACAAATGAGAGTGCCATGTTCCCTAAATGCTTCTGTATACATGCTAGGGAGTCCTAACTGGCTGTGAGTCCCTGGAGCTCGCACACTGTTAAGAAATGAAGAATTTTACATGTTAGCTGTGGGAAGCTCCACTGTCATCAAGGAAAACCCTATCTTATACTTAATTCCAAACCTGGTCCCACGGATGTGGATCAAAAAATCTGCACAATGGGGCCACGTATGGGTTGGGAAGGTATTTCTGTAAGCTAGGGAATTCCCAGGTTTGTGGAAAGATCTGAAACGTGACATTAAAAAGGGGTGGTGGTGGGGAAAAATAAGCGTAAAATGGTTAAAGTGATGAAATGTTGCAAGACTACGAGTAATCTCAACAGCCATTTTGGATTGCCTAGGCAACCACAGTACAGATCACCAATGCCTGCAGTTGCCTAGGCAACCTAAAATGGCTGCCAAGATCTTGTGAGGTAGTCTCATGAGATTTCAGTGGTAATTTACTTCACCATTAAAGTGAAAGACTGTCAGTGGGGGGAGAGAAAGAATAGGCCAGTATGAAGACTGTGATGGGGGGGGAGGCAGAGCCAGGAGGGAAAGAAGATGGAGCAAAAGGGTGGGAACCAAATTCCACTCCCCTGCGAGTTGTATGGGTCTCCTTTCTGTGTAATCAAATGAACCGTGAAGAGGCTCTTCACCGTTACTGCCACTTAAAAGGTAAAGGTAGTCGCCTGTGCAAGCACCGGGTCATTCCTGAGCCATGGGATGACGTCACATCCCAACATTTACTAGGCAGACTATGTATCCAGGGTGGTTTGCTGTTGCCTTCTCCAATCATCTACACTTTACCCCCAGCAAGCTGGGTACTCATTTTACCGACCTCGGAAGGATGGAAGGCTTGAGCCGGCTACCTGAAACAGACTTCCATCGGGATCGAACTCAGGTTGTGAGCGGAGCTTGGACTGCAGTACTACAGCTTACCATCCTGCGCCACGGGGCTTATTACTGCCACTTAACTGGCTTTCAGACTAATAGGGCTAAATCTCCCATCAGCAGAATGGAACTTTCCTGCCTCCCTTTCCCACTGCAGCTTGGAATGTCCTCAAAATGCTGCTCTTGGTGTATCAGGAACAACATGAGGGAAGTCTGTACTAGCAGGAAGGGAGAATTGGTGGAAACTGCCAATTCAGTCTGTATCCAACCCTTGATTTTTATTTCAGACCCTTCCAATCAAAGAGATCTGTAACCAGAGGTGGCTTCCCATAAAACATTTTAAACTTTTTACAGGGCTGCAAATGCAGAATAAACTTTTGAATACCTTGCACTGTCAAAGTGAGACCCTTCAAACACAAGCAAGACACTCGGGGCACCAGTGTATCATACACACAACCACAAAAGGACAGAAGTTATAACACCAAGAGAAGAACGCTGTATTTATTACCCCAGCACAAGGGCTGCTAGGACGGTTAACCAACTGACGGCACTCGCTTACCAACACAGGTAGAATTTCAGAGCGTAACCTCGGACTTACCGCCAGTTAAATTTCACATTGGCTACTTGGAAGCCATAATCTGCATGGTCATGGATGAATTCGGTGTGGACAGCTGTATTCCACATCACCTTTTGGAGGAAACACCCAGAACAGCATAAAAATTAACGGGGGGAAATAGAACACTGCCAATACAGGAGGGCAGGAAGGTTTGCATCAGTGTTTGGCTCTCATGGCTCTTTCTTGCATGCCCAGGGTAGTGCCGATCGCCACCTTGGGGTCAGGAAGCAATTCTCCTCCAGGCCAGATTGGCCAGGGATCCTGGAGGGATTTTTTGTGGTTGCTATCTTCTGGGTGTGGAGTAGGAGTCACTGGGGGTGTGGAGGGGAGGTAGTTGTGAATTTCCTGCATTGAGCAGGGGGTTGGACCAGATGACCCTCGTGGTCCCTTCCAACTCTATGATTCTATGAATTATTGTATTATACAATACAGCAGGTGTTTGGGGAGTGGGGGGGCAGAGAAATGCTTGCAGGGACCTGTTTGGGGGGCAGTGACTGAGATAAGCTGCTCCATTTGTGACCCACTAAGACAAATGCTATTCGCCTGCCCAGCACTTGGCATGGTACTCTGCCGTCCCAGGCAGGCTGCAGAAGCCAGGTCTACCGAGCCCCTTCTGGGATTGCCTTATTTGGCTGGTAGGCTGAGTCTAGCATGGTGGGTCACAAACTGTTCGGACTAGGACTGGACAGTCTTACCGATGGTTCTCTAAAAAGTAATCGAGGCATCAGTGGTCACCAGAACTGGGTTTATTGGAATACAACTAACTGAAAAGGCACAACTGCCCCTCCCTATATCTAACCTCCTCCAGTAATGGTCAAAAGACCCGAGCCTCTCCTTTCCTGGGAGTCTCTGGGACTTGACCTTAAAGCAGTAGTCCCAATATTGCACCATGTCCTACTCTAACAAGTACCCACGCTGAATTTTCACTCCTTCAACCAAGAATCTCCCCTCTTTATAAAACACACAGCATTTTAAAGTTCTTTTTTTTTTACCTTTTTAGGTACACATCCAACATTCACCTAGAAAATAAAAATAAATGGAAGAGTGTCAAAAGCCAGTACTATTAAGAGACAAACTATAAGGCATGCAAGGAATCTGTGATAAGAGCTCCTGAAGTCTTTAAGCCTCCAAAAGTAGTGGCCGAGGGGAGGGATTTGGACTGAGGCCATAACACTGCCCTCTCCACATGCAGAAATTTTCAAGTGTTGCGCTTTGGTTTCTTCTGAGGAACGAAGAGCAGCTATTCACCTGCATACACTGAGATATCAGAAGGATGAGGCTTAATCTTTCTGTTCTCTGAGCGTCTGCAAGATCCGACAACTAGCCAATCCCTGCTCCGCAACCTTGTCCTCGGCCCTGTGAAACTGTGTTGAGAACTGGTTTTACTAGCACTAGATCACACCATCACTACAAGGGGGAGGGCATAAAATAGAAGTTATTAAATAATGCATCGTGTGAAGAAAGCAGGGAGAGAAAACTTCTCCCTTTCCATTGGAATTCAGACCAAAAAAAAAAAATCTTCACTCAAGGCACAATTTATAGAATTCACTGCCTTGATGTAAGGTTGGCCACTAGCTTAGATGTCTTGAAAAGGGGACTGGACACATTTGTGGAGGAACTATCTATCAATGGCTATGAGCCCTGGCAACTAAACAGAACTACTGGAACCAGGATGCTAGACACATGGATCTTTGAGCTGATCCAGCAGGGCTCTTTTTAATAGCCTTGTTGTTAAGCTAGGCCAGATGTCAGCGCTTGGATGGAGCTTTCTTTGGGAGCTCCATGCAAGCCTCTCTGTAGTCGTCCAAAGGGCAGAAAACAACACATAATGAAGAAATTGGGATGAAATCAGGAAGTGGGCATAAACTGTGTGTGTGTGTGTGTGTGTGTGTGTGTGTGTGTGTGTGTGTGTGTGTGTGTGTGTGCGTGTGTGTGTGAAGTGCCGTCAAGTTGCTTCTGACTCATGGCGACCCTATGAATCAATGTCCCCCCAAACGTTCTATCATTAACAGCCTTGCTCAGGTCTTTCAAATTGAGAGTCGTGGTTTCCTTTATTGAGTCGATCCATCTCGTTGTGTCTTCCTCTTTTCCTGCTGCCCTAGCATTATTGTATTTTCCAGTGACTCTTGTCTTCTCATAATGTGACCAAAATACGACAGCCTCAGTTTAGTCATTTCAGCTTCTAGGGTCAGTTCAGGCTTGATTTGATCCATAACCTAACCGATTTGTTTTTTTTGGCAGTCCACCGTATCCATAACACTCTCCTCCAACACCACATTTCAAAGGAATCTACTTTTTTCTGTCAGCTTTCTTCATTGTCCAGCTTTTTATATACCGACTTTCTCTACCACTTAAGGAAGAATCAAACCAGCTTACAATCACCTTCCCTTCCCCTCCCCACATCAGACACCCTGTGAGGGAGGTGAGGCTGAGAGAGCTCTAAGAGAGCTGTGACTAGCCCAAGGTGACCCAGCTGGCTTCCTGTGTAGGAGTGGGGGAAACAAACCCGGTTCTCCAGATTAGAGTCCACCGCTCCAAACCACCGCTCTTAACCACACTCTCGCCTGTCTTCCTTGCTCAACAAGTGGCATTTCTCATTTTGTGACGACACTGACTTGTTCAACCCAGTCGCTCTAAAAAAATCCCCTCTTCCCATTGCATCATCTTACAAGGCTAACTTCCTTGTGCTGTTTCCCGGCAAGAGAAATGCACCATTTGGTTTTTTTTAAAAAAGGTATAAAAAGTAAGAAATCCTAAACAATTCCAAAATCTCTCCAGAACTCTTTTCTTTCTTTCTGGCTATTTGAACTTAAGTCTTCTCAATCTTATCTCGTAGAAATATCTTCATCTCCATGACCCTGTCAAACTCAATCTTGCAGACTGATTCAGGGCTTCAGTCTTTGCACAGGCATGGATACCTTTTACAAGCTAGTCAGAATCCTCTCCTCCGCCTTGACAAGCCGCTTCCGACTCATGGCGACCCTATGAATGAAAGTCCTCCAAAATGTCCTACCTTTGACAGCCTTGCTCAGATCTTGCAAATTGAAGGCTGTGGCTTCCTTCATTGAGTCAATCCATCTCTTGTTGGGTCTTCCTCTTTTCCTGCTGTCCTCAACTTTTCCTAGCATGACTGTCTTTTCCAGTGACTCTTGTCATCTCAGGATGTGACCAAAATACGATAGCCTCAGTTTAGTCATTTTAGCTTCTAGGGTCAGTTCAGGCTTGATTTGATCTAGAACCCACTGATTTGTTTTTTTGCCAGTCCACGGAATCCATAACACTCTCCTCCAACACCACATTTCAAAGGAATCTATTTTCTTCCTATCAGCTTTCTTCACTGTCCAGCTTTCACACCCATACATAGTAATAGGGAATACGATGGAATGAATTAATCTAGTCTTGGTGGCCAGTGACACATCCTTACACTTCAAAATCTTTTCTAGCTCCTTCATGGCTGCCCTTCCCAGTCTCAATCTCTTTCTGATTTCTTGGCTGCAGTCTCCCTTTTGGTTGATGGTGGAGCCAAAGAATAGAAAGTCTTGAACAGTTTCAATTTCCTCATTGTCAACCTTAAAGTTGTATAATTCTCCTGTAGTCATTACTTTTGTTTTCTTGATGTTCAGCTATAGTCCTGCTTTGGCACTTTCTCTTTTAACTTTCAGCAGTAGTCATTTCAAATCTTCACTATTTTCTGCCAATAATGTAGTGTCATCAGCATATCTCAAATTATTAATGTTCCTCCCTCCAATTTTCACCTTCATCTAACTCTAATCCAGCTTTCCTAATTATATGTTCTGCATATAGATTGAAGAGATAGGGAGATAAAATACATCCTTGTCTGACACCTTTGCCAATTGGAAACCATGTCAGGCTGCTATCTCGGTTTCGTTATTGCCTCTGTCTCTGTGCTGTATTGTCTGCCCCCCAAGGTCGCATACCTAGGCCTGGGAACTCAGCTCCTGGGAAACTGTATTCATGCGTGTAATCTCCCGCCTTTCCTGCCTTATAATATCTCCCAGCTAGTGAGCCTTTCATAGCTGTCATTTTATTCGTTTGCACTGTATGCCTATTTGATCAGTAAAAGCCATCTGTTTGGACTCTATATGACTTTGTGGTGATTTCTGGTTCTGTGGGCCAAGGGCTGACATTATGACAGCTATCACTCATCTTCACCGTTCTCCTAGCCAGGCTGGAGCCCAGGGGGGTTCGCCTGCCACTTGGATGGGAGCTGTGCAGCTCTCCAGGTGATCTACTACCCTGGAGCCCTTCTCAGAGGACCCTACTCTGTTACAAGACTTAATCGCTGAACTTTTCCGGACGACCCGAGAGGTTTGCCGCTTGAGGGGACTGGTACAGGCGCAGTGGCAATCTCTTACAGGACGTCTCTGGATGTTAACATCGGAGGATACTGATGCTCGTTTAGATCTTCAGGACTTGGATCAATTACTGGACGATGCCCGATTGGCGACTGAGGATTTACAAATATTAACTGGACTTTTGGATAATCTTATTTCTCGACAAACTCTTTCTACCATGGCGGGAGCCCCGCCGGAGGGTTTTTCCCTGATCCCGGATGCGGCCAGCTGCCAAGCTGAGGCCAAGCGAGTCGCTATTAGCACCGCTCTTCTCCTTGTGGAATGTACAAAGGACACCCCGGTAGCCACCTTGGCTCAAGTTTTGACCCCGACGTTTGGAGCCGAGGCATCCGCACTGGCGGTTCGAGTACAACCTCTGCTGGGCGGGGAACCTGACCCCATACTCTTGCTCCTCGAGACAGAACTTTTGCCGCGCATTACGGCAGAGGCTGCCCTAAGACTTGAGAATGCCAAAGTTCTTGCGGATCAGCAAGCCGCCGAAGCGGCTAGGGTCGCAAGAGAGAGAGAGGCGGCGGAAGCAGCCAGGGCGGCTGCAGCAAGGATTAGGAATCAGGCGAACGTGGACACGCGCCCCAAGGACTATGTACTGGGACTATCAGGTCTGACTTTTTCCCCGGCGTTTGTCCCGTCGCGTGCGACCCAACGCGCACGCCGTTTGGCGGACCGACGTCGAGACTCAGATGAGTCTGAAGACGAGGATTTATATGGGGATAGCTCTCAATGGGCCACGAGCTTCCGAACCAGTAAGCCTCATCTTACTGGTGGCCCAAGTGAGGAGGTTCATCTTTTACGAGCCCAGAATCGGGAGCTCTCCGACCGTGTTGATCAACTCCAGGAAGTAATGGAACTTATGCTTCAAGAGAACAGGCAATTACAACAAACCCTGATAGCTCTGAGACAGCCCGTTCCGATACCGGGTCCGGGGGTACCCGTACAACCACCCGCTAATGTGCCTGCTCCACCCTTGCCTCCTGGAGCTCCTGTTGCTCCTCCGCCCGGGCCACCCGTGCAACCGGGTCAACCCGCGCCCGGCCCTTGGAAGCAACTCAAATTGAGGACTACGTATGACGGATCTCTTGAGACTTTGCCTTGTTTCTTGCATCAAGTGGACAGTTATATGCGAGAACAAGGTCAACTTTTCCCCACGGAAGATAGCCGGGTGCGGTACGTAGCTTCCCTCCTGACAGGCAAAGCGGCTGACTGGATGGTCCTCCAGTTTGACACCCGCTCTCGTGCGATTCGTTCCCTCAACAACTTCATGACTGCCCTGAGAAGGAGGTTTGAGGACCCCTTCCTGGGGGAAAGAGCCAAAACGGAACTCTTACAATTAAAACAAGGCTCTGCTACAGTTCGGGAATTTGCCGATGAATTTCAGCGACTGGCAAGTAAAATTGTAGGTTGGCCCGAGACCACCCTAATCCATCATTTCAGGGAAGCCTTGCATCCTGACATTCTGAACTGGTCTTACATGCGGGGCGATCCCGATACCCTCGAAGGCTGGATCCTATTAGCCGAGGAAGTGGAAAGCCGCCGCCGCTTTATTTCTCTCGTCCGTCAAAAGCACAAGGAGAAGGGCACCCAAAAGCCTCAACCCAAGGCACCACTGCTCGTCCCACGAAATCCCCCACGTCCGCTCCAGGAACGTGAAGCCCGATTTCAGAGGGGTGCCTGTCTTACATGCGGAGAAATGGGCCACTTTGCAGCCGTTTGCCCACGCCGCCAGGAATTATTTCGTCCCAGCACGACAACCCGCGCCCGAGGTCGTCCACCACGCAGAGGCACCGCGGCCACCCGCAGCGCAGCTCCGGGAAGGCCCACACCCTCTGCACTCCATGCCGGGGACCCAGCCTCCCTGCCTGCTTCCAACGACCCCGCCGGGTCTCGGATTACAAGTGCCCCATTGGGGGACAGCTTTCCCTCTTCGGATGAGGAAAATCCTTGGATGTCTCCAGCCTTAAACCTGGAATCTCCCCTCGACTTGTCAAAAAACGGCTCCGGTCTGTGGTGAATGGAGCATCTCCACAGACCTCTCAGGATCTTCCTATCAAACCGAATGCTCCTACCAAAATCAAAGAAGTGGACTCCACCGTCTACGTGGATGCAGTTTTACAACAACTTAACGGAGGTCCACAAATCCCCGTCAAAGCACTAATTGACTCCGGTTGCTGTCGCACTCTCATAAGCGAAGCCACGTTTGCTGCACTCAAAGCCGACTCAGAGGCTTTACCCGCCCCCGTCCAATTTGCTCAAATGGACGGGAGCCAATTCCAGGGGGGTCCAGTTGATCACCGCACCATAGGGGTGGCAATGGGAATTGGTTCCCACTGGGAACAAATAGACTTCACTATAGCTCCTATCCGATTTGAAGTGGTCTTGGGAATTAACTGGATTAAAGGACATAGTCCCAGTATTGATTGGGAAACAAACACTATCTCTTTCGCTAGTCCCACCTGCGACCAGCATCGGCAAAACTTTGCTCTGCCATTTCCGCCCGTTCCAGCATTAACCTCTACTGCCCCAGTACCACCAGCTCTACCCGCTGTATACCGGGACTTTGAAGATGTCTTCAACCTTAGGGAATGTGATGCCTTACCCCCCCACCGAGCCTCAGACTGTGCGATTGAAGTAGTAAAGGACTGCACATTAACCAAAAGTAAGATTTACCCTATGAGCGCTTCCGAGCGCACTGTCCTCCGGGACTTTTTGGACAAAAACCTCGCCAGAGGGTTCATTCGCCCTTCGAATGCCCCAAACTCGGCCCCCGCGTTTTTCGTCCGGAAAAAAGAGGGCGACCTTCGCCTGTGCATTGACTTCAGAAAGCTCAATGCGGTTACCCAGACCAACGCCTATCCTATCCCATTAATATCGGATATTTTGGGACAATTACAGGAAGGCCGTGTGTTCTCTAAATTAGACTTGGTGGAAGCCTACTACCGAGTCCGTATCCGCGAAGGAGATGAACACCTCACTGCCTTCTCTAGCTGTTTCGGAATGTATGAATTCCTTGTAATGCCATTCGGATTAAAGGGGGCCCCGGGGGTCTTCATGCAACTCATCAATGAAATCCTACATGACCTTCTATATCGTGGGGTGGTGGTCTACTTAGATGACATTCTCATTTATTCGAAAACTATGGACGAGCATGTGACTCTGGTCAGAGAAGTTCTTCAACGCCTGCGTAACCATCAACTGTTCGCTAAACTAGCTAAGTGTGAATTTCACCAAAGCAAACTCACGTTTTTGGGATACATCATCTCCCATCAAGGTCTTCGCATGGACCCCGCCAAAGTCCAAGCCGTCCTCGATTGGACTCCCCCCACCAACCGTAAGCAAGTACAGCAATTTCTGGGATTTGCAAACTTCTATCGGGGATTCATCCCTAACTTCGCCCAAGTGGCTCTACCCATTACAGACCTGCTGAAAACTAAGGGAAAAATAAGCTCGGCTACCTTGCCCTCCGCAAAAATCCTATGGACTGAGCAATGCCAAGCCGCCTTTCTGGCCCTCAAACGCCTCTTCACTTCGGAGCCGGTGCTACGGCACCCAGACCCAAATCAAATGTTCATTGTGCAAGTCGATGCTTCCGATGTAGCCATGGGAGGGGCTCTCCTCCAGCAAGGACCGGACGGTCTTCTTCACCCTTGCGCTTACTTTTCAAAAAAATTTGCGCACGCCCAACTAAACTGGCCCATCTGGGAGAAAGAGGCCTCTGCGGTTCATCATGCACTAACTTTATGGCGGCAATTCTTGGAAGGGTCTAAAGTACCCTTTGAAGTTTGGACCGATCACAAAAATCTAGCTGCCCTCACGGGGTCCCATAAGCTATCGGCGAAACAACAATGGTGGGCGGAGTTCTTTGCTCAGTTCCGTTTCACCCTGAAGCACGTCCCTGGGAAGCAGAACGTTCTCGCGGATGCCCTCTCCCGTTTACCACAATATCCGGTAAAACTCGAAAGACCCACCAACTCTCTGTTCACCCCTATGCAACGTGGAGCCCTACCTATGCTGGCTGTGCAAACCCGATCCCAGCATCAGCACACCTTCCCTAACTCGCAAGCTCCGCCAGCCCAACCGGCTGCCCAGCCGCCACCGCAACAGACCGGAGTTCCCGCCCCTCCTACCCCTCCGACCGCTCAGCCGCCTGCAGTCTGCGCGCCGCCGCACGTAAGCACTAACCCTATAACTGTTTCTCAGACCGACGGGGGGGCTCCCTCCAAAATCCCCATCTCCGAATCCTTTTTAACTGTCCTTCGGGACCAGTGCCTTTTAGAACGTTCCGCTCATACCCTACCTCCTGGTGTTTTGGAACAAGGGGGGTCCTGGTACAAAGACTCAAAATTGTATGTACCCAAAGCTCTCCGGAAGGACGTTTTACATTTAGCTCATGGAGCCAAAACAGCTGGGCACTTTGGGTTTCTGAAGACCCTTCACTTATTGCGCAGACAGTTCTGGTGGGGGGGAATGCGTTCCGACATTGACTCCTTCATCCGCAGCTGTCCCGTTTGTGCCGCTGCGAAACGATCGCAGGGCAAACACCCGGGACTGCTACAACCTCTTGAAACGCCCAGCAGACCTTGGGAAGTGATCGCTATGGACTTCATGACTGATCTCCCTCTCAGTGGGGGTAAAACTGTGTTGTGGGTTGTTACTGATTTGTTTTCTAAGCAAATACATTTGATTCCATGCGCAGGGATCCCCTCTGCTCAAAAACTGGCCCGCCTCTTCGTGACGCATATCTTTCGTTTACATTCGTTTCCGCGTAAAATAATTTGTGACCGCGGAAGTGGTTTCGTTTCTAAGTTTTGGAAAGCTTTCCTCAAGTTGGTGGGGGTGGAACAGGGATTGTCTAGTGCATACCATCCTCAAACTGATGGTCAAACTGAACGTGTCAATGCTGTACTTGAATGTTATTTGCGTTGTTATGTTAACTACCACCAGGATAACTGGGTGGAACTGTTACCTTTAGCAGAATATGCCTACAATAATGCCATGCATCAATCCACAGGTTTTAGCCCGTTTTTTGCTGTATATGGACAAGATTTCAGTCCCATCGCTCCTACAGATGATGTAGAGGGGGAGGGGAACCCCGACATTGCCTCCTGGGCACACGCCCTCCGTACCACTTGGCCCTGGCTCGTTAGCAACCTCGACCGGGCCAAACGTAAATACAAAGCGCAAGCTGACAAACATCGCTCCCCCGGGGGTGACCTGCAAGTGGGTGCTTTGGTTTACCTTTCCACCAAAAATCTCCGTTCCACCCAACCGTGCCATAAGCTCAGCGCCAAATTCATTGGCCCTTTCCCCATTACTCGGGTCATAAACCCTGTCACAGTGGAACTGGCTCTCCCCAAATCCTTGAGGCGTGTGCATCCTGTTTTCCACATAAGCCTCCTCAAACCCCATATTGCTTCTCCACGGTGGCATCCGGACCCACCGCCTGCGCAACCCATCATGGTGGGGGGGGAAGAACACTTCGAAGTCTCCAAGATCCTCGACTCCCGTATTCACCATGGCAATCTGCAATATCTAGTTCGTTGGAAACATTTCCCCCCTGCCTATGACGAATGGGTGCGCGCACGGGATGTCTCCGCCCCCGACCTCGTCGACGCCTTTCACATTGCTTACCCGGACAGGCCAGCCCCCTTGCGAACTGGGAGGGGGCCTTGAAGGGAGCAGAATGTCAGGCTGCTATCTCGGTTTCGTTATTGCCTCTGTCTCTGTGCTGTATTGTCTGCCCCCCAAGGTCGCATACCTAGGCCTGGGAACTCAGCTCCTGGGAAACTGTATTCATGCGTGTAATCTCCCGCCTTTCCTGCCTTATAATATCTCCCAGCTAGTGAGCCTTTCATAGCTGTCATTTTATTCGTTTGCACTGTATGCCTATTTGATCAGTAAAAGCCATCTGTTTGGACTCTATATGACTTTGTGGTGATTTCTGGTTCTGTGGGCCAAGGGCTGACACCATTCCGTTTCTCCATATTCTGTTCTAACTGTGGCCTCTTGTCCAGAGTACAGGTTGCGCATCAAAACGATCAGATGTAGTGGCACACCCATTTCCTTTAAAACCAGCCATAGCTTTTCATGATCCACACAGTCAAAAGCTTTGCTGTAATCTGAGACACGAGCTGATTTTCTTCTGAAATTCTCTTGTATGCTCCAGTAACCAGCGTATATTTGCAATATGATCTCTAGTGCCTCTTCCTTTTCTGAAACCAGCTTGATCAGGCATTTCTCGTTCCATAAATGGTAACAGCCTTTGCTGTAAGATTTTGAGCATCACTTTACTTGCATGAGAAATTAATGTCTTCTGTATAGACTTCTGTATAGTTCTTCAGTGTATTGTTCCCACCTTTTCTTTATTTTGTCCTGTTCAGTTAATGTGTTTCTTTGCTGATCTTTCAGCATGCCTAACTGTGCTTTAAATTTCCCTTTGATTTCTTGGATCTTGTGGAACAGATCTCGTTCTTCCTTTTTTGTTGTTCTCTTCTATTTCTTTACACTGGTTATTATAATAGGTCTCTTTGTCTCTACGTGCGAGTCGCTGGAACGTAGCACTTAGACTTTTGATTCTATTTCTGTCACCTTCTACTTTTGCGTCTCGTCTATCTCTGGCAATTTTAAGAGTTTCCTCAGACATCCAGGTTTTTCTTTTCTTTTGGCTACGTCTGAGTCTACAGCTGCAAAATAAAACAGAAGTCCAGTGACACCTTCGAGCAGGGGTGTCAAACACGCGGCTCGGGGGCCAGATCCAGCCCCTTGAGAGCTCTTTTCTGGCCCGTAAGTCAGCCATAGCAGGAACCCCCCTAATCCCGAGGTGTCAAGGATCAAAGACGGTTAAATACAAGATAACACAATAAGAGTGTTTTAAGCATGTCTGTATTTTAAAGTAAAAAATAACATCATTAACTGGCTATGTCTGTGTCTTCAATAAAGTTTGTACCTCCTGTACCTGGCATTAAATTTTATGGTACACATGGCCCAGCCCAACCAAGTGACATTTATGAGTTATCCGGCCCTGCCTTAGAGGCTTGACAAAAACTTACTCCCGCGTAAGCTGTCGTGAGCCAGCATTTATTTCATCAGATGCACAAAGTGTACACCTATTAAAAGGTAAAGGCAGTCCCCTGCGCAAACACCGGGTCATTACTGACCCATGGGGTGACGTCACATCCCAACGTTTACTAGGCAGACTATGTTTATGGGGTGATAATGTTTAGAGGGTTGGTTTTATTTGATCGACTGCTCGATGGTATGCCAATAAAGGTACTGAAATTTGTTTATGGGGTGATTTGCCATTGCCTTCCCCAGTCATCTACACTTCATCCCAGCAAGGCAGGCACTCATTTTACTGACCTCGGAAGGATGGAAGGCTGAGTCAACCTTGAGCCGGCTACCTGAAACCGGCTTACCACTCTGCGCCACGGGGGTGCCTATTGGGTGTGTGTAAAGTGCCGTCAAGTCGCAGCCGACTTACGGCAACCCCAATAGGATTTTCAAGGCAAGAGACGAACAGAGGTGGTTTGCCGTTGCCGGACTGACCCTGCTTAGCTACTGAGATCTGGCAAGATCAGGCTAGCCTGCGCCATCCGGGTCAGGGTGTACACCTATTAGGCCGGCAGACTTATATTCAAGGCTGCAAAGCAGTTCTGCCTATTCAGCTGGGAGTAGGTCTTACTACTCTGAGTGGACTGGTTACTCTTCTGACTGGCTCTTAAAACCGGCCTCTCTTTGTAATCTCTCTCCTCCCTCCACCCTTTTGTGGTTTCCCTTTAATACAAATGCATCTGCCTAATGGATATGCACTACATGCGTCTGATGAAATAAATTCTGACTCATGAAATCTTATGCTGGAACAGATTTTGTGAATGTCTGAGGCGCCTTGTCCAATCTGCAAGACCTGAGCAAAGCTGTTAATAATAGGACATTGTTTTTTGTTAAAGTTTAATCTCTTTTGTGAACCAACATAAAATAACAACACACAAACGTACATAATCATCATGCTACAGTTTACATGGAGCTTACCTTTGGTTTTTCTTTTGAAATTACATCTCAATAATCAGCCTCTAAATTACAATGCTCTATAAAGTCTTCATATCCAGTAATATATTTATTGGAAATCCATACATAACCTAAATCGTTTTTATTCTGTTTTTAATTTAATTCTATTCTTAATTGTTAGCAACATAATTAAAGAAAATATTCATTTTTATTGAAATTCTGACATAAGTCTATTATGTATCAAAGGTAGTTTAGTCGTAGTTGCATATTCTGTTAACTTATTCTTCCATTCAGTTAATTCGTAGCGTGGCCATAAGTCGGAAGCAACTTGACAGCAAATAACACACACAGGGGTTGCCTATTCTTTACTCTATGCATGGTTTTTTTAGCCTGGTGTTGGACTCATGGGCCATTTATGCTTGGTAATTAGTGGCGCGTTCCAGGCTGAAGTGCCCCGCTAAACCGTCATTCAGGAAGTGACTGCGAAGCCGGCGCATACCTGCTTCACATTTCTTAAGAGCCCCTTTAACGCGACCTTTTGTATTTGCTCCGCCACCCCCAAGCATTCAGTGAAGGAACCATGAAAAATCACAAACGCGGCTTAGCTGTGCAAATGACCAATGGCTATGCAGAGAGAAGGAGCAGGCGAGCGGGGGGGGGTGGAATTTCTCCTTTTGCATTGAGACTGTGAATAGGCATTTTAAAGGTCGCATTTTTTAAAAAGAGCTTTGAGCGAGAATCAAAATTGACTCTGCATAAGGCAGCAGGAAAAGAGGAAGACCCAACAAGAGATGGACGGACTCTATAAAGGGAGCCCCGGCCCTCAGTTTGCAAGATCTGAACAAGGCTGTTAAGGATAGGAAGTTTTGGAAGACATTGATTCATAGGGTCGCTATGAATCGGAAGCCACTTGACGGCACTTAACACACACACAATTGTGTTATGTTTTATGGAGTTTTATGAAATGATGTATTTACGAATAAGACTTTTAGCCTCTGAGCCTGGTTTTGGCCGGGAAGAGAGCAGGTTATAAATCAAATAAATAAATATATTTTAAAAGTCACTAGGCATATGCAAAGCCCTCACACACACACGAAGCTGCCTTATACTGAATCAGACCCCCGGTCCATCGAAGTCAGTATTGTCTACTCAGACCGGCAGTGGCTCTCCAGGGTCTCAGGCAGAGGCCTTTCCCATCACCTACCTGCCTGGTCCCTTTAACTGGAGATGCCAGGGATTGAACCTGGGACCTTCTGCATGCCAAGCAAATGCTCTACCGCTGAGCCACGGCCCCTCCCTCAGGTGTGCCCAAGTCATTCTTTGGATCCCGGCCACTACTTTTAGACATAAGCTGTCTGGTTGTGTAAGCAAAAATAATGCAAAAGAAAACAGTGGGTGCAGCAAACAAGTCAGTGCTAGCAGCCATCCAGTAGAGCGACAAGCTAACTTCACAGCAAAACTCAGTTTTTCCTGTACAACTTATCTGTGACATCACCTTCAGACCAAAAAGATGTGGGAGAATTTAAGGCAAATATAAACACATCTTTCCCCCACCCCCTCTGGTTTAAACTGAGTCAGGCCTCAGGTCTAGCGTTTGTTTTTAACATAAGGGCTAGGGACCTGATGTATATTTGTATATGTATATTTGACTTGCTGTGACTTGCCCCGAGCCCCGCTGTAGTGGGTGGGTGGAATATAAATCTAAATGTAACTCAATAAAATAAATAAATCATGATAAGCAATGGGAAAAAAGAATAATAGTTTGAGCATGTGCCTTTGGGCCTCCCCAGATAATCACAACCATAGGGCATGGGTTTCCCGTCAACTTTCAACCATGGTACCTTTCTGGTTTAAGGAAGACTCATGTTAGTTTAATCTCCTTCCAAACTATTATTTACTTTATCTATACCCTGTCTTTTCCCCCAGTGGGGACACAAAGCGGCTTACAATGTTTTCCTCGCCTCCATTTCATCCTCACAACCACCGTGAGGTAGGTTCAGCTGAGAGTGTGTGACTGACCCAAGGTCACCCGGGAAGCCTCCGTGGCAGAGGAGGGATTCAAACGTGGGTCTTTTGGATCCTGGCCTGACATTCTAACCATTATGCTATACTGGCTATAAGGATGCTTGTGATTGCAGAATAAAAGTGGTAAATGCAAAAATACTAAGTGGTATTTTTGCAGAATAAAAGTGGTAAAAGCAAAAAAACATAATGGAATGGATGCAAGACATTAAATCCTGTTATTGCCAAGGGGGGCGGGGAGACCTCCTGTGTCTTTTAACAGCTGCCTGGTAGGTAGAAATCAAGCAAGCAAAATTTTCACTGGGATAGGGTTACTGTTATGGGGAGACCTGCGCCTTGTGAATTTCTGCACATGAGGGAATTCAAAAAAATGCAAGCTCTCCCAGAAAAGGCTCTAGTTTATCAGTATGGAGCATAGACCCCCTCATAAAAACATAAGAAAAGCCCTGCTGGATCAGACCAAGGCCCATCAAGTCCAGCAGTCTGTTCACACAGTGGCCGACCAGGTGACTCTAGGAAGCCCACAAACAAGGCGACTGCAGCAGCACCATCCTGCCTGTGTCCCACAGCACCTAATATAATAGGCATGCTCCTCTGATCCTGGAGAGAATAGGTATGCACCATGACTAATATCCATTTTGACTAGTAGCCATGGATAACCCTATCCTTCATGAACATGTCCACTCCCCTCTTCATGCATTCCAAGTTGGCAGCTGTCACCATATCCTGGGGCAGAGAGTTCCACCATCTAATTATGTGTTGTGTGAAGAAATACTTCCTTTTATCTGTTCTGAATCTCTCACCCTCCAGCATCAGATGACCCCGAAATTCTAGTAAAACAGGATTACATGGAAGGCATAGGTTTTGTTACAAACGCGTTGAAACTGTTTTATCTGATGTAACTCATATGTCATCTTGAGCATGGTGGCTTATCTGATATAACTCGTATGTCATCTTGAGCATGGTGGCTTAGCTCCCACCCCAACGGCAATCCAAAGCATCCTTTTCCTTCTTCCTACATAAGTGAATGGCTGCCATTCACTCCTGTAGGGAGAATCCTGTACTTGAGGACACCATAACAGTGAGAGCAAAATTTACAGTGCATTCCAGGGTGGTGTGCTCCTCAGCTAACAGGATCCCACGAGGGAGGGCATGGGTCTAACATGCATGGAGGGGAGAAGTATGTGGGGGAGTCATAAAAACATACCTACCTTTGAACCCGTGGCCCCATTTGGCTATCACAGCTAACAGCCAGTGATACACTTACCCTACATAAATCTGTCCAATCCCCCTTTGTAAAACCCACCAAAGCTAGCAGCCATTCCATCTCGTGGCAGTGAGTTCCACAAGCCAACTACCCCTTGTGTGATATAAGACTTTCTTCTGCCTCACCTAAATGTACAGCCAATCAAGACAGGAGTCCAGCAGCACCCTCAGGAGACTAGCAAAATTTATTCCAGCATAAATTTCCCCTGAGCCAGAGCTTGCCCGTGAAGCTGCCCTCAACTCACAAAACCTTACAATAGTTTGTTAGTCTCTCCAAGGGCGCTTTCAAACATGCTGAACAATGCACTTTCAAACAGGGTTGCCAGGTCCCTCTTTGCCATCGGCAGGAGGTTTTTGGGGTGGAGCATGAGGAGGGCGGGGTTTGGGGAGGGGAGGGACTTCAATGCCATAGAGTCCAATGGCCAAAGCAGCCATTTTCTCCAGGTGAACTGACCTCTATCGGCTGGAGATCAGTTGAACTAGCAGATCTCCAGCTAGTACCTGGAAGTTGGCAACCCTACTTTCAATGCACTTTGTAGCTGGATTTTACTGCGTTAAGCGGTAAAACCCACTTGCAAACCATCATTAAAGTGCATTGAAGGTGGATTGAAAGTATATTATTTGGCATGTGTGGAAAGCGCCGTAAGGTACCACTGAATCCCTTCTTTCCTTTCGCTGTATCTGGAACGACCTCCAGTTAGTTTCCAAGGGTGAGCATTACAGGAAAAGGAACGTTGTTTCTTTTTACACTATGCACTTTGGTTGACCTCCACCATGTTGACTTCCTCCACCTTGGGGAGCCCGAACTGGGTCAAAAGGCGGCAGGGCCATGTTGCAAATAAATAAATAAACGTAGAAAGGAAATGCAGGGCACTTTCACACATACTGAATAATGCACTTTCAATGTACTTTAGTAATCATGGGCGAAAACGCTTGGGAGGTTTTGTCTCCGGGACCACTAGGACTTTTTGTTCGGTGCAGGGACCCCAAGGTTCAAAATAAAAATTCCGAGAATTTGAAAATAAACTTTAACCATAACTGTTAGTTAAACACTAAACTTAGAATAATATTTGAATATATTTTTATAATAGAGAACTTTTAATTGAAAATATTAATTTATTATGGGTTTATAACTTTGTTTCACGGACCTTAATTTAGTTCTCGCGGACCCCCTAAATTAAGGTCCGCGAAACTGGTTGGGAACCAGTGCTCTAAATGCACATTTTCCCCAGCCAAATTCTCAAAAATTAAAAAAAAAGCCCCCATGCAGAGTTTTGAGAATTCAGATGGGGGAAATGTGCATCCAGAGAGCAGCAAATCCAAGGCAAAACCCTCCCGTGTGTTTTTGCCCAATCGCTAAAGTACATTGAAAGTGCATTATTCAGTTTGTGTGAAAGTGCTGTTTCCCTTCCACGTTTATTTATTTGCAACATGGCCCTGCCGCCTTTTGACGTCATTTGCAAGTGGACTTTGCCATTTCACACAATAAAACCCAGCTATAAAGAGCACTGAAAGCACACTATTCAGTTATGTGCGAAAGCACCCTTAACTGGCTTATATTGGTCATTTATGCATGGGAGGTTTCGCCTCGGGTTTGCTGCTCTCTAGATGCACGTTGCCCCCACCCAAATTATCAAAACTCAACAATAAGCCCCCATGCAGAGTTTCGAGAATTTGGATGGGGGTAAAATGCATCTAGAGAGCGGCAAACCCAAGGCAAAACCTCCCAGGCATAAATGGCAGTTCCCTATTAATCCGAATTGCCTGTTTAAAAGGCCATTTATGCACAGGAGGCTTCGCTTTGGATTTGTGGCTCTCTAGATGCACATCGGGAAGGCAGCATGGTACAGCCCGATCTCGTCAGATCTTGGAAACTAAGCAGGGTCAGCCCTGGTTAGTATTTGGATGGGAGACCACCAAGGAAGTCCAGGGTTGCTGTGCAGAGGGAAGGCACCTCTGTTAGGGGGTTACCGCACTTGTATTCCCAGCGATGTATTAAGAGTTTGAAAATTTTATAAAAAATACTGTTCACACTTTATATGTATTCCCACCAATGTATTAAGAGTTTGAAAACGTTATAAAAAATACTGTTTGCACTTTGTTTGGCCCCTTTAGCTGTGAAGACGTCTTCCAACCATTTATAAGCCGTGATATCCAAAAACCCTTTTAAAGCGATGTTTCTGACAACATTTTCAAACTCTTAATACATCGCTGGGACTACAAAGTGCGGTAACCCCCTTAGTCTCTTGCCATGAAAACCCCAAAAGGGGTCGCCATAAGTTGGCTGCGACTTGATGGCACTTTCCACACACACACACACACAGATGCACATTCCCCCCCATCCAAATTCTCCAAACTCAACAATAAGCCCCCCTCCCCATGCAGAGTCTTGAGAATTGGGATGGGGGGGAAATGTGCATCTAGAGAGCGGCAAGGTTACCGCACTTTGTATTCCCAGCGATGTATTAAGAGTTTGAAAATGTTGTAAAAAAAACATCGCTTTAAAAGGGTTTTTGGATACCACAGCTAAAAAATGGCTGGAAGACGTCTTCACAAGCTGAAGGGGCCAAACAAAGTGCGAACAGTATTTTTTATAACGTTTTCAAACTCTTAATACATCGCTGGGAATACATAGAAAGAGCAAACAGTATTTTTTATAACGTTTTCAAACTCTTAAAACATCACTGGGAATACAAGTGCGGTAACAGCCTAAGGGGGTTACCGCACTAGGTATTCCCAGCGATGTATTAAGACCATGGTTATACAGCCCGGATAACCTACAAGAACCAATGAACTCTGACCGGGAAAGCCTTTGACAATATTTTGATGTATTAAGAGTTTGAAAATGTTATAAAAAACATCGCTTTAAAAGGGTTTTTGGATGCCACGGCTTATAAATGGTTGGAAGACGTCTTCACCACTAAAAGGGCCAAACAAAGTGCGAACAGTATTTTTTATAACGTTTTCAAACTCTTAATACATCGCTGGGAATACAAGTGCGGTAACCGCCTAAGGGGGTTACCGCACTAGGTATTCCCAGCGATGTATTAAGAGTTTGAAAACGTTATAAAAAACATCGCTTTAAAAGGGTTTTTGGATGCCACGGCTTATAAATGGTTGGAAGACGTCTTCACCGCTAAAGGGGCCAAACAAAGTGCGAACAGTATTTTTTATAACGTTTTCAAACTCTTAATACATCGCTGGGAATACATAGAAAGTGCAAACAGTATTTTTTATAACGTTTTCAAACTCTTAATACATCGCTGGGAATACAAGTGCGGTAACAGCCTAAGGGGGTTACCGCACTAGGTATTCCCAGCGATGTATTAAGAGTTTGAAAACGTTATAAAAAACATTGCTTTCAAAGGGTTTTTGGATGCCACGGCTTATAAATGGTTAGAAGATGTCTTCACAGCTAAAGGGGCCAAACAAAGTGCGAATGGATTTTTTTTAATAACGTTTTCAAACTCTTAATTCATCGCTGGGAATTCAAGTGCGGTAACAGCCTAAGGGGGTTACCGCACTTTGTATTCCCAGCGATGTATTCAGAGTTTGAAAATGTTATAAAAAACATCGCTTTAAAAGGGGGTTTTGGATGCCACGGCTAAAAAATGGCTGGAAGACGTCTTCACCGCTAAAGGGGCCAAACAAAGTGCGAACAATATTTTTTATAACGGTTTCAAACTCTTAATACATCGCTGGGAATACCTAGTGCGGTCACCCCCAAAGGCGAAAAACCTCCCGTGCGTCTTCGCCCAAGGGGCAGCCGGCCTGCAAAAAGCCCCCCAAAACCCACCCGGAGCCAGCCCCCCCTCCCCCCCTCCCCCGGACTCACGCAGGTGCCCCCGAGCGGCCCTCTTTCCACCACGGCGGCCCGGGCCCCCAGTTCCGCGGCGCGCCGGGCGCTGGCCAAGCCCCCCGAGCCGCCGCCCAGCACCAGGTAGTCGAAGGCGGCGGCGGCAGAGGCCGAGGCCGAGGAGGAGGAGGCAGGCGCGCGGAGCTGGGCCATGGCGGGCGGGGAAGCGTCTCTGGCGGCGCTGAGGAGGAGGACGACGACGCCTGGGCGCGGCCCCCTCATCCCGCCCGCCGGAGGTAGGCCCCGAGCCCTGCCCGGAGGTCGGCTCTCGGGCCCTGCCCAGGCCGGCTCTGGTTGGCTGAGGGCCCGGCAGGCTCTCGGCAGGCCGCTAGGCCCAAAGGCGAGGCCTAGCCCGAGGGCGGGGGCGGGGGAGCCGGTAACGGCCCTTCGCGCCTGGGCGAGGTTGGCCTGGGATTGGCGGCTCTCTGCGCACGCGTTGCCCTGACGGCCCTTGAGCCCGTCCGGTCCCAGAAGCTAAGCAGGGTCGGCCCCGGTTAGTATTTGGATGGGAGACCACCAAGGCAAACCAGGGTTGCTGTGCAGAGGAAGGCACTGGCCAACCACCTCTGATAGTCTCTTGCCATGAAAACCCCATAAGGGGTCGCCATAAGTTGGCTGCGACTTGACAGCGCTTCACACACACACACACACACACAAACACATTTTAGGGAGCCCCGTGCTCAGCTGCAGTACTGCAGTCAAAAGCTCTGCTCACGACCGGAGTTCGATCCCGGCGGAAGTCGGTTTCAGGTAGCCGGCTCAAGGTCGACTCAGCCTTCCATCCTTCCGAGGTCGGTCAAATGAGGACCCAGCTTGCTGGGGGTAAAGGGAAGATGACTGGGGAAGGCCCTTGGAAAACCACCCCGTAAACAAAGTCTGCCTAGGAAACATCGGGATGTGACGTCACCCCATGGGTCAGGAATGACCTGGTGCTTGCACAGGGGACTTTTACCTTAGATGCACATTTCCCCCATCTGAATTCTCAAAACTCTCCATGGGGGGTTTATTTTTTAGGGCCATTTATGCATGGGAGTTTTTGCCTTGGATGTGCCACTCTTTAGATGCACATTTCCCCCATCTGAATTCTCAAAACTCTCCATGGTGGCCTATTTATGGCCATTTATGCCTGGGAGGTTTTGCCTTGGATTTGCCACTTTTTAAATGCACTCCCCCCCCCCCCCGGTCCATATTCTCAAAACTCAACAGTAAGCCCCCTATGCAGAGTTTTGAGAATTCGGATGGGGGAAATGTGCATCTAGATGGCAAATCCAATGCAAAACCTTCCATGAATAAATGAGTTTTGAGAATTCGGATAGGAAAAATGTGCATCTAGAGAGTGGCAAATCCAACGCAAAACCATGCATAAATGGCCGCCTGGGAGGTTCTGCTTTGGATTTGCCGCTCTCTAGATGCACATTTTTCCCCATCCAGACACTGAAAACTCTGCATGGGGGTTTATTTTTGAGTTTTGAGAATTCGGATGGGGAAAATGTGTATCTAGGGAGCGGCAAATCCAAGGCAAAACCTCCCATGCATAAATGGTCTGATACCTAACATGTCCCTTAGATCAGCCTCTGTACCAGAGGATTGGAGAATGGCCAATGTAACACCCATTTATAAAAAAGTTCCAGGGAGGACCCAGGAAACTACAGGCCAGTTACTTAACTTCTGTTCCAGTTAAATTAATGGGAAGCATTATTCAAGATAGAATTGTCAAGCATATAGAAGGGCAAGCCCTGCTGAGCAAAACCCAACATGGTTTCTGTAAAGGTAGGTCCTGAATCACTAACCTTTTAGAGTTTTTTTTTTTAGTTGTCAGCGTGTGGAGAGGAATGAGCCTGTGGACATGGTGTATTTGGATTTCCAAAAGGCTTTTGACAAAGTCCCCCACCAAAGACTGCTAAGCTAACTTCATAGTCATGGGATAAGAGGAAAAGTCCTCTTATGGGTTGAGAACTGGCTGAAAAATAGGAAGCAGAGAGTAGGAATCAATGGTCAATTCTCACAATGGCGGAATGTGAGCAGTGGGGTGCCTCAGGGATCTGTGTTGGGACCAGTGCTTTTCAACTTGTTCATCAGTGACCTGGAGTTGGGGGTGATCAGCAAGGTGGCCAAGTTTGCAGATGATGCCAAATTATTTTGGGTGGTTGAAACAAAATCGAACTGTGAAGAACTCCAAAAGGATGTCTTCAAACTGGAGGAATGGACATTAAAATGGCAAATGAGATTCAATGTGAGCAAGTGTAAAGTGATGCATATTGGGGGGGGGGGAGATCCCAACTTCATATATACACTGATGGGATCTGTGCTGGCAGTGACAGACCAAGAAAGGGATCTTGAAGTGGTAGTGGATAGCTCAATGCAGACATCAACCCAGTGTGCGGCTTCTGTGAAAAACACATGAAGCTGCCTCTACTGCAGATGACATTTGACCGTTGGTCTATCCCAGACAGTGGTGGCTATTCAGACTGGTAACGGCTTGTCAGAGTCCCAGGTAGATTTGTGTCACATTGTCTACTACCTAATTGTTTTAAGTGTCAGGGTTTTGAACCTATGATCTTCTGCATGTATAACTTCGTTCTGTGTGGGATCTATGGGGCTAATTCACAAAGAGAACTTGTAAGGCAAAACGATTTAAAATAAAAATGTCTTCAACAACCTTTCCACCATACCGAACAATGAAGAAGAAAAAACTGACGTAGCTAACATATAAATATAGCAGAGAGCAGGAAACTGCAACGGATAAGTCTCTCTGAGTTCAGTTAAACAGCTGGTGCTCGCTTGCAAACTTTTGTGGTGAGTTACGGCAATCCCCTTCTGAAATCCACCAAGGTGCAGAGTTCTTCTCATCCACTTCTCTTTCAAAAGGATTCAGTTCCAACAAACTGCGCAACACTGTAACTATAATGAAATCTGCAGCTTGAAAGAGGAATGAATGAATAATGTGCCATCAAGTCACGCATGGCAACCCCATCTGCAGAGTGTTCAAGGCAAAAGATGAGTGGAGATACTTTTTGCCATTGCTTTTTTTTTTTTTTTTTTTGCATAATAACCCCAGTCTTTCTTGATGGACTTCTATCCAAGTACTAACCATATAACTGACCCAAGCTCTAACAAACACAGGCTAAGCTGGGCTAGTCAGACTGCTGTTGGAAAGATCTAGGCCCTCCAATAACAATATAATTACTACAGTAAGGCCAGTTAAACTAAATGTAAGCCTCCCTTTCACAATTCATTTTCACATACAAAGTTTTCTAGTTACCTTATACAAGGTAATGAAGACTGAGCCCAGAAAATTTTATCCCTAGCAACCAGCCTCTTTCTCTGCTACTATGATACATGATCTCTGCCCCTGCTGGGCTGAACCAGCTAGTTCTTGGGAGTTACACATGCAACTTTGATACTCTGCCACTGGGGCCACAACCCTTTCCCAATATAACAAACATATGAAGTTGCTATATGGACCTTTCCTTTCCTCCTTAGAAGCTCCTTGATTCATAAACCTTGAGCAGCATAATTCTAAATCTGTTGTTTAAGGGATATAAGGACTGAGATAATTTTTTCCACTGCCAATGTAACCTTAGGATCGCTGTCGCTTAATAAATAGGGTATTAGCTCAGACACAGCCCTGACCTGGATGGCCCAGGCTAGCCTGATCTCGTCAGATCTCAGAAGCTAAGCAGGATCAGCCCTGGTTAGTATTTGGATGGGAGACCACCAAGGAATACCAGGGTTGCTGTGCAGAGGAAGGCACTGGCAAACCACCTCTGTTAGTCTCTTGCCATGAAAACCCCAAAAAAGGGGTCGCCGTAAGTCGGCTGCGACTTGAAGGCACTTTACACACACAGCTCAGACACAGAGTTACTAGTCCAATCTGTTAGTAGAGGAATAATATATCTTGATCTTAGATCCTCATAAAAATGACGTGTGAATGAATAGAACCAGAAGAACACGGGCAGGTCCTTTCGGAATATGGTAGGTTCACGTATCTACTTTGCCTAACCATAGAAGGGTTGGCATTCAGTCCAGCAAGAAAAAAAACCTCTTAAGAAACAAGGAGTTGTCAAGAAATAGGTATACTAAGTAACAGCAGTATTGGCTATGAAAAATACAGAAAACTATAATGTGAACAGCTTAGCTTTGTTGTCAATTGAATACTGTTCAAAAGTACATTCAAATATAATCATATGTTACAATGTGCAGTTCTTACATGAACAGAACTGTTGTATTCTTTATGTAAAGTAGAGAGAATTGTAAAGAATTAAAATCCAAATCCACACCCAGAACTCCTTGAGATGGAAAGGAACAATCGATCCCAATCTCCCTGGAGCTGTGTAGCGAGGTGTAGGACTTCAAAAGTGGACAATAATTGGTTCAAATGAACCCATCATAGGACAGGGATCCAGTATTCTTCCTGTTTCGATAGGTTCTTCATCAGGGTTCAACACAGACTGTTGAAACAGGTATAAGCAGGCAAGCCACATGGGGAGGAGAGTTGCCATATGGAGAATTACACCCTGGGTATATCAAGGTTAGTGTTGTCTGCTTTGACTGGCAGTGGCTGTCCAGGGTCTCAGGTCTTTCACATCACTTGCTACTTAGTCCTTTTAACTGGAGATTGAACCTGGAACCAGGATTGTTCTGAGAATAGCAGGGGTGAGTAACCATGTATTCAGCCCGAAGCACTTGGATGAATGTGAGGAGAAGAATGGGGGAAACTGTTTAGTGCATATACAGAAAAACTATTACTAGTCTGTGTTGCTAAAAACATGTCAGGCGGGTTGTTTTCATACATTGTGTAGCTCGAGGGAACCCTGGAGGAGACCTTGTCCAGAGGCCTGTGAATATGTGAATCTGCCTTATACTGAATCAGACCCTTGGCCCATCAAAGTCAGTCTTGTCTACTCAGACCAGCAGCAGCTCTCCAAGGTCTCAGGTAGAGGTCTTTCACATCACCTACTTGCCTAGACCCTTTAACTGGAGACGCTGGGGGTTGAACCTGGGATCTTGCATGCCAAGCAGATGCTCTACCACTCAGCCATGGCCCCCTCCTGTGGATCAGGGCCTTGGTGCTGGGAAAGAACGGGGAGGTTAATGGGTAGATGCCTGGGCCAGAATTAGTCAATTATAACCAAAGAAAACCAAGGAAATGCCAAATATTTTCAGTCCAATTTCTTTATTGACAGTTTTGACACAGGGCAAAGAACACGCTGGTAGAACCTTCAGCTGTCTTTGGGGAGAAGTCATTGGCAATGGGAGACTAATACCTCAACCCTCTGCAGCCAAGGAGTAAGCCAGACTTCAAAATAACATCTGAATGTCTGTGGAGAGGAAAAAGAGAGAAATCAACTTTTAAGATTTCCACATCCAGGAAACAACTTCATGTCATTGTCAAAATGGTTTCAAGATCCTGAATGGCGATTTCAAAATTGTTTCACCTTCCTCTTTGGCAGCCCTAAAAATAGATGTGGTCACAATTCCCACAACACCGTGGGCTCTCACACCACCTTTGTGTCCAGTATGGCAAAGGGCTAGTCTTGCTGTTGTGTTTAAGACGGGTCATCCCTGTTGCAGTACTTTTTCTATGCGATACCAGCATAAATGATAAAATATAGAAAATCTGCTTATATAGGAAGAATCTGAGGTCAGGAAAGACAACTCCGTGATGTCATTTGTTTATTTTAATTTATAGCCCACCTTTCTCATTGGGACTCAAAGATAATTACACGTACGACAGAACAATTCAATTGGTCAATAAGCCAATTACAAAACACAATAAAATTTGAATGATATTTGTATCTAACAGCAAAGATGCATAGTAAAACAAACTATTCAGGTATTCGGCAAGCATTGGGACTCCCCTCTTATATTATTTCTGTGATGTGAAAGCCGCTGGGACACACAGCTCTGGCCTCGCCACATATCTGGTTGCCAGCTCCAGGTTGGGAAATACCGGGAGATTATGGGGGTGGAGCCTGAGGAGGGCAAGGTTTGGGGAGGGGAGGGACTTCAATGCCATAGAATCCAATTGCCAAAGCAGCCATTTTCTCCAGGGGAACTGATCTCTGTCGCCTAGAGATCAGTTGTAATAGCGGGAGATCTCCAGCCACCACCTGGAGGTTGGCAACCCTACTCATGGACACCGATGGAGGCATGACTGCTGAAGTCACAAGTGAATGTACCTTAATGTAGAGAGTAGACGGTGCCCTTGCTGCATTTGGAATATAGTTTCCAAAAGAAAAGTGAAGGAAAATCTATTTACTTGTCTCAATTTCTTGCGCTTCTGAAAGTGACATCGGTCCAAGCGGGGATGTTTCCTTTTGGTGCACACCGTCCGGCCAATATCGACATCAAGGTTATACTTCAGCCCGCTCACAATCTAGAGAAAGCAGTTTCCATGTCAGTAAACAGCAGTAAGGCTAAAGTAGAGATGAGAGAAGAGAACCTCAGAAGCTGAGGATAAGTGGTAATTTTTTCAGAGCTGAAAGTGTAATGCCCAGATATAAGGGCTGGTTTAGAACACTATGTATTCATACGCACACACATGGAAGCTTTGGGAAGTTGGCATCCGGGAGCCATGAACCAACAAATCATGGTCTCTGTGTCTGGTACCGCCTCGCACCAGCAGAGCTCTGGGTTACGTTCATCTTCAGGAATGTTTCTGCTTACCAAGCTCACAAGATCAGGCACTCACTAAGTTAGGCCTTCAGCCAATGTGTATAGGTTGTGCTGGTTGGAGTGGGGTGGACACTTAATGTGCATTGGTGCTTTTGTGTATCAATCTGCTTGTCAGCAGCCATGGGCCTGCCCCATGCAAATGCATAAATGATACTGACTTTCCTTTGTTTCTCTGGTGAGTAACTCTGCATCTTATTTGTGGGTTATTTCACCCCAGGGTCTCTGTTCAGCTAAATAAAGAACTGTTCCTTTAACCTCCTCCTAGTTGTCTTCATTGGACTCTATAAGACTACTAGGCATTTCAAAAGTTGGTTATGATAGAAATATTTGTGCCTGTGGGGTGAGCACACTTTTGTTTATTTACTTCATTTAGGCCAGGGGTAAGGCCCGGGGGCCAGGCATAAGGCCCGGGGGCCAGATTCGGCCCCTTGAGAGCTCTTACCCAGCTCGAGAACCAGCCATGGCAGCCACCTCCCCCCAACTCTCGATCTGGGCTGGCGAGGCATGACCCCGCCCTACCAAGTGACATTTATGTCACATTCGGCCATCATTACAAATAAGTTCGACATCCCTGCTTTAGACCCTACCTTTCTTCCAGATGGGGAACCAAATAATCATACATCTTAAAACCAAATCATCTTACATCTTCTCTTCTATTTTATCCTCACATCGACCCTATGAGGTAGGTTAGACTGAGAGAGAGACTGGCCCAAGTTGAACACATGAAACTGCCTTATACTGAATCAGACCCTTGGTCCATCAAAGTCAGTATTGTCTACTCAGACTGGCAGCGGCTCTCCAGGGTCTGAGGCAGAGGTCTTTCACATCACCTACTTGCCTAGTCCCTTTAACTGGAGATGCTGGGGATTGAACCTGGGACCTTCTGCATGCCCAGCAGATGCTCTACCACTTAGCCACAGCAAAAGCTTCCATAACACAGTAGTAGGATTGCAAGGTCCCACTTTGCTACCAGCAGGAGGTTTTTGGGGCGGAGCCTAAGGAGGGGGGCTTTGGGGAGGGGAGGGACTCCAATGCCGTGGAGTCCAATTGCCCAAGCGGCCATTTTCTCCAGGCGAACTGATATCTGTCGCCTGGAGATCAGTTGTAATAGCAGGAGATCTCTAGCTAGTACCTGGAGGTTGGGAACCCTACAAAGTAGGGAGTCAAACCTGGATCTCCCGGTTTTTAGTCTAGCACTGTAACAACTGCATCACACACACAATCTTCTATGTCTTTGTTCACAGGGTTTTGACAAAGCTCTGGATAACCTGTCTGATCATAGACTACAGTGGAATAATAAAAGTAATTAGTGTACACAATGCTGGCAACGAAGGCTCAATCATCTGTCTAACAATGTTGTGGGAGGGCTTAGAAAAAGTGCTACAGCCTCTTCCTAGTAAGTGTCATGACTTGAACTTGGATCTCCAGCACTTTAGTCCAGCATTTTATCTGCTTCACAACACTAGGCCTCAAGGTCAGGAAAATTACACAGGGATGAAAATAATGCCACCCTTATCCAGCACAGTCAAAAATAATTAATTATACATATTTTTAAATAAATATAAATAACATTATGAGTAATGAGGGAATATCAGGTTCGGCTATCAGGTGCATTTGAAAGTGTTGCAATGGAAATCTTGCTTCCCACATGGCTTTGCTTAGCCATCAACGCTAGGGAAACAACAGGTGAACCCGTGGCGCAGAGTGGTCAGCTGCAGTACTGCAGTCCAAGCTCTGCTCACGACCTGAGTTCGATCCCGACGGAAGTCAGATTCAGACAGCCAGCTCAAGGTTGACTCAGCCTTCCATCCTCCCGAGGTCGGTAAAATGAGGACCCAGCTTGCTGGGAATAAAGTGTAGACGACTGGGGAAGGCAGTGGCAAACCACCACGCAAACAAAGTCTTCCTAGTAAACATCGGGATGTGACGTCACCTCATGGGTCAGGAATGACCCGGTGCTTGCACAGGGGACAACCTTTACCTGCCATAACAACCAGACTGTTCTTACCTGCACCATGGCTTTGTTTATGCAAGATTCTTTGAACAAAAAGATGTCGTTGGAGACGTTGTTGTATGTATAAACACCATACCTAGCTGCTTTCCGTACTCCTGGGTCACTGGTCTTGACGGGGACAGGAAATCCAGGCTTAATTGTTGAACTGGGTAGTTGCCTAAAGCTACCTGTATTAAGGCAACAGCATCAGTGGACAATTCATTAGACATCTTGCACTGTGAGAAAACATGTTACATCACTAGGTTCCTCGCCCCAACCTGGCGAGTTCTTGCATAGAATGTGCACAGAAGTAACTTGCTTTCAATAGTCCTGAGAGATGCCACACAAGTTGACAGAATGACAAGGAGCAGCTGGGGGCTCCAGAACATGTGTGTGCGTGTGCGCGCTACACTTCCCACTCATTTTGGCAAGTCCATTACAGCACTACACAACTAAAGCTCCTTTTAGGTGATCCACCCTAGCGCTACCCCCTAGGGTTGCCAGCTCCGGGGAGGGAAATACCTGGAGATTTCTGTGGCAGAGCCTGAGGAGGGCGGGGTTTGGGGAGGGGAAGGACTTCAATGCCATAGAGCGACCATTTTCTCCAGGTCAACTGATCTCTATCGGCTGGAGATGAACTGTAATAGCAGGAGATCTCCAGCTAGTACCTGGAGGTTGGCAACCCCAGCTACCCCAGAAGACTTTCTTATGATCTGTGCCAACCAAAAAGAACTTCCAGTCTTCCAAATGAATCCTCCTGCTCTGCACATGTCCCACTGCTAGCCCCCATCACCTCCGAAGATGTGGGGCAGACATTTTTCTGGAATGTTTTCCAGCACTTCAGTTTTCTGTGGGAAATTTTCTGTTTCTAAAGATCAACAGTTTCATAAAAGTAATAAAAATGAATGGATGCCATTACCAATATAATATCAGGCAAGGCATGTAGTTTCACAGCTGTAATTAAATGCTTTTCAAGTGATATCTTGGAATTGTGTGAAAGAGTATATATATGGTTTATAGATTTTCAGAGGGGATGGGAAGAATTCAACCCCAACATTTATAATAAGCCAAACTAAAATCAAGTTATTAATTCACCTTGATTGACTGTGAGGGTTATATCAAAGAGAAAGGTTCAATTCTTATTTTTATGCCTCCTCTCATAGGGTACAAGGAATATTGTAATCACCGATCTGATATGGAACTAACCATTAATGCACATGACGCTATGGAGAGAGACAGAGGGTTCCCCGTTGACCACTGAATAGAGTTAAATTCTGTTGAAACAGGTAAGTAGACAACTATGTTCGAGACATATCACACGCTGTCCTTTATGTCTGTACATCAACAGTACATCAACAGTTTTCAGGGCATTTAGTACATCAACAGTTTTCAGGGTATTTAGTCTCCCCCCACCCCACTTCAGTTTAAAAAATGCAAAGGAAGTACATGATATACTTTCTGCATTTTTACAAGTATTTATGCAATCAAAACCATTTCCACATAAAAGCTCTGAATTTTTTTGAGTAGAACATTTAAGCCACACTTGATTTCCCCCCCTAATCAAACATTTCAGTTGAAGTATTTATTGTTAGGTAAAAATAGAATGGGGTACTTTAAAAATCTATTTACTAAATACAAGTCAAAATAAATATGCTGAATCAAGTCATGCTTTGTTTTAGAGCATCAGAACATTTTCCCAGAAAATCTTCTGATTCATATTTTTCCAGAAAACCCACACCACTGCCCGCATCTCATCATCCCCATGTGACCTAGAGCCACAATTCCTGCCTTCCTTATGGTGCAATGTACAACGTGCCCAAAACACAGTCCTAAGGTTTCTTGCAAGCGCGGTGTTGCCCACCGGAACCACCCTCTGTTCAAAGATCTACCTCCAGGATTTTGCAAAAAAAATAAAACCACGCTCTCAAGGGAGATACAAGTTCCAGCAGCACATAAAAATAGTACTGCTGCTTCAACACTTCTCAGGGTTTCTCCACGACTATAATGGAGAAAGCAAAGAAAAGGGTAGGAGTCTCCTCAAGGAGATCAGCATCACAGCGAGGTTCAATTGAAGCCATCACTCAAGAAGAGCTTGAAAGTAAAGAGCCGACTCCTCGCCAGTCTTGCAGATGCATAAGCAAGCTATGGCATGGGATGGTTCCAGGGACAGGCTCTGACATGGTTGTGGGAGAAGTTTAAGGGAAAACAAAGTAAGCATCAAAGTATGCATACCATTTCCGACTGTCAGAGGTCGCCTTGCTCTCCCCCTGTGTTTCCCCGTGTTAGCTGCATTTTCAAATTAGAGGTAAAACAGGTCCCTGAAAACGTGGGCAAAATGTGGGGAAACGCAGGGGGAGAGTGAGGCAACCTCTGATGGTCGGGAATGGCATGCATAATCAAAACAAAGACCCGAAGGCGTTGCAGGGGTGACCACGAGGGAAACAGCCACGCATAAAAGGCCTAAGTAAGACATGAATGACAGAATTGGATTTTCAAAGGAAAAAATGTGACAGAAATCCACTATCAGTTAGGAGGTGCGGGCAAAGCAAGTGACCGCAAGGCCAGCTGAAGACCGCCTTGTGCCATTTGTAGGGTTGCCGGTCCCTCTTCGCCACCGGCAGGAGTTTTTTTGGGTGGAGCCTGAGGAGGGCGGGATTTGGGGAGGGGAGGGACTTCAATGCCGTAGAGTCCAATTGCCAAAGCAGCCATTTCCTCCAGCTGAACTGATCTCTATTGGCTAGAGATCAGTTGTAGTAGCAGGAGATCTCCACCTTGTACCTTGAGGTTGGCAACCCTAGCCATTTGAGAAGATGGGCCTGAGACAAAAGGCCTCTAAAATAAAAATCACTAACGTCCAAAAGAGGGCCCCAGAAAGATATATTTGGAATTCAGGGACAGACAGAAGGAGGCAAACAGGAAAAGATACGGTACCAAAAATCAAAAAGGAGTGTTACTTGGCTGGTCCAAGGCTAACCAGATACCAGAATGATATTAAGAAGAAAGACAGACGCCAGAATATCAAGGGAGGGATATGATTAATGGTGGCCAGATAAAAATGACAGGTGCAGTGATGAACTTCAAACAGAACTTATGTTAACCAATGAGATCTTGTATGCATTTATGCTGACCAATAATATTTCTTTGTGTTGTAACCATTTAGAAATAAGCTGAATATAATAACTAGTCAATAAGCTATTTGCTAAGACTCTGTATCCAGTAAAAGGTTATTATAAAATATGCATAGATAATGTATTGTAATGAGCTTGCTAAAGGTTATAAAACAGGGGTGGGGAACCTTTTTCCTGCCCTGCGCCCCGCCTCCACAGTAGGGCCCCGGAGCTCCTAAGGGCCACAACAAATGTCCTCGGGGGCCACATATGGCCCCCGGGCCTGAGGTTCCCCATCCCTGTTATAAAAGATCTTGCATTCTTTTGTTCGGGGCCCAACTTAATTTAATGCTCCTGAGAGCAAAGTTTGGGACCAGCAGCTGCTAAATAAAAACCTGTTTTTCCAGAATATTGGTCCGGGGTCTTTGTGCTTCTAATCCTGAAAGCCTGATTTATGGGTCTTCCGTAACAGGCCCATAACCCCTACAATGTCACAACAAGAGGAGAAGGAGCAGCTCATGCCAAAACGCAGTGTGAGGGCTTTAACCTTCATCTGTAATCACCCGTGGGTCAGATGAGTACCCTGTTTCAATGCGATGAATGGTCCAGACCTCTAAAATGAGGACTCTATAGTGAGGCTGGTGCAGTACATGGGTCTGTGCCATCAAGTGCCGACTTATTTATTGCAACCCCAGCAAGGAGCTTTTGAGGCAAGTGAGGTGGTTTGCCATTGCCTTCCTCTGCAGAGTCTTCCTTGGTGGTCTCCCACAGTTGGTTTTCTAAGAGCTTCATATTTCCATAGCCTGTGCATCTGGGCAGGGCCAGGATGTTACACCTGTAATTAATTTTTAAATTACTTTAATGATACTGCTCATACAGCCAATTCAGCTCTGAACAGTGTCACACTAAGATTAAAACTAATAGAAAGGAAAAAATATATTTATTTGTCCATATATTTATATGGATAAACAACAGAGACTTAAGAATTTTTAATCTTAATCGACTGGGGGAAAACTTGGCAACTGCCAATGTAATATTAAAACCCACCCCTGCTAAAAGAAACCTCAGATTATCCAATTCACACGTAGGGTCCCAGATAAAAGGTTTTCTCCATCTATCTCTCACCTCACTGAGCAGGTCACAGCTGAATAGAGAATGTTGAAGGGTGTCTATTTGACCAGAGCCACATTGATACACTCATTCAGAATACGGCACCAGGATGTTTTACACAAAACCCAAAGAGATGCAAGATTCAAGTATGGAATCTTTCCCTCTCCAGGTTTCAGACAAGAATTTTCTCTCTGAATGAACAGATTAAATTTTAGCGCTAAAATGTGGCTGAGGTGCTTAGGCCCAGAAAGACATGGCCCATACGGCATTATTAGTTTAATGTAGTCCTGACGCATAACTCTGTGGTCATTTATGCAGGGTTGATTTTGATGCTCGCTCAAAGCTCTTTTTTTAAATCCGACCTTTAAAATGCCTATTCACGGTCCGATGCAAGAGGAGAAAGTCAAACAAATTCCACCCCCCCACTCGCCTGCTCCTTCGTGCCTTCTTTTGCATAGCCATTAGCAATTGTTGTTTGCATAGCTAACCTGCAGCTGTGATTCTTCATGCCTCCTTGAGTGAATGCTTTGAGGCGGGGATGGAGCAAATAAAAAAGGTCGCGTTAAATGGGCTCTTAAGAAATGCGAAGCAGGTATGCGCCAGCTTCACAGTGACTTCTGGAATGACGGTTCAGCGTGAAGAACTCAACAAAATATGCAGGGCACTTAAGCCTGGAACGCTCTGCTAACTACCAAGCATAAACGGCCTGTGTGTCACAGATGCTTATTTATGCTGCTGAATTTACCTCCCCTCCCAAATAAAGTCTTTTACTTTTTGTTGAGTTTGGAATGAAATAATTGGTCTTGCTCAATCTAGACTGGTGTCGCGTGAGGAAGAAAGGGTGTCTTCTTCCTTCCTTTCACAGTTAAAGACTCCTTCTGTGGTTTAGTGTCATTCGGCAATTGACCGTTGGCTTGGGACATTTTAAAGGGTGTTGAAACGTCTTTGTCTTCAGCGGATGATCCCCCACCCCCTGGAAAAGTAATGATGTATTTCAACAAGAGATCGGCTTCAAAGATAAGTGGGTAAGTTAGGCAAGCACCTTGCAGCACGCTAATCCTAATTATGCGCTTGTGCAACTAACAAGCCTCTGCCAACCTAAATGCATGTCAGAACTTATGCAGTTGCTCTGTCTCATGAATACTTTAGGGCGGGTCTACATATTCACATTCATCAAATGATGACCGCCAGTACACAGTAATCAAGCATAGAGAAATCCAGGAGTACCCAGCATGAACACATGAAGCTGCATTATACTGAATCAGACCCTTGGTCCATCAAAGTCAGTATTGTCTACTCAGACTGGCAGCGACTCTCCAGGGTCTCAGGCAGAGGTCTTTCCCATCACCTACTTGCCTAGTCCTTTTAACTGGAGATGCTGGGGATCGAACCTGGGACCTTCTGCATAACCAAGCAGACGCTCTACCACTGAGCCACGACCCCTCCCCATGTGTGAAGAAGACTCAGGAAAGGTCACTACTAAATACTGTCTATGAAACTCTCACTCTAAAAAAAAAGATTTTTATTTCATTTCAATAAAAATATGAACAGAAATAAAAAAATAGGAAACGGGAAAATACAGAAAAATAGAAAACAGTACAAAACAGTACATTAAAAAAAGGAAAGGGTTCTGGGTGGTCATACAAAGATTTGATAAAATGACAATAATTTTTCTATCTTACTTATAAGCTGTGTTAAGCCAAAATTCTAACCTGTTAATAATAGATCCTCTGATTTTTTTTACTTCTCTATATTGTTAATATACTACTTGCCTTCACTGCATATTTGTAACTCTTACTCTTGATTGTCATTCTTAATTTCTATTTTTTTTAAGTATGTCAAAGTACACAAAGCATACGAAAACATATTTGTAACTCTTACTCTTGTTGTCAAGCTTGATTTCTAATTGAGGCATTGCATTGCACAGAAACTGATCTGCAGCCCCAAGCTAGCCAGAGATACAGAATTGGATCCATTGGAGCATTTCCGCAGCTGGAAGGATTTCCACCCGCAAAGTGTGACTTTCTTGACTCTCCCCTGCAGCCCCACATGCCCCCCTCATCCTGGGAGGAACTTTGGTCGTTTATGCATGGGTACTTTCATTCACTTTCACACACACACACCGTCTGTCTCGGTTGTTCCTTGGAGCTATGCATGAGTTTTCCCTCCATTAGACATGACCTCAATGCCAGCCCTCACAAATCCCGGGACTTCCTGTTCCTCTGTTAACCCGATTGTTCCCTCTCCCCTGAGTCCAGCCTGCTTGAAATCCCCACACATATGGCAAAGCGTGGGACACAGAAGCTTGGTTTCTCTCACAGCAAGCAGCCAATTACAAAGCAGCATGTCAAGGGGCAGGGATTAAAATGCTTCCTGCTTCCTCAGAGTTCTTTCTGAGCAGAAGGCTTTTAAAAACAAGGCTTAGGTTTCTCCCCCATTCCTTTCAAATGGCTCAGTTTTTTGTTTTTGTTCTTAAAATGCTTTTTTTATGCAGCAATTGGGTTTGAGTGATGTACAGAGTGGCCTAACTGACCCTGAGAGCCAGCATGGTGTAGTGCATGGGTGGGGAACCTTTTTCCTGCCAAGGGCAATTTGCACATTTATGACATCATTCAGGGGCCATACCAGGTGTAGATCTCCCGGTGGGGGGGAGAGGCTAGGGCTGCCAGGTCTCCAGCCACCACCTGGAGGTTGGCAAACCCAGGGGAGGCCACACAGAGAAGGCCTGCAGGGCGCCCCCACTCCCCCCTCCCAGGCGGGAGAAAGAGGGAGAGAAAGGAGAAGGAGTGACAGAAAAAGAGGAAGAGAGAAAAGACTCCCCCCCCACACACACACCCATGCACACCGGCCCCACACCGGACCCCAGTCTCCATGCCCTCCCCCCCCAAAGTCCACAAAACCCCCCCCTGAAGCCCGATCGGCTCCCGCATGCATGCTCTGCCACCTGCCTCTTTCCACCCCCCCCACCTTGCTGCTCAACAGCCGACAGGCACCGAGAGGGGCTTACAATGTGCCGTGGCGTTCCTGCACGCCGCGACTGTAGGGGGCAGCCTTGGGGGAAGCGTCCCTCCTCCTCCCCTCGCTGACCAACAGGCGAGAGGAGGTCCAAAGGGCGCCGCAGCGCCCCTGTAAGCCGTGGCCCCAGGAACACCCTGGGGGAGGGCCACCCTGCGCCCCTCCTCCGTGACAGGGCTCTGGAGCTCCCGAGGGCCACAAAAAATGTCCTCGGGGGCCGCATACGGCCCCCGGGCCTGAGGTTCCCCATCCCTGGTGTAGTGGTTAAGAGTGGTGGACTCTAATCTGGAGAAACAGGTTTGATTCCCCACTCCTCCGCTTGAAGCCTGCTGGGTGACCTTGGGCTAGGGTTACCAGCTCTGGGTTGGGAAATACTTGGAGATTTTTGGGGTGGAGCCTGAGGAGGGTGGGGTTTGGGGAGGGGAGGGACTTCAATCCCATAGAGTCCAATTGCCAAAGTGGCCATTTTCTCCAGGGGAACTGATCTCTATTGGCTGGAGCTCAGTTGTAATAACAGATTTCTAGCTAATACCTGAAGGTTAGCGAGCAACCAAAAATAAACACCTCTGCGCTATTCCCAAGGGTTGGAAACTTAGCACAGGAAACACTAAAGATAGCATGGCTTAACAGTGAATTATATTGAACACAAAGTATACAACAAAGTGTGTAGCAAACTATCTTAAAGGTAAGTATGTACAAGGTAAGGTTAAAAAGTATACAGTAACAATCAATCCAAGGTCAACGTCTTCAAACGAAGAATGAGTAGAAAGGGATACGATCGTTTCAAGTCTTCCTCAGTCCCGTTTAATTTCAACGTTAATGTGCCAACTTGATTTAAGTAACAGCTTTTACAGCTCTCGATACAATTCTCCCGTCGGGATGAAACAAGCAACCATATACAAAATTTCCATTTCATGAATTCCTGAATCAGGATAATGATTTCCCAATATACATGGTTGCGCAGACAATTTCAACGCGTTGCTAGGTTCCCTAAGGGGATACAAACTATCCACGATAGGGAACCTAGCAACTCGTTGAAATTGTCTGTGCAACCATGTATATTGGACAATCATTATCCTGATTCAGGAATACCTGAAGGTTGGCAACCCTACCTTGGGCTAGTCAGAGTTCTCTCAGAACTCTCTCAGCCTCGCCTACCCCACAAGGTGCCTGTTTTGTGGGGGGAGAAGGGAAGGAGATTGTAAGCCGCTTTGAGATAGGGTTGCCAACCTCCAGGTGGTGGCTGGAAATCTCCCATTATTACAACTATCTCCAGCCGATAGAGATCAGTTCCCCTGGAGAAAATGGCCACTTTGGCAATTGGACTCTGTGGCACTGAAGTCCCTCCTCTCTCCAAACCTCACCCTCCTCAGGCTCCGCCCCCAAAATCTCCAGGTATTTCTCAACCCGGAGCTGGCAACCCTACTTTGAGACTCCTTATGGTAGAGTAAAAGCGGGGTATAAAAACCAACCCTTCTTCTTCATAGGTCATCTGTAAGGTCTGGTTCTATTCCATCCTTTCTAATGTGTTACTGCCAGGGAGCAGATTAGCTCTTTAACTTAACTGGGGAAGTTCCCGGTGAGCTGGTCTTCGGGAGGGCTAGGGCTGCCAGGAGCAAGCTGAGCTGAATCCCATGGCTGGTGGCAGCAATGCAGGGATTGCATGTTGCCGCCGGCCACATGAGACCCATGTGGTCCCCATATTGCTATCCGTGTTGCTGGGTCCTCTGCTGGGCTGTATGGAAGCCCCGGTCTCCTCCTGAGCATTACACACAGACCATCTAGGCTTGGCATCCTCTTTCTGCTCCTGCCCCTGGACTTTCAGTATTTAGGAGAGGGGCTGTAACTCAGTGGCAGATAGGATCGCCAACCTCCAGGTACTAGATGGAGATCTCCTGCTATTACAACTGGTCTCCATCCAATAGAGATCAGTTCCTCTGGAGAAAATGGCCGCTTTGGCAACTGGGTTCTATGGCATTGAAGTCCCTCCCCAAACCCCAAACCCCTCAGGCGCCACCCCAAAAACCTCCCACCGGTGGCAAAGAGGGACCTGGCAACCCTAGTGGCAGAGCTTCTGCTTGGCATGCAGAAGGTCCCAGGTTCAATCCCTGGCATCTCCAGTTAAAGGGACTAGGCAGGTAGGTGATGTGAAAGACCCCTTTCTGAGACCCTGGAGAGCCATGGGGAGGGCCATGGCTCAGGGGAAGAGCATCTGCCTGGCATGCAGAAGGGCCCAGGTTCAATCCCCGGCATCTCCAGTTAAAGGGACTAGGCAGGTAGGTGATGTGAAAGACCGCTTTCTGAGACCCTGGAGAGCCGCTGCCGGTCTGAGTAGACAAGACTGACTTTGATGGACCTTGATGGTCTGATTCAGTATAAGGCAGCTTCAAGTGTTAATGTGTGCTCATTTATTTACTTCATTCACCATCCACCTTTCTCCTATATGTACATGTTTACCTGGCATATAATATTTTGTAGGTAAAGCAGTGTACAGATGTATGTTTTGGCTAGCAGTTAAACGCACAGGAGCACAGCCGGTACACCAGGTGACAACCTTAACGCTCTCCCCAAGGAAATACCTGAAAACCTCACCAATCATATTCTCGCTGGAAACCTTGCCGCTGTCTCTCTTGGACAAAGAAATTGTAGCACTGGAACAGCTGATGTTAAAACCCCCACCCCTTTTAGCGTGGATTATTGATTGCATTTTATATAAGCGCCGGTTTAAGACTGTATTTTATACATGTTCTGGTGTATGACTGTAACAATTTTATTAAAAAAAAACCCACCCCCACCCACTGCCAGATATCCTTTAGACAAAATAAAGCATCGCTGATACCTGGTATTATTAAACACACCTATGCAAGTTCAGCAAAGAAATATCTTCTGAACTTACCACTGGAAGTCCCGGCCACATCAAATAGAACAAGAGGGCAAAGTAGGATGATACTCCAGCCAAAGGACATGGTTGCTGCTTTATTAAGAACCAGCTGAGTGGTAACCGTTGCTCCACTCAGCTGCTTGCTTCTGACACCCAGTACAGGAAGTTGGGTTTCCACTGCTTGTTCAGGAACTCTCATTTAACAGAAGTATTCTTGAGCTGTCATTTTTATCTCCTAATCGCTTTATTTGTCTTTGCAAAACATTATCTTCTGGTAGAAATCTTTTATTTGAACAAGATGCAATTAACAATGAAGCAGCTGGTTATGCTACAGAGAAAGGCAAACAAAAGGAGGAAGAGTTGGGTTTTATATGCTGATTTTCTCTACCTTTTTAAAGGAGAATCAAACCAGCTTACAATCACTTTCCCTCTCTCTCCCCACAACAGACACCTTGTGAGGAAGGTGAGGCTGAGAGAGTTCAAAGAGAACTGTGACTAGCCCAAGGTCACCCAGCTGGCTTCATGTGTAGGAGTAAGGGAAACAAATCCAGTTCACCAGATTAGTGTCCGCCACTCATGTGGAGGAGTGGGGACTCAAACCCGGTTCTCCAGATCAGAGTCCGCCGCTCCAAACCACCGCTCTTAACCACGGTGGTGATTTACGTGCATTGATATGTCTGTTTTGTAGAGAAATGAAAGAAGAAGAAGAGTTGGTTTTTATACCCCACTTTTCTCTACTGAAAGGAGTCTCAAAGCGACTTATAATCACCTTCCCTTCCCCGCCCCACAACAGACACCTTGTGAGGTAGGTGGGGCTGAGAGAGTTCAGAGAGAACTGTGACTAGCCCAAGCTCACTCAGCAGGCTTCATGTGGAGGAGTGAGGAATCGAACCCAGTTCTCCAGATCAGAGTCGGCAGCTCTTAACCATTACGCCACACTGGTTCTCATGTGTAGACTGTCATGTGTGATGAATGTACCAACTGTGCTACCTCAGTAAGCAAAACATGTCATTTGACTACAAATGATGAATATACATATTTTCTTATGTAGGATCATACCTCCGTAGGAAAACCGCCATGTGGGAAGTGACTCCTAGAAGAACCAACTTCAGTGCTTACTTTGAGGCAAGGCTTTGACCTGTATTTTGGGCCTGTTTCTGGTAAAGTATCTTCTACGTCATACATTAGCTGGTATAGTTTCTCATGAACACATGAAGCTGCCTTATACTGAATCAGACCCTTGGTCCATACAAGTCAGTATTGTCAACTCAGACTGGCAGCGGCTCTCCAGGGTCTCAGGCAGAGGTCTTTCCCATCAAATGCTTGCCTAGTCCCTTTAAGTGGAGATGCCGGGGATTGAACCTGAGACCTTCTGCATGCCAAGCAGATGTTCTACCTCTGAGCCACAGTCCTGCCCCTAAAGCCACGATCCTTCCCCTTCTCAGTCGCGTATGCATGCTGACTAATAAAGAATTGAATAAAGTGTGTCCTGATGGTTACTAAAGGAAATTTCTAGTCACAATTCTCTTAGAGCTTTCTCAGTCCCACCTACCTCATAGGGTGTCAGCATATAAAAACCTCCTCCTTCTTCTCCTTCTCCTCCTCCTTCTTCTTCTTCTTCAAAATGCCCTGTTTTCAACCTTAGTATAGAGCAAGGGGCTTATTGGGGTACAAGCTGTGAAATTAATAGGTCTCCATGACGGTAGGCAATACTGACCTTGATGGACCAAGGGTCTCACTCAGTATATGAAAACCTCATTGCTATGATAAAGATTTGATAAAGGCAGATGATCTGAAATTGTTGTGAATGGACATTTGATAGTGTCTGGACATCTGTCTTCAGGAAACTGAAGGGATATGACCAAAGCCAAATGTATTTACAAAGAAAAAATGTAGGTCCTGAACAGGAGCAGCCTTTCTCCCAGTATCTGCACAGCACTGTGGAGCATTAGTGCGCTTTTCACCTTTCTTCCTGCTCTGGATGAGACAATGGTCATATATGCACGGGCGCTTGGACTCACGTTCGGCCCCGGTCTGACTCAGTTGTTTCTTGGAGCTCTGCAAGAGTCCATTCGAAATGACTTCACTGCCAGCCCTCACAATGTCCGGTCTTCCCGTTCCTCTGTTATTCCGCCTTTTCCCTCTAACCCGGCTGAAATCTCCGTACAGATGGCAAAGCTGGGCCACAAAAAGATTGGCTTCTTTCACAGCCAATCACAAAGCAGCGTGTAAAGAGGCGCCGATTCAAATCCTTCCTGCTTCCTCGGAGCTCTTTCTGAGAAAAAGAAACGCTTCTTAAAATCGAGGCTTGGATTTCTCTCCCTGCCTTTCTTTCTGATGGCTCTGTTTTTTGTTCTTAAAATGCATTTTTATGCGGCGATTGTGTTTGCAGGGGCGGGGGGAATCTTCCCTCACAGTGAGCACTGCAAGTACAAAGCAGTGTTTAAAGCGGCGGGGACTTGATTTGAGCTTGGAGGCTGCTGGTGCAGAGATTCCCAACAGGAAAGTGTGGGTTCAGCCAGCGACAAACCTCAGGCAAAACTCCCATGCATAAATGACAAATGTGGATTTTTTCAGGGGCTGTCCGCATCAATGCTATTTTTCTTGCCATCCCCCCACTTGCCACCAGAGGGATCCTCTAGGATATTTTTATTTAAGGAAAGGTAACTGACATATCCCTATAGCGTGCTGTAGCAATATGTCAATTATGATTTTTTTTAAGTCCTATGACGGAGCTGGGGAGAACAGAGCCATAGGTGGCTGAAGCAAGGAAAGTATGTGTGGGGAAATCACTATGCGGATTCTCTGTTGCCAATACAAGTACCTCTGCATCTACAGCAGCACTGAGAACCATATAGAGAACAAATAGCCATGTGGAAGCACCAATGCCTTGCCAAAATAAGTGTTGGGGAAACTGAGACAGAGGAGAGAAGACTTCTTGGTTTCTACAGAAATGGGGGCTTTGTAAAAGTGCTGGAGTTTAGTAAAGATTAAAGTTTCCAAAGTCCCCCTTTTGATTAGCTTCATTGGAGATGCCTGGGTTGTATAAATTATGTATACCACCAAAGGGAGTCAAGGGTTTTGCCCCAGATATGAACTGAACAATGCCATTGAAAGCCTGTTTTCACTTAACTCAGATCCACAAATTTTGCTCTGAGCATTTTAGTGCCTGAATCGGCTCAAATTATTATAAAATCTGCAACATTATGGGTATCTCAGGTGGCTTACAAATCCAAAGTGAAAACATGCCAAGTACAATAAAATCCCAAAGAAACCCTTCTACCTAGTATTTTCCCCCCTTTTTAGGGCTAATCATAGGGCCACAGGATGGTGGTTGACTGGCAAAGCCATGCAAATGTGGGAAGATTCAAACCCTTCTTCCTTCCACTCGTAGGGTCTGTCCATCTGTCTGTCTGCCTCTCTATTGGTAAATGTCCAAAATAAGATTTAATGTTGGTATTTTATCATCCATGCTTTGTGTTTTGGTGATGGAAAGTGCCATCAGGTCGCAGCCGATTTATGGCAACCCAGTAGGGTCTTCAAGGACTCTGATCTGGAGGACTCTGAGCTAAAGAACCAGATTTGATTCCCCACTCCTACACATAAGCGGCGGATGCTAATCTGGTGAACTGGATTTGTTTCCCCACTCCTACACATGAAGCCAGCTGGGTGACCTTGGGCCAGTCACAGCTCTCTTAGAGCTCTCTCAGCCTCTCCTACCTCACAGGGTGTCTGTTGTGGGGAGAAGAAGGGAAGGTGATTGTAAGCTGCTTTGATCTAAAGTCAGCATATAAAAACCAACTCTTCTTCTTCTTCAAGGCAAGTGACATTCAGAGGTGGTGTGTCATTGCCTTCCTCTGCATAGTGACCCTGGTACTCTTTGGTGGTCTCCCATCCAACTACTAGCCAGGGCTGACCCTGCTTAGCTTCTGAGATCTAATGAGACTGGGCTAGCCTAGACCCTCAGGTAGGGTTGCCAACCTCCCGGTGGCGGCTGGAGATCTCCTGCTATTACAACTGATCTCCAGCCAACAGAGATCAGTTCACCTGGAGAAATTGGCCACTTTGGCCATTGGACTCTATGGCATTCAAGTCCCTCTGCAAACCCCGCCCTCCTCAGGCTCCACCCCAAAAACCTCCCTTCGGTAGCGAAGAGGGACCTGGCAACCCTACCCTCAGGTCAGGGCCCGACTGCAGATCTACGCATCCAATCAGAGAACTACAGGCCTACAGAGGGCACTCTTCCCCTTCTCAAAACAGGACTGTCTTTGCATCAAGTTTCTTTTCCGGTGAGTGTGGATCACCACAGGGAAAGAAGCACTTAGGTGCATAAATAAATAGCTGTGGCCGATTCCAGGGAGACGGCGAACCCTGCTGTCTCACTACAGCCGCACCTTGGTGATTAACGCCCACACGCTACTTCCTAGGCAAATTCTTCCCCCCAGCCGCACATAAAACCCACATCCTGATGCATGGCCAGCTTCCCATTGGTCGATGTACCGAGGACGCATCTCATTCTGCTACACCCAAATCTGATGCCCTGACTCCCAGAGGTTTCTCTCTAACACGCAAATGAGCACATGAACACACTGAGCGCATTAAGCTGCCTTATACTGAACCAGACCCTTGGTCCATCCAAGTCAGTATTGTCTACTCAGACCGGCAGCAACTCTCCAGGGTCTCAGGCAGAGGGCTTTCACATCACCTGCTTGCCTATTCCCTTTAACTGGAGATGCCTGGGATTGAACCTGGGACCTTCTGCATGCCAAGCAGATGCTCTACAAGCTGAGCCACAGCCCCTCCCCTAATGAGGGCTACTTCAGTGTGAAGTTCTTTCTCTACATTCTCCCCTCCCGCAAAGCGCAGCAGTTCCGGCTTCCATGTGTTTTGCTGACTTTCCAGGTTTTCCCCTGCAAGACTCTGGTATATTTAACAGCTGCGCAACAGGCAAAATTCAACTGGTGGAGCTCTCGTCTACGTTGAGATGCAGGGAAGGTGAACACTGGCCTATGGAATTGTTGCCTGTTATGCAGCTCTTAAAAGCACAGCACCCTTGCCAGAAATAAGGCGATAAACCCCTTCTTTCTCAGGAACTAAGATGACAAAGAAGGTGCTGAAGTTTCCACTGGGGAACCGAGTTATTTTTATAGCCAATTAAAGTATATTTGCCAGGGCCTGCTTTTTCTCTGGAAGCTATTTATGGCTACTAAACTCTAGATAAGTTAATTGCTCTGGGTGTGTTTTTTCAGGGAGAGGCAGTGGCCAGCAATCTCATTGTTTTTCTTCTTGCTTGCATACGAATTAAAAAGCAAGCCCTAGGTAGAGGCCTGTGAGAGTTTCCTTGACTCCAAGGAATTTCACATGGACCGAAATCCCCAGTGATGGCACTGTGCGTGTGTGTGTGTTAAGTGCTGTCAAGTCGCTTCCGACTCATGGCTACCCCATGAATCAATGTCCTCCAAAATGTCCTATGTTTGACAGCCTTGCTCAGATCTTTCAAATTGAGGGCTGTGGCTTCCTTGACTGAGTCAATTCATCCCTTGTTGGGTCTTCCTCTTTTCCTGCTGCCCTCAACTTTTCATAGCATGATTGTCTTTTCCAGTGACTTGTCTTCTCATAATGTGACCAAAATACGTTAGCCTCGGTTTAGTCATTTTAGCTTCTAGCGTCAGTTCAGTCTTAATTTGATCTAGAACCTAGTGATTTTTTTTTTTGGCAGTCCACGGTATCCGTAACCCTCTTCTCCAACACCACATTTCAAAGGAGTCTACTTTCTTCCTATCAGCTTTCTTCAATGTCCAGCTTTCACACCCATACATAGGAATAGGGAACACAGTGGCATGAATTAACTTGATCTTGGTGGCCAGTGACACATCCTTACACTTCAGAATCTTTTCTAGCTCCTTCATGGCTGCCCTTCCCAGTCTCAATCTCAGTTAAACTGTTCAACATAACCCCAAAACCCTAGTTGCCAGCTAGGGTTGCCAGTTCGAGGTTGGGAAATACCTGGAGATTTTGGAGCGGAGCCTGAGGAGGGTGGGGTTTGGGGAGGGGAGGGACCAATGCCATCGAGTCCCATTGCCAAAGCAGCCATTTTCTCCAGGTGAACTGATCTCTATCGGCTGGAGATAGAGCAAAAAGCACCGTCATGGAGTATCCTGCAAGCCAAAGACGTTCTTTCTGTCCAGACACACATTCACACATGCTCCCTGGCACATCATTATGTCCCAGAATTCTCTTCTAAGAATGAAATGCACACTTGGAAGCACTTGTTTCCACTGAAAGTCCAATAGCCACATCAAGAGACAAGTAGTCCAAAAGAGTTGGTAACAGGTATGCAGAGCTTAGAAGTCAAAAGGCAGGAACGAAGGGGGATGGGGAAGCAATTGGTTATATGGAGAATTACAGACACAGTACAGTCACATCACAGGCAGTTGGAGGTACCAGGCTCCCACAGGCTTCAAACCCTGGGAAGTAAAGCAAAGCAAAGCCAGCTGACGGCTGCACCGATAAACGGCCTTGAAGCCAGAGCCGAAACAAGGAATTCAAAGTCAACCTGACAACACTTCAGGTTTGAATCACAAGGGGTGGGGCGGTCCTCTTAGTAAACGTGATACATCCAAAACCCAGAAGGGAGTTTTGTGAAAGTGGGCTTTCGTGCTTCAAGGGATCTGTCAGCCTTTAAGGGGCTCCCAGACTCCCTGTTGCTTTTTGCAGCCTCGGACTTAACTTTGGCCAAATCCCCACAGTAAACAGGACATGTTTCTGCTGTGGAAATTTCTTCCTGGGCTCTCTGATGGTGTTTTAGTCTGCCCCGGGCTGCATTTGCTCTAAGATTTGACCATCGGTTTACTCTGGGAATTACATGTTTGCTGTATAGTTTCTATTTGACTTGCAAATTAGTCTCCTGACCTGTTTGCTTCCAACATGCTTGCTTCAACATTCTCACTCCCTCTTCTTTCTTTCACAATTTGTATCCCTCCATTTTTATCCTCGCAACACCCTGTGAGGGAGGTTAGGCTGAGAGCATGTGTCTGGTAGGGTTGCCAGCTCCGGGTTGGGAAATACCTGGAGATTTTGGGGGGCGGAGCCTGAGGAGGGCAGGGTTCAGTGCCATAAAGTCCAACGGCCAAAGCGGTCATTTTCTCCGGGTGAACTGATCTCTGTCACCTGGAGATCAATTGTAATAGTGGGAAATCTCCGGCTAGTACCTGGAGGTTATCCAAAACTTAACACAGAAGGAAAGGTATGTCCAGACGAATGTAACAAATAACAAAACTGTATTAAACAATGTGAAACAAACAAATCACAAATTATATTCAAAAGGTAAATATACATCCTTTGTACAGTCCCATATCTGACACACTTCTGAATTATTGTTGTTTTCCAGGTGCAGAACGAGGGTACTCAGGTAAGTATGTTCTGGTATGTTCAAGATATCTTCGTGTTCAGCGAGGAAGAGGAAGATGGCAGTTTCCAGTGCTTCATCAGTCCCTCTTCATATCCCTTATATTAATAAATATACATATTCAATCTCCATTTGCAGTTATGTCCATTATTTAGAATAAATCAATATTATAACATTACTTACATTTTGTATTTCTTGTTACAAGTTAAAGTCCTTTCTTAAGGCATCTTGCAAGGGGCCTGTGGCCTGTGGTTAGGGTTTCCGGGTCCCTCTTTGCCACCGGTGGGAGATTTTTGGGGTGGAGCCTGAGGAGGGCAGGGTTTGGGGAGGGGCTTCAATGCCATAGAGCCCAATTGCCGAAGTGGCCATTTTCTCCAGGGGGACTGATCTGTCAGCTGGAGATCAGTTGGAATAGCAGGAGATCTCCTGCTACTACCTGGAGGTTTGGAAATCAAACTAGTAAGCTAGTGCCCCTAGGGTAGGATTACAACAAAGAGCAGGCACTTATGGCAGAAAAACACAAAACTACTGCTGCTTTAACAGACAGTCAATATAATATAAGCACATAAACATGTAAACATGAACAATGGTGGTAAATAGATACATTTACAACTTCCAATTTGGATACAAGGTAAGTGCCAAAATAACCATTTGGTTCAATGAAGCCCAAGGGTGCCGAAAAAGATAGGTTTCCGGTAGAGAGTCCTATTTCGCATGAGCTTTTTCGATACAGGCAATCCCACAACGTTCAGTCATAGTTCACAGAACATATGTTCTATAAAATACATTATTTAAAAATATACATATCATATTTTTACACATTTCAAATGGCAGTCACGATAATCAAGAGCCAGTTTCCCCATTTGACTGGATTTGTTTCCCCATTCCTACACATGAAAGCCAGCTGGGTGACCTTGGGCTAGTCACAGTTCTCTTAGAGCTCTCTCAGCCCCACCTACCTCACAGGGTGTCTGTTGTGGGGAGGGGAAGGGAAGGTGATTGTAAGCCGGGTTGATTCTTCCTTAAGTGGTAGAGAAAGTCAGCATATAAAAACCAACTCCTCCTCCTCCTGCTTCTTCTCCTCCTCCTCCTCCTCTTCGGTACCTTCCCTTTGTGAACTTTGGTCTCCCTTCTGGCTTGCTCCTTGGTCTGCAACTTGCCTCCAGGCATGACAAAGAAGAGTCTCCAGAAACCTGTCTCTCAGGATTTTCTTCCTCATCCATTTGTTCAAAGGCATCCCTGGAGAACATCAGCTTCCATACTGTGTGCCTGCTCTGGGAGCCAGCGAGGTGTAGTGGTTAAGAGCGGTGGTTTGGAGAGGTGGACTCTGATCTGGAGAACCAGCTTTGATTTCCCCACTCCTCCACATGAGCGGCGGACGCTAATTTGGTGAACCGGGTTTGTTTCCCCACTCCTACACATGAAGCCTGCTGGGTGACCTTGGGCTAGTCACAGCTCTCTTAGAGCTCTCTCAGCCCCACCTACTTCACAGGGTGTCTGTCGTGGGGAAGGGAAGGTGATTGTGAGTCAGTTTGATTCTTCCTTAAGTGGTAGAGAAAGTCGGCATATAAAAACCAACTCTTCTTCGTCGTCTTCTGTGGTACCATCCAAATTAGGTAGAGAGAAGAGAGAGAATTGCAAGACACTATTAAAGAAGTGGGATTTTTCAGATGCACCCAAAAACTTGCCCCTTAAAAGCAGATACAACTGCAGCATTAAAGTACTTGGGGCAGGACCCACAAAACAGCTGATCTGTGATTTGCAGTCAATGGGCTTAGAAGGGTGTGACTCTGCTTAGAATGGCAGCAAGTGAAACCCTATGCACCTTTACCTGGGAGTAAGTCCCACTGAACTCAATGGGACTTACTTCTGTGCAAACCTGCCTAGGAGCGTACTGTTAGCCTCAGCCCCAGGTCATCCAGCTTTCACTCAGGAACCACAGGTAGGGTTGCCAACCTCCAGGTACTAGCTGGAGATCTCCTGCTATTACAACTGATCTCCAGCCGATAGAGATCAGTTCCCCTGGAGAAAATGGCCGCTTTGGCAATTGGACTCTATGGCGTGAAGTCCCTCCCCTCCCCAAACCCCACCCTCCTCAGTCTCCGCCCCAAAAACCTCCCGCCGGTGGCAAAGAGGGACCTGGCAACCCCAACCACAGGCCACAAAACACTGCTCTTAGCTTACCAGATCCACCTTGTAGCGATGCCCATGCAGACTCATTCATTATTACTGCCCTTATGCAACATGCATGTAATTTATATAGTGCCCTCTGCCAGTCAGCGCCCGGGACACTTTGCCATGAAATGCAATAAAGTAATATGATCAGCCTTCACAGCCTTTCAACAATGAGCCGGGTTCACATTGACGGAGGCTGCCTTGTGCGGCTCGCAGGAGCGTGTGGGAGCTGTTGCCAGGGCTCGACGCCAGACGTCCCTCACACGGAGGTGGCTTTTGTGAGAAACCTGGCATCTTGGCAAGAGGGTTTATACGCACAGTCCCTGCAAATTGCCCAATTGAAATTGGCGAGGCTGACCAAAGGTCCACAGGCAAAGATTCCCCCACACACACTCACATCGCACTAAAGTCCCCCCCACCGCGCTCACATTCAGCTGCTGATTTAGAACAGGTATGCCAGTTTTATCCCACCCCCACTATTTCTTGCTAAGTAGCAACTTACTGTTTATACCGCTATCCCTTTTAAACTACTTATTTATTGCTATATTTGTGATTTTAAAATGATCTATGAATCCCAAGATTTTAAAGTCATACTGTCTACAATATTTTAATATTTTTATAATGTTGTAAATTTTGTTTTTATCTTATGTATGTTGCGCTCAAGATCTTTGGTCAAACGAGCTTGAAATACAAGGAAAGCTAAGAAGCAAAGGTTTTTGTGCTGCTGCTGGCCAAGTATCTGCTGTGTATTTCCACAAGAAATCTGTTCTTGAACATGCTGTGGAAGAAATAATTTAACTACTGCTGTTTTAACTAACTACTGCTGTTTTAACTCCCAGTGGAATAGGGTTTCCAACCTCCAGGCAGTAGCTGGAGATCGGCCGCTATTACAACTGATCTCCAGCCAATAGAGATCAGTTCACCGGAGAAAATGGCCGCTTTGGCAATTGGACTCTATGGCATTGAAGTCCCTCCCCTCCCCAAACCCCGCCCTCTATAGGCTCTGCCCTAAAAACCTCCCTCCGGTGGCGAATAGGGACCTGGCAACCCTACTGTGGAAGGAAACTGCCTAAAGTGTCCTTCCAAGTGTGTACATTTCCAGCTTTGAGTATTTACAACTGTACCGAAGCAACCAGGATTGTAACACCCTCCTACAAACGGACGGGTCTCTTTGTGTGCCGTACATTTCCACCATTTCGTTACTGATATTCATATTCACTGAGATTCATATTCTGCCCTCCCAGGAGTTCTGGACAACATTTTCTGGACACACCGGAAGAAACAACTGCAAAAAGGGGGGGGGGATTAAATTGAAAACACAACTATAATGCAAAGTGGGGTTTCACACGCCAACATCATTCTAGTTTCAAGTGTGGTATGCACCACTGCAGCATTCACCCTCTGACTCTGTCAGGATTTGATTACCAAATGTGGGTCCTACTACCCAGTCCTATGCCAGAAGCAACCCTCCCAATATGTGATTATAAAGTAGCAGGTGACGGCAATCCTAGACAAACATGCCCAGAGAGAAGAGCCATTGAATAAAGTGGGATGCATTGATGAGTAAGCGTGCATTGCACCGCAAACGTGTATATGTTTTGGAAAGCATACTTCTGACAAGACTCGCCAACAGGCCTGGAGAAAAATGTGCTGTCCCTTTAACAGAAGCTTAGAAGAAGAAGAGTTGGTTATTATATGCCAACTTTCTCTACCATTTAAGGGAGACTCAAACCGGCTTACAATCATCTTCCCTTTATCTCTCCACAACAGACACCCTGTGAGTTGGGTAGGCCTTTGAATAGCTCTCTTCCATGAACGTGACCAATCAGCCATGCCTGTTCCCTCACAGAGAACCACTGTTGTGGGTTTTCCTTTATATGTGCCAGTCTTTCTGATCTGAGAGACCATTATCTTTATAGCCCCCCCCCCCCAGCGACTGTAGAGAAGGCAAGAGTAGGGTTGCCAACCTACAGGTAATTACTGATATCAACAATGTTAACAAGTTGTATTAAATGCTGGAAGACAAATAATACTGAAGTGCTATATACAAAAGGTGAATGGTCAATGCAATATACACAACGATTTATATAAGTCAAATGATGTCCAAGATGGTAATCATCATGCCGAAGAATAAGGTGGAAAGATGGGATACGATCGTTTCGAAGTCTTCTTCAGTCCCAATTATATCACCAAGAGTGTATGCACTCGTTTCAATCATGACTCATTGTCTTAACCCACAAGGGGAATTAACAAGTTCCTCAAAGGGACACAAGTTTTAGCTGTACACCTTGTGGGAACGTTGTATACCTACTTTAAGACACTGTGTTTACCTAGCTTGCACTGGCATATTTGAGTCCTTTGGAACTATTGATTATTGCAAAGAGTCATTGTGCAGCTACAACTTGTATCCCTTTGAGGAACTTGTTAATTCCCCTTGTGGGTTAAGACAATGAGTCATGATTGAAATGAGTGCATACACTCTTGGTGATATAATTGGATCTGAATAAGACTTCGAAATGATCGTATCCCATCTTTCCATCTTATTCTTCGGCATGATGATTACCATCTTGGACATCATTTGGCTTATATAAATCATTGTGTATATTGCATTGACCATTCACCTTTTGTACATAGCACTTCAGTATTATTTGTCTTCCAGCATTTAATACAACTTTTTTTGCACTGTTGATATCAGTAATTTCCTGTACTAATTTCTAAACCTATGGTAACAGTACAGAGGTGTTTCTTTATGGAACCTCCAGGTAATAGAGCTCCTGCTATTATGACTGATCTCCAGCCGATAGAGATCAGTTCACCTGGAGAAAATGGCCGCTTTGGCAATTGGACTCTATGGCATTGAAGTCCCTCCCCTCCCCAAACCCCACCCTCCTCAGGCTCCACCCCCAAAATATCCCACTGATGGCAAAGAGGGACCTGGCAACCCTAGGCAAGAGACACCCCGCCCCTCTCCTGTGCTCCATCCATCCCTAGACTCTCCACAACCCCCGTGAAGCTAGCGGAAAGGTAAAGAAGGCACTTGTATCTTTACTACTGCAGGGAAGCTGGCAACCAGTGGGGAAGACCCAGGTTCAGGTCTCTGCCATGGAAGCTGTGTGGGTGACCCTGACCCCATCATACCCTGTATGCCCCCCAGAATAAGAGCACGTAGAGTATGCTTGCCTCTATACCTAGGTCTAAACTTGCAGCAATCCCTCCCAACGTATTTTGATTTTCGAACAATCCCACGATACAGACGATTATTTATGTGGGCCATTCCATCAGGGGAGTTAATGGGTCGTTTAAATAGGGTACCGTACTGTGAGAGAGTCTGTCAATGCGGTTCTGGCCAAATAGACACTCTTCAGCATTCCTTGTTTAGCTGCGACCCGCTCAACGAAGCTAGAGACAGATGGATAAAGCCTTTTATCTGGGAATCTGTTTGTAAATTGGATAATCTGAGGGTTCTTTTAGCAGGGGTGGATTTTAATATTACATTGGAAGTTGCCAAGTTTTTATCCCAGTCAATCAAGATACAAAAATACTAATTTCCTTGTTTATCTAGATGTCTGTTTATACACACAGAGTTCCTTTTTAATTCTGATTTTAGTGTGATATTGTTCAGGGCCAAATTGGCCATATAAACAGTATAATTAAAGTAAAGTAAGTATGCCCTCCAAAGAACATATGAACACATGCAGTTGCCTTATACTGAATCAGACCCTTGGTCCATCAAAGTCAGTCTTGTCTACTCAGACCGGCAGCGGCTCTCCAGGGTCTCAAGCAGGGGTCTTTCATGTCACCTACTTGGCTAATACTTTAACTGGAGATGCCGGGGATTGATCCCTTCCAACTCTATGATTCTATGTGTCGCTTCATTGGTCCTAATAAAAAGTATTAAGTAGATTGGGTTCTGGGTTTGGGTTTTTGTTTGCTTGTTTTACTGTTGAGCTAGCATGGTTGACAACAACTTCAAACTGTTATAAAACTGGAATTCCCTTGGCACCTTAAAGACAAACACAATTTATTCCTGCCTAAGTTTTGTTGAGACAGAACTCACTTCTTCAGACGCATAGGAGTGCACATCCATCAGGCCAGATTTATACACACAGCAGAAAGGGGAAGGGGGACATGTTACAACGAGAGGCCATGGTTCAAAACAAGGCCCAGTCCAAAGAGTAATCAGTTCCCTCAGCATAGGAGGGAGCAGAGTGTGCTGTTAGGCAAAATGTCAGATCTGGTGAAGTGAGATAAGCAGATGCATCAGGAAGTTCCACAAGTCTAGCTGTAGTAATTTGCATCTGTCTACGTGTGACATGCAAGATATTAGCACTTAATTACAATGACAAGAAAACCCTACTGGGTCGCCATCAGTTGGACGGGGCACTTTATACACACACACAAATGACAAGGTAAGACTTGGTTGAGAGTCCGTGTTAAACTACTTGATGCATGTTAATTCAGCTATTTCCCCTTGCATTCTCCCTTTGAAATCCTTCTGTAGGGGAAAAAGCAAACAAGGCTTGAAGCATTGCGGCTTCAACAGTGATAGTTTGCATGTTGTTTTTACAAATTTACTGTATTACTTTGACAGCTGCAAGGCAGAATGTCCTTTTTCTAAAATTAAATGAATGGCCATATTCTGCTGGATTAAGCAAAGGGCGGGGGAGAGTTCTATTTCTAGTCTAGCCTGTTCATTTTCTAAACTCAAGATTAAAGAATCATCAAACCTAAAAGCTACCTTTACCAGGATGCTACCTGAAAATTGACCTGAGTAGGATACTGAGTAGACCTGCTTAGGATTGCTCTCTAGGGGCTTAACCAGATACAACCAAAGATTGTAGGCTTCCATCACTCTGTTAAAAAAAATGTGTGCATGCTTACCACAATTTTTATTGGGGCAAAACAGCAAGGGGGTTGAAACCCCCCCCCAGTTTTGCTAATCAAAACTAGACTCCTGTTTCTATGTTTTAAAGGAAAAGAGAGCGAATCAAAACCAGACTCCTGTTTCTAAGTTTTAAAGGAAAAGACAGACAGGTTTGTTCAGTTTGTGTAAAAAGAGCGCCTGTATGCAGATGAACATTTAGGCATAACTTGGTTATATCTTCCAGCACATCTTCAAGGCAGCTGTTAAGTAATAAACAACAGTTAAGAGTAACAGCCTTATCTTTACCAGACAGCAGATAAATTAAATGAGAACAAACAGGAAAGTGTGAAATCGACAGAGTGGTAAAAGACTAACTTAAAAAAGAATATAAATCACAACTGAATAAAAAAAATGGGTGTTTCAGACAGGTTTTTAAAGAATGCATCTTTTCCCCTCCTGCAGTAGCCCCCTTTTCTGAATGCTGATTGAGAATTTTGATGCTGGGGCTGCGGGCTGCTACTTGCTTTCCACCTGCTCAACCTACATAGCTGTAAATTAACCAAGATGCATAAACCGCCCTAACTTTCCTGTATTCTCTTCTCCTAAGGCAGGGGTGGGGAATGTCGGGGGGGGGGGAGTTTAAGGCCGGCAAAATCATTTGGTCTGGCCCTTCGTGGGTCCTGGCAGATCTCTAGCTCAGAAGGGTCTGTGATCCACCCCCTCCCGCAGACAGGAATACCCTCTATTCAAGGCAGGTGAGTTTGTTTTGCTGAGAAAAGGAACCTTTTCCCCCCCTTGCAGAAGAGTCGTTAGCTATGGAGCTGCTAGGACCGCCCAAGAAACTGTGTTAACCCTTTCCCGCCTGTGCCGTGGAGAAACATACTCCCTCTGTATTACAAGAGGGCTGGGGGCGGAAGTGGTGACAATGGAGGGGTTAAAGGGGCAGGGCCAGAATGTGCAGGGGAGGGGCATGACTTCTTAGCCAGCGTGTCCTCATTTCATCCCAGCAGGCGGAGGTAGCAGGAGCCGGCTGTAGAATCCGGCCCTGACCACGTGGAGCAGGAGCAACTCCGGCATGCGGCTGGACGGCTACGCCCGGCTGGTGCAACACACCATCCTGTGCCACCAGGTGGGCGAGTTTGCCACTGGTTGGGACACCTGCCTGCTTGCCCATGTGGGGGGGGTGTCATCTGGGGCAGCTGCCTGCTTGGGGCTTGGTTGGCTAATTTTTAAGTTGACAATTTTGTATGGCCCGTGAATGATGTTATAAATATCCAAATGGCCCTCGGCGGAAAAAAGGTTCCCCACCCCTGTCCTAAGGAAACTAGATCCTGTGCAAAGGGGTGGTGGACGTTTCTGCTCTTCCAGAGCGCAGCGACACAAAAAAAGGAAACGGAAACAGAAAGAAAACGAAAGGTCCTCCCACACTCTGATTTAGACTACATCCTGACCAGTACTGCTCATACCCTGCCAGAAATTTTGTTAAGTCATTAAGGTGTTACTGGACTCTTTTTTCTACAGCACTGCTTGCTTATCTTTGCTCCCCACGGCCTACCCCCTATCCTGCTTTATACAGATGCTTCTGTCCCCTCCTAGAATTGTGATTTGGGGTTTTGAATGGTCTGGTCAGTTTCTTTTTTGGGGGGACACTTGAACTGACTTCCTTAAGGGCCCTCAAGACACCATAAGATCCACTAATAACAGTCCTGCTGAGTCAGACCAAAAAAACCCCTCGATTTTACTATTCGGTTTCAACAGAGGCTGCCCAGAAGGAGCAGGGCAGGAAGGCACGGGCTGGAACTGCCTTGGGTGGGATTGTAACACAGGCAGTGGGGACAGGCGGCGTGGAGAGCCGATTTACACATGATGCGAGCTAAGGGGGTGGAATTCTGTGCCGGATTGCCCAGAATACGAAACTTTGTGCATGGGAAGTTTTGCCTTTGATTTGCCGCTTTGCAGATGCACATTTTTCCCATCCAAATTTTCAAAACTCTGCATGGAGGCTTATTTTTGAGTTTTGAATGGGGAAAATGTGCATATAGAGAGCATACAATCTCTATACCTGCACAATGTAACAACAAAAAATATTGTATACCCACAAGCATTGTGAAATTAAACATATTAGAAACGTGCGCTTTCTCTTTTCTTTCTTTTACATTTAACCAGACTGAGCCACAGCAACGCGTGGCCGGGTACAGCTAGTACCAAATAAGAACTGAGTGCCAAAATTCCTTGCCCTGCAGCTATCTGCTGCTAATTCACATAGATATTCACGTTGCTTGGTACTCCAACCGGATGGAGAGTTACTCTGCTAAGATAAAAAGATTTTATAATTACCTACAGATCCCCAGTCACGAGCCACAGGGCAAGAGCCTCTGGCGAGCAGGAGCCTTGGAATTTAAATGCACACAGCCCCCACCTCTCAGACACAAGCTCCAATCACAACAACCCCACTTAACAAGGGAACAATCAAGCTTTCAGGCAGCAATCAACCTTAATCACCCACTGGCAAAACAATCACAACCCTCTCCCAGCAAACCTCAATTAAATTATCAGTTTAGTTAGGCTCCCCAGCGTTTTAAAAAAGGCAAAGTTTAAACTCACCCCTGCCTGTAGTCCCCAGCTCAGCTCAGCTGAATCAAAATGCAGCCTCTGGTGAGCAGGAGCCTTGGAATTTAAATGCACACAGCCCCCACCTCTCAGACACGAGTGCCAATCACAACAACCCCACTTAACAAGGGAACAATCAAGCTTTCAGGCAGCAATCAACCTTAATCACCCCCCTGGCACAACAATCACAACCCTCTCCCAGCAAACCTCAATTAAATTCTCAGTTTAGTTAGGCTCCCCAGCGTTTTAAAAAAGGCAAAGTTTAAACTCACCCCTGCCTGTAGTCCCCAGCTCAGCTGAATCAAAATACTGAAAAAAAATTCTGTTTGCACTTTGTTTGGCCCCTTTAGCTGTGAAGATGTCTTCCAACTATTTATAAGCCGTGGTATCCAAAAACCCTGTTAAAGCAATGAGGGTTACCGCACTTTGTATTCCCAGCGATGTATTAAGAGTTTGAATACGTTATAAAAAACATCGCTTTAAAAGGGTTTTTGGATACCACAACTTATAAATGGTTGGAAGACGTCTTCACAGCTAAAGGGGCCAAACAAAGTGCGAACAGTATTTTTTATAACGTTTTCAAACTCTTCATACATCAGTGGGAATACACAGAAAGTGCGAACAGTATTTTTTTATAACGTTTTCAAACCCTTAATACATCGCTGGAAATAATTGTTTTTTATAACATTTTCAAACTGAGACAGCAGGCCTTTGAAAAACCAGTAGGCCTCTGGAAAAACAAGGGCAGAAAGGAGGGGGAAATAGGGAAAGAAAGAGTGGAGCCAAGAATAGCAAAAACGAGAAAGAGGAGGTCTGTTGATTAAAGCTAGCGAGACAAGGGAGGAAGGGAGTTGATATCTTCCAAGGTTTGGCTGGACCAGAGCTGGGAAGATACCAGAACTGGCGTCTGGAATCTTAAGGAAAGAACAATAGTCAATGGTAGTTACCAGGGGCAGGAAAGAACTTCAAACAGGACCAATGGCATTCCTGTATTCTGTATTATAATGAAGCCAATCATAAATAAGCTGAATATGATAATCAACCAGTAAGCTATTAGCTAAGACTTTGCATCCAATGAAAAGTTATTATAAAATATGCATAATGTATTTTCAAATGTATAATGAGCTTATAAAAGATGTTGCACACCTTTGTTAAAATGCGCAGCTAATTCTTTTGATGCTCTCAAGAGCAAGGCTGAGCCCAGCAGCTACTGAATAAACACTGGCTTTTTCTAATTCTGGTCTAAGGTCTCTCTGTCTCCCGTTTCCTGCTTTTGATTTATTATTTTTCCCGTTACAAAACTCTTAATCCACCGCTGGGAATACAAAGTGCGGTAACCCCAATCCCCCACGCAGAGTTCTGAGCATTCGGATGGGAGGAAATATGCCTCTCAAGAGCGGCACGTCCAAGGCAAAAAACGTCCCCGGCAGAGTTGGCCCAAGAGCGGCTCCTGAAAACGGGCCCCACGGAAAGAAGAAAAGCCAGGGCAACCGGTCGTGCGGATGGAGGCGGAGGGAGTGTATGCCTGAAATCATTATATGCTATGGGAAATTTAGTGAAATGTATTCTTTGATTTGAAATATATTCTTTGTACTCAATAAAGTATATCTGCACTCATGAACATGCCACACTCAGCATATTAGAGGTGGCTTGTATAGTTACACCAAGCACTTGCTTATGTTACAGGCCTCAAGTATAAGAGGCCCACTGTTACTCCTTAGTTAGAAGCTAATTAAAGAATCCATAGAAGGCCTTAGTATGCTTGCATAAGCTGGTTTTCTAGAGATAAGAACCAGCTAGGAACCCTCTTAGTTAGCCTTGGCAGCTGCCAGGGTTCAAGATAAGAACTGCAGTAATTTAGGATCAAATAGAGAAGCACCTGGGAATATGGGTCTTCACTGCTCATTAGTGAGAATGATTCACAGTGGGTAGCCGTGTTAGTCTGTCTGCAGTAGTAGAAAAGGGCAAGAGTCCAGTAGCACCTTAAAGACTAACAAAAATATTTTCTGGTAGGGTATGAGCTTTCGTGAGCCACAGCTCACTTCTTCAGATACACCTAGACGTGAATCCATCTGTCTTTAAGTAGAGGAGAGTGAATTCAGACAAGCATTAGTATGTAAATGTTAACAGTATGTAAATGTGAATAGCAGGCGTGATGGGATTAGGTGTGGTATGCAGAAGAGTCTGTGATGTCCAGGGGAGAGATGGGTGTGGAGATTAATCACCAGTGGGTGATTAAGGTTGCATTCATGGCTCATTACCAATGCTGATTTCTCTACACCCATTTCTCCCCTGGACATCACAGACTCTTCTGCATACCACACCTAATCCCATCACGCCTGCTATTCATATTTACATACTGTTAACATTTACGTACTAATGCTTGTCTGAATTCACTCTCCTCTACTTAAAGACAGATGGATTCACATTCTAGCTGTATCTGAAGAAGTGAGCTGTGGCTCACGAAAGCTCATACCCTGCCAGAAAATATTTTTGTTAGCCTTTAAGGTGCTACTGGACTCTTGCCCTTTTCTACTAGTGAGAATGAGATCACCATTTCTACGTAACGCCTCCGAATCTCTAATAGGGTATTCAAATCCTTAAATATCCACTATTGGTTCTGTGTATTGACGCCATGCATTTCGTCTTTTGTACCACCCTTTACCAAAGATGATATCCGTGCTTGCACTCCTTTGATGTGTGTGTGAATTGTCCTGCCGCAGTTGGGGCAATTCTCACCCAGTGTGTAGATTGGGTCTAATAAACAAACTGCTTTGAACTCTCAACCTCCTACTGCTAGGAAAAGTCATGCTAGGGAAAGTGGAGGGCAGTAGGAAAAGAGGAAGACCCAAAAAGAGATGGATCGACTCCATCAAGGAAGCCGCAGCCTTCAATTTGCAAGATCTGAGCAAGGCTGCCAAAGACACAAGACATTTTGGGGGACTTTCATAGGGTCGCCATGCGTCAGAAGCGACTTGGCAGCACTTAACACACACACACTGTGTTATTGTCATTGGGAATTGATACAATAATACAGGCATATGAATAAACCTCTAATCAAGGACTGGAGAAATTAAGGACTTATATGAGGATGGCCAAATTAACGGAATTCATACATGGAAAGGATACGGAAGAATTTAAAAATGTGTGGATAAAGGCCGCCACATATTGGGGCAAACTGGCAAAAATGGATTTTCCTAAGTTAGTGAGTTATAGAAATTAGTCTTTTGTTTTAACATCTTTACATTTTATTAGCGACAAATATGTTTAAAACGGTCAAGGCACTTCTGCGGAAGTCAGGCGAAGGGTCACATTAGGCCACTGGTTCCCAACCAGGGGTCCGTGGACCCCCAGGGGTCCGCGAGAACTAAATTAAGGTCCGCGAAACAAAGTTATAGACCCATAATAAATTAACATTTTCAATTAAAAGTTCTCTATTATAAAAATATATATCCAAATATTAGTCTAAGTTGAACGTTGAACTAACAGTTATGATTAAAGTTTATTTTCAAATGATTTTTATTTTGAACCTTGGGGTCCCTGCACCGAACAAAAAAGTCCTAGCGGTCCCTGGTCAAAAAAAGGTCGGGAACCACTGCATTAGGCGGTGGGTGGAGGGTAAGGGGGTATCTTGCGAGAGTTAACAATCGTATCCTTGAAAGTGTGTTAATGGGTATGTATAGATACTCCTGGATATGTATAGATACTCCTGGATAAGTTCTCTATTATAAAAATATATATCCAAATATTAGTCTACGTTGAACGTTGAACTAACAGTTATGATTAAAGTTTATTTTCAAATGATTTTTATTTTGAACCGTGGGGTCCCTGCCCCGAACAAAAAAGTCCTAGCGGTCCCTGGTCAAAAAAAGGTCGGGAACCACTGCATTAGGCGGTGGGTGGAGGGTAAGGGGGTGTCTTGCGAGAGTTAACAATCGTATCCTTGAAAGTGTGTTAATGGGTATGTATAGATATTTTGGTTGATTCTTTTCCCCCCCCCTGTTATGGGTATGTATAGATACTCCTGGATATTTTGATTCTTTCCCCCCCCCCGTTACATTAACTGTTAATTTTCTTTTTATGTTATAAGAATTTATTTTAAAAAATTATTATTATTATTATTATTATTATTATTAATAATAATAATAATAATACAGGCATATCAGGGGAAAGCGGGGGCGAGAGGAGGAGGAGGAAGAGGAGGAGGAGCCCCAGCCTGACATCACCCTTTCCCCTCCCTGCCTTTCCTCCCTGCGCCAGCGGGCCGGGCGGCAGCGCGGCGGAGCGCGGGGCGCCTGCAGTCGTCCCCGGAGCCGGCCGTCGGGGATGAGTCCTCCCTCGGGTCCGGCGATCTGAGACCCCCCCACCCCACCCCAACCCCGGGACCATGAAGGAGCTGCCGGGGTCGTGGCTGCAGAAGGCGTGCCGCCTGCTGGTGGTCTTCTGCGCCCTCCACCTCTCCGCCGTCCTCTTCTACTACCTGGCCGGCCACGCGCGCGGCCGCCCGGAGCCGCCCCCCCGCGGCCGGCCCCCCTCCCGGCCGGGGGCCAGCGCCCCCCCGCGGCCGGAGACGCCGCCGGCCCCCCGGACGGCCAACCTCTCCCACTGCCCGGACCCCTCCCCGCTGCTGGGTAAGCGCCGCTGCCCCTCGCGCCTTGCGCGCCTGCACGGATCCTTCCTCCTCCTCCTCCTCCTCCTCCTCCTCCTCCTCTGCAAGTGGGCTCCTCGCCGCCGTCGGGGGCTGGGATCCGGCTCCCCCGACCCACACCCTCCCTTTCCTCTTCCTGTCTCCCCACTCCCCCCCCCCACCCCACTTCCCTCTTTGCAAGCCGGTCCCTTTTGCAGCTTGATCGGAGAGTCGTCCCCCCCCCCCTCCAACAACCTCCATCTGAGCGCAGTTGGGTTGGAGAAAGTTTCTCCTGCGGTCTTTTTTTTGGGGGGGGGGGCTTGGAAAGGAACCCCCCTCCCCCCAAATAGGGGGGCGGATTCAAACTCTGCCCGCGGAAGGCTGCGATCGGGGGCTCCCCTTCTGGGGAGGGAGCCCCATACAGTCGATGGGGACTCCCCCTCCAACAACCTCTAGCTGAGCGCAGCCCGGGTTGGGAAAAGTTTCTCCTAGTCTTAAGGGGCCTCGGAAAGGAAACCCCCCCCCCACTTAGAGAAAAACTATGGATGTATATGCGGATGGCCAAACTTACAGATTCGTTGCATGGTAAAGACATGGTACAGTTTAAACAAAAAACAACCATGGTTTAAGGCCACCGCATATTGGGATAAATGGGCGAAGATGAATTTTGCAAGTATAGTTAATGGATTATAGATTAATGTCTTTTTTTTAATACAATAGCGATAATAATAGTAATTTTAAATACTGTCATGACACTTCTCCGGAAGTCTAGTGGTGGTGGGAACACTGTTTAGGGGGTGGGTGGGGGAGCACTGTATATTTTGCAATTTATATTATACAATGTAACTGTGATGGTTTTATAAGTGCTCTTTTCTTTTTGTGTGTGTTTTTGTACTTTTGTACTTTATGGTTTTTTTGTGGTTTTGATTTATGTATATTATAATTTTTTCTTTTTTTATTATAAAAATAATAAAAATTAAAAAAGAGGAAAGGAACCCCCCCAAAAAAGGGGACGAATCCAAACTATGCAAACGGAAGACTGCGATCCCGGGGGCCCTTTCTGGGGAGGGAGCCCCATACAGTCGATCGGTACTCCCCCTCCAACATCCTCTAGCTGAGCGCAGTTGGGTTGGGAAAAGTTTCTTCCTACCGTCTTGGGGGGGGGGGGTTGTCGCTTGACCCATGCGATTGCTGTGAGCCCCAGAAAGGAACCCCCTCCCCAAGGGGGAGGAATCCAACTTTGCAAATGGAAGGCTGCGATCCCGGGCCCCCTTTCTGGGAAGCGAGCCCCAAATAGTCGACCGGAAGGGATCCCCAGAGTCATCTAGTCCAACCCTTCACAATGCAGGAAATTCCAAACTACCTCCCCCACACACACCCTCTTGTGTCCCCCTTCAACAACCTCTAACTGAGCGCAGTTGGGTTAGAAAAAGTTTCTCCTACAGTCTTGCGGGGCTTGCTTGTCCCATGTGGTTGCTGTGAGCCTTGGAAAGGAACCCCAAAAGGGGGGGGGGATTCAACTTTGCAAACAGAAGGCTGCGATCCCGGGGGCCCTTTCTGGGAAGCGAGCCCCATATAGTAGATCAACCCTCCCCCCCCCCTCCATCAACCTCTAGCTGAGCGCAGTTGGGTTGGAAAAAGTTTCTCCTACAGTCTTGGGGGGGTGTTGCTTGTCCCATGCCATTGCTGTGAGCTTCGGAAAGGAACCCCAAAAGAGTGGGCGGGGGGTGGTGAATCCAACTTTGCAAATGGAAGGCTGCGATCCCGGGGCCCCTTTCTGGGAAGCAAGCCCCATATAGTCGATCGGAACCCCCCTCCCCTCCAACAACCTCTAGCTGAGCGCAGTTGGGTTAGAAAACGTTTCTCCTACAGGCTGTGTGTGTGTGTATTTGTCCCATGTGGTTGCTGTGAGCCTCAGAAAAGAACCACACAAAAAAAAGGGGGGGGATCCAACTTTGCAAACGGAAAGCTGCAATCCCCTGTCCCTTTCTTAAAAGCAACCCCCATTTCAGGAGGAGGGGGGCTTCTGACCCAGTGGACCCAGGATCGGACTGCATGGTTTGGCCACCTTTGCTGGGAAGGAACTCTTCCTAAGGGGCCATTTATGCAGGGGAGGTTTTGCCTTGGATTTGCCGCTCTGTAGATGCACATTTCCCCCATCCAAATTCTCAAAACTAAAACATAAGCCCCCATGCAGAGTTTTGAGAATTCGGATGGGGAAAATGTGAGTCTGCTCAGAATTCATTTATGCACGGGAGGTTTTAGCCTTGGATTTGCCGCTCTCTAGTTGCACATTTTCCCCACCCGAATTCTCAAAACTCTGCATGGGGGTTTATTTTTTAGTTTTGAGAATTTGGATGGGGGAAATGTGCATCTAGAGAGAGGCAAATCCAAGGCTAAAACCTCCCATGCATAAATGAATTCTGAGTAGACTCACATCAGCTTCGGTTGCACATCGCTTTTTCTTCCTCTATAACCCCCCCATCTTTCTTTTGGGGTTTCAGAGCTATAGGTTGGCACGCCTGCAGTCATCTGCGGCCACACACATTTCGCTTCTCTTTGGCTGCATCCGCTCGGGCTGTATGTATATCAGGCAAGTGACTTCCCTTTGGAGGGCAGCCTGCCTGTCGGTTTGAATTTCCGGTTCATAATCGTGCCGACAGTTGGTTATCACGGCTTAAAGTGGGGGGCGAGCACTGCAGAACAGAACTTTGTCATGTCGCCTGTGAACAGGCGCATAAGTGGATGAATCACATGTGCCACGTTGCTTAAGGAAGAGTGTCCTCCCCACATGGTGTATATTTAAAGTTCCTATTCAATGAGTTTCCTGACCTGCATAGCCCCTGGCTAGCCTAATCACCACCACCACCCAAAAAAAATTCGATTAGTTGCTGGTTGTCTCTTTCAGTTTTGCATAAGAATCGGGTTTTTCCCCTCCACATCTGCAGAACGCCTTGAACAACAGCTGTGGAGTCTTGGCATTTTGACATTTCCCTGTTTAGTCTGGCACAGTGGTAGTTTCTCAGCAAGGGTGTGGATCCCAGCAACTTCAGGCTTCCACATGCCTTTTGTAGTGGTTCAGAGCGGGGGACTCTAATCTGGAGAACCGGGTTTGATTCCCCACTCCTCCACACGAAGCCAGCTGGGTGACCTCGGGCTAGTCACAGCTCTCTTGGAGCTCTCTCAGCCCCACCTACCTGACAAGGTGCGGAGAGGAAGGGAAGGTGATTGTAAGCCGGTTTGATTCTGGTTTTTAAAAAGATAGAGACAATCGGCATATAAAAACCGACTCTTCTCTACTGCTTCCAAAGCTAGGGATAGAAGCCTGACTCTGTGCCATAGCTATGTCTGGAGGGTGGGCGGTGTTGTGTAGTGGTTGGAGCATCAGATTAGGATCTGGGAGGCCCAGATTTTAATTCCCCTGCTCTGACACAGAAACTCGCTGGGTGAGCCAGTCACACTCAGGGAACTGCAGAAGGGGGAAGGTTGACCCCCCCTTTTGCAATTTCCCACATAACTGCTCTTTTTTAAAAAGTATCTTTAGGATCTATGCACCATTTTGTTTAACCTTTCCCTGCTTGTCGCATTAGCAGCTTTAAGCAAATATTTTTAGGGGTTTCTCACAAAGCATGCATAAGCTTTCTTCCCCCTATTGCTTTGACACCCCACCACCACCACACTCACGAATGTTTATATCTTTCTTTCCTAGAAATTCTGTCTTGCAAAGTGTTACAGACTGTTCTAAAGTAAGCTGGTCCCTTGCTTTGCCTGCAACCTCAGCCCTATAGGACATTTTCCCTTTAGGGTCAGATTTCCCCACATTTGGAGCAGGCTGACACCCATCCTTGGTTCTCCCAAACAGCTGATCTGGCTGTCCTTGGGATCCCTACAGTTTGGAAAGTCCAGCCCCATAGCTCATTTGCCCCAGAGCAGTGGTGTTCCTGTTGGGAACCTGTAGGGCTGAATTTCTTACAGGGACTTTTCTCAGACTCAAGGTTTAAAGGACCATGATATCATTTATCTGGCGGGAGATTCTGTGACCGTTCTCTTTAAATCCCAACCTTGGAAATTCAGCTCTACCAAGGACTTGCTTAACCCTGGGGTGAGAGAGAGGGTTATTATCTTGAACTTCTGTAGAGGGCAGTTTTCCCTATGGGTTGAATTTTCCCAGCTTTCTTAATCAGGCATCTCTCGGTTTCTTTAGCTGGAGGTGGTGACCTGTTGCTTAGAAGTTTGGGAAGTCACAGATTTCACCCAATTCCTATAATCCTGCAAAGTACGGGGTAGGAACTGTTTGGAAAGCCCTAACCTATGTTTGCAAAGCACTCTGTCTCTCTCGTTTGTAATTTGACCCCTGGGGAGATCTGGGGGCAAATCCCCCCATAACCCTGGGAAGGCCAGGATCAGGGCTTGCCCTGACAAAGGCTGGGCTTTGTGCTTTGAAAGGCTGTTTGGACATTTGCTCAGGCTATTCCTAACCTCTCACCCTGTGCCCACGTAAGCGCTTGGGGCAAATACCCACCTAGCCTTTCAAAGCACGGGATCTACTTAGTCTTGAATAGAAGCAAATGGGTTTCTGCTTGCTTCTGTTCCGCCTAACCGAAAACTGGCAGGCTGCCTGTCGGGAGGGGGGTGCCTCCTTCCCTTTTTGGGGACAGAGGGTGAGACTTGCGTTTTTCTCCGAACCCAGGGTTTCTCCCAAATACGGGAGAAACTTCTCCTTTGTGGTTAGTCTGTTTGTGCTGCTGTAGTTATGTGCATGGATGGGTGGGTTGGTTAATTCAGCAGGAGAAAGAAAAGTACTTGTAACGGCCTTAAGAGCCTGGACCTGCCCACGCTTGCCAGGAAGCTAAGCAGAGTTGGCCCTGGTTAGTACTTGGATGGGAGACCCCCAAGGAAGTCCAGGGTTGCTGTGCAGAGGCAGGTAACGGCAAACCGCCTCTGAACGACTCTTGCCTTGAAAACTTCATGAGAGGTTGCCATAAGTCAGCTGCGACTTGATGGTATTCAGTTATTATAAGTGTACTTAAAACCAATTACCAAAGCCACTTAGTTATTTGTCGTGTAGTTATAATTTTTTGGGGGGTAAAACAATGCAACTTTCAATATCGTTAGTAGGGTTGCCAGATCCCTCTTTGCCACCGGTGGGAGGTTTTGGGGGCAGCGACTGGGGAGGGACTTCAATGCCATAGAGTCCAATTGCCAAAGCGGCCATTTTCTCCAGGTGAACTGAAGTATATCGGCAAGTGATCAGTTGTAATAGCGAGAGATCTCCAGCTACTACCTGGAGGTTGGCAACCCTAATTGTTAGGGGAAATTTCTGTAAATGTGAGTGATTCGCTTAACTCTTCTCTTTGGCTTTCATCTAATATAGTTTCAAATTTTTTTGAACGTGTCAATCTTTCCCCTCTGTTTTCATTAAATAATTTTGTACACGACACCCTCATTATGCTTAGGTTTTATCCCGCCCCCCCCCCCATTTTTTTAAATTCCCCTTTCAAAGTAGGCAACTCTTGGGCAAAATACATTTCCGCCTCCGATTTTGATTTTGCTATAGCTCAGCTGTTTTTCATCCGATTTCCTTAAAACGTGGCAATTTTGTATTGCTTACCCAACATGCCAAATTTCATTTTGATAGGCAAATCATCTTGATGGTGTAAGGAACAGAATGTGTGTGGTTTTAATGGAGGTGCCACATGCCGGGATGACAGAATCCCTCTTTCAGTCAATTGACCAAGTATAGTGGAATTCTTTTAATGCTCATTAGTTTTCATAAAGCTTCCCCTCCCCCTGTTGTCTGGTTTCTATTAATCAGTAACTGGATGTCATTTAATATTTAATACGAAAAATAGACTAGATAACTCGGTTTTGTGCTTTTCTGGGTTTTGGCTGCATTGAACAAATCGATGAACACCAAGCACTGAGGTTTTTGAAACGATATTTAACTTAATGCTCTTCCTGTTCAGACTATTTTTTATTCAGTATTTATTTCCACTAGATCCATGTGTTTTATTCCTGCATGAGATAGAATAATGCGAGCCAGCGTGGTGTAGTAGTTAAGAGCGGTGGTTTGGAGCGGTGGACTGTAATCTGGAAAACCGGGTTTGATTCCCCACTCCTCCACATGAGTGGCGGACGCTAATCTGGTGAACCGGATTGGTTTCCCCACTCCTACACACAAAGCCAGCTGGGTGACCTTGGGCTAGTCACAGCTCTCTTAGAGCTCTCTCGGTCCCACCTACCTCAACAGGGTGTCTGTTGTGGGGAGGGGAAGGAAAGGTAATTGTAAGCCAGGTTGATTCTTAAGTGGTAGAGAAAGTCAGCGTATAAAAACCAATTATTCTTCTTGTAATCACACTATGTCTCTTCAGTTCGTAATACCTTATTACCCTTCTTGCACGATCCAATCCATTTTTTTTCTTTTTACTTTACCAGTTTTGACAACAGTTGAGTTTTAAGTACAACTGTTAACAGGGTCTTATTGCTAATGTTTGGGAGAAACCTTTGCAGTCACTGCTTCCAAAAAGCTTTCACATCCTGTATCCAGACACAGATATTTATTTTCTGCCTTTATAAACAGCTTTTCTGCCAATGCACTCAAGATACTTTACGGTTTAAAATAATAGTTTACATCCCGTTAGACACAATACAAAAGGGGAAACGAAAGGAGAATGAAAAGGAAAATAAGTGTGTTTAGGGATCTGCTCTCATGTTAAGGAATGCACTTAACACACACTTTATTGTTAGCCAATTTCTAAATAATATAAACATACAATACAGCGACAGACTGGCATGTAGAATCGAGTTGTTTCATTGCTTTAACTCTTAATATTGTCGGTGCCGTTTAAGCACAGCTACACCCTCCTATGTCCATTGAAGTCAGTGGGCTTAGAAGGGGGTCACTCTGCTTAGGATTGCTCTACAGTCATGTGCATACTTGGGAGTAAAGCCTAGTTGGATGCCTTCTTGTAAACACGCATAGGATCGTGGAGCACGATAAAATTTGCTGCTAAAGATGTGGCACAAACTGGAGGAATTTTTCACAATACAAAACAGAAGAGTGTTGGGGTTTTGGGGGGGAGGTTGGTCTTCCACTGGTTACTGCCTGCAAAATCATCAAAAAGGTTTACTGTGCAAGGCCTTCTGGACTCTTGCGTAGCTCCCATGGGAGAGCTTAGTTCCAGGAAACTTTACCACGGATTGGGCCTCACGTTGGCTTTATGCCTGGCTTTCTCTCCTCGTGCCGTAACCAAAAGAGACTTCCCGGGGAACGGACAAGGATTGTGACTCAGTTTTGCAAACGCTTGGATTAATTCTTTCATCCCATTTATATCCTGGTTTTTCTCCAAGGACCTCTGGGTAGGATATGGGTGTGCTCCCATTATGGAACTAACCATCTAGATCAGTGGTTCCCAAACTTTTCAGGCCACCGCCCCCTTGGTTCCACAAAATCAATCCCAGCGCCCCCCTACCCTATTTTATAAAAAGCATTATTCAATAGAGGGGTTTGCACGACTCACTAAAGGAGATCATAACAATAAAATTTCAAAACAGCAACAATTAATTACACATTTATTAAAAATCAAATTAACACTTTTTAGTTGAAATTTATTCAGCAAAACTGATGAACTTGATCCAGTGGTACCAGCTCTTCAAAGTCTGGGGGGAAAATTCTGTTAGTTTGCTACCAAATTTGCCAGCCTGGTGCCATAGCTTGATCTATTGTAAATTAGTGAACAACACAGTTGAAGGGGCCCACCTATAGCACCCCCTGCTGCCCCCTTGCCTCTTAGTGCCCCCCTAGTTAATCCCACCGCCCCCCAGGGGGTGGTACTGCCTGCTTTGGGAACCACTGATCTAGATGTTGCTACCTCCCTGGGTACGGAGACTTAATTACCAAATCTTCCATTGAGGCATCTGGTTGAATTCTAAACCGGACTTAGAAGTGTGTAACTCTGCTTAGAACTGGATGCGCAGTGGTTGGGGAAATAAGTACAGATACGCTAAATGTGCCATTTTTTAATTGGGTAAATTTCTAGCGAGAGCTGGGGAATGGTTGCTTGGCTAACCTGTTTTTCTCACATTGGATTGTGTGATCTGGGTTCCGCTGCATCAGATATGTCTGAATTTCCGAGAGCCCTTTGGATGGTTTCCTTTTCCAAGACAGCATATGGTTTCTGTCTCTTGGAACTGCCCTTGGGTTGTTATTTGCCATGCTCCCCTTGAGTTGCTGCTGTTTGAGCCCGATACGGAGAGCCCAGGATCTTGTTGCTTTGACCTTGTGTTGTTGAGGAGACTAAATATAACCACAGGCTGATAAGCACATGCCTGGTATGGAAATTGGACAGGAACCCGCTCTAGCCGGCACAGTTTACTGTGACCCTTTAGGCTGAACGCATAAATTGTGGCCTGTCAAATGTTAGGGTTGCCAACCTCCAGGTACTACCTGGAGATCTCCTGCTATCACAACTGATCTCTAGCCGATAGAGATCAGTTCACCAGGAGAAAATGGCCACTTTGGCAATTGGACTCTTGGTATTGAAGTCCCTCCCCTCCCAAACCCCGACCTCAGGCTCCGCCCCAAAGACGTCCCGCTTGTGGCGAAGAGGGACCTGGCAACCCTATATCAGGTGCATGACTTCCCCTCTTTTTGATAATCCCAGACATGGAGCTAAGGAGCTAAGGGGAGGGTCTGTGGCTCAGTGGTGGAGCATCTGCTTGGCGTGCAGAAGGTCCCAGGTTCAATCCCCGGCATCTCCACTTAAAGGGACTAGGCAAGGAGGTGATGTGAAAGACCTCTGCCTGAGACCTTGGAGAGCCACTGCCGGTCTGAGTAGACAAGACTGACTTTGATGGGTCAAGGGTCTGATTCAGTATAAGGCAGCTGCATGTGTGTTCAAATGGGACTCATCCCTTATGGGCCACCATACATGGTTGGTGGGCTGCATTTGGCTTGCTAGGTCACATAGCGTAAGAGTCTGGATGGTAGGGTTGCCAGGTCCAGGTTGGAAACACCTGGAGATTTTTGGGGTGGAGTCTGAGGAAGGGGGGTTGGAGAGGGGAAGGGCTTCAATGCCATAGAGTCCAATTGCCGAAGCAGCCATTTTCTCCAGGGGAACTTATCTCTATCTCCTGGCGATCACTGGTAATAGTGGGAGATCTCCAAGACACCTCCTGGAGGTTGGCAACCTTACTTGACAGACTTATAAGGTACTATATGGCTCGAGGGAGCTGTTTGGTAGAGGTTTTCTTTGAACGGTTTGGAGAGGTGTCATGTGACCTCTGGCTTGAACTGCTACAGAAGCGCATCCTTTCTCTTTCACAACCCATAGCTGTGACATATGAGTCTCTTAGTCATTCCTGGTGTCTCTCGGAGAGCGGTAACTCCCTCATGCACCAGAAAACTGCAATGCATAGAGAATTACATTTGTATGGCAAATGGCTGGCTTGCACAAATTTGAACTGTATGGACTGGCCCTTTCCTTCATAATGTCTTATTTTTATAAATGCAGGTTGTGCATCCCAGATAACCCTGCCCTTGTGAATGGGGCCAAATCTGTCAAAGCAAATTTTTCTCAGCTGGCTTGTCCACACACACACACACTTGTGTTAGATGTTGGGCTAGGGTTGCCAACCTCCTGGTGGTGGCTGGAGATCTGTTACAGCTGATCTCCAGCCGGTAGAGATCAGTTCCCCTGGAGGAAATGGCCGCATTGGCAACTGCACTCTATGGCATTGAAGCCCCTCCCCTCTCCAAACCCCTCCCTCCTCAGGCTCCGCCCCCAAAATCTGTAGGTATTTCCCAACCCGGAGCTGGCAAACCTTTTCGAAACTTGATTTAGACCTGGGTGTGGTGTTAACCTGGTTTTAGTTACTTTAGCAAGAACAAAACTATCCTTTGACCATCCAAGACAATATTGGTGAACCTTAGGAATGCAAGAAATCTTGAATGAGTGAGCTCAGAACTTGATGCATAACAACACTGCCTTCCTTTTTGGCCAGGCAGTAAGATCCTTTGGCTGTTACCACACTAGGTATTCCCAGCGATGTATTAAGAGTTTGAAAACGTTATAAAAAATACTGTTCGCACTTTGTTTGGCCCCTTTAGCTGTGAAGACGTTTTCCAACCATTCTTTAGCCATGGCATCCAAAAACCCTTTTAAAGCGATGCTTTTTATAACATTTCCAAACTCTTGATCCATCGCTGGGAATACCTAGTGCGGTAACAGCTTGTGTTGTTCTTGTTTGAGCTGAAATTGTTTGAAGTAGCTGACGAAATGCAAATAAATGGCCTGGAGGAGCCATGCAAGCATGCTCTTTGCATACCCGTTTCCCTCTTTAAATGGTTTTATAAGGTAAAGGTCCTCTGTGCAAGCACCGGGTCATTCCTGACCCATGGGGTGACGTCACATCCCGACGTTTCCAAGGCAGACTTTGTTTGCGGGGTGGTTTGCCAGTGCCTTCCCCAGTCATCTTCCCTTTACCCCCAGCAAGCTGGGTGCTCATTTGACCGACCTCGGAAGGATGGAAGGCTGAGTCGACCTTGAGCCGGCTACCTGAAACCGACTTCCGTCGGGATTGAACTCAGGTCGTGAGCAGAGTTTGGACTGCAGCACTGCAGCTTACTACTCTGCGCCATGGGGCTTTTAGCTTGCCCTAATTTGGAGGGAGGATGAGGAACAGCAGAGGGGACATCTGGTCAAAAAATGTAGTAAAATTTGTTGTGGAAAAAAAAGGCCTTCAAGCGGGTTGCGTTTGGGTGAACAATAGGGTTGCCAACCTCCAGGTACTAGCTGGAGAACTCCTGCTATTACAACTGATCTCCAGCTGGTAGAGATCAGTTCCCCTGAAGAAAATGGCCGCTTTGGCTATTGGACTCTATGGCATTGAAGTCCCTCCCCAAACCCTGCCCTCCTCAGGCTCCGCCCCAAAAACCTCCCGACGGTGGCGACGAGGGATCTGGCAGCTCTGATCCAAAATGGGTATCTGATGACAGAATTTTTAAAAGTAAAAATTGGGAGGCACATTTATCTGTGCAATAGGAACTTTATGTAAAAGGGCTGTCATTCATGCTTAGCGTCTTTTGCTGGGGTTAGGGTCTGAAAAGTATACCTGATGTGGCCGTACGTCCATCATAGCCAGTAACAGAGTTAGCTGCTTATCATCTGTCGCATATGTGGCATGGAAACAGTGTAAAAATACCAGGCTTTTTTTATTTTAGCCCCAGAGAAGTGGGATGCACCCTGTTAAGCAGAAGAAGGAAAGGGAGTGAAAAGTAACAATAGATGAGTACGCGCAGGTTCAATTAAACACTCTTGAGATTTGCTTTCATAGAGGATAGGCATGAAGGATTCATGAAAAAAGCAGGGGTTGACCTCAAAGGCACTAGCCAATAGACCCCTGTAACAGGCACAACTACTACCTTCGTTCTGAGTGTCGGAATTGGATTTCACAACCGGTTTAATCAGAGGCTGTGGTGGGAAAGGAGGAGAAAAGCATACATTTGTACTGCAGACAGTTAGTTATGGAGTTACCAAGCCACTCCTGTTGTGGTTAACATGTCTCGCCCACCTTCATCCTGAAGAAACGTCGTTCACTGTATTCTGTCCAATCCCTTTCCCAGCCAGAAAATGTCTTTTGAGTTAAGACGAGGAAGGGAAACCTAATGAAGAAAAACAGGCGGGCACTGTATGCTCTTTCACAAGTTTTAAAAGAAAAGTTTTTGCTGAAGAGGAAATCACATTTCATATATATATTTGGTGTGTGTTCTTTGTTTACTGACTTGTTCCTTATGTTAAAACGCAGATGTTTCTCTGAAGGCCAACCGGGAATGGAGAATATCTTCCTCTGTGTTTGTGTGTGTATTTGTGCACAAGGCAAACAAGCTAATCTTATCTGCCATGCCAGGACAGATCAGCCAAGGGCTCCTTTGAGTTCTGAGCTGCCAAGTGATAAAACCTGACTCACCTTGCTACACCTGAACTGGTCCCTGTTCAAATTTTTAGTCAGGGTTTGCCAATCTCTAAACGATTAGAGATGATCCCAATACATCCACAGCTGGTAATGTTTAAAGCAGAAGGTGCCAAGGTGTGAATCAGCTTGTAAACCCGTTCCCCTCCCAGTTCTGTAAATAATTGCATAAATACCTTCTCTCCTAGAATGGCGATGGAGGGAGTTAAGTGTGGTTGGGACCTTTCATGATGTAAACTGTTCCTCCTTTCGTGCTGGAAGCTGTGTGTAATGGGGAGGGGGGTCAAGGGAAGGCTTAAGCGCCTTCCTCCTATGCGCCTGGGAATTAAGCTCCAAGCCCAGAACTCCCAGTTAGTATGTGTCAGCGTGGCGTAGTGGTTAAGAGCGGTGGTTTGGAGCAGTGGAGTCTGATCTGGAGAGCCGGGTTCGCTTCCCCACTCCTCCACATGAGCAGCGGACGTTAATCTGGTAAACTGGGTTTGTTTCCCCACTTCTACACTCTCTCTCAGCCCCACCTACCTCACAGGGTGTCTGTTGTGGGAAGGTGATTGTAAGCCAGTTTGGTTCTTCCTTAAGAGGTAGAGAAAGTCGGCATATAAAAACCAACTCTTCTTCCTCCTCCTCCTTCTTCTTCTTGCGCCAGCCTAATGGGGGAACTCACGGACTTTGTCATGTGTGAATTGGACTCCCCTAATGTCCCATCTGGTTTGTGTTGGACTGCGGGCACAGGGCCAGCGAGAAGCTGTAAGGATGTTACTTGCCTACCCTGCATCCTTGTTGAGACGCTGTGTGGAGCATATTCCGTAGTATCCCATTATTGCTATGATGTACAATTTGAAATTTTGTCTAGATTGCACACAGGACAGGCGTCCTAATTAAGTCATCAGTTACATGACCCAGAAGCTTCTTTTCCTAATCTCAGAGCAATGCTGTAGGTGTGGCTGTGATTTCATCATTGGTATGGGGAAAGTGATCTGCACATGCTCAGACCCCCATCCCATCCCGGAAATGAAAATCACTGCTAGAACTCACTCATAGTGAACCCTTTCTCAAATATAAATCCTTTGCTGCCGTCATTTAGCTGTCAATTGTGTAGGAACGTTCAGCTCAATAACAAATTAAGCGTATCCTGAAAATGTTTATTAACACCATAAGCATTTAAACAGAAATATAAACCTGAATTAATCAGAAGAAAGACAATTCCAAGGAGGGAGTTACGTTTTTCCAATTCATCCACATCCCTTAATATTAGGGATTGGAATGTGTTAATAAAGTGACTACAGTTCTTAGGAATGAAAGTTGACTTGGGTTTGAAGGTAGATGCATGAGTGTAATTGGGATCCTCCTTAAAAAATTATTTCAGTTTTATAATGCGAAATAGTTTAAAGAGGTCCACCCTCATTTGGAAGGGTGAGTAAGAAGGGATGGGAACAAATCCTAAACCAAGTTGTAATACGTTTATCTCTTCTTCCGTGAAGTTTCTAGAAGACAAATTTAACGCGCCCTCTAGATCATGGCTGCGTTTTGTTGAAGTCTTCTTCAGCTCTTTAGTTGTTGTTGAGTTAGAGTAATGTTGAATTAATCACCATGATAGTCCAAAGACTTCTTAGTAGGGACACCGCCCTAATGGTGAGGCTCACATTTATGGCAGATTGCCACAGTGCCCACATGCTACAAAGAATAAAATATTATCTTTACACTGCTCTTATATTTAACCAAGTACTTATATAAATGCATAATCCATAAATAAAATGTATACATACAATTTGCCCAAGCTTGAAGTATTGTTTTTCGACCTCTGAGGGTTCCAAAATACAATTCATTCAGTGGGTGTGATTTAATTTTACCCAGAAGTCTAAATAGTCACACCAGTCAGTAGGGTGTTATTTCCTATCCAGGATCTTAAGGGTACAGGTTCCTTATTATTAAAGAAAACACGAAAGGTCAAATTCAGTGTTTAAGCCTCCCGGTGCCAGAGATTTAAAAAGAAAAATAAGTCTCATCTCATTTTGAAGTAAGATCTTCTGCACGTTCCGATGGTCATATGGTGCCGGTTTATATTGCCATAGAACGAAAAAAGATAAGTCGTTCTCAGAATGGCGTTGTGTAATAAAATGTTCCACTAGGGGCGCATCTTTAGTTTTGGCCCGAATACATGAGCGATGTTCCCACACGTATTGTGGACCCAATCTATAAAAGTCCACATTTGCAAACAATGCAGTAAACCACCTGATGGGAGGCACAATTAGTAAAGGAAGGCAAAGTATATTTAAAATTACCCGTGGATGTACTCACTTCCTTAACAGGCAAACTATAAGGACACATCATACAATGCCCACATTTAAAATGGCCCCTGGTGCTACAGCTAGGGCGTCGAGGTAGCAAATCAGACCTGATCAAATCATCCCTGAGTGCGCAAGTTTTTCTCAGATCGAAAATCTGCTTGGCATGCAGAAGGTCCCAGGTTCAATCCCTGGCATCTCCAGTTAAAGGGACTAGGCAAGTAGGTGATGTGAAATACCTCTACCTGAGACACTAAAGAGCCGCTGCTGGTCTGAGTAGACAATACTGACTTTGATAGACCAAGAGTCTGATTCAGTATAAGGCAGCTTTGTGTGTTCTTAGTATAGTTTCCCTCCCACTTTGATGCATTTTGCGCTCTTTGAACAATTTCTCCATCCATGTGTCAGAGCTTTACTACCAACTTTATGTATGACATGCTTCATAGGTAGTCTCCTTTGGTGATATGGAATTGTTCTGGAAACGGAAAGCGTTCCAGCAAAAGTGTTTTTTCCTGTATCATTTAAGTTTGGCTGCGTGAGCCTTTAAACTCAGCGTAGACGCATCCTTTGATCTGCGGTTCAGTTTAGATTAAAAAGAACCAGGTTTCCTCACCCCCTTTATGTATTTGGCACAGTTTATGGCTCGTTTTTATAAGCGCTTGGAGTATTGTATAAGAATTCGCGCTAGAATTGTCACTGGTCATTTCTTTGTCAGTCTCACTTCGCTGGTGGTGCTAAGTTTGGATTTTTCTTTAGCAATTCTCAGGGGAAATAAAGAGACTGTATATTTGATCCTTCTACAGAAATCTCTGGGTAGCCCCCTCAAATCTTAGCACCTTCCATGCTCCCTTGCCCACTATCAAGACATGAATGCATGAAATAGTCTTCTACTGAGCCGGACCATTGGTCCATCAAGAGCAGCGTTGGCTGCTCTGACTTGCCGCAGCTGGCCAGGGTCTCCACACCACCTTCCGCCAGATCCTTTTCATGGGAGATCTTGGGGATTGAACCCGGGACCTTCTGCACACAAAGCAGATGTTCTGCCACTGAGCAGTGGTCCCATCCACAGTCTGTGGAGGAAAGCAATGGACAGCAGTAGTTGAATCCCCTTTAAAGAGGAATTGTGAGCAGTGCAAGAATGTAGTACTTGACTGCTGGAGTTAATTATTTCTTAACTTTACTGACCAAGTTAACGTGGCATTAAACCATTTGTGGTTATTCCTTAGCTCTGCTGGCATAGATGGACAAATGTCAATAGCAAATTCCATGGGGAAAATATGTTAGTGTGACCGTTGACCTTAGACTTTGCTTCTGCAATGTTCCACATGTCTGTGAGTCTCCTGCTTGCCCCCCGCTCTTAAACCCCTTGCTCAACATAGGCAGGGGAGGTATTATATATGTTTAGGAAGTTTAGAAGTAAGGGGAAGGTATAAAAAAGAAAGTTTTTCAAGCACAAATCTTTCTCTTGTGGGAAAGCCTCTTCAAATACCCATTTTCTCCCATATGTATTGCTGTTCCCTGCACTGGGGGGCCATTACACCAATGCCTACCCTAATTTCAAGTTTGTTTGCACTGCAGCACAGCTTATGCTAAGGCAAATGAACCTTTATTTTTCTCCATTTCCATTGCACTGGCTGAATTGTTTCCAGCTCAGTTGTAGAAGAAGAAGAGTTGGGGAGGGGCCGTAGCTCAGTGGAAGAGCATCTGCTTCGCATGCAGAAGGTCCCAGGTTCAATCCCCGGCATCTCTATTTAAAGGGACTAGGCAAGGAGGTGATGCAAAAGACCTCTGCCTGAGACCCTGGAGAGCCGCTGTCGGTCAGAGTAGACAATACTGACTTTGATGGACCGAAGGTCTGATTCAGTATAAGGCAGCTTCATGTGGTTTTTATATGCCGACTTTCTCTAATACTTAAGGAAGAATCAAACCGGCTTACAATCACCTTCCCTTCCCCTCCCCACAACAGACACCCTGTGAGGTAGGTGAGGCTGAGAGAGTGTGACTAGCTCAAGGTCACCCAGCTGGCTTCATGTGGAAGAGTGGGGAAACCAACCCGGTTCACCAGATTAGTGTCCGCCGCTCATGTGGAGGAGCGGGGAATCAAACCCGGTTCTCCAGATCAGATTCCACCCTCACCAAACCACTGCTGTTAACCACTACACCACATTGGCTCAGGTAGTTCAGAACCTGATGGCTCCCAAGTTATACTTCCTCATAGGAAGGTGATTTGATGGTTAGCTGTGGAGGTTTTGAGCAGCTTTGTGCAGGCAGAATTATTGGGTTTTAAGAACAATCCTTTACCAAAGGTTCACACCTTTGGTAGGAACTGGGATGACCAGATTATATTTTGATAGACTGATAAATGTTCTTTCTTTTGGCAAGCGGTTTTAGGGTAAAGGCCCTCCGATGTGGCCGTTTCCTCCAGGGGAGCTGATTTTTGTAGAGTGGACATCCGTTTTAATTCCAGGAAAACTTCAGGCCCCTTAAGGATAGTAACCCTAGAGCCAGTGTTGTGTAGTGGTTAGGGTGTCAAGACTAGGAATTTGCTAATTTTAGTCCATTAGACACTTATGTTTTAATACAAGAGGGTTCAAATGGTGTTTCATGGACCTCTGGGTTTCAGGGACCCCTGGAGAGCCAGCGTGGTGTAGTGGTTAAGAACGGTGGTTTGGAGCAGTGGGCTCTGATCTGGAGAACCAGGTTTGATTCCCCACTCCTCCACGTGAGCAGCGGGGGCTAATCTGGTGAACTGAATTTGTTTCTCCACTCCTACACCTGAAGCCAGCTGGGTGACCTTGGGCTAGTCACACTCTCTCAACCTCACCTACCTCACAGGGTGTCTGTTGTGGGGAGGGGAAGGGAAGGTGATTGTAAGCTGGTTTGATTCTCCCTTAAGTCGCAGAGAAAGTCGGCATATAAAAACCAACTCTTCTTCTTCTTTGGTAGCTTGTCACTGGTTTTCTCAGCAAGAAAATCAGCCAAAGCACGTGAGCTGCCTTTCAGGGAATGTTGTCTGCCATTACTAATCTTGTCATTGAGAAACCCAGCGATAAAGGAACCCAGTCGAAACTATCCCCAGAAGATATTTAATATTCATTCTGGGATATAGTCACTATTTTTCACATACAGCTAATGGTGAAGCCCCAGAGGCCCTGCCACCAACCTGCGTGGACTTAAGACGCGGCCAAAAAAACTCCCGAGTATCCTCTCCAAACGCACCATGGGTTCCTCCACAGTGTAGCTTGTGCAGAAAGGGTTCTCCCTGGAAGTATGACATTGGGAAACTGCTGATTTATTAGTCCAAGACAAATTGTTGGCGAGCGGAAGAGTTTTAGAGAGGTAAAAAAAAAAATAACCCTTGTCCTAATGAAGAAAGCCTGGTGTGTAGGAAATGTATTTAAGAAATGTAGCTGTGCCGAGCCAAAGAAAGTCTTTTTCTGTTTTATGCCTCTAACATTTGTGCTTTTCTTGGGCCCAGAGTAGATTTTATGAGTGCAATGTGGGGCTCCTTAACCTGTATTTCCCTCAAAAGGGTAATTTGGGGACCCAAGACGTTGTTTGCACGGGAGAAACGGGGGGGGGGTATGCTTAACCTTCCCTCTGTCTGACCAGGAGGATGCCTTTGTTGGCCATTTGCAAGAGCGGGCCGGGAGGGGTCATGCACCCTTTCCTCAAGCCGATTCTCCCCTTCAGAGCCTCCTTCGCTCATATTTCTGGTTACCTCCGCAAATGTGGAATGGAGCCATGCATTTTACGACTCAGTATCTTGTTTGGCCTTTAGAAAAGAAGGGCAGTAAAATATTTGATGGCAAGATAATTTTCTGTGCAGTGTTGGCTTTACAACGGAAACATTGCTAGAAGGATAAATTTAATTATAGGGAGAACGGCCCATCCCCAAAAGAGAGAAATTGGCTTTTCCAGTTTCCTTGCTGGGTGGATTAGCTTTGTTTCCCCCTTTCCCCTCTTGGAATAAACATAATTAATTACCGTGAGCTTTTAACTGGGAATGGCTGCATGTAGTACCAGAACTCATGAGCCCCCAATGAAGATAATGGGCATTAGGTTCAGGACAGAGAACAAGAAGCACTTCATCACTCAAACAGCAATTAACTTATGGAATTCACCGCCCCTGGATGTAGGCCACTAGTTGGCTTTAAAGGGGGATTAGAGAAATTCATGAAAGACAGGTCCTGCAGAGGCCTTTAGCTATGATGTTGAAGCAAAACCTCCATGTTCAGAGGCAGTATACCTTTGAATGCCAGAGGCTGAACCGGGGCAGACTGACCTTCATGCTCTACTTGTAAGCCCTCCAGGGGCATCAGGTTGGCCACTGTGTGAAACAGGATGTTGGACGTGGTAGACCATTGATCTGATCCAGCATAGCTGCTCTTACATTCTTATTTTAATATGGGCTCATTCAGCTTCATTGCTGAGCGGGGTCCATATTGGTTGGAGAATGTTCTAGAATAAGTCAAGTCTGCCCCACTACAGTTTTATGCCAGCTGTGTTAAGGAAGGTTTTATTGTTAGGTATGAAATATCCCCAGGCTAGCCTGTTCTTGTCAGATCTCAGAAGCTAAGCAGGGTCGGCCCTGGTTAGTATTTGGATGGGCTACCTCCAAGTAATATCAGGGTTGTGACAATGAGGCAGGCAATGGCAAACCACCTCCAAATGTCTCTTGCCTTGAAAGCCCTGCGGGGTCACCGTAAGTCAGCTGTGACTTGACGGCACCAAAAAAAATGAAAGGGGGGAACCCTACAGTTTGCATGCTGGTCCCCTTCTTGAGAAGAAAACAAAAGAGCCTGGCCAGATTTCGTTTTTTGAGTTCAGGATGAGCAGAATGCCTTCATTCCCAACTTCCCCACTGCACTGCTTTCCCCAGGTGTGTGTGTGTGTTAAGTGCTGTCAAGTCGCTTCCGACTCATGGCGACCCTATGAATCAATGTCCTCCAAAATGTCCTATCCTTAACAGCCTTGCTCAGATCTTGCAAACTGAGGGCCGTGGCTTCCTTTAGAGAGTCAATCCATCTCTTGTTGGGTCTTCCTCTTTTCCTGCTTCCTTCAACTTTTCCTAGCATGATTGTCTTTTCCAGTGACTCTTGTTTTCTCATAATGTGACCAAAGTACGACAGCCTCAGTTTATTCATTTTAGTTTCTTGGGTCAGTTTAGGCTTGATTTGATCTAGAACCAATTGGTTTTTTTGGCAGACCACAGTATCCGTAACACTCTCCTCCAACGCCACATTTCAAAGGAATCTGCTTTCTTCCTATACATCGTAATAGGAAATACTGTGGCATGAATTAACTTGATCTTGGTTGCCAGTGACACATCCTTACACTTCAGAATCTTTTTTAGCTCCTTCATAGCTGCCCCTTCCCAGTCTCAATCTCCTTCTGATTTCTTGGCTGCAATTTCCCTTTTGGTTGATGTTGGAGCCCAGGAATAGAAAGTCTTGAACAATTTCAATTTCCTTATTGTCAACCTTAAAGTTGAGTAATTCTCCTGTAGTCATTACTTTTGTCTGATTCTCCCCTGAACCTGCTGTCTCTGCAACTGACGGGAAGTTCAAGCAGACGATGTTTTGTACCTGGGACAGCAGAGGGAAGGAGGTCTTACTAATGTTTCACATTGGGTAGAATAACCCATTGTGACCAGAGAGTCATTAATCAGTTTGCTGGTGTCAGAGCGAGCTGCCACATAAATGTTGGGGAGACTGTAGTATGCATGTTAGCTTTTTAAACTGTAATAGGAACTTGTGTGTTATGCATGTGAAAGAAGAAGAAGAGTTGGTTTTTATATGCCCGCTTTCTCTACCACTTAAGGGAGACTCAAACCGGCTTACAATTACCTTCCCTTCCCCTCCCCACAACAGACACCCTGTGACGTAGGTGGGGCTGACAGAGCCCTTAATAGAACTGTGACTAGCCCAAGGTTACCCGGCTGGCTTCATGTGGAGGAGTGGGGAAACAAATCTAGTTCACCAGATTAGCATCCGTTGCTCATGTGGAGGAGTGGGGAATCAAACCCGGTTCTCCAGGTCAGAGTCCACCGCTCCAAACTACCGCTCTTAACCACTATACCATGCTGGTCCCGTCCCCCACAATATACTGTATGTAGTTCTTTGTCCAAGGTAGGCTAAGTATTTCAAATAAGTTACTATAGAAAACTTCATTGGCACTTAATATGTGCCAACAACAAAATATTAATATGATGACCTTTGTTTCTGGGATTGGCTAATGGTCGAGCGCTTGATGTTGCAAATTAAATAGGCTTTTAATGCCCTTATTGCTTACGTCAGCCATTGATGGCCGTGATTTCCTAATGCGATTGTGAGGGTTCTACGCTACGCTTGGTAAAAGAGAAATCATATTTGTCCGTAGCACAAAGTTCTTGTCGACGTGTAGGGAAACATTAACCATGCAGGTCCTGGGACTGTCATCAGTCCCAATTATCATGCTTTGTACTAGGTCAGCCAGCAAAACCTGTAAGGTAATCAGTCTCCAGGACTGTGAGGTCTATAAAGGCCTCATTTGCATCCTGGCTGCACCGCAGTCAACCAAATTCCCATTCTGGCGTGACTCTGAATGTGATCCTACCCAGGGGGCCAGTTTGGTTTGTACACAATGCTGCTCCAACAGCGTGGTGTCGTGGTTAAGAGCTGTGGTTTGGAGCGGCAGACGCTAATCTGGTGAACCGGGCAAATGCATTCTTTATGTCACCATTTGAAAACCAGTTTTGAGCAAGCATCCAAATAGACCTAACCGCTCTTATGAATGAGGGAAAACCTGAAGACACACAACTGAAGCCCCCCCTCAAACCAGGGAGAGAGAGACTCGAGGGGGAACACACACCCCAGGCAGAACCGGCAAAAGCCCCCTTTGGCTTCCCCCCCCACAGAAACTGCTCCCTCCCCCCACACACACAGGAGAAAAAGTATAGATTAAAGCCCCCAAAGGGGTCTTACTGTGGCTGTCTTCTGTTCCATCAGGAGGGGTGGGAGGAGGACTGGGTAATCCAAGAAGATTCCATTTAAGCACGGGACATTTTGCTCTGGAGATGCATTCAAGATCAACTGATCCATTCATCCCAATAGGGAAAAGGGGAAAGGGGAAAGCCCATATCTTGGGACCCCCTGACCCAATGTTTACAAAACTTGGGTGGTCTCTTAAGAAGGCTTGTCTGAAGCTCCGATCAAAGTTTGGGATCTGCACCCCCAAAAATGCGCCCCCTGCAGCCACAGAAAGAGAAAGGGGGGGAGCCGATATTTCTGTCCCCACTGAACCCATCTTTACAAAACTTGGGTGGTATCTTAAGAATGATTGTCTCACGCTATGCTGAAAGTTTGGGGGCTGTATCCCAAAAAAAGCGCCCCCTGCAGCCACGTAAATGGAAAAAGGGGGAGGGAAAAAGGGTGGAGCCCATATCTCGAGACCCCCTGACCCAATGTTTACAAAACTTGGGGGGTATCTTAAGAAGGTTCATCTGAAACTCCACTAAAAGTTTGGGGTCTGTACCCCCAAAAATGCGCCCCCTGCAGCCATGGAAAGAAAAAAGGGGGAGCCCATATCTCGGGACCCCCTGACCCAATGTTTACAAAACTTGGGTGGTCTCTTAAGAAGGCTTGTCTGAATCTCTGCTGAAAGTTTTGTGTCCCTACCCCAAAAAATACGCCCCCTGCAGCCACAGAAAGGAGGGAATGTGCACAAGCACTCCCCCACACACACACGAGGATTTCCCTCTCTCTCTCTCTCTCTCTCCCCCCGGCCGGGCCGCACATCAGCTGATTCCTCCAGTACTCAATCCTGACTGATTGGCCAGAAGAAGACCCAGCTTGGCCACCGATTGGCCGGGGGAGGAGACTGCTGCTTACTGACAGTTATGCTGCTTACTGACGGCCCCGAATTGGGCGGATTTATTCGTGAACTCCCGAACTCGCTGAATTCAGCTCCCCGGTTTCCTGCCATTTTTGAGTTCGGTTCGTCCCGAACTAAAAACCACCGAATCAGGGGAAATTCGGCTGTTTTTCAGTTCGGGCCGAACCGAATCAACAGCCCTAGTTGTCAGGTCGTTTTGCGAAAATTCCCTACTCTGATTGAGTTTGTGAATGTAAATCTGGAGATATTGGGACCCTGCACCATCTTTTATTGTTTTGTCAACACTGGTCAGCTCCTAGGTTGCGTTGGATTACTCCGATATTGTCTAAATACAAACTTCCACTAGAGTCCTGGGTGATACCCCACATAATGGGAGATATTCACCCTGATATAACTAGTTCTGTTGCAAGATTTCTGGCGGAGGTGATGTTGCTTAGACGTCAAAATAAGCACGTAGACTGCAAGATGAATGTTGGATTAAATTCTATGATTTGAATGATCCCAGTTCAATGAGGCTGGTTCAAGGGGAAAACATTGATTGTTATGGTATTAGTGATGCTATGTTTAGTAACTACAATTCTACTGTGTTTTAACTTTAAGTATATGTTGGGTATTGTAAATTGATTATTTGGTGTTTTATTTATGTGTTATGTATTATTGCTATGGTTAAGCTCAAGACCTTCGGTCAAAGGAGCTAGTAAATAAATGGAAATGGAATTTTGCTCCACTTATAAGCATGGACTTATATACCCTCATTGCCTATGGGGTTGGTGTGTTTAAGCACTCGTCCACAAATGCAGTAGAAAAGAGCAAGAGTCCAGACTACCAAAATTTCTGGCAGGGCATGAGCTTTTCATGAGCCATAGCTCACTTCTTCAGATAACAGCTGGAATGATGCTGCCGCGTCTAATTTGGCCTTAAGCTCAGCTCGTGGCCTTGGGCTAATCGCCCTTTCTCAGCCTAATCTGCCTCACCATGTTGTTGCTGTGAGGATAAAACGGAGGAGTGGAGAATGATAGTTGTGAGCTACTTTGAGCTCCCATCGGTGAGGAAAAACAGGGTGCAAATACCGAAATAATAATAAAAAAAGTGTCTCCAAAGGAAATGCTTTGTTTCAGTGGGCAAGCGCTACCAGAAAGAGGTTTTGATTTGCATGTGGTCGGTCCTTTGAGAGAAACCCAAATATGTTAGCGGCAGTTGTTCAAGAGGGTTTCAGAAGGACTGAATAAATCTGTGCCTGGTATCTTAACACCAGCTGTGCATTGGTTGTTGGAGGTGGGTCTCCGGCTCACAGCCAGCGAATTTATCACATCCGGGAGACTTTACTGGCAGTGGAAACTCCTACGAAGACCAGCGTGGTGTAGTGGTTAAAGAATGGTGGACTCTAATCTGGAGAACTGGGTTTGATTCCCCGCTCCTCCACATGAGCGGTGGACTCGAATCTGGTGAACCGGATTGGGTTTCTCCACTCCTACACGTGAAGCCAGCTGGGCTAGTCACAGTTCTCGTCGAGCTCTCTCAGCCTTACCTACCTCACAAGGTGTCTGTTGTGGGGAGAGGAAGGGAAGGAGATTTTAAGCCAGTCTGATGCCCCTTAAAGGTAGAGAAAATCGGCATATAAAAACCAACTCTTCTTCTCAGTCCATTGAAGTCAATGTAACTCTGCTTAGGATGGCACTATAATTTACTTGGAACACTAGCCGTGCATTCCTGAGATGCCAGCATGCGGGGACGGCGGGGAAGAGACGCAGCCACGCCTCCTCCTAAGCCGTTTCCCGCACGCCGCCAGGACGAAACAAGTCTTTAATGGGCTTTTTTCGTTTTCAATGGGCCTAAAAGCCCCATTGAAAACAGTGAATTTTACAAGTATAGTTAATGAATTATAGATTAATGTTTGTTTTTTTTAATTAGAAATAATAATAGATTCTTAAACACTGTCAAAACACTTCTCCGGAAGTCCAAGGGTGGTGGGTACACAGTTAAGGTGGGTGGTGGATATTAGGGCACTATATATTTTACAAATTGTATTATACAATGTAAATTTGTTGGTTGTAAAAGTGCTGTTTTTGTGATTTTGTATTTTTATGTTTTCTTTTTTTGTTTGTATTATGATTTTATTTTAGTTTTTTTTACTTTTTGTTTAATTATAAAAAATCAATAAAAAAAATTTTTTTTAAAAAGAAAACAGTGAGGCTGCGCCTGCTAAAAAGCAGCCGCAGCAACGCCATCCTAGCTGCTGGCGTCCGGGGCCAAAAGGGCATAGGGAGCTGCCTAATGGCAGCTTCCCCCAGGAACGCCCCCCATGCCGGCGCCGCACTTCTCCGCCATGGCCTGCACCACGGGGAGACTTTGCCGGCTGAGGGGCGAGGCACCACGCGGCGCTCAGGCACCGACAGAACTGCCCTCACTGCCAGCGTAAGTGCATCTTGTCCCGTGATAAGCCGCAGTTGCGCTGGTGGCGAGGTCACGCCATCTCCCGAGAGGATTCGCCCCCTCCCCTGGAATGCACAGTAAGGCAAGCATTGCGGATATAGTCACAAATATTGTCACTAGCCAGTTCTGCTCAGGCTTTAGTTGTGTAGGCATACCTGTGCTGAAAAGGAGCACCAAAGAAACAACTCTGCTTTCAGCTCAGAAAAGCACCTCTGCCTGAAGGTGGAGATTATTGCGTTTTAGCGACCAGGTTGAGTGGCTATTAACAGGACAGATTGAATCTTGAAACCAGGGGTTAAGGAATGGGGCTGTGGTCCCCCTGCCCCGATCTCTTGCATCCAAATGCCTCCTTTGAGCTATGGATCAAAATTCCATTTACGCTGATATGAACTGTGGTTAACCTTCATCTGAGTGTGCTCCTAACCTAGCGTTTTAAACTGTGGTGGCCCGAAACCTTGTGATAGATAAACACTGCATTAGCACAGGCTTCTTTTCTGCCTCTTATTTCTGTCCCAAGTACCTTCTTGTAACAGGTCTAATTTCAGTTTTCTTTTTTTTTAATTATGAAATTTTAATTATGCAGCTAAAGCCATGAGGTTTGGGTGGGGTGGGGGGAAAGCACTGAAATATATTTTCTGGTTTGATTCTGGAGAATCAAACTGGTTTACAGTCTCCTTCCCTTCCTCTCTCCCCAACATACTCCTTGTGAGATGTCAGCGAGGTGTAGTGGTTAAGAGCGGTGGTTTGGAGCGGTGGACTCCAATCTGGAGAACCGGGTTTGGTTTCCCACTCCTCCACATGAGCGGCGGAGGCTAATCTGGTGAACTGGGTTTGTTTCCAGACTCCTACACACAAAGCCAGCTGGGTGACCTTGGGCAAGTCACGCTCTCTCAGCCCCACCTACCTCACAGGGTATCTGTTGTGGGGAGGGGAAGGGAAGGTGATTGTAAGCCGGTTTGATTCTCCCTTAAGTGGTAGAAAAAATCAGCAGATAAAAAACAACTCTTCTTCTAAAACAGTATGCCATATTTACCCAATGCTAGGGTGCGATCCTAAGAGGCCGCTACTGAATCGTCCCTTTAAAACTCATTGTACAACATCCTTCATAAAGGTATCCAGAATGAAATTCTTGGCTCCTGCCGCTGTTCTGAAGAGCTTCTTAAGAGGGCACCAAGAATCCCATGGAATTATCGTTAATACACAATCACGTTTTCTGTGTTCTCCCCGCAGTTGGCCCGTTGCGTGTAGAGTTCTCTCACCCTGTGAGCTTGAAGAAGGTGGAGGAGGAAAACCCAGACTTGAGGGAAGGAGGCCGCTACACCCCAAAGGACTGCATAGCACTGCAGAAAGTAGCCATTATTATCCCATTCAGAAACCGGGATGAACACTTGAGATACTGGCTGTACTATTTGCATCCAATCCTTCAAAGACAACAGCTTGATTATGGTATATATGTAATTAACCAGGTAAGAGATCAGTAGTCTTCATTGTGTACTGATTGCATAATCGAGGTATGAGCATGCTCCCCGTGTTCTTTCGGACTAGTATTTGATGTTTTGCCAGAAAACAAGATGATGGTTCTACTAAGTAACGGTGGAATGGGAACTTTCTGCAAATGCGGGCAAAGGTACCTTGCTTTTCAAGTAGCTAACAAAACCAATAACCTTTGCTGAATTATTTTATTTCTTAAAAAATAGCCGGCAAGGTTTATGAAGCAGCTAATTATTTGCATTAACATTGTAATAACAACCGTCTATTAATTACCACGTTGAGCAATATATAACCAGCAGAGATCCATAAACCGGCTAAGAGCTAGATGAAATACAGGCCGTCTCTCCCTCCAGCTATCCAGATGTCGTTCTAAAGTTGTTACCAGCCTTATAAAACTCAGACAAGAGCTGGTCGTGCAAGCTGTCCCTGAGCAAAGTTGTAGGAAGGCTGTGGATCTAGTTGTCCCCATTGGAACCTTTGATAACTGGCATCTCATATGATGGACAGCATGTGGGAGGGTGCCTCGTCTGTCCTTCAGTCAGATTTTGTTTTTAACTTTATACTTAAAAAACCCCCACCTCAATTGGATGAGCTGTCCTTGTTGCTTGTCAAGTTATGTATCTCAAAGGAAACGACACGCTTTTATTAAGCTAGCTCCTTGAAAAGCGATCGATCTCTTCCCACCGCTGCCACCACTTCCTTTACCACAAATCTAGAACTGGTCACTCTCCAGAAGTGGGAGAGTGACACACTCCATATTTTGCAGAAAAGAAAAAAACAAGGGTATTGTTTCTCTCCGGTTTGGGTTATCACCTGATTGAAAGAGGAAAAGTACAAAGTTTAGGAAAGTGCAGTAGTCAGATGATTATGTGACCAGGTGACCAGGTACTAGTTGGTACTAGTTGGAAATCTCCTGCTATTACAACAGATCTCCAGCCAATAGAGTTCAGTTCACCTGGAGAAAATGGCCGCTTTGGCCATTGGACTCTGTGGCATTGAAGTCCCTCCCCTCCCCAAACTCTGCCCTCCTTGGGCTCCACCCCCAAAATCTCCAGGTATTCCCCAACCCAGAGCTGGCAACCTTATGCTGTAGTGAAGTGTGCTGAAGGCTGCCTGTTTGGTGCCAAGGGAGAATCTGGAGCCCTCCTTCAGAAGAAACTTGCCTAGACTGTGAGGGAAGGTAGCCTGTCAGGGAGCTTTATATCAGACAATGGCTTCAGATTGGCCAGTTTAGGAGGATTCTTAACTGTTGTGCAACTGAACACCGGAATTGCCTGCAGTTCCCTTTTCTGATCAGCAACCCCGGTTGTGCAGGAAGCTCGAGGAGCAGGGCTCCTGGATCAAGTCCTGTAGCTCCTGCCCCTTTGCTTGTATTATCATAACTTTTCAGTGCTAGCTTCCTAGCATATCGCTGCAGCTTGTAATAGCAAGTGTTTTCAGCTTGGTCATGGGTATCTTTCTGGGGAAGGTATAGCCAATACCTTGAGAAGTTTAGTTGTGCCCTCTGGTTATTAAAAACCAACTCAGCACCAAACACCTTTGTGGATTTGCAGTGTGTCAGTCATGCATCAAATTCTGGGCTCATCTTCCTAAGCTTTGGCAATGCCAACTGCGTTGTGTGCAGTCAGGGACAACAGGAAGCACATTGAAAACGGACGGTACACTTTCTTGGCCTTTGTGAGCTTAGGCCAGGTGCACCGCAAAACACATCTGTAACGTTGAAGTAGCTTTTGACATAGGAAACTATGGTTTTAAAGCTTCTGCATAAGCAGTCTCCCCCCCCTTTTTTTGAAGCAACAGTCAGCCTTGCTTAGACTATAAGACTTCAGTAAAGAAATTGCGAAACTATACTCGTCTATTGCAGTGATTCGTAAATATTTGATGCTTGGGAACACAGGGGTTTCTCTTTTCTATTAAAATGGGAGGCACGCCTCACTCAGGCATTCAAAAAGATACACGCTGCCTCCCTCCCTCTAGAGTTGCCAACCTCCAGGTGGTGGCTGGAGATCTCCTGCTATCACAACTGATCTCCAGCCGATAGGGATCAGTTCACCTGGAGAAAATGGCCACTTTGGCCATTGGATTCTACGGCACTGAAGTCCCTCCCCTCTCTAAACCCCGCCCTCCTCAAGCTCCACCCCCAAAATCTCCAGGTATTTCCCAACCGGGAGCTGGCAACCCTCCCTCCCTCCTTCTTTCAGTCTGCTCCCCAGACACAGGGCAGACAGGCAAGCGTCCCCCTTTCCACTGCGGGATGGCCTTTCCTTTTGTCTAATTAGTCCGGGCTCAAGCATGAGAGGTGCTTTCTGAGCAAAGGTGATCCTTCTAGGATTCCCCTGTTCCTGTCAGCGAGAGCACCAGAGCAGTGTCATAGAATCCCTGTGTGTCCTGACTTCCTCCCTTGGGATGGGGACAGGCTGTGGTTCAGTTTGTAGAGCATCTGCTTGGCATGCAGAAGGTCCCAGGTTCAATCCCAGGCATCTCCAGTTAAAGGGACCAGGCAAAGAGGTGACATGAAAGACTCTCTGCCTGAGACCCTGGAGAGCCGCTGCCGGTCTGAGTAGACAATACTGACTTTGATGGACCATGGGTCTGATTCAGTAGAAGGCAGCTTCATGTTCATGTGACATCACTGCTTATATATCAGCAGAGAAGTGGAAAGGACAGACGGGATCTATAGAGCTACAGAAGCAGTCGTAGCGGAGGCTTAACTTTTCCAAGCATGCTTCCGATATTTTCACAGTATACTGGTGTGTGATCACCAGGTGATAAATTTGTTTTCTGTAAGCAGTGTTGCTCCTTGCCTTCAGGGTGCAGGTTGAGTACCCCTTATCCAAACATCCAAAATACGGCAGGATCCGAAATACGGATATTTTGAGCCGATAAGCAGGCGTTACTCAGGCCCTCATGTCAGGCATGGGGGAATCCTAGAATCCCCCTTCCTTGCAAACTATCTGGCCAAGCTGCTTTCTGATGGTTCAATGTACACAAAATTATTAAAAATATTGTTTAAAATTACATCCAGGCTATGTGTATAAAGTGTATATAAAACATAAAGGAAAATATCTCATTATGTGTATGCAAATATTCCAAAATATGGAAAGATCTGAAATACGGAACACTTATGGTCCCAAGCAGTCTGGATAAGGGAATACTCAACCTCTACTGTATTGAGCAGTCATTGAAAATTCAACCTCTGAATGGGTTCTGCTAAAAGTTACTTTTTATTATTGTCTTGTGTAGAAGGAAAATGCTTATTGGTGTTCTTAATCTGAACTGCTTTTCTCCTTCAAATCTTGGTTCTTATAACAGCGTTGAGGGTGGATACATGGCCTTTTAAAATTGTGTTTCTTGATTGCATTTTTGGTTCTTTTGCCGCAAAAATGCTTTCTTCCAAACAGTGGTCCTAAATGCATTTATTTGGGAAAACCACAGATTGTAACAGAATTTCCTTCTATGTTTTGGATTCACTGCCTTAATGGTAGTCTGTTGACAATATGTCCAGATAGTTTGCAACGAAGGGCGAGATTGATAGCCTAGGAAGCACATGCAGTTTAGGCTTATCTGGGACATAATGGTACAGCTGCTTCTCTCATTTTGGAGCCAGGGTAATATAACAAGTTGTCCAGCATCCGTAACCTTATTTATCATTAAAAATAACTTTATTTCAGCAGGAGATTTCATGTGTTTTGTGCAGCTCTGGCTGGTTATGTATGTAAAATGCAGAACTGGCAGTCATCTAAACTGTCCAGATGCTATTCTTCTGCACATGGAGAGCTTTCAGAGCCTAAGAAAACGTTTCTTATTTCTTTGCTCTCTTGACAATTGCTTTTTTTTCCTCTTTGTGTCCTTGTCTGCCCTTCCTTTGCATCCATTCTTCCTCTTTTTTTCTCCCCCTTCCTTTCTTCCTTCTAGTGGGGAAATCTGACCTTTTGCTTGTTAAGCCTTTCCTATAGCAAAGCAGTGACTGAAGCAAGGAGAATTTCTGTGTGGGGGATTCTTGCTCCATCTGCAGGCTTCTGTACTCTGCATCTCATAGGACAAAAAACAAAAGAAAGGAAAATGCCCACCGTCCTGCTGCTCCAATGGTAACGTCCAACCTCTTAACTTCTAGCACAATGCAAACTCAAACGCGAATCCATTTCATTTTTGTCATCAACTTTCAAACCATCCGAAATGCATTCAACTGAATGATGTATGGAAGGGGGCATGGGGAAAGAGTGAGAATATGTAAAATGATGGGGGTTGGAATGCTGACAGAGCCAATGGGACAATCTTGATGCCGATTGTCTTCTGGCATGCAGCTTGGCTCCCTCACTGGAGCCGTCTTTAATTACTTGCACTATAGCCATCTCTCTGTGGTGTTTTCTGCTTGTACCATAAAGCCTTCTAGGTTGTAATTATTACTGTGTGGGTAACTAGTGGGTTATGGGCCTGCCTCACAGCACGGTTTGGAAAAACATTGCTTTTAAGTTCTATTCAGCAGTTTCTGTGATGTGTCAAACTTTCTGCCCTGAGCAGAAGTCTTTAAACTTGGTTTCTCTGGTCACCACAGAATTCCCATGCATTTCAAGAGGTTGCTGGGGTACACTTTGGAGCGTACGCCCTGTCCACACAGGGTACAAGTTGGTTCTTGCCTTGATCCCATATGAACTGAGAGTGCACTGTGGAGCTTGTTGGGGAAGGGCCGTGGCTCAGTGGTAGAGCATTTGCTTGGCATGCAGAAGGTCCCAGGTTCAACCCCCGGCATCTCCAGTTAAAGGGACTAGGCAAGTGGGTGATGTGAAAGGCCTCTGCCTGAGACCCTGGAGAGCTGCTGCCAGTCTGAGTAGACAATACTGACTTTGATGGTCCGAGGGTCTGATTCAGTATAAGGCAGCTTCATGTGTTCATGTGTGTTCATGTTTGCACACTTCCCTGCAGTTGTTCATTACTATGATTGGAGTGATTAGTAGTGGGAGATGAACTGTCTTTCAGGGAGATTCCTCCTCATAGCGAAGGGGTTGTGGCTCAGTGGTAGAGTACATGGTTTGCACACAGAAGGTGCCAGGTTCAATTCCCAGCATCTCCAGCTAGAAAACATCAGATAGGAGGTGGCATGAGAGACTTCCACCAGAGACCTTAAAGAGCTGCTGCCAGTCAGAGTAGACAATACCGAGCCTAATAAACCAGTGGTATGGCTTGGTATAAGGACTGCTTCATGTGTACATGTATGGGAAGGGAAGGTGATTGTAAGCCGGTTTGATTCTTACTTAAGTGGTAGAGAAAGTCGGCATATAAAAACCAACTCTGCTTCTTCTATGTTCCTATACACCATTACTGATTTTCTCATTGCGTAATCTTTGGCATGCTTCCAAAGGATCTCAGGGTTCCACAGAGTGACATGTATGGATATACAGAACAGTTCTTTTCAGCGTTCACATAAACTGAAAAACTTTACATCCTTCATTTGGAGAGCCAGCGTAGTGTAGTGGTTAAGAGCGGTGGTTTGGAGCGGTGGAGTCTTATCTGAGAACCGGGTTTGATTCCCCACTCCTCCACAGGAGCGGCGGAGGCTAATCTGGTGACCTGGATTTGTTTCCCCACTCCTACGCACGAAGCCAGCTGGGTGACCTTGGGCTAGTCACAGCTCTCTCAGCCCCATCTACCTCACAGGGTGTCTGTTGTGGGGAGGGGAAGGGAAGGTGATTATAAGCCAGTTTGAGTCTCCCTTAAGTGGTAGAGAAAGTTGGCATATATAAAAACCAACTCTTCTTCTCCTCCTCCTCCTCCTCGTGGAATTTTTATAGGATCTAATTTTAAAAAGGCGGTGAACTCTCCCCTGCGAACAGCGGAGAGAGAAAAAACCCTGCAGCCTGGGAGACCAGGGAACTAGCGATAGCCGAGTCCGATTTTGAACGTGCGGAGCTTGAAACGACTCTCCTCACGCTCTGCGTTTCTCTTAAATAACATTTGTACAGGAGAAGGAACGAGCACCAGCTGCTTGACTTGTTGTAACACTGGAGCAGAGAGTCGGTGGGTGGGATTAGCTGATTTAGCGCAGCCAGCAGTTCGCTCTGCTCAGACATGACGGGAGTGCAGCTGTTGCCAGAGGACGGAGTCCAGCTGGCTCTCTGAACCTACTAGTAATTAGTTAGAAGGCATTTCTAGGAAGAAGGGTCAGCACATGTAGTCCTCATTTATCGAGCTAAGCCTCAGTTGCCATTTGAACCCTGTAGAACACTTCAGCAACCTCGGGTGGTGATAAAAAGAAGGGGGAATGTTTTTTGAGTGCATAATGTGCATAATGTGAAAGTAACATCTCTTGCCAGTACTGTCTCTTGTGGCGGGTTTAAGGCAAAACACGGGCGGTGCCGCTTCAACCACTTCCTTACCGTACTGGCTTACTTTTCACCTTTAAAAGTTGGATATTAACATACATATAAGTTACTGTTTTGAGACCCTGAAAAGGATAAGATCTCTAGTTTTAAATTCGTGGAAATATTTTAGAGATGGAGTTGTAAGATGTGATCCTTTAAAGCAGTGGATGGGGGAGCTTTTTAAAATTTTCTCTCTCCCCTCGCCCTGCTGGGTCTTCTGCATCTCCGGGGCAGTGTTTTTTGACTGTGTGGCCCGTGGACAACAAAATGTGTGCCCCCGGGTACATAGTTAGGGTTGCCAACCTCCAGGTGATGGCAGGAGATCTCCTGCTATTACAGCTGGTCTCCAGCCAATAGAGATCAGTTCACCCGGAGGAAATGGCCAATTTGGCAATTGGATTCTCCTATTCCAACTGATGTCCAGGTGACAGAGATCAGTTTCCCTGGAGCAAATGGCCGCTTTGGCAGTTGGACTCTATGGAATTGAAGTCCCTCCCCTCTCCAACCCCCTCCCTCCTCAGGCTCTGCCCCCAAAATCTCCAGGTATTTCCCAACCCAGAGCTGGCAACCCTACCAGAATCTCCGGCAACATGCAGGGATTTCTTTATCAAGCACTTTGATCTGGAAAAGGTTCCACAGTTTGCAAACCATTGGCTTAGTCGAATTTGCACCATCGGCTTAGTCGAATTTGCCTCTAAAAGCCGACGCAGCCACAGTGTTCCAGGAAACGACAGAAGGGTGGCAGAAAAGCAAGCACGACAAAACCGAAACAAAAAAAAATCTTGTCCTTTCATAAATGCTGTATCCCCTTATCGCAGTTTCATCTCTGACACGCCTCTTTACCTATTTCCACCGTGTTGATCGAGTTGTGCCGGTTTCGTTGAGGCTTGTTATTTACCCAGCTGCAAATGCAAAAAGTGTTGGTCCCATCTAGGTTCGGTGCCCGCAGTCGGGCTCGTGCGTAAGACGCATTTGAGCCTACGGCGCACGGCAGATGGTTGTGCGCCATCGTGCAGATGATCGGATAGCTCCATGCCCTCTGTATGTCTGTAAGGCAGAATTAATGTGTAGTTAAATTTGCAGAATGTTTCTCTTTCCTAAGCGGGAGATCAGGGCAAGAAGTGGGAGTCTTACAACTGTCTTCTCTGAAAGATGCTTCTGGGGAAAAGTTTGCGTTGGTTGTTGTGCTAGCTCTTTTTCTTACGTTTGCTCTCTTGTCATGAGGGTTCCCATTGCAGTACTTTGTCATGTATTTCCACTTCCTGCATTCTAGCTGCTTTTAAACGGGCTGACTTTTCTGCTCCCTGGCTGGTTTTTGTATATTTATCATGATTAAAACTGAAAGAGGGGGGGGGGCTTCTTTGCAACTGCTACAAATGCAAGCGAGGCAGAAGCGAGCCAACAGGACCACTTCCCCCAAACAACTTATCCCGGAGTCCTCAATACTCTGCACCATCTTTTCTGTTTTAAAAAGGAAGCTTTCCCTCGAACTTCCTGTTACCTGTCCTCCAGTGGCCTGTTCAATTGTAACATGGCCCAGAAGGATGCCCAGGGTGAAAGGTCATTTACGCATGGGAGTTTAACCTGAGGTTTGTTGCTCGCTGGACCCACACTTTCCGTTTGGGAATCTCTGCACCAGCCGTCTCCAAGCTCAAATCAAGTCCCCGCCCCTTGAAACGCTGCTTTGTAATTGGCTTACCTGTAGTGCTTGCTGTGAGCGAAAATCACCAGTAACCCCTCCTCCATGCCCAGAAGCTGGCAAAAATCAACAGCACCTCCAGGATTCCTGGCCAATGTGGCCTGGGGGGAAATTGCTTCCTGACCCCAACGTTGTGATTGGCATTTCCCTGGGCACGCAAGACAAGGCCACGAGAGCCAAGCACTGACGCAACCCTTCCTGCCCACCCTCTCATGATCTGCCTAAATTCACAGAATCAGCATTGCTAACCAGTGGCCATCTAGCCTCTGCTTAAGAAAGGAATTGTGTCCAGGCCAACAAAGAAACGACAGGCCAGATCTAGTTGGATGATACTCCCGACTATGTTTAAAACCTTTTAGGTCATTCTTACTCATTGGGCAGCAAAACAGAAAGAGGTGAAAAATGGGTAGAGGCAGTGAAAATGAGAGATCAACGGGAACAAACGCAGTAACGTCCGGATATGACTACATGAAGCATGTTATGTTGTCCGCTGTCATTCGTTCTGTCTGTCCTTAATAGAATCTGATTTTGATCCCTCGTATAAAGTTCATCATGAAGAGTAGCTTCATTTTTAATAAGCAAAAACATCCCTTAACATTTTTTAAAATATTGATGGATAAAGCAAGGACCCACATAGTTTAGAAACTCTCAGAACTGCAAGCCCAAATAACTTCAGCCTGCTGGGTTTGATTCCCCACTCCTACACTGGATGACCTTGGGCTAGTCACAGTTCTCTCCGAACTCTCAGCCCCACCTACCTCGCAAGGTGCCTGTTGTGGGGAAGGGAAGGTGATTGTAAGCCTCTTTGAGACTCCTTAAAGGTAGAGAAAAGCAGGGTATAAAAACCAACTCTTCTTTCTTCTACCATTTCTGTGTCCCCATGATACAGGAAGGTTCCGTCTGGAGCAAGTAGATCGCCCTTCTTTAAATCATAAATTGGGCTAGAATTTTGTTGACTCTCATGAGTTATTGGTAGAGGTAATATTTATTTTAACACTCTTCAGGTGTGCTGCAACTCAGCTGGTTTGCAAGTATATGATGTACTTGATGGATAGGGGAGGGGTGGAATTTGAATTCCTACCTGCTCTACAAATGCTGAAATATGTAGGGTGTTGAGAGGTCGGAAGAAGCAGGATGTTTACACAGAGTCTTGGAGGGGGAAAGTGGCACAACTGAAGACGGTGAAGGAATCCTTACAACAATAGAGGCTTGTTTCAAACATTTGTAGCGCCCGTGGTGTAGGACAGATGGAGTACCGGCAAGCTTTCTGCTGCGTTGTGGCTCACATTTTTTAAAAGGGACATGTAGTTCCTTAGGATTTACTCAATAAAGGAAGCCACAGCCTTCAATTTGCAAGATCTGAGCACGGCTGTCAAAGATAGGACATTTTGGAGGACTTTCATTCATAGGGTCGCCATGAGTCGGAAGCGACTTAACACACACAGTTCCTTAGGAAGAGCCGTCGTGATCTTTGCCTGCCGACTGGCCTACCAGCGATGAGCGACGACTTTGAGGTTTGGAAGCTGTGTGTGGGAATGAGCCCAGAGGCAGAAATACTAGAGCCGTGGCACTTTCTCCATGGCTCGTGAAGAGAGCAGCACATCATTACCATCAGCACTAGCGCAACACGTGACTACCCTCAGCCAGAAGAGCCACATGACTACTGCATGCCCTGTGATCCCCTCCACCAAGCGCACACACCCAGTAATATAACTCTTAATATAACTATAACCATAACCATCTCCACGCCTGCTATTCCTTTGCATATCACACCTGATCAAATCCCGCCTGCTAATGTCATAGGAGCCCCGTGGCGCAGAGTGGTAACCTGCAGTACTGCAGTCAAAAGCTCTGCTCACGACCTGAGTTCGATCCCGACGGAAGACGGTTTCAGGTAGCCGGCTCAAGGTTGACTCAGCCTTCCATCCTTCCGAGGTTGGTCAAATGAGTACCCGGCTTGCTGGGGTAAAGGGAAGATGACTGGGGAAGGCACTGGCAAACCACCCCGCAAACAAAGTCTGCCTTGGAAACGTCGGGATGTGACGTCACCCCATGGGTCAGGAATGACCCGGTGCTTTCACAGGGGACCTTTACCTAATGTCATCTACCTGGTATTGACATTTACATTCTATTGCCATTGGGTGTTTGAATTCTCTCTTCTCTACTTAAGGATAGATAGACTCACATTCTAGCTGTCTCTGAAGAAGTGAGCTGTGGCTCACGAAAGCTCACACCCTGCCAGAAATTTTATTAGTCTTTAAGGCGCTACTGGACTCTTTCCCTTTTCTACTATATATAAAGCAATATGTGTGTGAGAAAGACAGACTATCTGTAATAGAAAGAGCAAGAGCCTAAAGGTAAAAGTCCGCTGTGCAAGCACCTGGTCATTTCTGACCCATGGGGTGACGTCACATCCCGACGTTTACTAGGCAGACTGTGTTTACGGGGTGGTTTGCCAGTGCCTTCCGCAGTCATCTTCCCTTTACCCCCAGCAAGCTGGGTGCTCATTTGACCGACCTTGGAAGGATGGAAGGCTGAGTCAACCTTGAGCCGGCTACCTGAAACCAACTTCCGTCGGGATCAAACTCAGGTCGTGAGCAGAGCTTGGACTGCAGTACTGCAGCTTACCACTCTGCGCCACGGGGCTCCTAGCAAGAGCCTAGTAGCACCTTAAAGACTAAAATAATTTCTGGCAGGGTGTGAGCTTTCGTGAGCTACAGCTCACTTCTTCAGATACAGCTAGAATGTGAGTCCATCTATTCTAGCTGTATCTGAAGAAGTGAGCTGTAGCTCACGGAAAGCTCACACCCTGCCAGAAATTATTTTAGTCTTTAAGGTGCTACTAGGCTCTTGCTTTTTTCTACCACTACAGACAGACTAACACGGTTACCCACCGTGATCCATAACTAGGAGAAGGGTGTTGTGAGAGTCCCAACCTAGCTGTGCTAACTTCGCAAAATCACTTGCTCAGACTTGGATGCAGAAACAAAGGATTTATTGAAGACTTCAGATAGTACAAGACAGACACGGGTTTGAAGTTGCAAGTGAGCTAGCTTATCAGGGTTACAGAATATATTGACTACAGGGCACTGGGGTTCACACTTCAGTCGTGGGAAGCTACAAGATAGATTGGTGCAATACAAAACATCAAACGGGTCCCAGAGAGACTGTTAGGAGTATCAGACCCTCAAGGCCATCTTCGGCCCGAGGGAGTGCATGCAGGAAGCGCCGCAGGGGAGGGCAGGAGTGGCACCTGGGAAAGGCAGAAGAGGCGCCGGGGCCCAGGAAGGCACGGGGAGGTGTGAACTGCTTTTACGAGTTCAAAGGACCAGAGATAGGGAATGCTAAGAAGGGGAAGGGGAGTCAGAGACACCTGGCTCTCACATGCTGCCCCCCTTAAGGCCCCCCTCCCGCAAGGTCGGGAGGCCGAGGCTTTTCAGGGTAGGCGCAGTGAAACTCGTGAACGAGACGGGGGGCCGCCATGTGGGGGGCTGCTACCCATTCGTCGTGTGCAGGCCCCAGATGTTTCCATCGGACAAAATAGAACAGTTTCCCTTTCCTCCATTTGGAGTCTAAGACCTTAGAGACTTCCAAGTGCGTGTCTCCGCCCACTACTGTAGGAACCTCGGGCTTGGGAGGAGAATGGAATTGAGGAGCGGGTACGTAAGGTTTGAGTAGACTGATATGGAAGACGGGGTGAACGCCCCAAAGGGTTTTAGGCAGCTCCAACTCCACTGTGACCTCATTGATTACCCGGGAAATAGGGAAAGGTCCCACGTACCGATCGTTTAGCTTTTTACAGGGCCGGAGCGAGCGCAGGTTCTTGGTGGAGAGATAAACCAGTTCCCCCACCTTGAGCTCCCAGCCCGGGGACCGATGTTTGTCGGCCTGTTCCTTGTATTTGCGCTTGGCCCGTTCTAGGTTCTTTTGCAACCAGGGCCAAGTAGACCGAATCACCTGCACCCATTCCTGGGCTTCCGGGATTGCCTCGAGTTCAGGAGTGACGGGGGTGGAACCAAAAGGGCCAAATTCCGTCCCGTACACTACTTGGAAAGGGCTAAAACCAGTGGAGGAGTGAGGGGCATTGTTGTAGGCATACTCAGCAAAAGGTAGTAAATCCACCCAGTCGTCCTGGTGATAGTTGACATAGCACCGGAGGTAACACTCGACCACAGCATTGACTCGTTCTGTTTGCCCATCGGTTTGAGGGTGGTAAGCCGAGGAGAGTCCTTGCTCTTCCACCCCCATTAGTTTTAGGAAGGCCCGCCAGAACTTGGCGACGAACTGGACCCCCCTGTCGGAGAGGACCTTCCTGGGAATCGAGTGAAGTCTCAGGACGTGTGTGATAAAAAGTTTAGCCAAACCCTGGGTCGAGGGGAGTCCGGTACAGGGAACGAAGTGGACCTGTTTAGAAAAAAGGTCCGTGATCACCCATAGGACTGTCTTACCCCGGCTGGGGGGTAGATCGGTAATAAAGTCCATGGCGATCACCTCCCACGGTTGGGTGGGTGTTTCTAAGGGTTTCAGAAGCCCCGGGGGTTTCCCCATCCTTTTCTTTGCTGTGGCGCAGATGGGGCAGCTGCGCACGTACAGTTCCACATCGGCTCTCATGCTGGGCCACCAAAATTGCCGCCTTACCAGGTGTAGGGTTTTTACAAATCCAAAATGCCCCGCAAGTTTGGTCCCGTGGACTAGTCCCAAGACCTCCTTGCGGAGAGGTGTTGGGACATAAAGCTTTCCACCCCGCACCCAGCATGAGTCCCGCTGTTCCATACCGGCGGGGAGTATTTGTTGCTCCGCTTCCTGCAGAGATGCGTCTCGGAGCTTTTGCTGAAAAGCTTCTGGGACCCCTTTGAGCATGGGATGACTCGGTTGGCGGGCTTGGGACCGAGTGGTGACGGCTAGACCAGAGACTTCCCCCCGTTGCTCGGGGGTGAACAGGGAGTCCACGGGACGGTCGAAGTCATTGCGGTATTGAGGGAGTCGGGACAGGGCATCGGCCAGGGCATTTTCTTTCCCGGGGACGTGTTTGAGGGTGAAACGGAACTTGGCGAAAAACTGAGTCCAACGAATCTGTTTAGCGTTGAGCTTTCTAGCTCCCTTGAGAGCCTCTAAATTCTTGTGGTCGGTACACACCTCAAACGGAAATTCCGCCCCTTCCAAAAAATGTCTCCAGATGGTAAGGGCATGTTTTACCGCCGCCGCCTCCTTCTCCCAAATGGCCCAGTTGATTTCCGACTGGGAGAACTTTTTGGAGAAGTAGGCGCATGGTCTCAAAACCCCACTGTCGTCTTTCTGCAGGAGAGCTCCCCCCATGGCTACGTCCGAGGCGTCCACCTGGACCACGAAAGGCTTAGTGCAGTCCGGGTGGGATAGTACCGGCTCGGACGAGAACAGCACTTTAAGCTCCTCGAACGCCTGCTGGCAGGACGGTGACCACTGCAAACGGGCCGAGGGTAGCGCGGCGTTCGCTCCCTTCCCCTTGGTGCGCAAAAGGGAAGTGAGGGGGAGAGCCACCTGTGCGAAATTGGGAATGAAGTTGCGGTAAAAGTTGGCAAACCCCAAAAACTGTTGTAGTTGGCGGCGGGTGGTGGGAGGATCCCAATCCCGCACGGCCTGAACCTTTTCGGGATCCATCTCTAACCCCTGGTGGGAAATTACATAACCCAGGAAGGTGATAGAAGGCTGGTGGAATTCACATTTAGACACTTTCGCATACAATTTGTGGTCCCGCAGCCGCTGGAGGACTTCGCGCACCAGTCGGACATGCTCTTCCATGGTTTCAGAATAAATGAGGATATCATCCAGAAATACCACCACCCCCCCCCCCGAAACAACAAATCATGTAACACTTCATTAATTAATTGCATGAATACACTCGGAGCCCCTGAAAGTCCGAACGGCATTACTAGGTACTCAAACATGCCAAAACAACTCGAAAAGGCCGTCTTGGGCTCATCCCCCTCCTTAATGCGGATGCGGTGATAGGCTTCCACCAAGTCCAGTTTGGTGAAAATTCGGCCTTCCTTCAGTTGTGCTAGAAGGTCTGGAATGAGAGGGAGGGGGTAAGCGTTAGACTGAGTGACTGCGTTCAGTCTACGAAAGTCAATACACAGTCGCAAGTCACCCGTTTTCTTTTTGACAAAAAAGGCGGGGGCGGAGTACGGAGCTTTGGAGGGACGTATGAAGCCCCTCGCTAGGTTACTGTCCAAATAGTTCCGCAACACAGCTTTTTCATTTGGGCTCATGGGGTAAACTTTCCCTTTAGACAACTTGCCATCTCCCACGATCTCAATAGCGCAATCAGTTTCTCGGTGTGGGGGCAGTTCATCACATTCCCTCACATCAAACACATCCGCGAACTGGGAATATTCCGAGGGGAGATGGGGTGTCGCGGGGACGGACCCAGGGGAACCCACCAGCGCGGCGGCCGGGGTGCACAGTACTCGGTCCTTGTCGTGCATTCCGCAGGGGTCCTCGGGGAAAGTGAGTGTCCGTTTGACCCAGTTAATGGAGGGGTTGTGTCCCTGTAACCAATTCATCCCCAAAACTACGGGTGCCACTATGGGGGCGATGGTAAAGTACAGTCGTTCCCAATGTTCCCCCACAGCCATGACCACCTCAGTGGTACGGTGAGTGACGGGCCCCTTTTTAAAGTCACTACCGTCCATTTGAGAGAAACGGAGGGGACCCGGGAGCCGTTTGCGTCGAACGCACAGTTTCTTGGCGGTTTCCTCACTAATCAAGGTGCGGGCGCACCCAGAGTCAACTAGCGCGGGGAATTCTAACACCGGACCCCCTTTGGGTAAGGATAGGTGGACCCGGATGTACACATTATCCTCTTGGGCGCTTACCATTGGTGGAGCTCCTTGCACAACGATTGGAGCGGTCTGCTGAGGAGCCCCTCTTACAGCAGACCGACGGCGTTTTTTGCCGGCGTCTCCCACTCTTCCTCCTCACTGGACGAGGGAGACGTGGTAGTTGTACTCCGTGACTCGGCCGAGTCAAAAGCTGTATTTGTAATCCGGGGTCCCGATGGACCAGTAGAGGTAGAGGCTCCGTCATGAGCGCTCACCTGTAGGGCGGAGGGCGCGCTCCGGCGCCCCGGGGCGCTGCTTCGGCGTCGGTGTTGGCCCTCCGCTGGGGCCTTCTCCGGTTCGGGCGGGGTCGGGCGAGGAGGAGCCGGACGGCCGGAGCGGGACGGGCATTGGGAGGCGAAATGGCCCTTACCTCCACACACCAAGCACACCCTGGTTTCAAACCGCTTGCGGCGCTCGGCTGCCGAGGGGCCGCCGCCGCCTGGGGTGCGGGAATCTCTGGGACCGCTTGGTCGGTCCCCCCTCGGCTTAAAGTCGCTGCCGGTGCGTTGTTTGGACAGAGTCAGGAGCTGCTTCCGATTTTCGATATCGGCAGCGTGGCGCACCCAGCCCTCGACGTCCGGGGGATTACCTTGCATGAAGGCCCAGTGTTGCAGGTCCGGGTTTAGTCCTTCTCTGAAGCACTGCACCCGGGTAGCTTCGCTCCAATCCAGGATTCTGCTCGACAAAGATTGGAATTCGCTCGCATACTGCGCCACCGACTTAGTCCCTTGGCGTAGTTGCATCAGAGTAGCCTTGGCCCGCTCCCCCAAGTTCGGGTCCTCAAACCGGTTTCGGAGAGCAACCATGAACTCATCCAGGTTTCGCAGTACCGGGGAGCGGAGCTCGTACTGTAACACCATCCACGCGGCCGCTTCGCCTTGTAGGAGGGAGGCCACATACTGGACCTGGGACTCTTCAGAAGGTCCGGCCCTGTTCCCGCATAAAGATATCCACTTGGACCAAAAAGAAAGTCAACTGGTCCCCCGACCCATCATACGTGATTTTCAGTTCACGGCGGGCCGGGGCACTGGGAGGCGCGGGGGGAGCCGCCGGTGTCCCATCCGGGAGGTTGTCGGGGGGAGGCTGTACCTTCAGCGCATCCATGGCGGCAGCCATCTCACCCATCACGGCCTGCATGGCATCCATGCGCTCCAGCATGGCTTGGCGTTCCTCCTGCCACTGCCTCCGTTCCTCGTCCATCATGACTTCCCTACGCGCAGGGTCGTCCTCGAGCCTCGTGCCTGACAAGGCCATGCGGCGGTACTTCGCCTCGGTCCGGGAGAGCGACCAACTTTTAGGAGAGTCCAGCCAGGAGTTGAAGGTGTTCTTGGGCTTCGTACCCAAGCCCGGTCCCGGGTGGGGGGCACCGGGTACCTTCCACTTGGCACCCTCCTCCTTAGAGTCAGGTTTCGCCGGAGCTTCGGGTTTGTCCGGTGAACCCGGGGGTGTAGAGGGATCCTCATCGCCTGGCATTGCTGTCCCTTAAGGTACAGATGCAGAACGAAAAGGCAAGGACTTGCAACTTAATGTGAGAGTCCCAACCTAGCTGTGCTAACTTCGCAAAATCACTTGCTCAGACTTGGATGCAGAAACAAAGGATTTATTGAAGACTTCAGATAGTACAAGACAGACACGGGTTTGAAGTTGCAAGTGAGCTAGCTTATCAGGGTTACAGAATATATTGACTACAGGGCACTGGGGTTCACACTTCAGTCGTGGGAAGCTACAAGATAGATTGGTGCAATACAAAACATCAAACGGGTCCCAGAGAGACTGTTAGGAGTATCAGACCCTCAAGGCCATCTTCGGCCCGAGGGAGTGCATGCAGGAAGCGCCGCAGGGGAGGGCAGGAGTGGCACCTGGGAAAGGCAGAAGAGGCGCTGGGGCCCAGGAAGGCACGGGGAGGTGTGAACTGCTTTTACGAGTTCAAAGGACCAGAGATAGGGAATGCTAAGAAGGGGAAGGGGAGTCAGAGACACCTGGCTCTCACAGGTGTGTTCGGGGGGTGGTTGCAAAGGATTGGCCTTTTACTTCCATCTCTGGCACGAGGGCTGCTGCTCAGAAAAGCTAGCAGCTTACCCATCTTTCAGCCCTTCCGGTGTTGGCTATTTTCACGGTGCAAACCATCTGCCAACCAAAAGCCGTGCTGTACGAAGGCCTGGCCAAAATTCCTGGAATGTGAGACAGGCACCGCATTGGGAAAGGGGGCTCTGAAGAGCCACGTGTGGCTCCTGAGCCATTGACCCTTGTGTAGGCTGACCCTTCTGAGTCACTACACTAGAGCAACACACGGACATTAATTTCAGGTTTGATTTGGCAAATCCATTAATCTCTGCCTGACCTGCCAATTGGGCAGGGTTGGCCTTTCTCCCAAAAGTGGGGGGGGGGGGGGAAGGAAGGAAGGAAGGAAGGAAGGTTGCTTTTTATATGCCAATTTTCTCTACCTTTTTTAAGGAGTCTCAAACCGGCTTACAATCTCCTGCCCTTCCTCTCCCCACAACAGATACCCCATGAGGTAGGTGGGGCTGAGAGAGCTGTGACTAGCCCAAGGTCACCCAGCTGGCTTCATGTGTAGGAGTGGGGAAACCAACCCGGTTCACCAGATTAGTGTCTGCTGCTCATGTGGAGGAGTGGGGAATCAAACCCAGTTCTCCAGATTAGAGTCCACTGCTCTTAACTACTACACCATGCTGGCTGGCAGGAAGGAAGAAAGGAAAGTAGCACGGCATGATGGGTGGCACATGCTGTAAATTTGGTAGTGTAAGGGCAGTGCTGTGCGCTATTAATGCTTCATCTGTGTTTCAGCCTACACAAGGGTCCAGTTGAAGACCTGTGAAGAAAGCAAAAAAGTAATGTTTGGCTTATACCAGACACGAGCATAAATGGCAGATAACAAGCTTGAATGATCGGTTCCCTCCTTGTGTGCTTGCATTGCTGCTCGCGAAGGCTTAGGGCTTCAGCTGATAAGCGAAATGCCGGCTGGGCTCTGCTTAAGGTATAGAACCGCTCTTCTTTTTCTCATTATCAGGGAGGAGAAGAAACATTCAACCGTGCGAAACTTCTGAACATAGGCTTCATCGAAGCTTTGAAAGAATACGATTACGACTGCTTTGTGTTCAGCGACGTTGATCTGGTTCCTATGGACGACCGAAATACCTACAAGTGTTACGACCAGCCCAGGCATCTCTCTGTGTCTATGGACAAGTTTGGATTTAGGTAAGAGATCAATCGGCAACGTTTATCTACCCCACAGTCACGACAGCATATCTGTCAACATCGAGGATGGGAATAACAGGGGCCTTACTTGGGTGGGTCTACCGGGCAAGGTGTGTAGGAAAAGAAGAGAAGGGGCTACAGACAGATCTCTGAAGGATCTCGGCAGTGAGAAGGAAGCCAGGTAAATAACTTCCTCTGGAAACACTGAAGAAGTGATTGGCTGAGGACAGAATCGTGGAGACATAGGGTATGAAGGAAGTTACTCAGAAGAGAGTGATCAACTGTATCAGAGGCGGCAGAGAAGTAACAAGGTTGTGGTCAGAGGAGAGACCTATTGATTTGGCAGGGAGAAGTTGGTTTAAATCCTTCTACAGTTGGTAAACGGGCCCCGTAGTGCAGAGTGGTCAGCTGCAGTACTGCAGTCCCAAGCTCTGCTCATGACCTGAGTTCGATCCCAACGGAAGTTGGTTTCAGGTAGCCGGTTCAAGGTTGACTCATCCTTCCATCCTTCCAAGGTTGGTCAAATGAGTACCCAGCTTGCTGGGGGTAAAGGGAAGATGACTGGGGAAGGCACTGGCAAACCACCCCGTAAAAAAAAGTCTGCCTAGGAAACGTCAGGATGTGATGTCACCCCATGGGTCAGGAATGACCCAGTGCTTGCACAGGGGACCTTTACCTTTACCTTTTCAGTTGGTAAGCAACATGAACACATTAAGCTGCCTCATACTGAGTCAGATCCTTAAGTCTATCCAAGGCCAGTATTGTCTACTCTGACTGGGCAGGGGGTCCCAGTTAGAGGTCTTTTGCATCCATCTACTATCCGGTACTTTGCAATGGAAATGTCGGGGACTGAACCTGTTGTAGCAGGTAGCTTTGATATCACTAACCTTTCTTGATGAGTTTTCAAGCTGACCAAGAGTTCAAATACTTTCCAATTGCCGATGGACTTTGTTTGCTTCAAGTTGCTTTCATCTCGGACAGTTAATTGGAACAGTTACAGAAAAGTTAGAGCAATTCCTTTTTAGTAGAAGTTAAGATTTGAGATTGGCTTTCCTATCTTGCTGTATCAAATGTAACTCATACGCACATCCTGATTGACTCATGACTAAATATGAGATCAACAAGGGCAAATAAGCTAATCATTTATCTAAATCATCACACGGTTATGAATAAGACTGATAACTTTCTATAAACATGCCTGCCTTTGACAAGCAAATCAGATTTCTCTGGCTGGAAGTCTCAGAAGAAGACTAGGTGAGATTTCTGGGCTTATTGATAATCCCTAAAAGCAACGAGACAAAAACTGAAACCTGATTTGCTTTTAAAACTATTATCTGCCATAATATGATTAAGCAATCCTAGGAACTCTGGTAATTTTAGCATTCATCTTCACCTTAATTGTAGTGTTAATTTTTATTAGCTTTTATTTTCTTCTGCCTTGTTTAATAAAGGCAACAATTTCTTATCTCAATAAAAGAAAAGTTTCTACAGGTTTTCTGTCTGGTTTGCTGGTTAACAGTTCAAAGAACTGAATTCACCCCCTTATTCTTTTGTATTATCAGAATTAAAGGTTGATAATTGCTAAACAGTTTTGCGGAGGCAAAGCCTTTAAATGTATTTAGATGTGTGAGGGAATCTCTTGTTACACTGTGATCTTCTGCTCTACTATTAAGTGGAACCAGAAAACCTCCCCTAAGATACATGATTGGTTGTCAAAAATAAAAGAGGTGTCTATTTTAGTGAAGCGAAGCGCTTACCCAAAAAAATGATATTAATAGTGTAGACCTGTTATGGACAAGAACCATTCGAACAACAGAAATGTCCATTTTATAATAAGATATATTTTCAGTTAAGCAAGAAGAGGCTTATGGATGCAGGTTTGTAAAGTATTTTATGTGACTTCATGTGATTATGTGACTATTTGTTTTTAGTTATGTATATATTTACTGTTGACTGTCCATTTTTATTAATTAAAAAAAAGAAAGAAATCATAGATTCTTGTTCTTGGCACATTCATGGCCTTCATACACAAAGGTTCCTAAGTGATTGTCAATTTTGTTGCCAAATGTATTAATTTCAAGCAACATCCAAATCGCTGTTCTTCTGCATTGATACGATACCCCCACACCGTGCAGCTGTGCCCACCCCTGGCCACTAACATTCTGCAACATGCTTAATTTCCAGGTGTGACCTTGAACTCCACACTATGGAAAGTTGTCTGAACTCTGTGTGGGCAGGCAGGCAAGGTCACATCTGTACCGCGGTCGAGTATAGCTCTTCTATTTTCCTAGTCATAAATTGTAAATTTAGCCCAACATAGTAAACACCGGCTCTCTGGGGGGCATCGCAGGTTGTGAAAGTGGCGCAAAGAGAGAACTTAAAATCCACTTCCTTGTGTGCTGTGGTCCTGATCCGTATCAGGTCGCCAAACACCTGAAAATTAAGATTTAAAAATTAATGGGAGCTCCAAATTCGGGACTCCCAGGACACAACTGGTCTAGCCCTCAGAGAGCTGGTTTTCAGATTATTTATATTTTTTCCAACGCTGGTGTTAATGTGAAAATAGCCGCACAGATGTTTCTTTTGTTGCAGCGCACATGTTGGAAAGCCCTTGGGGGCCAGTGTCGATCACATGCATCTTGAAATTCTCGATGCTACGTTTTGTTTGCATTACTTTGGCTCCCTTCTTCTGCTTGCGGTCCAGCCTTCTTCTACCATAGCAGGCCCTGACCTTGTTAACCACCTCTCTGTCTCTCTTCCAGCTTACCTTACAACCAGTATTTTGGCGGGGTGTCTGCCTTAAGCAAGGAGCAGTTTGAAAAAATCAATGGGTTCCCCAATAATTATTGGGGTTGGGGAGGAGAAGATGATGATATTTATAACAGGTAAGACTTTTCTGCCTTTTGCTCTTTAGGGAAGCTTGTCTTTGCAAGCAGCAACCTAGGCATGTACCTTGGACGCAGTACTTTCCTAGCACTTCTTGTTCTGTGAGCCAGTTGACTTGCAGTCTTCTTCTGTGGGGTTTTCAGACTTTCCTGCCAGCTCCTTCCCATTTACCCAAGACTCTCCTTTCTGTTACAATAGCAGTCTAGCTTAGCCTTCTGGCAGATGGGGAAAACTGACACTGCTGTCCTAAGCAGAGTTGCTCCCTTCTAAGTCTACTGAACTCAAAGTCAAAGTCAAATTTATTGTATAAGGCCATTGCAATCTAAAACAATATAACATCAGATCTAAAACAATTTAACAGCAAATTAACGTATACAATATCATTAAAAGGAATAGAAAAGTTTTTTAAAAATTGAAGTATGCCCATTCGGCTCTATCCAGTTTTTCTACCTTTTGTGATTTGCTTTGCCCTGATTTTCTTGGCCGCTAGGCCATACAGTGCCATTTTTTTGAGAGCTATAAGGATCTATATCTGATAACCAATAGATTAGTTTGTCAGCATCAGATGACAATTGTAATACAGAAAGAATATTTGCCAAAAACTTGTTCCGGGGCTCAGTGTATAAAGGACAGGCCAGGACATAATGGGGGAGATCTTCTACTGAACCACCACATAAGCAAATGCGTTGAGCCAGGTTTTAAAAAAAAATTTAAAAAAAAATAACGGCCTGCAAGGAACTCCGTGGGCATAATTTGGAACGCAGCGATGTAAGATGTGTTCTGTTGCCCCAGAAGGTCGGACCAGAACCAACGGGTCTAAATTAAATCAGAAGAGTTTCCATCTAGACATTAGGAAGAATTTTCTAACAGAGCGGTTGCTCAGTAGAACAGGCTTCCTCGGGAGGTGGTGAGCTCTCCTTCCCTGGAGGTTTTTAAGTAGAGGCTAGATGGCCATCCGTCAGCAATGCTGATTCTATGACCTTAGGCAGATCATGAGAGGGAGGGCATCTTGGCCATCTTCTGGGCACTGGGTGTGTGTGGGGGAGGTAGTTGTGAGTTTCCTGCATTGTGCAGGGGGTTGGACTGGATGACCCTGGTGGTCCCTTCCAACTCTATGATTCTAAGAGCTGCTCGTCTACTGAACTCTGTTTAGCATTGCACTGTAAGAGACTGTAAGGAGTGGTTTGGCCAAGGCAGTACGGGGAGTCCACGGTAGGATTGCCAGGTCCCCCCTGGACACCAGCAGGGGATTGGGGGGAAGGGTTACCAGATCCAGGTTGGGAAACTCCTGGAGATTTGGAGATGGAGCCTGGGGAGGACAGGGACCTCAGTGGGGTACAATGCCATAGAGTCCGCCCTCCAAAGCATCTGTTTTCTCCAGGGGAACTGATCTCTGTGGTCTGGAGACGAGCTGTAATTCCGGGGGATCCCCAAAATGGCTGCTTCGGTGCTTAAAAAGCGGGGCGGGGGGAGATTGGTCTATTCTGCCTCAGCACAGGCCTCGCAGCAGCAGTTAAAAAGCTAAATTTCCATGTAAAATGGCATTGGCAGCCACTGTCAGAGCTGCGGTTGGTGCCGTAACGTATAGTTTGGCCCTAAGCCTGGGTTAGGAGGAGGACAAAGAACCGTATCCAATGCATAAGTCTGAGCTGAACCAGCACACCTGCCATTTTTTCTATGTTTCCTCCAGCGACCGTTATGAAAAGTTTAACCGAGAAGCTCGTTCCAGCTGCAATCGAAACTGTGAATTTTAGCCTGCGGTGGCTTGCGTCCTGAAAGGGCCTGGGCTTGTTGTTTGCATATTGTGTCCCTTTTCTTGCTGGCTTTCACTCAAACCGAGCTGGCAGAAGGTCCAGGACTTGAGCGCGACGCTTGGCGTTGTGCAGGGTCACTGTTCTCTTTGTCGCTTAGCTGCCGCCCTTTGAGTCGGAGACCAAACAAAGTCCAGTTTCCCGCCACCTGGGTCAAACCTTTGGCAGCAGGATGTTTTCATTAATGTTCTTGGAAAAACTTGTCTTATCGCCACTTACTAGAGATGCAAACGCCCTGGGAGGGAGTACACAGAAAAATTCGGGGGGGGGGGGCAGTCTGTTTTTTTCCCCTTCCAAGGACATTTTAAAGGGGGAAATTGAAAATTTGGAAGTGTTCTAAACAAAAAACCTACTATAAAATATTTTCACTTTCTGAATGAGTAAAATGCTCGTTCCATTCATTTGCTCAGAGCAAAATTTATGTTACCTTCTTGCCTCTCTTAGAGAATGGGCAAGAAGTAAATGTGGCCATAATTATTAATAGCTTATTGGCTAATAGTGCGCATCTAGAGAAGTCCTTATTTGAAATCTCCTCTCGAAGGTTGTTTATGCATGGGAGTTGTACCTGAGGTTTGTTGCTGGCTGGACCCACGCTTTCCTGTTGGGAGTCTCTGCACCAGCAGTCTCCAAGCTCAAATCAGGTCCCCACCCCTTGAAATGCTGCTTTGTAATTGGCTTACTGTGAGTGAAAATCCCCCCCAAACCCAATTACCACATAAAAAAGCATTTTAAGCACAACAAAAAACGGAGCAGTCTGAAAGGTGTGGGGAGAAATCCAAGCTTCGGTTTTAAAAAAGCTTTTATTCTGCTCAGAAAGAACTTTGAGGAAGCAGGAAGCATTTGAATCCCCGCCTCTTTACACGCTGCTTTGTAATTGGCTGTGAGCGATAGCCAAGTTTGCGTGTCCAGCATTTTGCCTTTGCATGGGGATTTCACCCGGACTTTGCTCAGGGAAGATGGAAGAGTCGGGTTAACAGAGGAATGGGAAGACCCGGACATTGTGCGGGCTGAGCACAAGGTCATCTCTAATGGACGGAAAACTCATGCATAACTCCAAGGAATAACCGATTCACACCGGGGGTGAACGTGAGTGAAAGTAACTATGCATAAACAATCTAAGTGATCTCCATCCAGGTTTTTTTGTTAAGCCAAAACTTCTGTGGTGCAAAAAAAAAAGTGTGTAGTTTTATTTCCACCAGAAAGGAGAGTAATCCTGTTTCAAACAGGGTGTGGCTTGAGTAATAGGAAAGGCAACTTCTCAATCTGTTTGCTTCTGCAGGCTCGTTTTTAAAGGTATGGGAGTCTCTCGTCCAGATGCTACCATCGGGAAATGCAGAATGATTCACCACTCAAGAGACAACAAAAACGAGCCCAACCCACAGAGGTTAGTTCTTCTGACTACTCTGTGTCTGCCACATGTACAGATATTTCCGAAGAGTCATATTCTCCTTCTACTATGGGCAAGAACGCATGGTCGCTTTATCCTCCTTTAATCCCTATTTCAGCCAGGATTCAGCCAGGATTCAGAAAACGCATGCGTTTTCGCCTAATGTGCGTTCGATCCTGGCTAAAACAGGGATTAAAGGAGGATAAAGCGACCATGCGTTTTCGCCCTATGTTTCCTTTCCTTCCCTGAAAAAACACCAGATTGTAATAGAAACCTTTTATTCATATACAAGCACAGAATCCATCTGTAATACACCGAGCCCTTCTTTCTTTAGATTTAAACTTTATACTCTACCACGTGCCCTGACCTGGACGGCCTAGGCTAGCCCAATTTCATCAGATCTCAAAAGCTAAGCAAGGTCGCCCCTGGTTAGTATTTGGATGGGAGACCACCAAGGAAGTCCAGGGTCACTAGGCAGAGGAAGGCAATGGCAAACTACCTCTAAACGTCTCTTGCCTGGGAAACCTGTGAAGGGTCACCATAAGTTGGCTGTGACTTGACGGCACTTTACATTCTTAACCATGTAGCAAGAAGAAGAGGTGGTTTTTATATGCTGACTTTCTCTACCACTTAAGGAAGAATCAAACGGGCTTACAATCACCTTCTCTTCCCCTCCCCACAACAGACACCCTGTGGAGTAGGTGGGGCTGAGAGAGCTTTGACAGAACTGTGATTAGCCCAAGGTCACCCAGCTGGTTTCATGTGGAGGAGTGGGGAAACCAACCCGGTTCACCAGATTAGCGTCCGCTGCTCTTATGGAGGAGTGGGGAATCAAACCCATTTCTCCAAATCAGAGTCCACCGCTCCAGACCACCGCTCTTAACCACTACACCATACTGGCTCTCCCTGTCCAATCCCAAGGGGAGAAACAGCCCTGTCTGATCCCAAGGGGGGATACAAATGAAGTAAATAAATCTGTGAAACATGAGCGTTTGAGTTCCATCTTTAAACTGACAAATTCAATAAAGATATAATTCCATAGATTCTGGGTTGGTCTTCTGTGACCCACCAGCACAGTCCCCGATATTTTGTTTTTAATTTGAACACTGGACTATATAAAACATTTGTTTTTATTCTTGGGGGTGGGGGCGGGACTGAACAGGCTGTTTGCAAGTTTATTTCCCAACATTTCTGTCCACAGGTTTACCAAGATTGCTCACACAAAGGAGACAATGAATTCGGATGGCTTGAACACTCTGTCATACAAGGCGGTGAAGATTGAAAGATTCTACTTGTATACAAAAATCACTGTGGATGTTGGGTCACCAAAAAGCTAGTATCGAGAGGCGTAACAGAAGACTCAGGCCATTAACGCATGGCCGTTTTGTCCTGCGAGTATCCACCAAGTGTAGCGAATCTGCGTTTCACAAATGCATGCCTGCCTGCCTGCCTCCCGCAGGATCAACCCCCCCTCCCTCCGAAACTTACCAAGGTTTTCCTGTCCCTGGCTTGTCGCGGCTTAAAAGAAATATTCGCTGCAACTCTGAGAGTTACCTGGTGCGTTTAAGCACGGGGTCCGACTCCCCTTGCTTGACCCTTCCGACACCCCTCCCACCCCGAGAGAGGTGGTGAGAGAGGAGCAGGAGGAGGCTAGGCGGAGGGCCGAGAGAGGCGGACCGGGCGCTGCCGCCGCGGGAGGAAGGGGAGACAAGGTTGAGGGGCTGAGAGAGGTGGCGGCAGCGTACACTTGGGGGCAACGGCCCGGTCAGCAGCTGCCAGATGGCCTTCCCAGCAGCAAGGCCCTCTACCGTCCGACAGACGCCTTCATGGTTGCCCCTCTCATGCATTCAGTTTTTTGCTCTCGGTTTTGAAAAGCGTGAGACATGAGAGGGACAAACCGACCACTCTCTAGCCATGTGTTAATGGCCTTGGAAAACTTAACCAAGGACTATGCATCCCATCAGGTTTACGCCTCCTGTTTTTATTACAACGGATATCTCAAAGGATGCCTTGTGTTGCGATTCCAAGGACAAGCAAGAGTTTTAATCCCAAACTTTGTTGCATATATAGTTTTCTAGCTCTTTTTTCCTTTACAGGTTCAGAAACTGTACTCAGACTTTGGAATATATGTCCATTTGTAATTGTGGAGAAGACGGGCACGGTCCGTTGAAATGAATGGGAACTTATTCTTGTGTGCACCTCCCATTCATTTCACTCCTGCTTGCATGGGAGACCTTCCTGGCGAATTGTCCCCATGCCCGTTTGCTGCAGTACTGTCCGCTTTCAAGTCATTGTTGTACACAGCTTGGAAAAATTAATGCTGGACAAATGACAGTGTGTTCTGTCATTAGAGGCCCACGTCTTTCCCCTCCCCCCTTCCATTTAAATTTTACATTAGGGTAACATTTATGAAAATGTCAGTGCTTTAGTTACAGTATGAAGGATTGGAAAATGCTGCTAATGTTGTATTGAGTTTACATACTTTGATATGTGTGTGTGTGTGTGTGTATCCCTCCAGAGAGATAAAATCAATCATTCTGGTGTGATTGCAGTTTTTTTAAAAAGTCCATGAAGAGCATAATAATGGCCTTCATCTCAGCTGGCAGAGGGTTTTTTTAATAGTTCAAGTCTCTTTGCGGGAAAAATGAGTGTTACATAGCGAAAAGATTAACTTCCATGGTGATGGTCGCGCATTTACGTGGCTGGCCTGCGTCCCTTCTGATTGGGTCATGTTACACGGAGCAAGTAGTTTGTCACTGTTTATTTAGCACATGGAAGGCTTCTTCTACAAAGCTGCTCCTCACAGATGAGGCTTGAAGTACCAGCCTTCCCTCTTGTTATCCTTGGTACCCCTCCTCAGCTGAGCAGCGCTTTTTAGAAGGAAGAAGAGGTCAGCTTGGCTGTGTTTCTCGCTCCTGCGGCTCGTATAGAGGAGCTTTTGGGGTGTGTTCTACAAGCAGAGCAGAGCGGCCTGCTGGATGGACGACGGTATGTAAACTGTCGCTCTGCCCTCGTACCAGGTGGAGCATTCTGCCCAACCAGGTGGAGCATTCTGCCTTGCATTCTGCAAAGTGCGGGCAGGTCTCCAGCAGAGGACAACCTTGTGGAAGTGGCTGACGAGCCAGTAGTTTGGCTGTGTTCAGGATTGAAACTATTTCCTACTGCAGTGGTCGACAGACGGCGAGAGGAGCTGACCGACGCGTTGACATAACATCTGCCCGAAAGCTTTCCGGCGCTTCCAGTTTGGACCTTTGTAACAAGCAGGTTAGAAGTGCATAGATGCAGTCCCAAAGAATAGAAGGTACAAGGTGGCCAAAGATTTCATATGCAGATATCGTACCTCTCCGTTTGTAGACAACGGCAGTCTCATGGAACCGGTGTATGGGGCAAGGTTGCAGGGTATGAAGAAACAAGAGAGAGCTTAGGGGGTTTGGGGCGCATTGTGTAAGCATGCCAGGGATGTTTGGGTGGAAGCAGGGAGCAGGGAGAGTCAAGATCCACCTCCCCTTCTTTTCATTCCCTCAGATACCCTGAGCTCCATAGTAGAGCGGGTAAACTTGGGAACGGCCATGCATTCCCCCACTGAAGTCAAGAGTTATACAATATAATTGCTCAGTGAAGCTCTTTTATTTCCAACTCCTGTGCTGCATAAATATCCTGACTGGCATAAGTACGGCAGTATTTCTCAGTGTCCTTATGTCTGAATGTTGAATTGTCTTTTGCTTTATGTTGTTACCTTCTCTCACCGAGGAACTGCAAATCACATGCAACCGTGGGCTCAAATTGTCTTTTTGTGTTTTTTTCAGGTATGTTTATCACCGTAAAAGCCTAAATATTGTATAAATGTCAAAGGAAAAAGATATTTTTTTCGTGGCTATGTTTGTTCTGTAAAACTTGAATTTGCTGTTGTTGTTTTTGTTCTTAATTGTTACAATGTGTTAAACGAGAGATTATGGAGGGGAAGTGTATATAAAAGCTTATTGTACCGTAAAACAGCATTTGTCAACATACACTGCAGGCCAAAATGATGTTTAAACCAGACTGAAAAGGGCGGTTTTATGCCTTTCATTCCGCGTAAGGCTGGGCATCCTTTTGCTCGGCAGTCACTGAGAAGGGTGGCACAATTATGGCTTCTTTATGTCTGTGGAGATTGAGCCCGCATCTCCGCGTATAAACTGTTTTATAAACAGCGTGCCTTTGAAACGGGGGGCCATTTGCGTGGGCTGCCCTCCCGGTTTCCCGGCCTTCCAGACTTCTTCCTGGGGACAAGATGCAGTGTTGTTACACGATCGGTTTAGAAGCCTCATCCCGTAGCCTCCAAATTCTTCTTCTTAAATTATTATTTTGTTCATGTTGGTCTTGTATCTTGTTTTACAGCGGGCTCTCGGTGCCTTTCAAAAGACTGGCGATCGCCCATTGCAGCCATGTCTGTAGCAAGCCATATACCAGGCCCTGCTTATAATGTATGTAAAGAAGAAGGGACAGAAGCTTTGACTGTCGTCTTGTTTGTGGGCTTCCTAGATTCACCTGGTCGGCCACTGTGTGAACAGACTGCTGGACTTGATGGGCCTGGGTCTGATCCAGCAGGGCCTTTCTTATGTTCTTATGACTGTAGTCCTCTCCTTACAGCAGCAATATAAGCGACATCACCTCAAGAAAAGTGCCTTAGGGGAGCACAGCTGCCGTGTTCTTCAGCAATTTCACCTCAGGCTGCACTATCTATAGGGCCTATCCTTAGGCCCGCTAGCTTCACCTTATTTAAAAGGGCGAAGGGTCCTTCTCCCCTCACCCCAGTTCCTTTCCAAAAACCGCTAGCTTTTTTCGCTATAGTTCTCCAGCAAACTGTGCCAAAGGAAAGCCGCGCGCTATTTAACGGGACAAGCTGAGGGAAGGAAGCCCGTCGTTTCCCAGCTTAGTAGTTTGTAGCGTGGCTGGTGTTTTGCTGCTCTCCCCAAAAAACGGCTGGCACCAATGTTAGCGCCCCAGATTCTCCTGTTTTCAGATCAATGTGTAAAAGGTCTCCGCTGGAGGCACTGAATTCTCACATCTCTCTGGCCATTTTGGCATGGTGATTAGCAGCGTGTTCCCGGCTGAATTGCCCCGCAGATTTTTTTGAATTTTGCACGCTGAACCGTCATTCCGGAAGTGACTGCGAAGCCGGCGCCGACCTGCTTCGCCGCTGCTGCAAAGAATAACCAGAGGGAACCATGCAAAGCAACAGCGGTGCGTTAGCTATGCACATGCTAATGGCTATGCAAACGAACGACGGGACAGGCGAGTGGGGGGTGGGTGAAATTTCTCCTTTTGCGCTGGGACCGTGAATAGGCATTTTTTTAAGTCGCAATTTAAAAAAGAGCTTTGAGCGAGCATCAAAAATGACCATGCATAAACGGCCTCTGGTAACTCAGCAGGCCTGCATACGGCTTCTCCCCTCAAGGCAAAGAGAAGGCAGGGGTCAAATGGAGGACATGTATTTGAATGTGGGATCCCCTGACCCTTGTAGATAAAAATCCTCTTTAAAGGTTGAAAGAGGAGCAGAAGCGATCCCACATTTTAAATATCTCCGAGGCCTCCTTCTCACAGCGAGGGAAGCGTGACAGGGAACCCAAAATCTTCCAGGGAGAGAGTACTATTCAAGCAGGCCGTGAGTTTGCTAAGTTGATGTTCTGACTTGCGTGCCTTATTCTTGAGTACGTATTTCAGGGCAGGGAGAGAATGACGACATTTTCCTTTAGCTGGTAGCCCTTTCTATTTTGGTTTTGTGCGTGCGATATCTTGGATTCACTTCCTTATTTAAACGCTTGGGCTTCCACCGGTGAACGTGGAGACTAAGTACATGATTTGGGCTGTAATTGGAGAGGTATCTGGTCCTCTTAAATGTGCTTGAGCACATTCATGGAGAGGGCACCATGGTAGTAATTCTGGAAATTGTCCCTTGAGGGGTTAGTTGAATGCCCTTCAGTGTCCTAACGTTCAATGTTAGGCAGCTTTAGAACTTAGGGGCCTGTTCAGATATTGCTTACAGTGGAGAAATCTTGAGCCGGCAAATGTTTGGAGCTCTTGCATGTTTCCCCCCCCCCCCACTTTGAAAAAGTAGCCTCCAAATCAAGCTTAGTTCAGTTCAGTATCTCCTTAAACTCCGAGGGGGAAATTGGAGGATTCTGCTATGGAATCAGGAGGCAGATACCATGTTCTGATATGGACAGGTACCATGTTCTGATATGTGCCTTGATGAGACATACTTTCCCTCCTCGTGGTGAAGGGGTTCAGGAAGGCTTCCATACCCAAGACTCTTACTAGAAAGGAATAATGTGTGTAAAGTTCCCATGCTGTTGAGGGCTGGGTTTCTTGGTTGCCTCTTTTTGAGACTAAGGTTGCCAGGTCCCCCCTCTCTTCCGGCGGGAGGTTTTTGGGGCAGAGGGGAGGCACAGATTGCGCACGTGGCCACGATCGCATCACTTCCGATTTACACCCGGAAGTGCTGCATCACAAGGGGCCTTTTACCACTCAAACTGGGAGTTTGAGTGGCAGACGGCCCCTTGCGACGCGGCGCTTCCGGGTGTAAACCTGAAGTGGCGTGGTGGGCAGGCACGCGTGCACACGTTGCCTGCCAACCCTCAGCTGGTTGGCGGGCAGCCAGGTGGATTGGCGGGGGTTTGCCCACCACCACCTGGCACTTAGCAACCCTATTTTGAGACCCAACACAAACTAGAAAAGAAAACTACCACTGACCTATTACCAACGTAATCCGATTCCTAACTCTCTGAGATGGGAAGTCTCACCTTCCAGAAACTAGCAGTTTTTGGAAATTTAAAATGCTGGCTCTTCGTCGTTTATGGAACCCTGTTCATTCTGCACACGAGGTAAACTTATCTCTAAACATTACAATATTTGTCGTATTGTACAAACTATGCAAGCAGCTTTATGTTGCGCATCCTAAATAGCTTTGTCTTTTGCTTGTGTGTGTGTGTGCATGAGAGAGAGAAAATCAGGTCACATTGCCATAGAAAACACATTTGATGATTTGAGAACACGTTATCTCTCAGCATCAAAGTTTTTAATAAAAGTGCCTTAAAATGGATTTGTGAGGGTGGTGGTAAAGAATTTTCCATAGAATAGGATTAGATGAAATGTTTCAGAGTTGCTCTGTTACAAATAATAAAGCTTTTGTTAAAAAAAAAAAAGAACTCAAAATGTTTATGTTCATGTACTTTTAATTCTCTGGTGCTCCCTCCCTCCATGGTTTCTTCATAAAGAATCAACTGTTTAACGGTGAAACTTTATGGAGTAAATGAAACCCAATTCTCTTTTGCTCGGGGCGAAACATCAGCAAGCTAAGGGCATGTGGGAAGAATCCAGGCTGCACTATTTTCACCCCTTGCCACTGAAATGCTACCACTGATACCCGCATCTGTTCTCTTTTAACTGGATCAATCTTCTAGTCCAGTTTTTTTCTATCAATAGTCACTCCTCGTGTAGCCGCAGTGAACCGTCGACAGACAATGTCACAAGGGGGTGTGGGGTACATTTTAGAACTTTGCGCCCAGGCAATTCGAGTTCTGTACTAAGAACATCTAAACTCTGCAACCTGTATAAATTGTGCAAAGCGAGCCAAAGATGCCATTTATCTTGGCTTAGCTTCCCATTGGGCGCTGAAGACTCGCCCCCAACCTTTGGTAATCTCATTCATCCTCCCGTCTGACTTCTGAGATCTCAGGAGGCATGGCCCTGTGAAACTTTCAGACGTATCTTCAATGTCATAAGGGCTGGAAGATTAGTTTTTAAAAAGTTAAAGCTGTGGTTCTCAGGAAGTTGAATCCTGTGCCCAGTGATCTGTTCTGTGCTTCCTTGGAGCAGCCCTTTAGAGGGGGCTGAGATGACAAAGAGCTAGACTCGGCTCTAAGATGGAAGGGGGAAAGAGAGGTCAATAAAATGGACGCTTCACGGCAACAATATGGCACCCCCTGCTTCGTATGCCTGCATTTCTCCTCCTGGAACAATACTGGCATGAGAAGGAGCCCCAGCATAGACTCTTCCCACATGACCTTGAATTTCTGATGTTACTAGGCAGGGCTACAAGGAGCCACTCTGCGATTGCTCCCAGACCACTAAAAGAAACATCGCAAGGGGGCCCTAAATATGCTCAGTCTTGGAGAGAGAGGACAATTTGGAAAATCACCATAGGTGCCTATTATCTTCAAAATGCATGTTAATTATTTCAGGTGCAAACAATCACAGCGTGTCACCTTTTTTAAAATCAAATACCCTTCACTCATTAGTTAGCATGGTGGTCTATTTGGACAAGTTTTCCCTTGCTTTTTGTTCTTCTGTGTGTATCAGACTGTGGTTCTGCACTCTTGTTATCGGTGACAAAATATAATAATTCTGAATCATGTTTGATGTTATTCTTGGAATAAATTGATTTTTGTTACTATTTTGTACCATCGTGTCTTGGTGACTTACTCTCTCTGCTTCCAAGTGACACACACTTTGGTTCTAATACCAGAAAAGCAGAACTGTATATTGCTAGAGTCAGCTACTTCAGAATTGGGTGGGAGGGGATGTACTGAATTGCAGGTTTGATAGTTTCCTCTTATTAAAAACTCCTTGGACACTTGGCACTGCACTCCAGGGAGAATAGTTCTGTTCTAGGGCCTTTTAAAAATGTAGATCCCCTTTCTATAGTCAGAACTGGTATACTCCAGGAGAAGCAGTACTAGATGACTCTTGAATTCAGCCAAGTAACTTTCAAGTTGATGCATACTCTGCAGCCACTCTTAAACCAGCTCTACCAAGGATTAAGGAGCAACCATAATCAAACAACCCCTGACATTACAAGAGATAGTAAATTTTGGGCTTCGGTTAACACATTTTCACATTTGATGGGACCTTCACAGGAACATCTCCATGTTGGCCACAGCTCTTGCAACCTGGTGGAGCTCCCCAAAATATGTTGTTCATGGGACCTGGCACCTTAAACACATGTAGGTGCCTGCCTGATAATGAATCAGGTTATTGGTCTATTCAAGGATCTCAGATTGAGGTTTTTCACGTCACCTACCACCTGATGCTTTTAACTGGAGATGCTGGGGATTGAACCTGGAACATTCTGCATGCCAAGCAGATGCTCTACCACTGTATCACTGGCACCCGCAGAGGGCTACATATACCTCCAATACAGCCTTGCAAATCCCCCAAAACATTGAGTCTAGTAACATTTGCCCCACCCATATGTAAGCAGAGAGATACCAGTTAGAATACCAGATCAGGTTTAAGGTGCTGGTTGTGACCTTTAAAGCCTTACACGTTCTGGGACCCTCGTATCTGTGGGACCGCCTCTCTTGATATGTTCCCCAGAGAAGGCTAAGATCATCGAATACCAACTTACTGGTGGTCCCCGGCCTGAGGAGTATCTGGCTGGCCTCAACCAGGGCCAGGACTTTTTCTGCCCTGCCCCGGCCTGGTGGAACCGGTTTTTTAAAGACTCGAAATTGGGGTTTCCCGTCTAAAGTCTGAGACTCCTTCGTGTGTTGTGTTCGGCTGGGGGCTTAGGATCGATAAGTAGGCCACACCAAAGCCTTACGTGTGTCAGACGTAGTGCTTTCTTCATGATTGTATCTGAAGAAGTGAGCTATGGCTCATGAAAGCTCATACTCTGCTAGAAATTTTGTAAGCCTTTAAGGTGCTACTGGACTCTTGCTCTTTTCTACTGCTACTGAGGGACTAACACAGCTACCCATTGTGACCTATCTCCATGATCGTGGTTTGGAATAGGTTTTTGTTTGTTTGCTTGCTTCTAATGGACAAAAAGAAGGGGATTGTAAGGAAAATGAGAGAGGGAGCAGGAGGTGAAAGAACTGATGTAAATGAGACCTGGGCCTCGTGTTTCAAGATTTTAAAACATTTATATCCCACTTATCTCACCATTGGGAACCCAAAGTAGTTTACAATATCATTCCCCCCTCCTTGTTATCCGCACAATGAGCCCGACCTTCGAGTTGGGGAGAGCTGGGTGGAAATTTAATATAATAATAACAACAACAACAATAATAATAATAATAATGAAAAACTGTGAGGCAAGTTAGACCGAGTGATTGGCTGAAGGTAGGGTTGCCAACCTCCAGGTACTTGCTGGAGATCTGCTATTAAAACTGATCTCCAGCCGATAAGAGATCAGTTCACCTGGAGAAAATGGCTGCTTTGGCAATTGGACTCTATGGCAATGAAGTCCCTCCCATCTTGGGTCCGCGAAAGCTGAAGACGAGCATTTTAGTGGGTGTTTAAAATGTTTTGCCAGTATCTCCAGGAATGCTCATAGCTCATGGTCAGCTGCATGTTCCTAATGCCAATTCACCAGACCTTGACAGTTTTGCCTTCCCAAAAATAAAGAAGGAAATTCCGCATGCCAAATATGGTACTTTTATCTATCAAGTACAATAGCCAAGAGGATGTTTTGGGACTGCCTTTCCTGGAAGTCATATATTCTCAATCTGCTATGGAGACCATTGTTTGGGATAGTTTCCACTTGCACCTTCTGTTTATGTCTTCAGTTGGCAAAGGCAGTAGCGTGCATCGTATCCAATGTTGCATTTCTGCAGCCCCATAGGCTTAGTAGTCTGGACACTTGTTAAGGCCAACTGCCTCAAATTCGCACTTGGGTCCAAGAGGATTCGTTTCTTGTCCCCTATCATGGCTGATTAAGGGTTGCCAGGTCCCTCTTAGCCACTGGCAGGAGGTTTTGGGGGCGGAGCCTGAGGAGGGTGGGGTTTGGGGAGGGGAGAGACTTCAATGCCATAGAGTCCAATTGCCAAAGTGGCCATTTTCTCCAGGGGAACTGATCTCTACCGTCTGGAGATCAGTTGTAATAGCAGGAGATCTCCCGCTAGTACCTGAAGGTTATGACAACACAAAACGGTCAGCTTGCTGTAATGTATGCTAGAAAAAAGTAACAGCAGAAAATTGCCAGTTCTTTACAAAATGCTAAATATAACTATAAACTACAACTACATGTGCATCACCAAAATGCCACCAAATAACTACATGTGCTAAATAATAGTCCATTCATATTGATTAGGTCCACAATGGTATAATCCTATAGCAACTTTGACTTTCCGTCTTACAGTTCCATTGTTTTCAAAACTTTGGTAAGACAGAAAGTCGAAGTTGCTATAGGATTATACCATTGTGGACCTAATCAATATGAATGGACTATAATTTAGCACATGTAATTATTTGGTGGCATTTTGGTGATGCACATGTAGTTGAAGTTTATAGTTATATTTAGCATTTTGTAAAGAACTGGCAATTTTCTGCTGTTACTTTTTTCTAGTACCTGAAGGTTGGCAACCCTATGGTTGATACATGTAGTGGTGAGAATTTCCTAGGGTTCCTCCAAATCCTATTGAGGTTCCACAATTAAAGAATCTTCATCCACGTTCAACTTCACCATCAAAGGTATTTTGATGTTGGCTAGTAACAAGGAAAATCGGTACCTAAGGCTGCACTCCTATAAACACTTTCCTGATAGTAAGCCCCACTGAATAAAATGTGATTTACTTCTGAGTATATGTAATGAGAGCAAGCATGGTATAGTGCTTAAAGTGTTGGACTAGGACCTGGGAAACCCAGGTTCGAATCCTCACTGCCATGGAAACTTGCTGTGTGACCTTAGGCCAGGCACACCCTCTCAGCCTTGACCCTAGCTAGGGTTGCCAGGTCCCTCTTCGCCATCGACAGGAGGTTTTTGGGGCGGAGCTTGAGGAGGGCGGGGTTTGGGGAAGGGAAGGACTTCAATGCCACAGAGTCCAATTGCCAAAGCGGCCATTTTCTCCAGGTGAACTGATCTATATCAGCTGGAGATCAGTTGAAATAGCAGGAGATCTCCTGCTACTACCTGGAGGTTAAGCAAAACAGACACGCACTGATGGCTGCAACAACAATATAATACAAGGAATAATCCAAATGTACATAAAAAAATACGTAGGTACATCTTGTAGTGAAAGTCCCGAAACTATAATGAAACTGCATTCAATCCTTGCCATAGCATAGGAATTCAAGCCAAAAAGCCGGAGAGTAAACATGCCCCGGAGCTAGTTCACGCTGTTCGTGTAGCGGAAACGAAAACCCGGAGATGTGTTCCACTCGGAGGGGACACAATCTTCTGCTGGGAGCAAGTAGGGTTTATAGATGTAGAACTAGATCCCAAGATGGGAACCCGGTATAAACTCCCATTTCGCCGTAGCTTTTTCCATCGGGAATATATTTTATATATGGCATGAGATGGATGTCTATCTCAAGACACCAGAGAGGTATGTAACTCGCAGTTCAAATGGATAGCTTTTAGCAATCCCTCTTGGTGTATTTTTGCTAGCTACTGAAAGGCATATAATATAAATTACAATTGAATAAATCTCATAAGAAGGAACACCCCTTTCTTATATTTTCCTTTTCATTCCTTCTTACAGTAGTACGCTAGATCCAAGTCCAAGTAGTTACAATTTCTTCTTATTAATTAACAATAACTTTTCCGCTGATGAAACTAATTGAAGTTTTGGAACATGAGTAATAAGCATGTGAAACAGGAGACATGGAAATTCAGGACTAGAACACAACGAATGATGCAAGAGTCCTGGATATGCCAAGGCAAATAAGAACAATTTTTGTTTGTCTAGTTATACGTAATCAGCTTTCCCTTCGTCAGAAGCTCACCTGCGCACCGACAAAGGAACCTAAGGAAGGCAAAATCGCAATAACATTTCCCCACTGAGTCATTAATTCGGCTTCTTGTCCGCAAACCGAAATAGCTCACTGAAAAAGAACAAAGATGTATATTATCTGCTTGGGATCTGGAGGCAAGATGTAATCCATGGCCTGTTACCGGCAGATCAAAGCACGCGTCCGGCTGCTTGTGACATAACTGGACAAAGATCCTGCTGGAGAATCTCAGGGTTCCATGTACCGCTCCGCCCCTGGGGTTCACATGCATGTGGCTTCTTCTTAGAAGCCCTTAGAAAGCCGTGCCAAATTAAACATCTCTTTGGGGCATTTTTCACGGTAGATTTTGCTTCTCTTTTGCCACGGACCAATAAAAAACCCGATTAAAATTTTTTTTTCATGGCTGCGATTTATCCCCGTCAATTATCTGTAGTTTTGGTTTTTCATGGGAACAAAGCACGCTGTATTTGACAACGGTTTGGTCTGTCCCTTTTGCAGGAGACCTCCCCTTCCAACAAGCTCATTGTTTATGCCTGCCGCCAACTCCGCCCCAACTCCGCCCAGCAGATTACGTCGTGCGGTTCACCAGCCCCAGCGCAAAAAACAACCACCAGTCCCTCTGGTCTCCTCCATTTTTCTTCCACCCTCGCTCTGTTCTGCTTTTGGAACAGAAGAGTCCGTGAGGAAAAAAGCGCATGTTTTCCAATGAAGAATACTGAATGATGCGGGAGATTAGAAAAGCCAGGCTCCCGTGAAAAATATATATAAACCGGCACCACGCTGGCTCAGGACAGAAACCGGTGCCATGAAAAATACCCCTCAGATTCTAAATTGGGGGGGGGGGCAAGGCAGCGCTTTCCTCAAAGCTTCCCTCTATTTTCTATAGGTGTGGAACCCATTGCCCTTTAATGAAAGACAGGATTGGGGGGGGGGCAGGAATTGCATCCATGTGCCAAGAGGTGTGCTTTTATTGCTCATTTTGGGAAAACGCGGACCTACAATGAATAACCAAAAATTTGCACCGACACAAATCAGATTTGAAAGCGCAGCAAATCTTCGTGAAAAATTCCCCTTTCAGTGTCAAAAGCCAGGTGGAGCCAGTGTGGCGATAAAAGGCTGTTAGATGTGTGGCAGGCTGACCTTTACAACCAGCCCCCACCGAAGAGTTATCTTGGCATCAGCCATATGCCTAATTATTATTTTGGTTCCTTTTTCCTAAACCGGTGAGCTTCAAAGCATGGTGCTTTCACTGCTTAAGGAACACGTGCATAATACAATGCTACATTGTTGAAGGCACCATTCTGCCTGCTGTATGCTGTGTTAGCCTGCCTTCCACTAACATAAAAGCCAAGGGACATCTTTTGGCTAGGGTTGTGTGTGTGTGTGTGTGTGTGTGTGTGTAGAACAACCCACAGTTGTTCTGCAGTATGTTATCAGCAGTTCAGAATACCCCAGGGTGTCAGGTGGCAACTAATCACAGCAAATGCCTTAGGCCAGGGGTGGGTAACCTTTTTTTCCGCCAAGGGCCATTTGGATATTTATAACATCATTCGCGGGCCATACAAAATTATCAACTTAAAAATTAGCCGGCCAAGCCCCAAGCAGGCAGCTGCCCCAGATGACAAACCCCCCCCCAGGGGCAGGCAAGCAGGCAAGCATCCAACCGGTGGCGCACTCGCCCATCTGGTGGCACAGGATGGTCTGTTGCACCAGCTGGGCATAGCTGTCCAGCCACATGCTGGAGTTGCTCCTGCTCCGCATGGTCAGGGCCAGATTCTACAGCTGGCTCCTGCTACCTCCGCCTGCAGGGATGAAATTAGGACACACTGGCCAAGAATTCGCGCCCCCCCATGCACATTCTGGCCCTGCCCCCTTTAACCCCTCCACTGTTGCCACTTCTGCCCCCAGCCCTCTTGTAGTACAGAGGGAATATGTTTCTCCACGGCCCGGGTGGAAAAGGGTTAATACAGTTTCTTGGGCGATCCTAGCAGCTCCATAGCTAACTACTCTTCTGCAAGGGGGGGGGAAGGTTTCTTTTCTCAGCAAAACAAACTCACCTTGAATAGAGGCTGTTCCTGACTGCAGGAGGGGGCGGATCGCCAATCTTAGATCCTTCTGAGCTAGAGATCTGCCAGGACCCACGAAGGACCAGACCAAATGATTTCGCAGGCCTTAAATGGCCCCCGGGCCTGACGTTCCCCACCCCTGCCTTAGGCCATTTACGCATGGGAGGTTTCGCCGCTCTCTAGATGCACATTTTCCCCATCTGAATTCTCAAAAATAAGCCCCCATGCAGAGTTTTGAGAATTCGGATGGGGAAAATGTGCATCTAAAGAGCTGCAAACCCAAGGCAAAACCTCCCAGGCATAGACTTCCGGTGGTGCCGTTGGAGAGAGCACTCCATTTCCCCAGGTTGTCCTGGGAGAAATCCAAGTTTGCGTTATTTTTGGGGTACATAGATACCCCAATCCGACCCTTGCAAGTGGGTTGGAAAGCAGGAACTCCCTGCAGCCCGCAAACGCGGTTTGACCTCCTAGGTACTCTGAGGGGGCTTTTTTAAGCCCCTCGGAGTCCTAGACGCCGGTCCTGCGAGGGCACTAGGGAAGGACATCGCCAAAACGCAACTTTGGCAGCAAGCTCTACCCTCCACCGCCTTAATACCAACATAAGGACTACATAAAGAAAAGAACCTCACCTCTTGACACCCAAGTGAGTACAAAAGAACTCTTCGTCTACTTACTAGAAATTTGAACAGACGGGAGGCTGAAAAGAATATTTCTGGGACCCCCACCCCTCCATAATCCGAACTGAAAAAGTTTGATCTGAGTTAGTCATCGGGATTAGCGACAGGAGCCTTATCGGATCGATCAGCCTAAACCATAACAAAGAGTCGGAAGGATACCTTTTAGACTGACAAGAATTATCACCAATGAGAAGGTCCGAAGGAAGGGGAGGGTGATTTCTCTTCCTGATTTTCCGGCGAATTCCTGCCACGTTTGCAGTAAGGGAGTGCCTGGAACGGAAGACTCTCTATAACACCCTCTCTATCATTGGAACTAAAACAACAGGAAGTAGCCGCGGGACTGAATATCCGTCGCACTCGAGTTACTTTCAAATCATTCCTGAAGGAATAACCATCGAGAAGAGGCGATAGAAGGTCTGCAGCACTAGTAACTTCCTGTTTACTTCCTGATTAATCCGATCTAGAGCGACCGAAAAAACTCACTGGTATTTTAAAACTTTAAAATGCAATTTTAAAGCCAATTTCGACTCTTTTCAACCCGAAAAAATTATTAGGCTGATCTTTGAACTATCATCTTTTAACCAGCACCTTAAAGGCCCTGTCGGTGGACATGTATTTTACCAGCTTTTTTTGAATGTAAATGTCTCGACCCCGCTCTGGCTCACTACATAGCCCTGCCTATACTAAACTAAGGGACTCTTTACAAACCTCGACCATGGAAAAAAAGTTACAGGATATGCTAACTAAACAAACTGAGGCAACAAATAAACAGTTTGAACAGATGTCTACACAGATGGCACAGTTGACTTCTATGATGACAAATCTTGGTCAAGCATCCCAAGCTATTAATCAGAAGTTGGATGTGGTCACTGGAGACTTGAAAGAAGTAAAAACTCAAATGATTGTTATGAAGACAGATATGCAAGCGATGGATGTATCAATTAAGAAAGTGATGGATGAGCACAAGGACACAAAGAAAAAATTAACAAGCCAAGAAAAACAGATTGAAACAATACAAGCGGATCAGATGGCGGCAAAAAATCAAATGGCAATGATGGAGATGAGAGTGAAAGAGACCAACCTTCGTATACGCAATTTTCCAGATATGATGGGAGATAATAAAGAATCTGCAATACCAAATTTGGCCTACTTATTTCAGATAGATGAACAAGAATTAAAACAAGCCATTAATAGAATATACAGGATACCACTACCTGCTAGAATGAGAAGATCTAAGCCAAGAGATTTGATGATAGTGTTCTATGACACCAGAGTTAAAGACAAGATTATGAAGATTCATTATGAAAATCCAGTGTCAGCAGGAGACTCCTCTCTTATACTACTGAAGGATATTCCAAGGCATCTACTTTCACAGAGGAATAACTACAAAGACTTTGTGTCTATACTGAAAGCTAATGGCATAAAATATCGTTGGATTATGCCACAAGGTTTGGCTTTCACCTATAAGGAAGTGAAAACGACAATTCTATCCCAAGCAGATGTGGGGAAATTTTTGAGAAAATATAAAATGGACCTTAAAGAATTACCTGGAGAGAAGGAGGAAGAAGAAGAGGAAGAAGAAGAGGTACAGGGTGCAGAAGGTGGTACTAAACTATAGACTTTTTATTTTGCTAAAAAATACTACATTATGGCAAAAGCAATTTCTTGGAATGTAAATGGACTGAATGAGAAAACTAAAAGGGCCAGAATCTTCAAATATCTACAGAAATATAAATACTCCCTAATTTGCCTACAAGAAACCCATATAGCTTCAAAGCATAAAAAATACTTGGAGAAACAGGTGCTTGGACAAGCATTTATTGCTTCTGCTAAAACTAAAACAAAGGGAGTGGTAATCTATGCCCACCCCAGTCTCTGTCCAGAACTAGTATATAAAGACAATGAAGGAAGAATTGTAATTATCAGAACTAAAATATTGGGACAAAGGACAATAGTGGTTGGAATCTATGCACCCAATGAAGGGAAAAAATCCTTCTATGAAAAATTACATGACCTGATAACCCAGTACGCACAAGACCAAATTTTATTGATGGGCGACTTTAATGGAATTATTCTCCCATCTCTGGACAAAAAATCAAAAGCAAAAGATATCAATGATGGATGCTTGCCTAAAACTTTCTTTGCCATGGCTTCAGAATTAGAATTACAAGACATTTGGAGAACAATGAATACAACAGCTAAAGAATACACCTTTTATTCAGCAAGACACGATTCACACTCCAGAATCGATATGATATGGGCCAGTAAATCAATTTTCACGCAACTACGTAAAATTAATATTTTACCTAGAACTTTTTCTGATCACAATCCTGTTACCTTTGATTGGAACAATAAACAAGCATTTAGATGGCGAATGAATGATAAACTTTTAAAAGACAACAAGATACAAAAGGAATTACAGGTTTTAATGAAAGACTTTTTTGAAATTAACCTTAATGGGGAAACTTCTTTAAATACAGTTTGGGACGCATTCAAAGCTGTTCTGAGAGGTTTTATGATACAGAAACACTCGGCCTGGAAGAAGACTCAATTGCAATTTACAAACAACATACTTTGGAATTTACAAAATTTGGAGCAGAAATTGGTAATGGTAACACAGGAAGAGGAGAGAAGAGAAATTCAAATACAGATTTCTGCATCTAAACACCAATTAAATTTGGTAATAATGGAGGAAATGAATAAAAATCTGAAACTTGCTAAACAAAAGTATTTTGAATATGCAAATAAACCAGGAAAATTTTTAGCAACACAACTGAAGGACTCATTTCAAAAGAAGATTATAACAAAAATCCAAACTGCTAAAGGACCAGTTTATTCAACTTCAGAAATTCAGAAAGAATTTGTTTCATTTTACTCTAAGTTATATCAGAAAGAAAATACTCCAAAACAGAAAATAGATAAATTTCTAAACTCAATACAGATGAAAGCTTTGTCAATGACCCAGAGAGAATGTATTGAAGCTCCAGTAACAAGGGAAGAAATACAAGAAGCAATACTGAGACAAAAAACGGATAAAACACCTGGACCAGATGGAATTACTGCACTATTTTATAGAACATTTAGTGACAATTTAGTTGGTTTTTTTGGTTCACTTTACAATGCAATTTTGGACGAGGGAACATCCCCGGAGACTTGGTCACACGCATTTATATCACTGATACCCAAAGAAGGAAGAGATCCAGAAAAAACATCTAATTACAGACCTATATCGCTTTTAAATGTGGATTACAAAATTTTTGCTTCGGTTTTGGCATGTAGGATAAAGCAATTTATTAAGGATCTTATACATGAGGACCAAGCAGGTTTTATACCAGGAAGGCAAATAAAAGACAATGTAAGAATTTTACTAGATTCACTGGAATATTATGACCATAATATTCAACAAACTGCGGCTTTTGTATTTTTGGATGCAGAAAAAGCCTTTGATATGGTCTCTTGGAACTTTTTGAAACGGATTTTGGATAAATTGAATTTTGGAGATCGTTTTCAGAAAGGTATATCGGCTATTTATACCTCCCAACAAGCTAAAATTTTGGTTAATGAATCAATGTCAGATAACTGCCAAATCACGAAAGGGACTAGACAGGGATGTCCCTTGTCTCCACTTTTATTTTTGTTGGTGTTGGAACCGCTATGTGTGAAACTAAGAAGTATGGAGGACATCCGCGGGCTAAGAATTAAAAAACATGAATTTAAGTTGAGAGCATTCGCGGATGACCTACTGCTAATTTTGGAAAACCCAACACAGTCAATGAATATACTTCAGGAGACTTTGGATGATTTTGGAAAAGTATCAGGCTTTAAAGTGAATCAAGAAAAAACAAAGATAATATTTAAAAATTTATCGGAAATACAACAACAGGAATTTATATCATATACTGGCTGGGAGAAAGCTAACAAAGTTAAATACCTGGGAATTTGGATCACTGCAAAGAATAAAGATCTGTTAACCAACAATTACCTCAAGTTATGGGGTAAGATTAAAACTGATATGATTATATGGTCAAACAAAAAATTGTCATTAATGGGACGTATCTCAACGATCCAAATGAATGTCTTACCGAGGATGCTCTTCTTATTCCAAAATTTACCAATAATATCACAAACAAAATATTTTGAAACTTGGAGGAAAGACATTTCAAACTTCATCTGGCAAGGAAAAAAACCAAGGACTGCTTATAAATACTTGGTGGATCTAAAAACTAGAGGAGGTTTAGCACTGCCTAACTTTCAACTATATGCTGAAGCGGTAGCTTTAGTATGGCTAAAAGACTGGATGAATTTGTCAAATGTACGTTTGCTAGACTTGGAAGGTTATAATAACTTAAGTGGATGGCATGGTTATTTGTGGTATGATAAAATTAAATTACAAGCAACATTCCGTAATCATATAATCAGGTCCTCTCTACTTCGTATTTGGATGAGATATAAACACATTTTGGAACCAGAAACACCGATGTGGATATCGCCCCAAGAAATGCTAACTTTGCGCCCACTTAGACCAGACAAATTTATTACTTATCAAGATCTAATTAATTGGGAAGGAAAGAAATGCTCACTAAAAGACTTTCAACTGCTTAAGGATGATTTACAATGGCTTCAATATTACCAAATCAAATCAGTTTTTGTACAAGATGCAAAAAAAGGTTTCTCTAAAGAAAAATCTCCTTTTCAAAGGATTCTACTAGACAATAATACAAAGCTGATTTCTAAAATGTATAATCTCCTTTTAACAATATACTGTGAGCAGGACACGATTAAACCAACTATGATCGATTGGGCTCAAAATGTGGGACATGATATTGTTTTAAATAAATGGGAAAGATTATGGTCTAAAGATTTAAAAGGAATAAAAGCACAGTCAGTGCGAGAAAACATCTATAAAATGATGTATAGATGGTATCTAACACCCAAGAAAATTGCAAAGATTTATAAAACGATGTCCCTTACTTGTTGGAAATGTAACAAAGAAATTGGTTCCTTTTATCACATGTGGTGGACCTGTGACAAAGCCAAAGACTTCTGGGACATGATTTATAACGAACTGAGATTAATACTACAAAAGAATATATCCAAAACACCAGAAATGATGTTATTGAGTATGATTCCAGACGACTTAGCAACACAAAGAACCTTTTTGATATATGCCACAACAGCTGCGAGACTGCTTTATGCAGCGAAATGGAAAGGGCTAGAAACTCCAGAGAAAAAAGACTGGATTGTTAAAATGTTTGAAGTGGCAGAAATGGCAAAACTCACAGCTATTCTAAATGAAGAAAATGACGTTCGGTTTTTGGGGGAATGGGGGGCGTGGATGCATTATTGTGAATATGAGTTAAAATTGGGAAGGATGGAAGAATATTTTCTAATCTGATCCAGAGGATTATTTTTGATTTTTTTTTTATATTGAATAAGCATAATTATATTTACTAACAGATTATGGTTTTTTATATATGGTATTGATATTTTATCAAGATTAGATTACCTATGACGGGAGGAACTTTTTATTAAGAGGCAGATAGAGGTGATGGGGAAGTCAAAAAATTTTCCATTTCTTTTTTTCTTTTTTTCTTTTCTCTTTTTTATTATATGATATGGAATTATAACAACTTTAGGTTAGAATTGAAATTCGATATTGTTATAGATGTTGTTTAATGCAATGGAAAATTTCTATCATAAAACCCAATAAAATTTATATTAAAAAAAAAAAAAAAACCTCCCAGGCATAAATGGCCGTGATATTTCTCCGTTTTGCTCACCGCAGACAAAAATGTGTCTACCATCACCTCACTTTAAATGCATCCATCTAAAACCTGGAGGCCAGGAGCTAAAACCTGGAGGCCAGGAGCTGAAACCTGAAAAATGGCAACTCCGCCATCTTCCTCGAACAAGTTTAATCCCCCAAAGGCAATAATAAACAGAAAACAGGGATCTGACAGGGACCAGAAAATAGAGATGACACCTTGTAAATCGGAACAGCTGGAGCAGATGAGAGCCAGCGTGGTGTAGTGGTTAAGAACGGTGGTTTGGAGCGGTGGAGTCTGATCTGGAGAACCGGGGTTGATTCCCCACTCCTCCACATGAGTGGCAGAGGCTAATCTGGTGAACTGGATTTGTTTCCCCACTCCTCCGCATGAAGCCAGCTGGGTGACCTTGGGCTAGTCACAGCTCTCTCAGCCCCACCTACCTCATAGGGTGTCTGTTGTGGGGAGGGGAAGGGAAGGTGATTGTAAGCCGGTTTGATTCTCCCTTAAGTGGCAGAGAAAGTCAGCAGATAAAAGCCAACTTCTTCTTCATGCATGTTTTGCTATGTTGTCCCACCCAATGGCCTGCCCTGGGGCCCACTCAAGTTTCACATTTTTTTAAAAAATTACATGAACACACAAAGTCGCCTTATACTGAGGTTAATATCTCACTCTAGCAAGGTCAATATTGTCATTGCTGACTGGCAGCAGCATTCCAAGGTCTCAGGTAGAGGTCTTTCACATTACCTACTCCTTGATCCTATTAACTGGAGGTGCTGGGAATTGAACCTGGGATCTTCTGCTTGCAGGGGAGGAGGAGAAGGAGGAGGAGGAGGAGAAGAAGAAATAGAAGGAGGAGGAGGAGGAGGAGAAGAAGGAGGAGGAGAAGAAGGAGGAGGAGGAGAAGGAGGGGGAGGAGGAGAAGGAGGAGGAGAAGGAGAAGGAGGAGGAGGAGGAGGAGGAGGAGAAGAAGAAGAAGAAGAAGAAGAAGAAGAAGAAGAAGAAGAAGAAGAAGAAGGAAGGAAGGAAGGAAAAGTAGGTTTTAATACCCTGCTTTTCTCTACCTTGAGGAGTGTCCAAGCAGCTTATAATCACCTTCCTCTCCCCAGAACAGACACCTTGTGAGGTAGGTGGGGCTGAGAGAGTTCTGAGGGAACTGTGGCTAGCCCAAGGTCGCCCAGCAGGCTTCATGTGGAGGAGTGGGGAATCGAACCCAGTTCTGCAGATTAGAACCCACAGCTCTTAATCACTACACCAAGCTGGAAACTCATAATCGCCTCTACCGCTGGGCCACATCATTTCTCCTGAATCAAATCCAGCCATCGTAAGTGATCTTGCTGAAATGTTAAGCACCAAATGTAAAATGCCACTTCAGAAGTTTTGGAGTGACAGTTTTTTAAAACCCCACAATGCTTATAGGAAACTCATAATTGCCTGTTAGGCTCCCAAACCTACTTTAATCTCAAGATATGCCCTCCTCACCCCTGGGTAGGGCTGCCAACCTCCAGGTAGTCAACAACACCTAAATGTCTATATAATGTCATCTACTGTATTACAAAACCATGATATAACATTACAATCATTCACATAAGAGAATCCAACCAATGAACCATACATGAGGAGAAAATAACTTCACAATAACATGAGCCCCAAAGCTTTACAACTCTTGGGTGCTTATAGTCCCAACAGCTCAATAAGGAAGCCTCTCTTTCTAGGACAGTGTTCAGAAGAATCCGGAAGACGGTTGTCTCGAGTTACTCCGTTTCGATGTCCTTCTTCAGTTCCATTTCATGAGGCTCCCCTTTAACATATCATTTCAAATACCAAGCCATGGTTATAGCATTCACAATTTCTCCGTTCCCCCCGTAGGATACTCTCCTAGAAAGACAAGCTACCTTATTGAGCTGTTGGGACTATAAGCCCCTAAGAGTTGTAAAGCTTTGGGGTTCATGTTATTGTGAAGTCATTTTCTCATGTATGGTTCATTGATTGGATTCTCTTATGTGAATGATTGTAATGTTATATCATGGTTTTGTAATACAGTAGATGACATTATATAGACATTTAGGTGTTGTTGCCCATCTGTGTTGATTTTGTTTAGCCTTGCCTGTTAACACAGAGGTGCCATATTTTTGTTAATCTCCGGGTAGTGGCAGGAGATCTCCTGGGATTACAACTGTTCTCCAGGCAATAGAGATCAGTTCTCCTGGAGGAAATGGCTGCTTTGAAAGGTGGATTCTATGGCATTATATCCTACTGAAGTCCCTAACCCTCCCTAAAGCCCACCCTCCTCAGGCGCACCCCCAAAATCTCCAGGGATTTGCCAACCCAAAGGTTGCAACCCTGCCCCTGGGAGGGCTCACAGCCAAAGCAGAAAGTCTGCCCCATATCATGTCAGGCTGCATCCGGGGGAGAGCCACATTAACAACAATGGTAGACCAGGAATTTAGTATCAACTTAGTTATTTATTTAGAGGCTCTCGCTTACATTATCACAGTAACCTTTACAAGAAATCGGTAATGTAAACTCAAATAATCATCCCCATACTGCGGACAGGCCTAATTCTTCTGTATGCATGAGCAAGGTAGGAAATGAGGCGTTAGACTCCAGACTGCAGCTGGTGGAGTCCAGCTTCCAATGTTCCTTGGCACTTAAAAAATCTTCCACATTAATGTTCCTTTGTATTTTTTTTTAATCCTCAAAGAGAAATAAAAGGGCCGCACCAGTAACAGGAGATAAAAATAAAGCCAAGGCCAATGGTGCAAAATAGGTTTAAAAAAACGTATTCCTCAGAATATAAATTCCCTATGCATTTCTCCCAGGGGGCTTCTTCAGGGGAATCTGTGGTTAATATAACTATAGATTCCCCTGAAGCCCCTGGGAGAAACGCATAGGGAATTTCTATTCTGAGGAATACATTTTTAAACCTATTTTGCACCATTGTCAGCTTTACATCAGAGGGGCTTTACAACTCTTGGGTGCTTATTTTTTCTCTTTTTTAAAAATCCTCCATTCACATGCAGAACTAGCACAGCAAGGAGAAAGGTTCTATCTCCACCTCTTTGTACTTGTAGGGAGTTCTTTTTAAACATAGATCATCCCAAAATGAGATTCTCTCTGATCCTTGCCTCTCCTCTGATGTAAAGCCATGTGCCATAGGATTGCCAGCTCCAGGTTGGTAAATACCTGGAGATTTTTGGGGTGGAGCCTGAGGTGGACGGGGTTTGGGGAGGGGAGGGACTTTAAAGCCATAGAGGCCAATTGCAAAAGCAGCCATTTTCTCCAGGTGAACTGATCTCTATCGGCTGGAGATCAGTTGTAATAGCAGGAGATCTCCAGCTGGTAATGGTCCATATTACCATCTTGGGACCTGGCCACTGTTAAGTCCCGATCCGTGATGGGGGGGAACAACCCCCGGGTTGCCAATGGCACACGCTGGCTTAGGGCCAATGGCGCGTGCAGGTTTAGGAGCCTTCGTCGGGGACTCAAGCTCCTAGATGTTCCCCTGCTTACTGGCCTAACTATATACATACATAACAGCCACCTCATTCCCTTGTATGCTTGAGCCAGGCCTAAGTGTGTGAGAGAGAGGGTTGCTTAGGGCCAGTCAGAGAAGAAGACATCTTCCTCAGTTTGGGTTAGCTGCCCGAGTATGGTCTACTTACCATCAAGGAGCCAATGATTAAGATTGCCATGTCCCTCTTCGCCACCGGCAGGAGGTTTTTGGAGTGGAGTCTGAGGAGGGCGGGGTTTGGGTAGGGGAGGGACTTCAATGCCATAGAGTCCAATTCCGATGGAGTTATCAACCTGTAAAGCAATGTGACATCGTATATGGGAGACATATGTAAACCAGTATTACAACTAGAGTCAATCTTACCAGATGTTTGAGTAATTGGTAATATAGTATACAACCTATATAGATGCCTGGTTTGATTTAAACTGTTTGTATATGTATATATGTCTGTAAATGTGTGCAGGTTTTACATGGGTTTCAATTGACCACTGATGAAGGCCAAATAGGCCGAAACGCATCTGGCATGTGGTTATAGGTATCAACCTTTGGAAATGCCATTGTGCTATCTTAATGTTTTTAAATAATTTTAATCTTGACATAGCGCTTCTAATAAATATTATTATATATAACCTTGTTAACATCGTAAGCCATCTTGAGTTCGGTAGGAAGAAAGGCAGCCAATAAATCTTTAAATAAATAAATAATTTCAATCTCATCAGGGTTTATTACAGACTGGCTGCAATTCAAACACATTTAACATTTACTATCTGGGTAGGAATCATGGTGGAGGGAATGAAAGGGAAGCTGGTGCGCTCGAATGTACTTTTGTAAATTCAAAAAGTGTTTAAAAAAAAAAATTCCCAAAGGGCAGAAGCAAAATAGAGGCAGAGATGTAGCACAAGAGTATCGGAGACTGCCTTTTTTTTAACTCTTTGTTTTAAGTTTATTTTATAACAACAACAACAACAACAAAATAAAAATACAACAGTAGGTTAAACATCGTACAGTCGAGATATGTTTCAGTACTCGGTTCCAATATATGCTCCAATATTATCAATCAGTACTTTTTCAGAGACTGCCTTATACTAAAACAAGCTATTGCTTCCAATAACACAGTATTATCTTTGAGGTCTGTGGCTGATGTTTGCAGTTACCGCACTTTGTATTCCCAGCGATGTATTAAGAGTTTGAAAATGTTATTAAAAAGATCGCTTTAAAAGGGATTTTGGATACAACAGTTTATAAATGGTTGGAAGATGTCTTCACAGCTAAAGGGGCCAAACAAAGTGCGAACAGTATTTTTTATAACATTTTCAAACTCTTAATACATCGCTGGGAATACAAGTGCGGTAACCCCCCCCACCTGAGATTCTTTTAACTGGACTTGCCATGGGAAGGGTGTGATCTGCTACTGCATTTGGGCCCTAAAGTTATCAGAAAATAGGGGCTATTCTTGGTAAACAGGAACTTGGCATGTAAAAGAGTCATATCTGCCCATACCGTTTCTGAAAAACCAGCAAAGCAGGAAGGGGGGGGGGATAATCCTGCCAATAGATTCTCCCCCGCAATCAGTCCTGGAGTTTTGGCCACCCTCCAAAGTTCAAACCCAAGTCTCTCAGCAGTCTCCAGCATTTCCAGTGAAACGTTTATCACATACCAGGTGCACAGGGGCAAACGTTAGAGGAGTTTTGAGGCAGGGAAGAATCTATGTAACTTTTCCTACATGTTTAACAGAGCGTCATTAGTATGAACGGTAAAATTGGCCAGACATGCCCAGTCCTGGCTGCTGACAAACCAGCAGCAAGACTCCCAAAGTACTTACCTCTGGAAGGGCCAGAATAAATCTGACATTTGACAGGTCTGTAATTAAAAGGAGATTAAACGTGGATTGTCAGACGGCAACCAAATCCAAAATGTACTCCAAGGCAACCTCTGGGTGGTTAGTGGATTAGTTTGTGCAAGTTAAGCATATTCGCCTAGGTTTATTTGCATGCTTTATTCTGCTTCCAGAGTTCTCAAGTACATTTTCTCAAAAAGGAAGGGATTCATCCTGAATGCAGTGTGGTCCCCCAAAGTGGTGCTCACTAGTATTTCTCTTTATGTTCATGTCTGTAGGAAGGTGTGGCAATTTTTTTCTGTAAAGTTTTTTTTTAATAGCCTCCGTTGTTTTTATATATGTGTGTGTGTGGGTACACGTGTGTATTGAAAGTACCGTCAAGTCACAGCCAACTTGTGGTGACCCTGTAGGGTTTTCAAGGCAAGAGATGTTCAGAGGTGGTTTGACGTTTTCTGCCTCCGCGTCGTGGCCTTGGTATTTCTTGGTGGTCCCCCCTCTAATTACTAACCAAGCTGATCCTGCGTAGCTTCTGAGATTGGGCTAACACAGGCAAAAACACACTTTTGACGTGATATCCCCTGGACCAAATTAAATATTATGTCAAAGGTGAAAGAAACTTACACTTCTTACCAGTACTGTCCCTCTCCAGGGTCTCAGTGAGGAAGATGAGAGTACCCTTTTGGTAGAGTTGCCAACCTCCAGGTACTAGCTGGAGATCTCCTGGGATTACAACTGATCTCCAGTTTAGAGACCAGTTCACCTGGAGAAAATGGCTGCTTTGGAAGGGGGATTCTATGGCATTATACCCCACTGAAGTCCCTCCCCTTCCCAGACCCCACCCATCTCAGGTTCCACCCTGGAAATCTCCAGGTATTTCCCAACCCAGAGCTGGCAATCCTACCTTTTGGGTACTCTCATACTGTTAGTCTATATAAGAGTGCAGAATGGTAACTTGGGGGAAGTAGCATCCCTTTTCTATGTACTTTGTTGCTTTTTTGTTGTTGTTTTAAGTCTCCCCTCCTCCTATTCCCACTTTAGCTCCAAGTAGGTGGACTAGTGTTGCCAGCACCCAGTTGGGAAATACCTGGATATTTTGGAGGCGGAGCATGAGGAGGGTGGGGTTTGGGGAGGGACTTCAATGCCATAGAGCCCAATTGTCAAAGCGGCCATTTTCTCCAGGTGAACTGATCTCTATCGACTGGATATCAGTTATAACAGCAGGAGATCTCCAGCTAGTACCTGGAGGTTGGCAACCCTAAGGTGGACGTATATCTAAATACACACAACTCTCCTCCTCTGTTTTCACTTAGTTCTCCCTCATCCACAATATACAGCACTTACAGTGCAATCCTATGTAGATTTACTCCAGTCTAAATCTATTGAAATTAATCTCGTACTGGAGAAACTCTGCATAGGATAGCAGTGCAAGAAGAGAAAAGAATGTGAGGGTGAAAAGCTGCAAAATACAAGAGGCACAGTCTGGGGCATGACTACGCGAAATTCAGAAGTAAGCAAGATTGCAAAGTATACAAGATAAAACCCAGTGTGCTTATCGTGTTACTGACGTTTCAGAAATGATGGAATTCTTTTGCTTCCAAGGCAGCAGTACAGATCAGTGAAAAGGTAACCCCATTAACCCCATTCCTCCTCTCCCTCACACCACCAGACAGGTTGAATGAGGGGGAGATAAAATTCCTGGGGCCGTGGCAGGGATGCCAGCCTCCAGGTGGGGTCTAGGGATCCCCCGGCATTACAGCTCACCTCCAGACTACAGAGATTAGTTCACCTGGAGAAAATGGATGCTTTGGAGGGTGGAATCTATGGCCTTGTACCTAGGGTTGCCAACCTCCAGGTAGTGAGATTTAAAGCAAAAACCTCGTGCTCAAGTAGGAAGTTAAATAAAGAACAACAAGCACTGATGGCACATAACTTCTATTGTGATACAAAATGAATCCCAAATAATAAGTACAATGTACAAAAGAAATCCGAAGGTTTGTAACAAGGTTACAATATGACGCTGTTAGGCAAAGCGGCTCCAGTAACAGAGAAAGCGAGCTCCAAGGGTAAATGGAAAACCTGGAAGGGAATTCTGTGGCGCGAGACACCGGGCTGTGTGTCACTGCAAAGATGAAACAATGTTCATTCATGAGCCGCAGTTGTTAAACAAATTACTTCATCCCAAGATGGGAGACCGGTAAGACCCATTTCGCCGTGGCTTTGTCCATTGGGGAAGTTTTAGGAATAGCGAGAGATGGCCGTCTATCTCAAACGCTGACAAGCCATCCTTCAATCTGTAAGCTTTTGGGAGGGGGTGTGTGCCAGTGTAATGTATGTAGTAGAAAAGTCAGACCCACGTGGACCTTGCTATTTTTCCCAGGCTCCTTCACCGTTATTTCTCATTGGACTATGAACTCTAGCCGCCCAATCACGGACTTGGGGGAATGGCTCCGGGTAGTCGGGGCTGGCATATAAGCAGGATGTTGCGCGCCGGCAGTTCAGTTCCGTTCTAGGTTGTTAATAAAGCGGTTGTTGTTGGAATTCCGCCTCCAGTCTTGCGTATTGTTGTGCCTAGAAAATGTTACCCCAGGTAGATCTGATCAAGGATAACGCACTGGAGATCAGGAATTACTTTTTACAGCTTATGCTATTTAATGGTACCAGTTTAAATCAGTACAAGCTGGGATCAAATCTCTCCAGCCGAAACCAAGAGTATCACACTGCAGAAAGAATCACATTGATCAAGCTTTATAGACTTCTACCAATAAGGATACATTTTCTAATTTTCCCATGGTTTCATTCTTAACAGTTTCTGCAAAGCAAGTCTTTTGCTGAGAAGCAAAGGTCCCTTTCACGAGATAAGGAGCTAGCGAAGCCCAAGGAATTCGGCAGTGTTTGGGATGTTGCAACATTGAGGAATGTTAGTGTATGTGGGTGCTTTTATGCAACTAAGTGAAAAGCAAGAGAAAAGAGAGGAAGGGGGGGCGGTTCTTTACACGCATTTATCTACACGGGTGTAATGTCTAAAATGAGGATTCCTGCACCTGTTTATGTACACAGGGGCAGTTTATAGTGCCACAGGTAAAAGACCTTTATTGTGGGCACTTCAGTATCATCCATGCATATATAACAGCAAGGTCAAAACATTTTTTTTCCAGGCTTTTAACTGGGGAGGTGGGGGGGGGGACATCTTTTTTTAGTTGGGGCCTGCTTAGCTTGAATTACATCCCCGGAATTACATCTCTAAACTATAGAGATCAGTTCCCCTGGAGAAAATGGATGCTTTGGTGGGTGGACTCTATGTAGGGTTGCCAACTGCCAGGTAGTGCAGGAATCCAAGGCAACAATAAATACTGACTCAACTAATAAAACATCAAAGTGTATTCAGTACATTTCAAAGTGAAAGAGGACTAACAAATATATACAAACATTTACAAAAATTCAAGTAGTCCACAAAGGTACACTGATCCAAGGAAAACTATATCAGCTGGTTACATGAACTCAGCAAACAAGTAGATAAATAGTAGTAAGTAGGAAGATGATCGTTTCTTTCTTCTTCATCAGTTCAGTTCCTATATCAAAAATTAGTTCATTAAAAATCTAATAATTCTCATATACATATAGGATCAATATTTAAAAGTCAATGTACTTACAGTCAATATAATTCAATATGCACACTATTATATCCAAACAGTATTGCTCCTTCCCTTTAGGATAGGTTCTCCAACTATATCTGTTTACAGATGCTGCATTCCATAATGAATTTCATGTAACAAAGATATAGTTGTACAGACAACAGCTCCGCCCCCAAAATCTCCCACCGGTTGAGAAGAGGGACCTGGCAACCCTAACTCTATGGCATTGTACCCCACTGAGGTCCCTGTCCTCCCCAGGCTCCATCCCCAAGACTCCAGGAGTTTTCCAACCTGGATCTAGCAAACCTAACCCCCGCCCCAATCCTCCACCAGTGGCCAGGGGGGACCTGGCAACCCTCGGTGAAGGACTTAGGGGTATTATTTAGGTTGCTCAGTGTTGCATTAGTGTGTGTGCTTTTAATGCCCTCTCTTGTTTTTTTGATGCCGGTGGTTTTGTTATAGGTCTTTAATTTGTGAATCCTACAAGCAGGTCTCTGGAAAGGCAGCATATAATAGGAACGAAAACAGCTCAGGGTCACTTTTTCCCTGTGAATAAAGGGCAGGGAAGAGAGGGGATAAAATTTTCCTCCTCCCCCCTCCCCCCATCTCGTCAGATTGCCAACTGATCTGGAGAAAAATGTCCTGTCCCTTTAAAAATGTACCGCATCCAGTGAAAGCAACATGTACTTAATATTAATGTTGTCTAAGAAGCAGGACAAATCAGTATTAAAAGGGCAAGGCAGGAGAGGAGGGAAGGTAAATTACATTGGGCAAAGGATGCAGTGGAGAAAATAAAATCCAGAACAGGAATGTCAATGGCCATTTTTTTTTGTTGTTGTTGAAAAATTGCTCTGTGGTGCCAAGGTGGCTTCATTCATAATCCAAGAAGGACGCTCCAAGAGACCTCCTCCCTCCCTCCCTCTGTTTATTCATGGTAGACCAAGTGCAGACAGGAAGCCCTTCCCAGATGGCCTCCTCTGCCGTCAGTCAGCTTTTGCCTGATGTAAAGTCCTTTTGAAACGTGTCTGACTCACAGCAGCTGCCGGACCTGGGTTTCTTTCTGAGCAACCATGACTTTATAAATCGCACATGGGACACAGCTGAATAGCTCTTGAAGCCACAAAGAGGTTATTTTGCCCAACTGCAGGTCACCAAAACACTTGTGGGATATTTTCCTGCACTTTCTTTTTCTGGGCTGTGGCTCTAACTACTTGTAATAACTTGGTCACGTCATGAGACGACAAGAGTCACTGGAAAAGACCGTCATGATAGGAAAAGTTGAGGGCAGCAGGAAAAGAGGAAGACCCAACAAGAGATGGATTGACTCAATAAAGGAAGCCACAGCCTTCAATTTGCAAGATCTGAGCAAGGCTGTCAAAGATAGGACATTTTGGAGGACTTTCATTCATAGGGTCGCCATGAGTCGGAAGCGACTTGACGGCACTTAACACACACACACCATTTGGGTGGCCAACCTCCAGGTACTAGCTGGAGATCTCCTATTATTACAACTGATCTCCAGCCAATTGGAATCAACTCACCTGGAGAAAATGGCCGCTTTGGTAATTGGACTCTATGGTATTGAAGTCCCTCCCCTCCCCAAACCCCACCCTCCTCAGGCTCCGCCCCCAAAATATCCAGGTATTTCCCAACCTGGAGCTAGCAACCCTACTGACTATTATTATAACAGAAGTGCATTCAACGTGATTCGCATACAATTTCCCTTAGAACTACCCCATTAAGACAGGCCACTATTGTTACTCAGAAGGTTGCCAACCTCCAGGTGGCACCTGGAAATCTCCTGCTATTACAATTGATCTCCAGATGACCAAGATCAGTTTCCCAGGAGAAAATGGCTGCTTTGAAGTGTAGACTCTATGGCATTACACCCTCCAGAGGTCCCACCCCAAATCTTGTCCTCCCTAGGCTCCACCCCCCAATATCTCCAGGTATTTCCCAGACCAGAGCTGGAAAGACTAGATTCGCCTACAGCATGGCCCCCAACCTTGTTGAACCTGCAGGCACTGTTGGAATTATGAGAACATGTAATGTGTGTAGGGTTGACAGCTCTGGGTTGGGAAATACCCGGAGATATTTTGGTGTGGAGCCTGAGGAGGGCGGGGTTTGGGGAGCAGAGGGACTTCAATTGGGTATAATGCCATAGAGCCCACCTTCCAAAGGGGCCATTTTCTCCAAGTGAACTGATCTCTATTGCTGGAGATCAGTTGTAAACCCAGGACATCTCCAGCCAACATCTGGACATTGGCTGCTATGGCGATTGAACTAATCACAAAACGGCAAGCATCACTGCTCCCCATCATCAAATGATGGGAAGTTCCACAAAATGTGAAGAGCTTCCAAATGAAGCATCCTCCTCCAATGGAGGCATAGGGTTGCCAGGTTCCTCTTCACCACCGGCGGGAGGTTTGGGGGCAGAGCTTGAGGAGGATGGGGTTTGGGGAGGGGAAGGACTTCAATGCCATAGAGTCCAATTGCCAAAGCAGCCATTTTCTCCAGGTGAACATCTCTATCGGCTGGAGATCAGTTGTAATAGCAGGAGATCTCCAGCTAGTACCTGGAGGTTATGTGTGCTAGAAAAAAGTAATATACTTTTATATAACGCAAATACTTGCGTTAAGCTGAAAAGCA